>NC_057794.1:456008089-456608089 GCF_018294505.1 Triticum aestivum
CCAGGCGGCGGGGGGACGTGGATGGGGAGGCGGGGGCGACCGAGCGGCGGCGACGATGCAGTGCCGATAGCAGAGAAGACGAGATCGAGGGGGAGAGATGGTGTCGGAGTGGGAGAGTGGTTGGTTCGATGGGTGGGTTGGTGGGGACGTGGGGATAAGGTGGTGGGTGGGGTCGGGCGTGGTGGATGGAAAGAGAGGCACCGCACCGCGGATCGTGCCATGTCATCGATCCATGGCATGGATCTGCGAGGTGTGCTTCTTTGCTTTGCCGTCTGCAAAAAAAACTACGTACGGCAAAGATCTTCGCCGTTTGTGATTTATACTACAGACGACAAAATATGCTCTTTGTCATCTGCGTTTACGGCAAAGGGCATATTTTGTCGTTTGTAGTAAAAACCGTAGACGGCGAAGATCTTTGCCATCTGTAGTTTGCTTTGCAGATGGCAAAGTGAGCTTTTTGCCGTCTATTTATTTTTTCGCAGACGGCAAAGTATATTTTGCCGTTAGTTTTTCTTTGTCGTCTGTTGATGACAGGAAACCATTTCTTTGTCGTCTGCCCCGACAAAATGCTGACGGCAAAGACAATACTGACGGCAAATCTCCAGTTTCCTGTAGTGAAAGGGGATCCTGGTTTTGGAGTTGGGATTTTTGGTT
This sequence comes from Triticum aestivum, assembly GCF_018294505.1. Lineage (NCBI taxonomy): Eukaryota > Viridiplantae > Streptophyta > Magnoliopsida > Poales > Poaceae > Triticum > Triticum aestivum. The sequence goes on from NC_057794.1 coordinate 456,008,744, forward strand.
TTTCTTACAAGCGATGCAGGGAGCATTCCGGGATAGTCGGCCGTAATGGCCACCATGGCTTCATCACAGCTTAACTGATAGAACTGTCGGTCTATCAGCTCCACGAATATAACCGAATCTTCTTCAAGTCCGGAATCGAGGGCTCGGTCAGGGTCCTCGGGTTGTGGAGAATGTAAAAACGCCCTGGCGCCTCGTATTCATTCAACGCGTGGGAGAAAGCCCTTATTGGGCACAGAAGCCAAGAGGTCCGAACATTTATGGGACCGGACACTGCTTTACAAACATTCGAAAGATGGAGAAGAACCCGCCTTGCAATGTCGAAGACAATACTGCGTGCCGGACTTATCGTCATTGAAGCCTGGTTCGGGGGCTACTGAGGGAGTCCTGGATTAGGGGGTATCCGGACAGCCGGATTATATCCTTTGGCCGGACTGTTAGACTATGCAGGTACGAGATTGAAGAGTTCATCTAGTGTCCGGATGGGACGCTACTTGGCGTGGAAGGCAAGCTAGGCAATACGGATATGTATATCTCCTCCTTTGTAACCGACCTTGTGTAACCCTAGCCCCCTCTGGTGTCTATATAAACCGGAGGGTTTTAGTCCGTAGGACAACATACAACCATACCATAGGCTAGCTTCTAGGGTTTAGCCTCTCCGATCTCGTGGTAGATCAACTCTTGTAATACTCATATCATCAAGAATAAATCAAGCAGGACGTAGAGTTTTACCTCCATCAAGAGGGCCCGAACCTGGGTAAAACATCGTGTTCCCTGCCTCCTGTTACCATCCGCCTTAGATGCACAGTTCGGGACCCCCTACCCGAGATCCACCGGTTTTGACACCGACAATGCATCTTTGGAAGGTAGCAGGTGCATTACATAAACCAAAAGGCATATGTCTATAAGCAAACGTACAGAACGGGCAAGTAAAAGTGGCCTTAGATTGATCATCAGCTGACATGGGTATTTGAGAGAAACCAGAATAACCATCTAGAAAGCAAAAATGTGTATGTTTGGATAATCTTTCTAGCATTTTATCAATAAAAGGTAAGGGGTAATGATCCTTTTTAGTAGCCTTATTTAATTTGCGGAAATCAATTACCATCCTATAACCTGTAATAATTCTTTACGGAATCAATTCATCTTTATCATTAGGAACGACAGTAATACCTCCCTTTTTAGGGACACACTGGACAGGACTTACCCACTGACTATCAGCAACGGGATAAATTATACCTGCCTCAATGAGCTGTAGTATTTCCTTTCTTACCACTTCTTTCATCTTAGGATTCAGCCGTCGTTGGTGATCACGAACTGGTTTGGCATCTTTCTCCAAATTTATTTTGTGTTGACATAGTGTGGGACTAATGCCCTTAAGATCATCGAGAGTATATCCAATAGCAGCACGGTGCTTCTTCAGAGTTTTCAATCATCTCTCTTCTTCAAGCTCTGAAATGTTAGCACTAATAATAATAGGATATATCTTTTTCTCATCAAGATAATCATATTTAAGAGTACCAGGTAACGGTTTGAGCTCAAACACGGGATCACCCTTGGGTGGAGGAGGATCCCCTAGGATTTCAGCAGGCAAATTGTGTTTCAGGATGGGTTCATGTTTAAAGAATACTTCATCTATTTCTCTTCTTTCATTCATAAACATATCATTTTCATGGTCTAGCAAATACTGTTCTAAAGGATCACTAGGAGGCACGGCAATAGAAGCAAGAGCAATAATTTCATCTTTACTAGGCAATTCCTCTTCACGGTGTTGTCTACGAAATTTAGAGAAATTAAAATCATGAGACATATCACCTAAACCAATAGTAACAACATCTTTTTCGCAATTTATCTTAGCATTAACTGTGTTCAAGAAGGGTCTACCAAATATTATGGGACAAAAGCTATCTTGTGGGGAACCAAGAACAGGAGAATCAGCAGGATATTTAGTTTTCCCCCACAAGACTTCAACATCTCTAACAATCCCAATTGGTGAAATAGTATCTCTATTGGCAAGTTTAATTGTAACATCAATATCTTCTATCTCAGCAGGTGCAATATCATGCATAATTTCTTTGTATAAGTCATGAGGTATAACATTGGCACTGGCACCCATATCACATAAGCCATGATAACAATGATCTCCTATTTTAACAGAAATAACAGGCATGCCTACCACGGGTCTATGTTTATCTTTAGCACAAGGTTTAGAAATTCTAGCAGTCTCATCACAGAAATGAATAACATGCCCGTCAATATTATCAGACAAGAGTCTTTAACAATAGCAATATTAGGTTCAACTTTAATTTGCTCAGGAGGTGTATAGGTTCTAATATTGCTTTTATGAACCACAGTTGAAGCTTTAGCATGATCTTTTATCCTAACAGGAAAAGGTGGTTTCTCAACATAAGCAGTAGGAACAATAGGATCATTATAAGTGACAGTCTTTTCTTCAACTTTAATAGGTGCAGCTACTTTTACTTCTATGGGAGGATGATATTTAAACCACTTCTCGCTAGGGAGATCAACATGAGTGGCAAAAGATTCACAGAAAGAAGCTACTATTTTAGAGTCAAGTCCATATTTAGTGCTAAATTTACGGAAAACATCGGTATCCATAAAAGATTTAAGACAATCAAACTTAGCTGTCATACCTGACTCCTTACCTTCGTCGAGGTCCCAATCTTCAGAGTTGCGTTTAATTCTTTCCAATAAATCCCATTTGAATTCAATAGTCTTCATCATAAAAGAGCCAGCACAAGAAGTGTCGAGCATGGTGCGATTGTTATCAGAAAGCCGAGCATATAAATTTTGAATAATTATTTCTCTAGGAAGCTCATGATTGGGGCATGAATATAACATTGATTTAAGCCTCCCCCAAGCTTGAGCAATGCTTTCTCCTTCGCGAGGCCAAAAATTATAGATATAATTGCGATCACGATGAAAAAGATGCATAGGATAAAACTTCTGGTGAAATTCCAGTTTCAATCATTTGTAGTTCCATGATCCCATATCATCACATAGCCTATACCATGTCAATGCATCTCCCTTCAAAGATAAAGGGAAGACCTTCTTCTTAATAACATCATCGGGCACACCTGCAAGCTTAAATAATCCACAAACTTCATCCACATATATTAGGTGCTCATCAGGATGCATTGTTCCGTCTCCTGCAAAAGGATTAGCTAGCAGTTTTTCTATCATACCCGAAGGAATCTCAAAGTAGACATTTTCATTTTCAGTAGGTTCAGTAGGTTTAGGAGAAACTCTTTGCTCTTCTGGTCGGGGTGAAGATACCCCGAACAAGCCCCTCAGAGGATTACTTTCCATAGCAACAAGTGACAGTAAATTTCAGCACACTATATAAATTTTTCCTTACCAAATTCCACCTACCAAAGGCGCTTCACTCCCCGGCAACGGCGCCAGAAAAGAGTCTTGATGACCCACAAGTATAGGGGATCTATCGTAGTCCTTTCGATAAGTAAGAGTGTCGAACCCAACGAGGAGCAGAAGGAAATGATAAGCGGTTTTCAGCAAGGTATTCTCTGCAAGCACTGAAATTATAGGTAACAGATAGTTTTGTGATAAGGTAATTTGTAACGAGCAACAAGTAACAAAAGTAAATAAAGTGCAACAAGGTGGCCCAATCCTTTTTGTAGCAAAGGACAAGCCTAGACAAACTCTTATATAGAGAAAAGCGCTCCCGAGGACACATGGGAATTATCGTCAAGCAAGGTTTCATCACGATCATATGATTCGCATTCGGTACTTTGATAATTTGGTATGTGGGTGGACCGGTGCTTGGGCAATGCCCTTACTTGGACAAGTATCCCACTTATGATTAACCTCTATTGCAAGCATCCGCAACTACAAAAAAAGTATTAAGGTAAACCTAACCATAGCATGAAACATGTGGATCCAAATCAGCCCCTTACGAAGCAACGCATAAACTAGGGTTTAAGCTTCTGTCACTCTAGCAACCCATCATCTACTTATTACTTCCCAATGCCTTCCTCTAGGCCCAACTAATGGTGAAGTGTCATGTAGTCGACGTTCACATAACACCACTAGAGGAGAGACAACATACATCTCATCAAAATATCGAACGAATACCAAATTCGCATGACTACTAATAGCAAGACTTCTCCCATGTCCTCAGGAACAAATGTAACTACTCACAAAGCATATTCATGTTCATAATCAGAGGGGTATTAATATGCATATAGGATCTAAACATATGATCTTCCACCAAATAAACCAACTAGCATCAACTACAAGGAGTAATCAATACTACTAGCAACCCACAGTTACCAATCCCAGACTTGGATACAAGAATTGGATACAAGAGATGAACTAGGGTTCGAGAGGAGATGGTGCTGGTGAAGATGTTGATGAAGATTGACCCCCTCCCGATGAGAGGATCGTTGGTGATGACGATGGCGATGATTTCCCCCTCCCGGAGAGAAGTTTGCTCGGCAGAACAGCTCCGCCGGAGCCCTAGATTGATTCCGCCAAGGTTCCGCCTCGTGGCGGCAGAGTCTCGTCCGGAAAGCTGGCTTATGATTTTTTTTCATCATCGAAAGACTCCATATAGCAGAAGATGGACATCGGAGGGCCGCCAGGGGGCCCACGAGGTAGGGGGGCGCACCCAGGGGGTAGGGCGCGCCCCCCACCCTCGTGGGCAGGGTGTGGCCCCCCTCCGGAACTTCTTGCACTCAGTATTTTTTATATATTTTGAAAATGACTTCCGTGAAGTTTCAGGACTTTTGGAGCTGTGCAGAATAGGTCTCTAATATTTTCTCCTTTTCCAGCCTAGAATCCCAGCTGCCGGCATTCTCCCTCTTTATGTAAACCTTGTAAAATAAGAGAGAATAGGCATAAGTATTGTGACATAATGTGTAATAACAGCCCATAATGCAATAAATATCAATATAAAAGCATGATGCAAAATGGACGTATCATGTACCAAGATTTAGCATCACCCTTTAATGGGAACGGAAGTAATTTGAGAATGAAATAATAGCGAGTTTTCTCATCGTGAGTAAAAAGGGTGGATATGTCATTCAACTTAGTAAGATGTGCCACAACAGTTTTAGATTCATAACCATAGAAAGGATCAGATTCAACCAAAGTAATTAACTCTGGGTCGACAGAGAATTCATAATCCTTATCATCAATAAAGATAGGTGAAGTAGCAAACTTAGGATCATATTGCATTCTAGCATTCAAAGATTTTTCTTTATACTTGCATAATAATTTCTCTAGATCATCTCTATCCCTACAAGCAAGAATATATCTAGTTGTCTCCTCATTCAGAACATAACCTTCTGGTACCTTAGGCAATTCATATCTAGGAAGGCTAGTTCTCGCAGGTGTTTCAGGAGATTCAGTTTCAATCTCATCATCACATTCAACAACATCATGTTGTATTACTCTAGCAATTTGTTTATCAAAAAATTCACCAAGTGGCACATCATCATTATCAAGCAAGGTACTAGCATCATCATAAGCATTATCCGTAGCAGAAGTAGCATCATCAATAAGTTGCGACATACCAAAATTAATAGCATGTGGTGGTGTTGCAATTTTACTTATAATAGAAGGTGAATCTAAAGCAGAACTGGATGGCAGTTCCTTACCTCCCCTCGTCTTAGAGAGAAAAATCTTGGTCTTAGCATCCTTCAGATTCTTCATAATGATAAATTGATAATAATCCCAAGTGACTCAACAAATATAGCTATGCTCCCCGGCAACGGCGCTAGAAAAAGGTCTTGATAACCCACAAGTATAGGGGATCGTAACAGTTTTTAAGGGCAGAGTATTCAACCCAAATTTATAGATTCGACACAAGGGAAGCCAAAGAATATTTGAAGGTATTAGCAGCTGAGTTGTCAATTCAACAACACCTGGAGATTAATTATTTGTAGCAACATGATCAGTAACAAAGTAATATGATAGTTTTGATAATAGTGACAGTAGTAACAATAACGGTAACAATGATAACAGTAGTTTTGTAACAAGTGCAACAGTAACGATAGCAGTAGTAACTTAGCAAGAACAATATAAGATAAATTCCTAGGCATTGGATCGATGACTTGTTGGATGATATTCATCATGAGACAGTTATAACCTAGGGCGATACGGCACTAGCTCCAGTTCATCAATATAATGTACGTATGTATTCCGTAAATAGTCATAAGTGCTTATGGAAAGAACTTGTATGACATCTTTTGTCCTACCCTCCCGTGTGAAAGTACAAGTGCTACCTGGGTGATTTTGGTAATTAATGTCAACATATCTCTTGTTGGACTAATACTTTTACCTAGTATATTTTAGATGAGTTCAACAGTGGAGTGGCGTGGACAAGAGGATGCGGAACCCCTGCAATATGCTAAGGACAAAGGATTGGCAAAAACTCAAAAGCTCAAGACTCTACACTTTCATTTTAGTGATCCAAGATCACATTGAGTCCATAGGAAAGCCAATACTATTAAAAGGGGATGAGGTGTTGCTTAATGGCTTGCTTGGTCAAAATGCTTAGTGATATGCTCCAAAGCCCTCAACCACTTTCTCATATTCACATATGTCCTAAACCTAAAGTCAAACTTGGCCCCACCGATTTGATCTATCCGGCGCCACCGAGTTCACTTGACATAGCCACTGCCAGAAACCCTAATCAGTTCAATCTCACCGATGGGATCTCGTCTCACCGAGATGGGCTTGCAAACTCTCTGTTACCTATTGCAATAATTTTGGTCTCACCGAGATACACAATCGGTCCCACCGAGTTTGCTTGACCAACTCTCTGTTTGCTTATTACCAAAATAGGTCCCACCGAGTTTGTGTAATCGATCAAACTGAGTTGAGGTTTTACCCTAACCCTAACACATCGGTCGCAACGAGTTGATCATATCGGTCCCACCGAAAATCTTAACGTTCATATTTTGAACTAAATCGGTCCGACCGAGTTTCTTGATTCGGTCCCACCGAGTTTGGTGAATTGTGTGTAACGGCTAGATTTTGTGTGGAGGTTATATATACCCCTCCACCCATCCTCCATTCGTCGAGAGAGCCATCAGAACGTGCCTACACTTCCAGCATACATTTTCTGAGAGAGAACCACCTACTCATGTGTTGAGACCAAGATATTCCGTTCCAACCACAAGAATCTTGATCTCTAGCCTTCCCCAAGTTGCTGTCCACTCAAATCATCTTTCCACCAAATCCAAATATATGAGAGAGAGTTGAGTGTTGGGGAGACTATCATTTGAAGCACAAGAGCAAGGAGTTCATCATCAACACACCATACATTACCTTTTGGAGAGTGGTGTCTCCTAGATTGGTTAGGTGTCACTTGGGAGCCTCCGTCAAGATTGTGGAGTTGAACCAAGGAGTTTGTAAGGGCAAGGAGATCGCCCATTTTGTCAAGATCTTCCCAAGTGAGGCAAGTCCTTCGTGGGCGATGGCCATGGTGGGATAGACAAGATTGCTTCTTCGTGGACCCTTCGTGGGTGGATCCCTCCGTGGACTTGCACAACCGTTACCCTTCATGGTTTGAAGTCTCCATCAACGTGGATGTACGATAGCACCACCTATCGGAACCACGTCAAAAATCTCCATACCTCCAATTGCGTTTGCACACTCCAATCCCATCACTTTACTTTCTTGCAACTTGCATGCTTTACTTTCCACTCCTCATATACTCTTGCCATGCTTGCTTGAAACGTATTGTGAATCTTTAAACTAGTGCTAAAACTCCACCTTAACTTAAAGAAATTAAAAACTTCTACTTTTCCTTGTTGAGGTCTAATCACCCCCCCCCCTTTAGACATCTCTCCTCGATCCTACAATTGGTATCAGAGCCTTGGTCACCATTGCTTTGGTTTCATCACCATTGGAGGAAGATGGATGAGTCTACATTGGGGAGTCTTAGACATAGAGTGTCTATACTTTATGGAGAGTTCATTCATGAGTGGAAAATTGAGATGCTTGAGATTTTCAATGAATATCACTTAAACAAGTACATTACTACTCCTTGTGCGTGCCTTGCTGACCCCTTGCATCCTACCCTTGATGAGTCTATTGACATGATCTGTAATCTTAGAACTGTCAACTTAATCACTAGACACTACAAAAAAAGACACATCCGTGACATTTTGGGCCGAACGAATTTTTTTCTGTCATACATATGACGCTTCTATGACGATAATTGTGACAAAACCCGGTATCATCATAGATGTGGTGGGATCCTACTTCTATGACAAAAAATCATGATAGAAAATGGGCTTTTCGTCCTGGGCGGGCCGGAGACACGGCTGCATGATATTCTTTGGGCCGTGCATGACGGAAAAACCGTGGTAGAAGCGAGGGGGAGGAAAATTTCGGGGAGTTCCCGGTTACGGTGGGAGGTCGGGGCTGAGCGATGCGAGTTTCTCTTGTACAGGTACACGCATGTGTGCGTGGTGTTGGCTCTAACTGAACAGGAGCGAGGCATTGGGCTCTAACTGAACCCGGGCGATTGCACTACAGGCTACGCGTTACTGAACCCGAGCGATCGACCGATGGATGTTAACTGAACCCGATCGAGCGATTCCTTCTCTACTGCTGCTAACTGAAGCCGATCGATGCTGCCTCTAGTATGAACTGTGAGCATTGCAGGGGGATTTGGATGAACAGTGAGCGGTGGCGTTGCCTCTGGATGAACAGGACCCCGTGGTGTGGTGGAGGGCTGGATGAACAGTAGATGGTGGAGGGGTGTCCGTGGAGGGGTGGTTGAACAGGACCCCGTGGTGTGGAGGGCTGGATGAACAGTAGACGGTGGAGGGGTGCCTGTGGAGGGGTGGTTGAACAGTAGCCGGTGGAGTAGCGCGTGGTGGAGGTTAGATGAACAGGAGCCCGTGGAGGCTGGAGGAGGTCGACGGTGGAGATGAACAGTATCCCGTGGAGTCCCGTTTTGTGGTACGCCACACCCCTCACGATGAACAGGACCCTGGGTTTCGACTGTAGCGCTCCAACACAAGTCCGTTTCATCCATTTGGCGGTACGCCACACCCATCCCGATCAACAGGACCCTCGTTTCGACCGTAGGAGGTCCGTTTCCTCCATTTTGCGGTACACCAGACCCCTCCCGATGAAGAGGATCCCGTTTCGAACGTGGCCGGTCCAACACAAGGCCGTTTCCTCGGTTTTGCGGTACGCCAGGCCTCGTTACCATCGCCTGTTCCGTCCAAGCCCTCCCGATGAACATGACCACGCATTCCGTTCCGACCCAGCCGGTTGGCTCCCACGCGTTCCGTTGCCTCCCGATGAACACGACGCATTCCATTGCCTCCCCATGAACACGACGCATTCCGTTGCCTCCCCATGAACACGACGATGACGCTGTTTCTCCGTTCCGACCCAGCCATGTACACGAGCCCTAGCCGTACGTATGCGCGAGTAGGCATTCGAGACCCTGCCCGTATGTACACATACGTGGCCGTATTTTCTTTCTTGCACCCTGGCCGCTGTACGTACGTGTACATGCTACGTGCGCACCTCTACTATGACACGTACGCGCCTCTACTACGACACGTACGCGCCTCTACTACGACACGTGCACGCCTCTACATCCACCAGTATATATGTACGTACACGTTCGCGACCAGAATGACAACGCTACGTACGCTTCCACCAGGTGGGTCCCAGCTGTCAAGCACTTCCTTGCGTGCGAAGATGTAGCTGGTGGGTCCCAGCTGTCAGGGGGCGAATCGTTTTTTGCCCGGACGCACTTCCTTGCGTGCGAAACTGTAGCTGGTGGGTCCCAGCAGTCAGGGGGCGAATCGTTTTTTTTTGCTCAGACGCACTTCCTTGCGTGCGAAGATCTAGCTGGTGGGTCCCAGCAGTCAGGGGGAAACGTTTTTTCATGAAATACGGTGGCTCGTCCGGTGGGTCCCCACTGTCAGGTGGAGGAATCATTATTTTGCACGTAATAAGGAGGCACTTCCTTGCTGCGGCCGTGGACCCAGCTGTCAGCCTCTCCACGTACAGTCCACGTCCGATGGAAGTTGTTCCTTGACCACGTTGACCACCCCGCTCCAAGAGCACCAGGGCGGTGGATGACAGCGAGGACTAGGAAGGGGACGACTCAGAGCCGAGGAAGACGCAGCAGTGGATGCCCACACGAAGAGGAGTACGAGGGTTCACCGGTTCGGCTGCGGTGTGAGGCTGCTGTCGCCGCAGAATAACAGGGGGTGTGGGTGAGTAGAGGGATGGCCTGGCCAGCGGTGGGAGTAGTAGGGGGCGGTGAGGCCTCCGCGGCATCATGCTACGTCTTGAGCTTGCATTGGTTTTCCCCGAAGAGGAAGGGATGATGCAGCAGAGTAGCGTAAGTATTTCCCTCAGTTTTTGAGAACCAAGGTATCAATCTAGTAGGAGGCCACGCTCAAGTCCCTCGTACCTGCACAAAACGATAGCTACTCGCAAACAACGCGATTAGGGGTTGTCAATCCCTTCACGGTCACTTACGAGAGTGAGATCTGATAGATATAATATTTTTGGTATTTTTGGTATAAAGATGCAAAGTAAAAAGTAAAAGCAAAGTAAAAGGCAAAGCAAGATTAAAGTAATGGAGATTAATATGATGAGAATAGACCCGGGGGCCATAGGTTTCACTAGTGGCTTCTCTCAAGAGCATAAGTATTCTATAGTGGGTGAACAAATTACTGTTGAGCAATTGACAGAATTGAGCATAGTTATGAGAATATCTAGGCATGATCATGTATATAGGCATCACGTCCGTGACAAGTAGACCGAAACGATTCTGCATCTACTACTGTTACTCCACTCATCGACCGCTATCAAGCATGCATCTAGAGTATTAAGTTAAAAACAGAGTAACACCTTAAGCAAGATGACATGATGTAGAGAGATAAATTCATGCAATATGAAATAAACCCCATCTTGTTATCCTCGATGGCAACGATGCAATACGTGCCTTGTTGCCCCTTCTGTCACTGGGAAAGGACACCGCAAGATCGAACCCAAAGCTAAGCACTTCTCCCATGGCAAGAACTACCAATCTAGTTGGCCAAACCAAACGGATAATTCGAAGAGACTTGCAAAGATAACCAATCATACATAAAAGAATTCAGAGAAGATTCAAATATTATTCATAGATAGACTTGATCATAAACCCACAATTCATCGATCTCAACAAACACACCGCAAAAAGAAGATTACATCAAATAGATCTCCACAAGAGAGGGGGAGAACTTTGTATTGAGATTCAAAGAGAGAGAAGAAGCCATCTAGCTACTAACTATGGACCCGAAGGTCTGAGGTAAACTACTCACACTTCATCGGAGGGGCTATGATGATGTAGAAGCCCTCCATGATGACGGCCCTCTTCTGGCGGAGCTCCGGAACAGGCCCCAAGATGGGATCTCATGGATACAGAAAGTTGCGGCGGTGGAATTAGGTTTTTGGCTCCTCTTCTGATCGTTTGGGGTACGTAGGTATATATAGGAGGAAGGAGTACGTCGGTGGAGCACTAAGGGGCCCACGAGGCAAGGGGCGCGCCCTAGGGGGGCGCGCCCACCACCCTCGTGACCTCCTCTTTGACTCCTTGGAGTAGGGTCCAAGTCTCCTGGATCACGTTCAGTGAGAAAATCACGTTCCCGAAGATTTTATTCCGTTTGGACTCCGTTTGATATTCTGTTTCTCCGAAACACTGAAATAGGCAAAAAACAGCAATTCTGGGCTGGGCCTCCGGTTAATAGGTTAGTCCCAAAAATAATATAAAAGTGGAAAATAAAGCCCAATATAGTCCAAAACAGTAGATAATATAGCATGGAGCAATCAAAAATTATAGATACGTTGGAGACGTATCAGGCATCCCCAAGCTTAATTCCTGCTTGTCCTCGAGTAGGTAAATGATAAAAAGAGAATTTTTTATGCGGAGTGCTACTTGGCATAATTTCAATGCAAATCTTCTTAATTGTGATATGAATATTCAGATTCGAAAGATTCAAGACAAAAGTTTATATTGACATAAAAATAATAATACTTCAAGCATACTAACAAAGCAATTATGTCTTCTCAAAATAACATGGCCAAAGAAAGTTATCCCTACAAAATCATATAGTCTCGCTATGGTCCATCTTCACCACACAAAGTATTTAAATCATGCACAACCCCAATGACAAGCCAAGCAATTGTTTCATACTCTAACTTTTTCAAAACTTTTTCAATCTTCACGCAAGACATGAGCGTGAGCCATGGATATAGCACTATAGGTGGAATAGAATGGTGGTTGTGGAGAAGACAAAAAGGAGAAGATAGTCTCACATCAACTAGGCGTATCAACAGGCTATGGAGATACCCATCAATAGATATCAATGTGAGTGAGTAGGGATTGCCATGCAACGGATGCACTAGAGCTATAAAGCTCAAAATGAAACTAAGTGGGTGTGCATCCAACTTGCTTGCTCATGAAGACCTAGGGCAATTTGAGGAGGCCCATCATTGGAATATACAAGCCAAGTTCTATAATGTAAAATTCCCACTAGTATATGAAAGTGATAACATGAGAGACTCTCTACTATGAAGATCATGGTGCTACTTTGAAGAACAAGTGTGGTAAAAGGATAGTAGCATTGCCCCTTTTTATTTATTTTCTTTTTGGGGAGGGCCTTCTTTTTTTTCTTTGGCCTTTCTCTTTTTTCATTTGGGACAATGCTCTATTAAATGATGATCATCACACTTTTATTTATTTACAACTCAATGATTACAACTCGATTCTAAAACAAAGTATGACTCTATATGGATGCCTCCAGCGGTGTACCGTGATATGCAATGAATCAAGAGTGACAAGTATGAAAAAATTATGAACGGTGGCTTTGCCACAAATACTATGTTAACTACATGATCATGCTAAGCAATATGACAATGATGAATGTATCATGATGAACTAGATGGTGGAAAGTTGCATGGCAATATATCTCGGAATGGCTATGGAAATGCCATAATAGGTAGGTATGGTGGCTGTTTTGAGGAAGGTATATGGTAGGTGTATGATACCGGCGAAAGGTGCGCGGTATTAGAGAGGCTAGAAAAGGTGGAAGGGTGAGAGTGCGTATAATCCATGGACTCAACATTAGTCATAAAGAACTCATATACTTATTGCAAAAATCTAGAAGTTATCAAAGCAAAGTATTATGCGCATGCTCCTAGGGGGATAGATTGGTAGGAAAATACCATCGCTCGTCCCCGACCGCCACTCATAAGGAAGACAATCAATAAATAAATCATGCTCTGACTTCATCACATAACAGTTCACCATACGTGCATGCTACAGGAATCACAAACTTTAACACAAGTATTCTTTAAATTCACAACTACTCAACTAGCATGACTTTAATATTATCACCTCCATATCTCAAAACAATTATCATGCTTCAATCTTTTCTTAGTATTCAACACACTCAAAAGAAAGTTTCACAAATCTTGAATACCAAGCATATTATTATTAAGAAAATTACCATGCTATTAAGACTCTCAAAATAATTTAAGTGAAGCATCAGAGATAAATAGTTTCTTTATAACAAATCCACCACCGTGCTCTAAAAGATATAAGTGAAGCACATAGAGCAAAATTATAACGCTCAAAAGATATAAGTGAAGCACATAGAGCAAAACTACTTAGCTCAAAAGATATAAGTGAAGCACATAGAGTATTCTATCAAATTTTAATTCATGTATGGCTCTCTCAAAAGGTGTGTACATCAAGGATGATTGTGGCATACTAAGACACAAAGACACAAATAATATAAGACGCTCCAAGCAAAACACATATCATGTTGGTGAATAAAAATATAGCTCCAAGTAAATTACCGATGGAAGTGGACGAAAGAGGGGATGCCTCCCGGGGCATCCCCAAGCTTTGACTTCTTGGTGTCCTTGGATTATCTTGGGGGTTCCATGGGAATACCCAAGCTTAGGCTCTTGCCACTCCTTGTTCCATAATCCATCAAAAGAATTCACCCAAAACTTGAAAACTTCACAACACAAAACTCAAAATAGAAAACTCGTGAGCTCCGTTAGCGAAAGAAAACAAAAGACCACTTCAAGGTACTGTAATGAACTCATTCTTTATTTATATTGGTGTTAAACCTACTGTATTCCAACTTATCTATGGATTATAAACTATTTTACTAACCATAGATTCATCAAAATAAGCAAACAACACACGAAAAACAGAATCTGTCAAAAACAGAACAGTCTGTAGTAATCTGTAGCTAGCGCCAGATATGGAACCCCAAAAATTCTAAAATAAATTGCTGGACGTGAGGAATTTATCTATTAATCATCTGAAAAAAGAATTAACTAAATAGTGCTCGTCAAATAAAAATGACAGTAGTTCTCGTGAGCGCTAAAGTTTCTGTTTTTTACAGCAAGTTCAACAAGACTTTCCCCAAGTCTTCCCAACGGTTCTACTTGGCACAAACACTAATTAAACACAAAAGACACAACCAAAATAGAGGCTAAATAATTTATTTATTACTAAGCATGATAAAAAATCAAGGAATAAAAATAAAATTGGGTTGCCTCCCAACAAGCGCTATCGTTTAACGCCCCTAGCTAGGCATAAAAGCGAGGATAGATCTAGGTTGTGTCGTAGTAATAAGATAGATCGGTGAAGCTCATTTCATATTCTCTACGTTCAGCAGCAAGTTTTCTTTGAGGCAAGCAAAAGTAATCAAAAGGGCTAAATTTAATAGGACAGAAGTCCCCAAGATCAATTTTAGGAGGTATAGGTTCCTCTTTCGGCCCTTCGTATTGTACAACCAATTCATCATTATAAGCATTCTTTTGACAGAACTTTGTGAGTCTAGACTCAAGAGAGTATCCTAGCTCATTATTTAGAATAGCCAAATCATCATTAAGTTCAGAGATTCTATCAATTAAAATATTGGTTGGCACCTTTTTTCTGAGGTTTTCATTAAAAGCAACATAGTCAGGAGATTGAAAGCGCATAATTTCTTCTTGATCGAAGAGGATAGATTCTATGGGAGGATGACCAGCGTCCACCATATAGTGCGCAAAGATTTCTTTGGCTTATTTTATTATAAATTTGAATTCATGAGCCAAAAAGATAGTAGCGGCACGCTTAACAGAGGAATGCTCGATATTAGAAAATTCTAGGAGAACCCTTTGTATAGATGGATGCATATGCATAAATTGCCTTTCAAGTTCAACGATAAGCATGGCAATAGCATCCGCAAGACTACTAGTTCTATGGAGAATAGAACCGCCCATAGAGGGCAAAGCACCGGCACAAGTAAAGAAATCTTGAATAACTCATTTTCCAATAATATGACCACTACCGATTCGAAATCTTTTTTATGGTAGGTAGGGGGTTCTTCAGAAGGAGCATCAGAATTTTCCATGATATTGTTATCGCCCATATTGGCGATAACTTCCCCAATTTCAGACATAACAACAAGCAAGCAAACTAGCACACGAGCAAACAAGAGCAAACGGGCAAAAGAGGCAAAGAGAGAGGGAGGATAGAGAGAGAGAGGGCGAATAAAACGGCAAGGGTGAATTGGGGGAGAGGAAAACGAGAGCAAAATGGCAAATAATGTAATGCGAGAGATAGGGATTGTGATGGGTACTTGGTATGTTGACTTTTTGCATAGACTCCCCGGCAACGGCGCCAGAAATCCTTCTTGCTACGTCTTGAGCTTGTGTTGGTTTTCCCCGAAGAGGAAGGGATGATGCAGCAGAGTAGCGTAAGTATTTCCCTCAGTTTTTGAGAACCAAGGTATCAATCCAGTAGGAGGCCACGCTCAAGTCCCTCGTACCTACACAAAATGATAGCTACTCGCAACCAACGTGATTAGGGGTTGTCAATCCCTTCACGGTCACTTACGAGAGTGAGATCTGATAGATATAATATTTTTGGTATTTTTGGTATAAAGATGCAAAGTAAAAAGTAAAAGCAAAGTAAAAGGCAACGCAAGATTAAAGTAATGGAGATTGATATGATGAGAATAGACCCGGGGGCCATAGGTTTCACTAGTGGCTTCTCTCAAGAGCATAAGTATTCTACGGAGGTGAACAAATTACTGTTGAGCAATTGACAGAATTGAGCATAGTTATGAGAATATCTAGGCATGATCATGTATATAGGCATCACGTCCGTGACAAGTAGACTGAAACGATTATGCATCTACTACTATTACTCCACTCATCGACCGCTATCCAGCATGCATCTAGAGTATTAAGTTAAAAAGAGAGTAACACCTTAAGCAAGATGACATGATGTAGAGAGATAAATTCATGCAATATGAAATAAACCCCATCTTGTTATCCTCGATGGCAACGATGCAATACGTGCCTTGCTGCCCCTTCTGTCACTGGGAAAGGATACCGCAAGATAGAACCCAAAGCTAACACTTCTCCCATGGCAAGAACTACCAATCTAGTTGGCCAAACCAAACGGATAATTCGAAGAGACTTGCAAAGATAACCAATCATACATAAAAGAATTCAGAGAAGATTCAAATATTATTCATAGATAGACTTGATCATAAACCCACAATTCATCGGTCTCAACAAACACACCACAAAAAGAAGATTATATCAAATACATCTCCACAAGAGAGGGGGAGAACTTCGTATTGAGATTCAAAGAGAGAGAAGAAGCCATCTAGCTACTAACTATGGACCCGAAGGTCTGAGGTAAACTACTCACACTTCATCGGAGGGGCTATGATAATGTAGAAGCCCTCCGTGATGACGGCCCTCTTCTGGCGGAGCTCTGGAACAGGCCCCAAGATGGGATCTCGTGGATACAGAAAGTTGCGGCGGTGGAATTAGGTTTTTGGCTCCTCTTCTGATCGTTTGGGGTACGTAGGTATATATAGGAGGAAGGAGTACGTCGGTGTTGCACCAAGGGGCCCACGAGGCAGGGGGCGCGCCCTGGGGGCTCCCCCACCCTCGTGACCTCCTCTTGGACTCCTTGGAGTAGAGTCCAAGTCTCCTGGATCATGTTCGGTGAGAAAATCACGTTCCCAGAGATTTTATTCTGTTTGGACTCCATTTGATATTCTGTTTCTCCGAAACACTGAAATAGGCAAAAAAACATCAATTCTGGGCTGGGCCTCCGGTTAATAGGTTAGTCCCAAAAATAATATAAAAGTGGAAAATAAAGTCCAATATAGTACAAAACAGTAGATAATATAGCATGGAGCAATAAAAAATTATAGATACGTTGGAGACGTATCACATCACAGCCGGCCACGGGAGGCAGGAGCACGCGGCACGACCGGTGCTAATTTGGGCGGCTGGAGCAAGAAGACCAGAGGTTGAAGAAGCACTGCGGCCGTTGGATGAACATCGTACGGTAACAGGAGCTAGAATCATTCATATTGACTAAGTTGACAAAGCCCTCCGTCCCCGTCAACTTGGTAGGCCCACAAGTCAGCCTCCCACTATGCTGGGTTCCAGCTGGCAGGGGGAATATTCATTTTTTTGTGCGTAATAAGGAGGCACTTCCTTGCGTGCGAAGATAGCTGGTGGGTCTGACATGTCAGCGGGGGCACATTATTTTTGCGAAATACAGAGGCCCTTCCGGTGGGTCCCAGATGTCAGGTGGAGGAATCATTATTTTGCATGTAATAAGGAGGCATTTCCTTGTGTGCGGCCATGGACCCAGCTGTCAGCCTCTCCACGCATAGTCTACTTCCGATGGTGTTGTTCGTTGACCATGTTGACCACGCCGCGCCGAGCGCATCCAAGGTGGCGGACGACGGCGAGGCCCCGGACAGCAACGAGCCGGAGATGGGAAGACGCGGGAGTAGAGTCACAAACGGAGAGGTGTACAAGGGTTAACTGGTTCTAGTGCGGTGTGGTTCGGCAGTCAGTGGAGAAGAACGGGAGGTGTGGAGGGATGGAGGGATGGCCTGGCCAACGGTGGAGTAGCGCTTCATAGCGAAGCGTGCTAAGCAGAGCTGCTAGCAGCAGGAGGCGGGAGGTGGTCCCTGTGGCGCTGGAGGAAGAAGACGAGAGATTGAAGATGGATGCCGGTCGTTGGATGTAAATCCAACAACTAACATGTTAGAATCATTTGTTGACTAAATTGACAACGACTTGCGTTGGCTTCGACCTATTGGCCCACATTTCAGCGTCCAAAAATGTGGCACGTATTCAACCCATTTTTTCAGAATTTACAGTCTTTTTTGTGCGATAGAATTTACAGTCAATTTGATCTTTTTTTTGAATTACAGCCATTAGCTGGGCTGGGTGAACAAATAATGTAGTGTCCATGCGGCCCATTTATTTTATTTCCTAAAAAATTACAGGCCATTTGCACTTTCTCGAAATACACGATTTTGTTGGGCTGATTCTAATTATAATGTTGGGTTGGGCCAGCAATGTTATCAAAAAATAAAAAGGGGCTGAGCATTTTGTTATAAATATATTTAAATAATAAGTGATATTATTACATTCGTCCTTAAATCTGACCATGCTTTTGTACACAATCACTAGGATTTTCGTGCCAAAAAAATCCAGGATTTTATTTGTTAAGAAATTATTTTTATAAGTTAATAAGATGTGGGATATTGTTTTCTTACATATGTAAGTATCTGTTAAATATATGATGACAATAAAAATAATATATAATAACATATAAAATATATTTTTAGAAAAACAGGGAGCATCTCCCCAGTTCCATTGCTGAGAACGAAACCACAACATATTCTGATACAGCAGCTCAAAGAGCGGTTCGAAAGCAAAGGTAGAAAAGCTACAAACTAGGGGGTGGATGAACAAGTTCTCTGAATAACACAAATCACCCGAGCGGTGCCAAAGGCAGAGCGGATGGAGCACTCAAATGACACAAGGAGGGTCCAGCGAAGCCTTCATGGTCTTCAGCCGAGGGGCCGTGTCAGCCTGCGGCGACCAGTAAGCAAGCGGAGACACCGGGCTGGAAGGCGTAGCATGGTGGATGTCCCTCTTTTTCGGCGCCAGGTGCCCATCATCTTCATCAGAGATCTTGAGACGAGCCCACGGGTCCAGCCCTAGAGTAGGTCGAGCCTTGTTCAGCCACAAGTGATCGCTAACGGTTTCTGGAGGGATCTTGTTAGGGTTTCCACGAAGCTCATCAACTTGTCCTTGTCCGATCCGGAGGAGAGAATCACCCAGTTCCTCACCATGTTCCTGATCAACCTCAAGACCTACGGAATGGAAATCCAGGAGGTGTTACTGAAAATCATAGCATTTCTATATTTCCAGAGGCACCAAAGGACAGCTGAGCTAACAGTATTTAAAACTGAGCACTTTTTGGTAGCAATCCAGAATCTGGCGACAGATTCGAAGGATGAGACAATCTGACTAGAGAAATATTCCTCAATGTGGGCCCAGAGATGTTTACCAACTATACATTCAAAAAATAGGTGAGAATAAGACTCTTGTTCCAAGCAGTAAACACAATCAAGGGGTTTGATGATGTGTCTCTTCCTAAGGTTATCCCTAGTCATCAATTTGTTTTTGGAGAGAAGCCAGAGAAATACATGAATTTTAGGGGGAACTCTCAATTTCCAGACAGCAGGGATAAACACGGGTTGAACCCCTCTAAAGTTGATAACATGATAGAGGGAGTTGGAGGAATACTTCCCCTTATTGTCCAGCTGCCAAATCAGGGCATCCGGCTCAGCAGTAAAGGTAATGCTTTTGGCAATTTCCTCCAACTGGAACCATTGTTCCATGAGACTATCACTAAAGTTCCTTCTAAAAGAGAGTTTTAGGCATTGACCGTCCCAAACTTCATTGACACTTTTGTTAAGCTCATTGCAGATAGAATAAATAGGCCAAAATTGGACTGCTAGGGGGATGTGCCAAACCAAGTATCTTCCCAGGACCTGGTTCTGCTCCCATCCCCTATGTTCCATCTGTAGCCAAATTTCATAGCATGCATAATATATTTTAATCCTTTCCAGAATCTAGAGGTCTTAGGGTTGGAGGAAGGGACAAAAATATTAGGTTTATCTCCTAGGTATTTATGGGCAATAAGAAGCTTCCAGGGTTTCAGGTCTTCCTCATAGAATCTTTTAATCCAAGACCCTAGAAGACAGATGTTAATTTCTTGGAGGTTAGGTATGCCTAGGCCTCCAAAATCTTTTTTCATAGAGACTAAGGCCCAATTAGCAAGGTGTAGCTTCCTATTTCCCTCAAAATCATTCCACAAGCAATGAGACATCTGAGAATTGATGAGGTTCACTACCCATTTAGGGAACTTGAAGAAGGAGAGGAGATACACTGGAATGCTATCCAAACAAGCTTGTATGAGGATCAATCTACCTCTGTAAGAGAGAAGTTTGCCCCTCCACCCAGCAATCCTTTTAATGATTTTATCCAGAAGGGGTTGGATATCCTCTCTCCTAAGTTTATCATAGTGGAGAGGGATGCCTAGGTACTTAATGGGGAAGTTACCTTTATTACAGACTAGAATAGAGAGGAAGCTAGCTAACTCCTGATCATCCATGTTGATAGGGATGAGTTCACTTTTAGAGTAGTTGATTCTCATGCCTGAGACTTGTTCAAAACAGGTTAGAACAGTTTTCAGATTGCTAGCATGCGTGGAGTCATTGTCTAAGAAAAGGATGGTATCATCTGCATATTAAAGGCAGATGATGCCACCAGGGCAGACCTCAGGACAGAGCCCTGCAATCAGACTATGATCAGCAGCTTTGCTCAGCATTTTAGTAAGAACATCCACTACTAAATTAAACAAAAGCGAGGAGATGGGGTCACCTTGCCTAAGGCCTTTACCAGCAAGGAAAAAATCACTTTCACAGTTATTTAACTTGACCTCAACAGACCCCCCATGAGTAAGTTGTTGGATCCAACTAGTCCATTTACCCCCAAAACCTCTAAGCTCCAGGAGTTTCATAAGGAAATCAAGGTCAACTTTATCGAAGGCAATCTAAACTAGAACTACCATCTAGAGAAAAATTCTCACAAACAGAGCCTTCAGATCTGTTTTGGTGAGGGTAAATAAAGGAAGAGCATTCAATGACATCATTAAGAGAAGTAACATCTACACCAATCTTAGCAGCAATGGCATTGAAGGAAGGATCATTAAAGTTGGAGAAGGAAGTGTGTTTCATACCCTGGGGTTTTGCACTTCCAGGTTCTGGACCTCTTTGAGCTGTTGAGCCTTTTCAATAATGGTTCTCTTGTCACCAGCTACCCTGGCACTGGTTCTGGTGGCTTGAATAGGACCCCATTTGGGAAGGTGCTTCTCCTTAGGAAGGGCAGGGAAGTCAGAGTTGTATTTTGAGTCCAAATTGTCTGGGAGTTCAGTTGTTTCAACAAGTGCCTCTTGATCCTCTTGTAGATCTACAGAACCTTCTAATTCCATCAGATCATCATCTTCCAGGAGCTCCATTTCCCTGAGGAGGTTGAATCCATCAGTTTCATCAAGCACAGAATTCAAGATCTTTTCCTAGATGCTGAGTTGAGGAGTGTACGGAGAATCAGGGAGGTGTGTCTTGAGGACTGAAGTGGGTGTAGTTTCTCCAAGAATCTGATTGTGGCCAAAAGACTGTCCTCTGATGTTAGGGGCCCCAGAATTGGCAGCGGGCCCTTTATCTGATTCAGATCTAGAGCTCCTGTTGGATTCAACATCTTCAGTAAGATTGGTACCAGTTTCAGCTGTAGAGACATATGTACCAGCAGAGAGGTTGGTGGAGGTGCCAGTTTCAGTGGGGGTTAAGGACTCCACCTCAATGAGTAGCCTGTAGATTTTGTTCCCAACTCCAAAAGGCCTTTCAGCAGGGATTTTGGAGGGATCTTTACATACGATTTTGACCCTAACAGTTTTATAGAATGACTTGAAATTATGCTGCCAATCCACATCCAGTAAGACCCCCAGAGTGGAAGTGATATGATCCAGCATAGTCCAGTCACACCACTTGGGGGTTCAATTTCCTGATCTTGATCCAAGTTTCCTGGAGGTCCTCTTCAACCTCAATCCTGCCTTTCCAGACTTCAACATTGACTACAACATTGTCTTTCTTGAGACCAAAACAGGGGTATTCAGCAACTTGAACTACATCTATTTCAGGAGGGAATTTGACCAAGAATGTCCACTCATCTAGGGCATTGATTGGCCAGGGCTAGTTGGTTTTGTAAATGTCTGCAAACTCAGTGGCAAGTTCCTACTTGGTCACTTCACCAGCTTCTACAAGAACAATCCAAACATTCTTCAGGGAGCCATGATACTGAGCATTTTCATCAGGTGGGTCTATGTGGTAGAACCCTAATCCGGGAGCAGCACTTCCAACATATCTAGCAGAACTGTGGGTTTTCCTTCTGATAGGGCAATCTCAACTTTATGGGTAACCATTTTGCAGATAAAACAACTCTTGGGCTTGACACATTTATCCAAATGATGCCCTGGTTCCCCACAGCTGTAGCAGATCACCTCAGAGTATGCCATAAGGCCCGAAGCAGGGGCATGAGTAGTTTTCTGGATGTCTTGTCTCTTCTTTTGCTGATTCTTGCCTTGAGATTTCCCACTGATCTAAGAGTCAGAACCACCAGCAGATTGATCCTAGGCAATTACAAGAGCCTGCCCAGATTGTGCCCCCATTTGGGGCGGAGGTGGGCCGTACCACTGCCCAACCAGCGCTCCCCCCCCCCCATTGTGATAGGGGAAATTCATCGAAGTTCCTGGTTCCTTGTCATCCTCCAGCCAGATGTTGTCTCTCAGGAAGCAGAAATAACCACCAGACAGCTCAATCGAAGCAGATTGCAAGCCTAATTTCAATCTTCTGCAGGTTTGGGGGAGAGGTAAGGTAGGGGATCCACCTGCTTCGGCTCCGGTGGCGTGCTGGTGGGCATGAGTCCAGTCAAGCATTCCCATCTCACAGCACGGCGTGGATCTCCTGAATTCACTTCTCCTTTCGCCCATCGAACGAACGCAATCGGCGGCTCCCTAGGGTGGGGCATCATGTGCTTCTCCGAGAAATCTCCTTCGAAGTAGATCCGCAGGGCTAGATTCAGCAGCTCCCAATCCACATGATCCTTGCACATCCGAGCATACCTGCGCGAGTGAGAGAACGGATTCGGTCCCTCCTCGGCTTCCTCCCTCGCAGCTTCATCCTCTGCTTCCCTCCATTCGCGCGTGCACTGGGTCCAGGAGAGAGCATCGTCGCGGATCCGCATCGCCCGCTCCCTCCATCACCTCCCTCAAGTCTCCCGCAGCACCGCCGGCGCGACGGAGTTGAGCGGCTGGAGCATCCGCGGGAAGGCTTTGAAGACATGTGGGAGATGCATCTTGTACATCTGCCTGTCTTCTAGCCATACCCCCGTGGATATGGTCGGCGACTCCATGGGGCGCGCGAGCGGACTTGCTGAGGGGGGCAAGCGCGCCTGGAGTCAGGAGGCGAGGGGTGGCGGCGATATCTATGGCGGCAGCGAGGGTGGAGGTAGTGGCGGGGGCGGCGGCGAGGGTGGAGGTGGTGGCGGGGGCGAAGGGGATCGCGAGAGCGGTCATCTATTTGCCAATTATGTGAACTAAACAGTCAACATATAAAATAATTTAAATATATATAATATAGTTAGAAGGGAAACATACGTTGGACCTGGCGTTCCTATTCTTATATAGAAAAATAGAACAGACCTCTGCGTTTTCTTCAAAAAATACATAAATTAGGCTGCCAAAAATAAAACCTTGGATGGGAGGTCCATAGGCCGGTCGATACATGACGGCCCTAAGAAAATACAAACAGGCCTATGGACCTCCCATCCGAGGTCGTGGGCTGCGCATGTTAAAAATGAAAGCCTAGACAGGGCAGCCCAAAACCACGTCCAACACTTGCCAAAACTTCGTCCCTCGTTTTCTCTATGTTTCGCACACTCGACATTGTGTGGGCATTTTGACTGTGCATCATATGAACATGTGCTATGCATGAATGTTGACCAGCATGATGTTAACTGGCTGGTAGTTCCATTTTCGACCATGAATAAAACTTCCAACATGATGTTAACCCTGTTTGAAAAGGCCGTGTTAATATAAATGCTCTGCCTCTGAAAGTTGCAGTTTCTTATCTGAAACTGAACTTGTAGTTTCTTATCTGAAACTGAAACTTGCAGTTTCTTCTCTGAGAATCACATTGTCTGCACTTTTATACTCCTATGAAACTACATTTTTTAAGTGCTAAAAATAGATATCTAGAATTCATAAAATACTTTGTATGCTCAATACTGCAAATCTGAAATTCAAAATACATTCATATCTGAAAGTACTCTCAAAATACACAACACAAAACACAATTCACAACCTGCAAATACTGACAACCCTAAGCTCCTCCTGACAATTCACAACCTGCCCGACTATTGGGCTGGGGGGGCAGCCCCCTCCTATTCCTCGGCGGCAGACAACCACCCCGTGAGACGATGTGAACAGCGAGGGAGACGATGGCGGGGAAGCATCGTTGGGCCAACTGCTTTTCTCCTCTTGCAGTTGGGTTCGGTCGACGAAGACTCCACCGGCTCGCTCTGGCAGGACACCCTCACAAACGGCACCCTGTAGATGCTCGATCCTTCAATCTCTGGTGGATGCTCCATCTGGGATCGATACTCCCACCACCGCTCCCTCACGATCAGATTCGGTGAATCTGTTTGTGTTGGAAATATGCCCTAGAGGCAATAATAAAAGGATTATTATTATATTTCCTTGTTCATGATAATTGTCTTTTATTCATGCTATAATTGTGTTATTCGGAAATCGTAATACATGTGTGAATGCATAGACACCAACATGTCCCTAGTAAGCCTCTAGTTGACTAGCTCGTTGATCAACAGATAGTCATGGTTTCCTGACTATGGACATTGGATGTCATTGATAACGAGATCACATCATTAGGAGAATGATGTGATGGACAAGACCCAATCCTAAACATAGCACAAGATCGTATAGTTCGTTTGCTAGAGTTTTTCCAATGTCAAGTATCTTTTCCTTAGACCATGAGATCGTGTAACTCCCGGATACCGTAGGAATGCTTTGGGTGTACCAAACGTCACAACGTAACTGGGTGACTATAAAGGTATACTACGGGTATCTCCGAAAGTGTCTGTTGGGTTGACACGGATCAAGACTAGGATTTGTCACTCCGTATGACGGAGAGGTATCTCTGGGCCCACTCGGTAATGCATCATCATAATGAGCTCAAAGTGACCAAGTGTCTAGTCACGGGATCATGCATTACGGTACAAGTAATGTGACTTGCCGGTAATGAGATTGAACGAGGTATTGGGATACCGACGATCGAATCTCGGGCAAGTAACATACCGATTGACAAAGGGAATTGTATACGGGGTTGCTTGAATCCTCGACATCGTGGTTCATCCGATGAGATCATCGAGGAGCATGTGGGAGCCAACATGGGTATCCAGATCCCGCTGTTGGTTATTGACCGGAGAGCCATCTCGGTCATGTCTACATGTCTCCCGAACCCGTAGGGTCTACACACTTAAGGTTCGGTGACGCTAGGGTTGTAGAGATATGAATATGCAGTAACCCGAAAGTTGTTCGGAGTCCCGGATGAGATCCCGGACGTCACGAGGAGTTCCGGAATGGTCCGGAGGTGAAGAATTATATATAGGAAAGTGCAGTTTCGGCCATCGGGAGAGTTTCGGGGGTCACCGGTATTGTACCGGGACCACCGGATGGGTCTCGGGGGTCCACCGGGTGGGACCACCCATCCCGGAGGGCCCCATGGGCTGAAGTGGGGAGGGGAACCAGCCCATAGTGGGCTGGTGCACCCCCCTTGGCCCACCCCCTGCGCCTAGGGTTGGAAACCCTAGGGTGGGGGGCGCCCTACTTGCCTTGGGGGCCACTCCACCCTTGGCCGCCCCCCCCCCCCTAGGAGATCCCATCTCCTAGGGCTGGCGCCCCCACTTGGGGAGCCTATATAAAGGGGGGAGGGAGGGGCAGCCGCACCCTTGACTCTTGGCGCCTCCCTCTCCCCTGCTACTCCTCTCCCTCTCGCAGTAGAACGGCGAAGCCCTGCTGCGGTGACTCCTGCATCCACCACCACGCCGTCGTGCTGCTGGATCTTCATCAACCTCTCCTTTTCCCCCTTGTTGGATCAAGAAGGTGGAGACGTCACACTGACCGTACATGTGTTGAACGCGGAGGTGCCGTCCGTTCGGCGCTAGGATCTCCGGTGATTTGGATCACGTCGAGTACGACTTCCTCATCCCCGTTCTTTGAACGCTTCCGCGCGTGATCTACAAAGGTAAGTAGATGCAATCCGATCACTCGTTGCTAGATGAACTCATAGATGGATCTTGGTGAAACCGTAGGAAATTTTTTGTTTTCTGCAACGTTCCCCAACAGTGGCATCATGAGCTAGGTCTATGCGTAGTTCTCTTTGCACGAGTAGAACACAATTTGTTGTGGGCGTAGATGTTGTCAACTTTCTTGCCACTACTAGTCTTATTTTGCTTCAGCGGTATTGTGGGATGAAGCGGCCCGGACCAACCTTACACGTACGCTTACGTGAGACCGGTTCCACCGACTAACATGCACTAGTTGCATAAGGTGGCTGGCGGGTGTCTGTCTCTCCCACTTTAGTTGGAGCGGATTCGACGAAAAGGGTCCTTATGAAGGGTAAATAGAAGTTGACAAATCACGTTGTGGCTTTAACGTAGGTAAGAAAACATTCTTTATAGAACCCTCTTGCAGCCACGTAAAACTTGCAACAACAATTAGAGGACGTCTAACTTGTTTTTGCAGCAAGTGTTTTGTGATGTGATATGGCCAAAGTTGTGATGAATGATGAATGATATATATGTCATGTATGAGATCATGTTCTTGTAATAGGAATCACGACTTGCATGTCGATGAGTATGACAACCGGCAGGAGCCATAGGAGTTGTCTTTATTTTTTGTATGACCTGCGTGTCATTGAGAAACGCCATGTAAATTACTTTACTTTATTACTAAACGTGTTAGCCATAGTAGTAGAATTAATAGTTGGCGAGCAACTTCATGGAGACACGATGATGGAGATCATGATGATGGAGATCATGGTGTCATGCCAGTGACAAGATGATCATGGAGCCCCAAGATGGAGATCAAAGGAAGCTATATGATACTGGCCATATCATGTCACTATTATTTGATTGCATGTGATGTTTATCATGTTTTTGAATCTTGTTTACTTAGAATGACAGTAGTAAATAAGATGATCCCTCATAATAATTTCAAGAAAGTGTTCCCTCTAACTGTGCACCGTTGCGACAGTTCATTGTTTCGAAGCACCACGTGATGATCGGGTGTGATAGATTCCAACGTTCACATACAACGGGTGTAAGACAGATTTACACATGCAAACACTTAGGTTGACTTGACGAGCCTAGCATGTACAGACATGGCCTCGAAACACAGAAGACCGAAAGGTCGAGCATGAGTCGTATAGAAGATACAATCAACATGAAGATGTTCACCGATGTTGGCTAGTCCGTCTCACGTGATGATCGGACACGGCCTAGTTAACTCGGATCATGTTATACTTAGATGACTGGAGGGATGTCTATCTGAGTGGGAGTTCATTGAATAATTTGATTTAGATGAACTTAATTATCATGAACTTAGTCTAAAATCTTTACAACATGTATTATAGATCAAATGGCCAACGTTGTCCTCAACTTCAACGCGTTCCTAGAGAAAACCAAGCTGAAAGACGATGGCAGCAACTATACGGACTGGGTCCGGAACCTGAGGATCATCCTCATAGCTGCCAAGAAAGATTATCTCCTACAAGCACTGCTAGGTGAAACACCTGCTCTTCCTGCAGAACAAGACGTTATGAACGCTTGGCAGACACGTACCGATGATTACTCCCTCGTTCAGTGCGGCATGATTTACAGCTTAGAGCCGGGGCTCAAAAAGCGTTTTGAGAGACACGGAGCATATGAGATATTCGAATAGCTGAAAATGGTTTTTCAAGCTCATGCCCGGGTCGAGAGATATGAAGTCTCCGACAAGTTCTTCAGCTATAAGATGGAGGAAAACAGTTCTGTCAGTGAGCACATACTCACTATGTCTGGGTTACATAACCGCTTGACTCAGCTGGGAGTTAATCTCCCGGATGACGCGGTCATTGACAGAATCCTTCAGTCGCTTCCACCGAGCTACAAGAGCTTTGTGATGAACTTCAATATGCAGGGGATGGAAAAGACCATTCCTGAAGTATTTGCAATGCTGAAATCAGCAGAGGTAGAAGTCAAAAAGGAACATCAAGTGTTGATGGTGAATAAAACCACTAAATTCAAGAAAGGCAAGGGTAAGAAGAACTTCAAAAAGGACGGCAAGGGAGTTGCCGCGCCCGGTAAGCAAGCTGCCGGGAAGAAGCCAAAGAATGGACCCAAGCCCGAGACTGAGTGCTTTTATTGCAAGGAAAGTGGTCACTGGAAGCGGAACTGCCCCAAATACTTAGCGGACAAGAAGGCCGGCAAAACGAAAGGTATATGTGATATACATGTAATTGATGTGTACCTTACCAGTACTCGTAGTAGCTCCTGGGTATTTGATACCGGTGCAGTTGCTCACATTTGTAACTCAAAGCAGGAGCTACGGAATAAGCGGAGACTGGCGAAGGACGAGGTGACGATGCGCGTCGGGAATGGTTCCAAGGTTGATGTGATCGCCGTCGGCATGCTACCTCTAATTTACCTACGGGATTAGTTTTGAACCTCAATAATTGTTATTTAGTGCCAAGTTTGAGCATGGACATTGTATCAGGATCTCGTTTAATACGAGATGGCTACTCATTTAAATCCGAGAATAATGGTTGTTCTATTTATATGAGAGATATGTTTTATGGTCACGCTCCGATGGTGAATGGTTTATTCTTAATGAATCTCGAGTGTAATGCTACACATATTCATAGTGTGAGTACCAAAAGATGTAAGGTTGATAATGATAGTCCCACATACTTGTGGCACTGCCGCCTTGGTCACATAGGTGTCAAACGCATGAAGAAGCTCCATGCAGATGGACTTTCAGAGTCTCTTGATTACGAATCATTTGACACGTGCGAACCATGCCTCATGGGTAAAATGACCAAGACTCCATTCTCAGGAACAATGGAGCGAGCAACCAACTTATTGGAAATCATACATACTGATGTGTGCGGTCCAATGAGTGTTGAGGCTCGCGGTGGTTATCGTTATGTTCTCACCCTCACTGATGACTTGAGTAGATATGGGTATGTCTACTTAATGAAACACAAGTCTGAGACCTTTGAAAGGTTCAAGGAATTTCAGAGTGAGGTTGAGAATCAACGTGACAGGAAAATCAAGTTCCTGCGATCAGATCGTGGAGGAGAATACTTGAGTCACGAATTTGGCACACACTTAAGAAAATGTGGAATAGTTTCACAACTCACGCCGCCTGGAACACCTCAGCATAATGGTGTGTCCGAACGTCGTAATCGCACTCTATTAGATATGGTGCGATCTATGATGTCTCTTACCGATTTACCGCTATCATTTTGGGGCTATGCTTTAGAGGCTGCCGCATTCACTTTAAATAGGGCACTGTCGAAATCCGTTGAGACGACACCGTATGAATTATGGTTTGGGAAGAAACCTAAGCTATCGTTTCTAAAAGTTTGGGGATGCGATGCTTATGTCAAGAAACTTCAACTTGAAAAGCTCGAACCCAAGTCGGAAAAATGCGTCTTCATAGGATACCCTAAAGAAACTATTGGGTATACCTTCTACCTCAGATCCGAAGGCAAGATCTTTGTTGCCAAGAATGGATCCTTTCTAGAGAAAGAGTTTCTCTCAAAAGAAGTAAGTGGGAGGAAAGTAGAACTTGATGAAGTATTACCTCTTGAACCGGAAAGTGGCGCAACTCGAGAAAATGTTCCTGAGGTGCCTGCACCGACTAGAGAGGAAGTTAATAATGATGATCAAGATACTTCTGATCAAGCTCCTACTGAACTTCGAAGGTCCACAAGGACACGTTCCGCACCAGAGTGGTACGGCAACCCTGTCTTGGAAATCATGTTGTTAGACAACGGTGAACCTTCGAACTATGAAGAAGCGATGGTGGGCCCGGATTCTGACAAATGGCTGGAAGCCATGAAATCCGAGATAGGATCCATGTATGAAAACGAAGTATGGACTTTGACTGACTTGCCCGATGATCGGCGAGCCATAGAAAATAAATGGATCTTTAAGAAGAAGACAGACGCGGATGGTAATGTGACCATCTATAAAGCTCGGCTTGTCGCTAAGGGTTATCGACAAGTTCAAGGGGTTGACTACAATGAGACTTTCTCACCGGTAGCGAAGCTGAAGTCCGTCCGAATCATGTTAGCAATTGCCGCATTCTATGATTATGAGATATGGCAAATGGACGTCAAAACGGCATTCCTTAATGGTTTCCTTAAGGAAGAATTGTATATGATGCAGCCGGAAGGTTTTGTCGATCCTAAGAATGCTGACAAGGTGTGCAAGCTCCAACGCTCGATTTATGGGCTGGTGCAAGCATCTCAGAGTTGGAACATTCACTTTGATGAGATAATCAAAGCGTTTGGGTTTATGCAGACTTATGGGGAAGCCTGCGTTTACAAGAAAGTGAGTGGGAGCTTTGTAGCATTTCTCATATTATATGTAGATGACATACTTTTGATGGGAAATGATATAGAACTTTTGGACAGCATTAAGGCCTACTTGAATAAGAGTTTTTCAATGAAGGACCTTGGAGAAGCTGCTTATATATTAGGCATCAAGATCTATAGAGATAGATCAAGACGCCTCATAGGTCTTTCACAAAGCACATACCTTGATAAGATATTGAAGAAGTTCAATATGGATCAGTCTAAGAAGGGGTTCTTGCCTGTGTTGCAAGGTGTGAAATTGAGCTCAGCTCAATGTCCAACCACGGCAGAAGATATAGAAGAGATGAGTGTCATCCCCTATGCTTCAGCCACAGGGTCTATTATGTATGCCATGCTGTGCACCAGACCTGATGTAAACCTTGCCATAAGTTTGGTAGGTAGGTACCAAAGTAATCCCGGCAAGGAACACTAGACAGCGGTCAAGAATATCCTGAAGTACCTGAAAAGGACTAAGGAAATGTTTCTCATTTATGGAGGTGACGAAGAGCTCGTCGTAAAGGGTTACGTCGACGCTAACTTCGACACAGATCTGGATGACTCTAAGTCACAAACCGGATACGTGTATATTTTGAATGGTGGGGCAGTAAGCTAGTGCAGTTGCAAGCAGAGCGTCGTGGCGGGATCTACATGTGAAGCGGAGTACATGGCAGACTCGGAGGCAGCGCATGAAGCAATTTGGGTGAAGGAGTTCATCACCGACCTAGGAGTCATACCCAATGCGTCGGGGCCGATCAAACTCTTCTGTGACAACACTGGAGCTATTGCACTTGCCAAGGAGCCCAGGTTTCACAAGAAGACCAGGCACATCAAGCATCGCTTCAACTCCATTCGTGAAAATGTTCAAGATGGAGACATAGATATTTGTAAAGTACATACGAACCTGAATGTAGCAAATCCGTTGACTAAACCTCTCCCTAGAGCAAAACATGATCAACACCAGAATTCCATGGGTGTTCGATTCATCACAATGTAACTAGATTATTGACTCTAGTGCAAGTGGGAGACTGTTGGAAATATGCCCTAGAGGCAATAATAAAAGGATTATTATTATATTTCCTTGTTCATGATAATTGTCTTTTATTCATGCTATAATTGTGTTATCCGGAAATCGTAATACATGTGTGAATGCATAGACACCAACATGTCCCTAGTAAGCCTCTAGTTGACTAGCTCGTTGATCAACATATAGTCATGGTTTCCTGACTATGGACATTGGATGTCATTGATAACGAGATCACATCATTAGGAGAATGATGTGATGGACAATACCCAATCCTAAACATAGCACAAGATCGTATAGTTCGTTTGCTAGAGTTTTTCCAATGTCAAGTATCTTTTCCTTAGACCATGAGATCGTGTAACTCCCGGATACCGTAGGAGTGCTTTGGGTGTACCAAACGTCACAACATAACTGGGTGACTATAAAGGTATACTACGGGTATCTCCGAAAGTGTCTGTTGGGTTGACACGGATCAAGACTAGGATTTGTCACTCCGTATGACGGAGAGGTATCTCTGGGCCCACTCGGTAATGCATCATCATAATGAGCTCAAAGTGACCAAGTGTCTAGTCACGGGATCATGCATTACGGTACAAGTAAAGTGACTTGCCGGTAACGAGATTGAACGAGGTATTGGGATACCGACGATCGAATCTCGGGCAAGTAACGTACCGATTAACAAAGGGAATTGTATACGGGGTTGCTTGAATCCTCGACATCGTGGTTCATCCGATGAGATCATCGAGGAGCACGTGGGAGCCAACATGGGTATCCAGATCCCGCTGTTGGTTATTGACCGGAGAGCCATCTCGGTCATGTCTACATGTCTCCCGAACCCGTAGGGTCTACACACTTAAGGTTCGGTGACGCTAGGGTTGTAGAGATATGAATATGCAGTAACCCGAAAGTTGTTCGGAGTCCCGGATGAGATCCTGGACGTCACGAGGAGTTCCGGAATGGTCCGGAGGTGAAGAATTATATATAGGAAAGTGCAGTTTCGGCCATCGGGAGAGTTTCGGGGGTCACCGGTATTGTACCGGGACCACCGGATGGGTCTCGGGGGTCCACCGGGTGGGACCACCCATCCCGGAGGGCCCCATGGGCTGAAGTGGGGAGGGGAACCAGCCCATAGTGGGCTGGTGCACCCCCCTTGGCCCACCCCCTGCGCCTAGGGTTGGAAACCCTAGGGTGGGGGGGCGCCCCACTTGCCTTGGGGGCCACTCCACCCTTGGCCGCCGCCCCCTAGGAGATCCCATCTCCTAGGGCCGGCGCCCCCCCTTGGGGAGCCTATATAAAGGGGGGAGGGAGGGGCAGCCGCACCCTTGACTCTTGGCGCCTCCCTCTCCCCTGCTACTCCTCTCCCTCTCGCAGTAGAACGGCGAAGCCCTGCTGCGGTGACTCCTGCATCCACCACCACGCCGTCGTGCTGCTGGATCTTCATCAACCTCTCCTTCTCCCTTGCTGGATCAAGAAGGAGGAGACGTCACGCTGACCATACGTGTGTTTAACGCGGAGGTGACGTCCGTTCGGCGCTAGGATCTCCGGTGATTTGGATCACGTCGAGTACGACTTCCTCATCCCCGTTCTTTGAACGCTTCCACGCGTGATCTACAAAGGTATGTAGATGCAATCCGATCACTCGTTGCTAGATGAACTCATAGATGGATCTCGGTGAAACCGTAGGAAAATTTTTGTTTTCTGCAACGTTCCCCAACAGTTTGCTCCATGGCCCAGAGGAGCAGCTCTATGTACTCTGGCGCGACTTCCTCCGAGAGTATCGCCGCCTTTTCGCTCTATTGCAGATATTTGGCCATGGATGTCGCCGTCGCTGCTAGTTGGTCCTTGTTGTCAAACCAAGACTGTATCTCCAACATCCTAGCTAGCTTCACAGGGTCGCCGTCTGCGATCCTCACGTATCAGTTGTACTCCTCCATCGATCTACTTCTCCACAGCACCTTCACTCACCGGCGGTGGTTTTTGAATGGAAGAGGAGAGGAGCAATGCTGGTTTTGGATTAGAATGGGAGAGGAGCGATGCTGGTTTTGGACTGGAACAGGAGAGGAGGGGCGGTGGTTTTGAAATGGAAGAGGAGAGGAGCGGCGCTGCATTTAGATTGGAACAGGAGAGGAGCGGCGGTGGTTTAAGAGGAGAAGAGCGGAAGAGCGGCGCTAGTCTTGGAAGTATTTTTTGTTGTTTTGCGTATTTTGGGTCAAAGTTTGACCACATACTGTATTTGACAAGCAAAATGTGAATGCATGTCACCAAAAATTGTATCGTTTGGTTCGTATCTGAATGTACTTTCAAATTATATTATTTTTGCAACGTATAACATATATTTTATGTGTGAAAATCATGGTCAATTATGACCCAGAATAAAAGGGAGACTAATTAATGTGGGGTCGCTTTCTTAATTGAAGGGTAAATTGATTTTGATTTTGATCCAGTCACAGCGCGCCGGCCCTCTCGTCCGATCCTAAATCGCTGTCGCATGCTCCTCTCCCTCTTCTCCATTGCAAAACCACCTCCTCTCCTCTCCATCATCTCCATTCCGAAACCACCGTCTCGCCTCTCCCGCTTCTGATCTTCTCCATTGCAAAACCACCTCCTCTCCTCTCCATTATCTCCATTCCAAAACCACCGTCTCGCCTCTCCCTCTTCTATATTGCAAGACCATCGTCTCTCCTTCATTTTCTAGACGCTTTGCTCCATGGCGCGGGCGCAATCCATGGATACAAAATTAGTATACTATGTACTATTTAAAAGTCGAGGGCGGGGCTTTTCCTGCGTGGTAGGCGGCGGGGCAGTTCCGCCTAGTCGGTTCGACAGAGATGCGAGAAGATGAGGGAGTAGGTTGATGCAAATGAAGGGCTGTGTAATTTGACAGTGAGTTACTGCTGGACAGGTGGGGACCCGTGATTTGACTTGCCATTATCATTTTAACTGTGGCGCTACGACCGGCGTGAGTCTCCCGATTCCTGACCACCTCCATACAGGTGCCTCTCCCAATGCTCCACCATGTAGTAGAGGCTGGCTCTTGCATGAGAGCCCACTTCTCCACTTTTTCCTTGCCTCTCTTTCCTCTGCATATGCAAAAATGCCATGTAATGCGCACTATTGTAGTTACTTTTACTTGCTCCTATAGGTGCTTAAGCTTGCCACATAGGCATAAAGTCTGATGTGGCAAGTTAATCAAGAAGAGAGAGACTGGTTTGGTGACCCAAGGAAGAAACGGTGCTAAGCGCATGTACCTAGGTGAAAATACAATTTTGAGTCTATAGCTAATTAAATGAAGCAAACTTAGCAACACCATTTCGTTGGAAGAGGTCACTCCTTGGCAAATGCAACAAATACTAGTACTCCCTGTGTCCCATAATATAGGAATGTTTTTGGCACTACACTAGTGTCAAAAACATTCTTATATTATGGGACGGAGGGAGTACGAAGAAAGATATAGAGAGGAGTAAAAAATACACTTATAGCTAACCTTATAGACAACCTTGTTGTAGTATGAGTGACTAAGTGATGACTATGTATGACATGCCAACATCAGATAGCC
This sequence comes from Triticum aestivum, assembly GCF_018294505.1. NCBI lineage: Eukaryota > Viridiplantae > Streptophyta > Magnoliopsida > Poales > Poaceae > Triticum > Triticum aestivum. Next base: position 456,043,989 of record NC_057794.1, read on the forward strand.
TAACGCACCATGTTAAATCTCCAAGGGCGCGACCGCGCGAGCGACACGACGGTCATGGTAGGCGCGACCATGATACGGGCTACTGGCAGCCCTTGGATCTGAGATCAAACGGTCGCATGCTAAGTTGCTGAAAATTTGCAGAATAACCCTCCAGGATAGGATATTCACCCATAGGTCTAGAATCACGCCATGCAACCGTTCGATCTCAGATCCAAGGGCTCTCGGAAGCCCGTATCATGGGAGAATGGAAAGCCACTACCCTGCCGTTCGCACGCTGGCAGTTCGCTCCTACTCGTCCCCGCACGTCCTTCAATACTACGGTGGTTCGCTCCTAGTCGTCCCGTCCATTCACATTACGGCAGTTCCACTAATCCTAACCCTCCTCCCAAATCCATGACGTCCCAAATCTCCACGATCGGCGGTGAGTACAAGGTTAGAACCATCACCGGCGATGAGTTCGACGTCATCTACACCCGTTCTTCCGCGACGGTGAAAGGATACCTTTCTCGCTTCAGACGCATGTTCGAAAATTCAGATGATGAGTGGGTCGCTGGGCTAAATGTTGAGTACACCACAGTCCTGGGACCAGAGAAGGATCTAAAGGACGAAGAGAGGAAGAAGCCCGCTGTGATCCAGGTTTGCGTACATAACGTTTGCTTGGTCTACCACATATGCCATGCCGACGTTGAGTGCCAAGATTTTAAGAACTTCCTCAAGGACAAAACAGTGAAATTCGTTACTTTAGACTTTAAGAACGACAGGGATGTCCTGCATCGGATAGGTCTCATTGTAGGCAACCCCTTTGACCTCTAGAAGAATCGGCTGGTGTCCTCTCGTCAGCCTTCAATGCTGACCCTGGTAGGAGCCATGGTTCATCCTTCGTACGGTAAACTAGAGAAACCTCCATACACGTTTCATCATCATGCATGGCAGTGGAATGTACTAGATATAGACCAGATCCACTATGCTGCAATGGATGGCTACCTTTGCTTCAATATATACAAGGGTTGGATGAAGAGCAACAGCCAAGTGTGCGGTTCAAGCAAAGAAGTATCGGCCAAGAGGAAGAGGGACAAGGACGAAGTCGAGGACATGGACGAGGACTCCGAGTAAGGTGGCAGTGTCGTTGCTCATGGTGGTTCTAACACAGTGTCTACCGGGATAGTTGCAAAGTTTAATTTCAGGTGTGCTTAATTTAATTTGAGGGGTGTGTTGTGCTGAGCCCCCAGCAGAACTATGTTATGTTTCTTCTCGTTACTTTAACTCTTCAGTACGTACATACTAGTATTTCTTACATTTCATCTTTTAGTTGGTATAGTACTACCACTCGTTTCTTCACATTATATACGTACAATATATATGGCCAACATCATATAGCCAGCAGTTTAGTTGTCAAAGAATTTCATGGTGCTTAGTTTTGTCAAATAATTGTAGGATGCTTAGAGGGTGCTTGGATCCAAGGGACTTATTTTAGTCTGACTAAAAATAGTCTCTTTAAGAGGCTAAAGTTCCAAGCACCCCTGGCTAAAGAGGGGCTAAAACTAGTCTTGAGACTAAAAAAATTTAGTCAGGGGCACCCCTACTAAAATGTGGATTAGTCCTCTCTCTACTCATTTAACTCCTCTCCTTTAACATAAGCGAGTTCTGGATTGGAGGATTTGGAGGATAATAAATGCTCATTAACTTGATTTTAGCCTTTTTAGTATTTGGATCCAAGCATGGGTGAGGCTAGCATGTTTTAGTCCCACTACTTTTAGTCATGGGACTAAAATGTATCCAAGCACCCTCTTAGTTTTATTTGAGGGGTGGGTTGTGCTGGACACCATTATTGTGACTAGCCTTTTTAATAGTACTATATGCATAATTCGGCGATGAGCGCTCTCTATATGTACCACCTTTTTTTAATTTCAAGTTTTGCTCCATGGCGCAATCCATCGATACTACTGCTATACAAAAGTATACATTTTTTAAGAAGGCTAGAGGGCGGGATAGTCTAGCTTGGTCGGTTTCACGAGAGGCGATGGCCTTTGTGATTTGACGGCTCATTACTGTTGGAAGGCGGGGCCTTGTGATTTGACTGCTCGTATAAATGCGCCGACGACCTGATCGAGGAGGAGCAAAGAACCGTGCGATATACTCAAGTTTTCCACTGGAGTAGTACTGCGACGGAGGAGCATGAAACATGGCAGCCCAGAGCCATATGGCGATAAAAAATGATCTAATTTGCTAGTCATCTCATTGTTAGCATTGTTCTATTCATTCCCTCAAAAAAACATTGTTCTATTCATGCCTCGCAGAGAACGTGACACGTGCGGCGAAACACCCAAAGCAAAAGATGAAACACATGAGCAAAAGAAGAAGGAAGATTATCACCCCAAATGATCTAATTCGTCGCGGAGTCGTAACTACTTCTTCATCTCCTCCACGACCTCCATCTCATTGTGCGTCTCCTCTGCCATCTTCTTCATTCTATCCATGACGTGGGATTTCTCGATGCGAGCCTTCATCATCTGTTCCACGGCCGCATTATGTACCTTGACAGCACTCGGGTGCTCGATGCGGAGCTTTGCCAACTCCTCCTTCTGTTCCATGATGAGGGCCTGCAGCATCTTCATCGAGGAACTACTATTCTCATGCAGCTTCTTCCAGCCGGCGTTCTTCTCCTTCAACAGGTTGATCTCGTGGCAGAGCTTCGCCTTGTCCTCCTGAAGTCACAGGATTTCGCCGGTCGCCTTCTTCTCCGAGGCAATGCTCTTCTTCAGCAGCATCACCAAGCCGGCGGTCAATTCCCCCTGCTGATTGAGCTCAGCGGACATGTCGTCGAGGCTCTCCTTCAGCAACTCCATAAAGCCTTGGATGAACTCCTTCTGCTTATTGAGGTGCTTATTGAGCTGATCGGGCATGCCGTCGAGGGATAACGACTCCAGCTCCGCCGGCTCGGCATGTTCGCCTCCGCGGCTAGGGCGCTCCTGGAAGCCATCGCCTGCCCGTGAGAGATCTTTCGAGGTCTCTGCATGGCTAGAGCCCTCTCTTTTTTTCCGTAGCCTGGGTTGTGATAACCCACAAGTATAGGGGATCGCAACAGCTTTCGAGGGTAGAGTATTCAACCCAAATTTATTGATTCGACACAAGGGGAGCCAAAGAATATTCTCAAGTATTAGCAGCTGAGTTGTCAATTCAACCACACCTGGAAACTTAGTATCTACAACAAAGTGTTTAGTAGCAAAGTAATATGATAGTGGCGGTAACGGTAACAAAAGTAAAGACAACAAAAGTGATGTTTTTGGTATTTTGTAGTGATTGTAACAGCAGCAGCGGGAAAGTAAATAAGCGAGAACCAGTATATGGAAAACTCGTAGGCACCGGATCAGTGATGGATAATTATGCCGGATGTGGTTCATCATGTAACAGTCATAACATAGGGTGACACAGAACTATCTCCAATTCATCAATGTAATATAGGCATGTATTCCGTATATAGTCATACGTGCTTATGGAAAAGAACTTGCATGACATCTTTTATCCTACCCTCCCGTGGCAGCGGGGTCTTATTGGAAACTAAGGGATATTAAGGCCTCCTTTTAATAAAAAAGGAACAAAGCATTAGCACATAGTGAATACATGAACTCCTCAAACTATGGTCATCACCGGGAGTGGTCCCGATTATTTTCACTTCGGGGTTGCCGGATCATAACACATAGTAGGTGACTATAGACTTGCAAAATAGGATCAAGAACTCACATATATTCATGAAAACATAATAGGTTCATATCTGAAATCATGGCACTCGGGCCCTAGTGACAAGCATTAAGCATAGCAAAGTCATAGTAACATCAATCTCAGAACATAATGGATACTAGGGATCAAACCCTAACAAAACTAACTCGATTACATGATAAATCTCATCCAACCCATCACTGTCCAGCAAGCCTACGATGCAATTACTCATGCACGGCAGTGAGCATCATGAAATTGGTGATGGAGGATGGTTGATGATGACGACGGCGATGAATCCCCCTCTCCGGAGCCCCGAACGGACTCCGGATCACCCCCTCCCGAGAGGTTTTAGGGCTTGGCGGCGGCTCCGTATCGTAAAACACGATGATTTCTTCTCTCTGATTTTTTTCTCTCCGAAAGCAAATATATAGAGTTGGAGTTGGCGTCGGAGGGTTTCCAGGGGGGCACGAGGTAGGGGGGCGCGCCCTAGGGGGGGCGCCCCCCACCCTCGTGAGAAGGGTGTGGGCCCCCTGGTCTTCATCTTTGGCGAGGATTTTTTATTGTTTTTTCTAAGATGTTCCATGGAGTTTCAGGTCATTCCGAGAATATTTGTTTTCTGCACATAAAACAACACCATGGCAATTCTGCTGAAAACAGCGTCAGTCCGGGTTAGTTCCATTCAAATCATACAAGTTAGAGTCCAAAACAAGGGCAAAAGTGTTTGGAAAAGTAGATACGACGGAGACGTATCAACTCCCCCAAGCTTAAACTCTTGCTTGTCCTCAAGCAATTCAGTTGACAAACTGAAAGAAAGAAAGGAAAACTTTTACAAACTCTGTTTGCTCTTGTTGTTGTAACTATGTCAAGCCAGCATTCAAGTTTTCAGCATAGATCATAACTAACCATATTTGCAATAATTCTCAAGTCTCACAATTACTCATATCAATAGCATAATCAACTAGCAAGTCATAATAATAAATCTTGGATGACAACACTTTCTCAAAACAATCATAATATGATATAACAAGATGGTATCTCGCTAGCCCTTTCTGAGACCGCAAAACATAAATGCAGAGCACCTTTAAAGATCAAGGACTGACTAGACATTGTAATTCATGGTAAAAGAGATCCAATCATAGTCATACCCGATATAAATTAACAGTGATGAATGCAAATGACAGTTGTGCTCTCCAGCTAGTGCTTTTTAATAAGAGGGTGATGCCTCAACATACAAGTAAATGGATAGGCCCTTCATAGAGGGAAGCAGGGATTTGTAGAGGTGCCAGAGCTCGGTTTTGCAATAGAGATAAATTGTATTTTGAGCGGTATACTTTCATTGTTGACGTAACAACTAAGAGATGGTGATATCTTCCATGCTAAACACATTATAGGCGGTTCCCAAACAGAATGGTAAAGTTTATACTCCCCCTCCACCAACAAGCATCAATCCATGGCTTGCTCGAAACAACGAGTGCCTCCAACATACATCAGGTCCTAGGAGGAGTTTTGTTTGCAATTAATTTTGATTTAGTTTGCATAAAGCATGGGACTGGGCATCCCGGTGACCAGCCATTTTCTCGTGAGTGAGGAGTGGAGTCCACTCCTCTTGAGAATAACCCGCCTAACACGGAAGATAAGGACAACCTTGGTTGATACATGAGCTATTCGAGCATACAAAACAGAATGTTTATTTGAAGGTTTAGAGTTTGGCACATACAAATTTACTTGGAACGACAGGTAGATACCACATATAGGAAGGTATAGTGGACTCATCTGGAATAACTTTGGGGTTTAAGGGATTGGATGCACAAGCAGTATTCCCGCTTAGTACAGGTGAAGGCTAGCAAAAGACTGGGAAGCGACCAACTAGAGAGCGACAACAGCCATGTACATGCATTAAAATTAATAAACATTGGTTGCAAGCATGAGTAGGATATAATCCACCATGAACATAAATATCGTGAAGGCTATGTTGATTTGTTTCAACTACATGCGTGAACATGTGCCAAGTCAAGTCACTTAAATCATTCAAAGGAGGATAGCACCCCATCATACCACATCATAATCATCTCAATAGCATGTTGGCACACAAGGTAAATCATTATAACTCATAGCTAATCAAGCATGGCACAAGCAACTATGATCTCTAATTGTCATTGCAAACATGTTTATTCATAATAAGCTGAATCAAGAACGAGGGACTCATCATATTTACAAAAAGAAAAGAGGTCGAGTTCATACCAGCTTTTCTCATCTCAGTCAGTCCATCATATATCATCATAATTGCCTTTCACTCGCACGACCGAATGGTGTGAATAATAATATCCACCATGAACATAAATATCGTGAAGGCTATGTTGATTTGTTTCAACTACATGCGTGAACATGTGCTAAGTCAAGTCACTTAAATCATTCAAAGGAGGATACCACCCCATCATACCACATCATAATCATCTCAATAGCATGTTGGCACATAAGGTAAATCATTATAACTCATAGCTAATCAAGCATGGCACAAGCAACTATGATCTCTAATTGTCATTGCAAACATGTTTATTCATAATAAGCTGAATCGAGAACGAGGGACTCATCATATTTACAAAAACAAAAGAGGTCGAGTTCATACCAGCTTTTCTCATCTCATTCAGTCCATCATATATCATCATAATTGCCTTTCACTCACACGACCGAACGGTGTGAATAATAATAAGAGTGCACGTGCATTGGACTAAGCTGGAATCTGCGAGCATTCAATAAATAGGAGAAGACAAGGCAATATGGGCTCTGGGTTAAATCAACAATAATGCATATAAGAGCCACTTCAACAATTTAATTATGGTCTTCTCCTACTGACCCCCAAAGAAAAGAAAAGAAATAAAACTATTTACACGGGAAAGCTCCCAACAAGCAAAAGAAGAACGGGAAGTATTTTTGGGTTTTCTTTTTAATTATTACTACTACAGCAGAAAAATAAACTACTACTAATTTTTTTGGTTTTTCTTAAGGTTTAACAAACACACAAGAAGAAAGCAGGAAAAAGAAAATAAACTAGCATGGATATTACAGTGAAAAAAGTATGAGTACCGACATCTAGCAATGAGTGTGTGAACATAAATGTAATGTCAGTGAGAAATACGTACTCCCCCAAGCTTAGGCTTTTGGCCTAAGTTGGTCTATGGCCACGGCTGGGCTGGCGGATATCTATAATAATAGTTGTTGGGGTCGTACTGTGATGAGGAGGAATAGTTGGGATCATACTGTGATGAAGAAGAAGACTATGACTGCCACTGGATGACATTCATCTCTGGATCCCAAGAATAAACAGATTGTCGTGGAGGCTCATCTTGTGGTTCCTGTTCCAGGGCTGGTGCAGGATTCTTGTAAGCTTGGACGACAGCCCATGTAACGAGGTAGGGTCCTTTTCTTCCTTCTTAGCATGCCTAATAGGTATGTTAAAATGTGTAGCTAGGCGTGTGGCATAGATGCCTCCAAAGATGGGACCCTTAGTACGGTTCATACTTAACCGTCTAGCAATAATACCGCCCATACTAAAAGTTTTATCACTGTATAAACCGTGGTGCAGAATAATTATATCAGGGATACTGAGGTTTCCACTGTTTCCACGTCCAATTAAACAACGACTAGCAAATAATGCAAAGTAACGTAAAACAGGAAAATGTATGCTAGTGATTCGTGCATCGAAAACCTTTCTAGTTTCTCCTACAGTGATAGTATCAATAAACCCGGCCACATCATCATGATGTGGCTCTTCTATCTTGCCCTCAAAAGGGATTAAACAAATCCGACAGAAATCATAAAGTGACATCTCCTTATGCTCATCATATAAATGAAACTCCACCGTAGGTGGCGAGTTCCTAGAATGAAAATGAAAGTTTTGCACAAAAGTATTTGTGAGTAAGGGATACTGATCGCATTGGTCGTGGAGGAAAGCGGTGAGGCCTACATTGTGAGCCAATTCATGAAAATCTTCATAGATACCGGCTGCTCTCAAGAAATCTTCAGAAGGCCATTCACACGCCCGAATCTCCGCGGTGCGTGGCAAATTATACTTAGGCTTCGGCGCCTTTTCCTTCGAGCTTTGGCTCAACGAGCCCCTCAAAAATCTCCTCATTATTTTTCTGGAACAATCTGAAATTTTTAGTAACTTCAAACAAAAATGAACCAACTTCAATAATATTGATAGCAACTACTCCTACAAGTGCCTAGAGCCTAAATCAAGCATTAGAACTACTTGGAACCATATAAATTTGACATGCAAGCTCAAGAACATGGTCACCTATGCAGCACAAATTTGAAAAGAATAAAGCACTAGAACAAAAACTAATTGGACCAATGGAGGAGTCACATACCAAGGAACAATCTCCCCAAGTAGTTTTGTGAGAGGTGCTTTGAGCAAGGAGATCGAAAATCACAGCAAAAGTGGCTAGAACTCGTGCTTGAGTTGGTTTTCGGGTTTGTGTGAGATAGATGAAGAATATGGGTGCTGGGATAAGTGGAGGAGGGCCACCATGGGCCCACGAGGCAGGGGGCGCGCCCACCACCCTCGTGGCCAGGTGGCAGCTCCTCCCGCAGTAATTTTTGCAAAGTAAATCCTGAAATATTCCTGAAAAATCATATTCAATTGGCATGGCATTCTGAGGACTTTTATTTTCAGGATATTTTTATATTGCATGGATAAGTCAGGAAACAGATAGAAAAATACTACTTTTACTTTATTTCTACTAATTAACAGAAAATAAAAGTGGGGGTACAGAAGGTGGTGCTTCTAGTTTCATCCATCTCATGCTCATCAAAAAGAATCCACTAACAAGGTTGATCAAGTCTTGTTAACAAACTCATTCTGATAATCATGAAATCGGAGAAATTTCGAATAACACTAAGTTACCTCAATGGGGATATGCACATCCCCAATAATAAGTATATCATATTTCTTCTTGACAGTAGGTAGAGGAAATTCAAAACCTCCAAATATAATCGATGGAATTTTTCCAATAGAGTTGATACTATGAACTTGAGGTTGTTTCCTCGGAAAGTGTACCGTATGCTCATTACCATTAACATGAAAAGTGACATTGCCTTTGTTGCAATCAATAACAGCCCCTGCAGTATTAAGAAAAGGTCTTCCAAGAATAATAGACATACTATCATCCTCGGGAATATCAAGAATAACAAAGTCCGTTAAAATAGTAACGTTTGCAACCACAACATGCACATCCTCACAAATACCAACAGGTATAGCGGTTGATTTATTAGCCATTTGCAAAGATATTTCAGTAGGTGTCAGCTTATTCAAGTGAAGTCTACGATATAAAGAGAGAGGCATAACACTAACACCGGCTCCAAGATCACATAAAGCAGTTTTAATATAATTTCTTTTAATGGAGAAAGGTATAGTAGGTACTCCGGGATCTCCAAGTTTCTTTGGTATTCCACCCTTAAAAGTATAATTAGCAAGCATGCTGGAAATTTCAGCTTCTGGTATCTTTCTTTTATAGTAATGATATCCTTCATATATTTAGCATAAGGATTTGTTTTGAGCACATCAGTTAATCGCATATGCAAAAAGATAGGCCTAATCATTTCAGCAAAGCGCTCAAAATTCTCATCATCCTTTTTCTTGGATGGTTTCGGAGGAAAAGGCATGGGTTTCTGAACCCAAGGTTCCCTTTCTTTACCATGTTTCCTAGCAACAAAGTCTCTTTTATCATAACGTTGATTCTTTGATTGTGGGTTATCAAGATCAACAGCAGGTTCCATTTCTACATCATTACCATTACTAGGTTGAGCATCATCATTAATATTTTTACTTGGTTCATGTTCATTACCAGATTGTGTTTCAGCATCAGACATAGAAATATCATTTGGATTATCAGGTGGTTCAGCAATAGGTTCACTAGAAGTTTGCATAGTTCTATCATTTTTCTTCTTCTTCTTTTTAGAAGAACTAGGAACATCAATATTATTTCTTTGAGAATCTTGCTCGATTCTCTTAGGGTGGCCTTCAGGATACAAAGGTTCCTAAGCCATTCTACCAGTTCTAGTAGCCACTCTAACAGCATAATCATTTTTCTTATTATTCATTTCATTAAGCACTTCTTTTTGAGCCTTAAGTACTTGTTCTACTTGAGTGGTAACCATAGAAGCATGTTTGCTAACAAGTTTAAGTTCACCTTTAATATTAGCCATATAATCACCCAAGCGTCTAATCATATAAGCATTTTCTTTTAATTGTCTACCAAAATAAGCATTGAAGTCATCTTGCTTAAACATAAAGTTATCAAACTCATCCAAGCACTGACTAGCAATTTTAGTAGGAGGGACTTCAGCTTTATCATATCTATAGAGAGAATTTACCTTTACTACCTGTGTCGGGATATCGGGATCCGGAGGTTCTTCAGTAAATAAAGAATTGAGATCATATGTTTCTTCAACAGGTGGTATATTAAGACCATTTATTTCTTCAATAGGAGGTAAATTCTTAATGCCTTCAGCTTTAATACCTGTTTCTTTCATAGATTTCTTTGCCTCTTGCATATCTTCGGGACTAAGAAATAAAACACCTCTCTTCTTCGGAGTTGGTTTAGGAATAGGCTTAGTAATTGGAGCAGGAGATGGCTTAGGAGCTGGCTCAGGAGGTGCCCAATTATTTTCATTTGTCAACATATTATTCAATAGAATTTCAGCTTCATCTGGTGTTCTTTCCCTGAAAAGAGAACCAGCACAACTATCCAGGTATTCTCTGGAAGCATCGGTTAGTCCATTATAAAAGATATCAAGTATTTTAGGTTTCTTAAGAGGATGATCACGCAAAGCATTAAGTAACTTGAGAAGCCTCCCCCAAGCTTGTGGGAGACTCTTCTTTAATTTGCACAAAGTTGTATATTTCCCTCAAAGCAGCTTGTTTCTTATGAGCAGGGAATTATTTAGCAGAGAAGTAATAAATCATATCCTGGGGACTACGCACACAACCAGGATCAAGAGAATTAAACCATATCTTAGCATCACCCTTTAATGAGAACAGAAATATTTTGAGTATATAAAAGTAACGCGATCTCTCATCATTAGTGAACAGGGCAGCTATATCATTTAACTTAGTAAGATGTGCCACAACAGTTTCAGATTCATAGCCATAAAACGGATCAGATTCAACCAAAGTAATTATATCAGGATCAACAGAGAATTCATAATCTTTATCAGGAACACATATAGGTGAAGTAGCAAAAGCAGGGTCGGCCTCATTTTATCTCTAAGTGATTCTTTCTTCCATTTAAATAATAGCCTCTTAAGCTCATATCTATCTTCGCAAGCTAAAATAGCGGTAGAAGATTCCATATCAAAAAGATAACCCTCAGGAATAACAAGCATATTTTCATCATCACTATCATCATCGTATTAAGATTTAATAATTTCTTTTTCTCTAGCCTTAGCAATTTGTTCATCAAGAAATTCACTAAGGGGCACAGTAGTATCAGGCATAGAAGCAGTTTCATCATAAGTATCATGCATAGCAGAAGTGGCATCATCAATAACATGCGACATATCAGAACGAATAGCAGAAGCAGATGTAGGTGTCACTAACTTACTCATAACAGAAGGTGAATCAAGTGCAGAGATAGATGGCAGTTCCGTACCTCCCCTCGTAGTTGAGGGATAGATCTTGGTTTTTGGATCTCTCGAGTTCTTCATAGTGTCCAGCAGATATAAATCCCAAGTGACTCAAAGAATAGAGTTATGCTCCCCGGCAACGGGCCAGAAATTAGTCTTGATAACCCACAAGTATAGGGGATCGCAACAACTTTCGAGGGTAGAGTATTCAACCCAAATTTATTGATTCGACACAAGGGGAGCCAAAGAATATTCTCAAGTATTAGCAGCTGAGTTGTCAATTCAACCACACCTGGAAACTTAGTACCTGCAACAAAGTGTTTAGTAGCAAAGTAATATGATAGTGGAGGTAACGGCAACAAAAGTAAAGACAGCAAAAGTGATGTTTTTGGTATTTTGTAGTGATTGTAACAGTAGCAGCGGGAAAGTAAATAAGCGAGAACCAGTATATGGAAAACTCGTAGGCACCGGATCAGTGATGGATAATTATGCCGGATGCGGTTCATCATGTAACAGTCATAACATAGGGTGACACAGAACTAGCTCCAATTCATCAATGTAATGTAGGCATGTATTCCGTACATAGTCATATGTGCTTATGGAAAAGAACTTGCATGACATCTTTTGTCCTACCCTCCCATGGCAGCGGGGTCCTATTGGAAACTAAGGGATATTAAGGCCTCCTTTTAATAGAGAACCAGAACAAAGCATTAGCACATAGTGAATACATGAACTCCTCAAACTATGGTCATCACCGGGAGTGGTCCCGATTATTTTCACTTCGGGGTTGCCGGATCATAACACATAGTAGGTGACTATAGACTTGCAAAATAGAAAACAACGTCAGTCCGGGTTAGTTCCATTCAAATCATACAAGTTAGAGTCCAAAACAAGGGCAATAGTGTTTGGAAAAGTAGATACGACGGAGACGTATCAGGTTGCCGCTCCCTTGTTACGAGTAGTTCTCGACCTAGAGCTCTGCTTACCGGCCACGGCAACGACGGACGAAGAAGAAGCACTTATGAGGAGGAAAGGTAGAGTGATTTTCGGTTAGGTAGTTCCCCTTTTTATAACCTAAGTACAAGCACTAGTACTGATACCTGCATAGTGGGAACACGTTCGGGTTTGGTACGTACTAGTAGGTGTGAGCAGGCTTTCGAATGTGATGGGAACAAGGTAAAGATTAATTGATGGTTTTGATTTCGAGGCCCGAAATGGCTCCCGATGAGTTTAGCGAAACGTAAATTTCAAGTACTACAGTGCTCAAATGCATAAATATTATATTACTGTGAAAAATTGGCACAAAATACGAAGGAGACCAATGGAAGTACTACTAGCAACCCACGATTTAACTACTCGCATGCGCGCAGTGGAGTAATAATGTCTTTCTTCCGCCCTCACGTCCACTCAATTTGCATGCGCTGTATTAATTGACCATCAATGAAGTGAACGACTTTACACGCGTCAAATTATCACATGGGGTGGATCTTGGTACAAAATTGCATCCGCCCGTGTACCCGCGTGTGCGTGCGAGGGAATGAGTGCATGCATGGCGTGCGTGCACATCTTCGCTTCATGCATGTACCGCTAGTATGGCTCAGGGAGGACGAGTACATTCTTCTGGAACCAGCAGCACATCACTATGATCAATCCACGCAAGAATGTCGCGACAACGCCTCCACATGTGCCACGTGGCTTCATGAACTATAAGAGAGACACTGTGTAGCGTGCCATTGGTATTCTAATTTACGTGTTTTGCACATACTCGAAGTACTAGTAAGGTACACGTGCATTGCACGCATCAGATTTTTCAACCAAATTATGAATAAATACCACACTATAGCATGTAAGCTCTGAGTCATATATGGCTGATGTAGCCCTTCGTTTAATTCTTATAGTTCATCTCATTCAAAATGAATTAGTTTTTATAAAAAAGCTAAGAACGCAGGAATAGGAAAAACGTGGGATTATAGTGGAATGTCGTCTTGAATCCTACAGGATTATACGAGTGTTTGATTGTGCATAGAAAAAACGCAGAATTCTTTCAAAGAGGTTTGAGTGGATGGGATGTTTCCTATGAAATCTTGTGCAAATGAATCATATGGAAAAATTACTATGGTTTACAATCCTACGAATCAAACAACCAAGATAGGAAAAATTCCTAATGATTAGAATCCTCCAAAATTCCTTTGAGAATCCTTTGAATCAAAGAAGCCCTTAATCTATTTTATGATTCATGGAATTGTGCGTTGTAAATCATAAAGTAAAAACAAATAATAGCAATTCAAATAGAAAAAAAAGTTTGGGTAGTTATGATACGGAAGATTCTAGAACAAAAGAGAACCACTATTGTTTTGAGGTTTGTGCATTATGCTTAAGTTCAACCATAGAGTCTGCTAGATTGTACATGTGGCAAAATCCGGTGGGGGCTAGAAGATGGTGCGAGGGGCCGAGTGGAGGGAGACTATGAAGGAATGCACAAGTGCGAGATCGATATTTAGAGAGGGGGGCGAACACGTGCGCTGTTGCGCGCAGTGGCGGAGCCATGAAAAATAAATGAGCTAGGGGGCCATGCATTGCTAATCCTTTACGAGGATGGTCAATTCATGCACTTAAACCATTTTAGCAGCAATTGTCTAATGATCACATTCTTATTAGCCTCGATATATAGTGATGTTAGGGGGGAGGGGCAGGGCCCTTACTGCCCTTGCCTTCGCCATTGTGCACGCGTCTGAGAGATGAAGCGGAAGGCATGGATGATGAGAGGGGGACGTTGGATATATAATTAATGTGGGTGTATTAGCTATATATGTTAATCCTATATAGAGAGGTATAGATTGATCGATGTGGACGTGGGAAAGAGGGTGAGACCTCACTGGATATATCGATTGATCGGTTTGTGTGGAAAACTATGAAAGACCTAGCTATATACAGACATACATAGAGGAACATCGATCGTTGCGCATGCATGCGTGAGAGATAAAGAATGCCCAATATGATGGAGAGGGGGATGTGTGTGGGTGTGTGCCTTCATGGGAGACCGACCTGAAGAAAAAGATTGCATGCGTGCGATGGATAATGCCGACTGGTAGTGTGTGTGCATGCATGCACAAGAGAAAGTTAGTGGTACAATTATAAAGAGAAGACTACTGTGTGGGTGTCAAAGAATAGGTGAGGTCATAATCAATGTAAAGTTGAATTCAAACATTTGAATAAGAGATCCTGATGTTTGAAACCCATGCATGCATGAATATAACGGAGATCTGCGCGGTGTGGTTTGGAAACGAGCATGTTGTAATGTATACACATTGAACAAGGTCAGACTGATTTGAATTTGAGATACCGATGGCAGACATCATTTGGCCACGTCGCATCCGTGCATGGACACACTATTCTAATTGGAGATGATGGGCGGCTTTCGCATCACATATCTATATCTATACCCCTATATATATATTATTTTTTTATATTTTTTTATATTGTGTGTGGGTAACTTTAACTTTGAAAGATGGTTGTTGGATGAGGCGAATCCGATGGTCCAAAGATGGCAAATTTGAGCACTACTGGTCGTTGGATATCATCTAGATTCCACCAGATTTCGCCACATGTATAATCTAGAAGACTCCATGGTTGAACTTAAGCATAATGCACAAACATCAAAACACAAGCACTTCTTATTTGTTCTAGAATCTTTCGTATCAGAATTGCCCAAATGTTTTTCTACATGATTTGCCATTATTTGTTTTTACTTTATGTCTTACGACGCACAATTCCATGAATCTTAAAATAGATTAGAATTCTTATAAAAACTAGATTGTTTTGAATGAAATGAACTATAAGAATTAAACGAACATCTACATCATGCATATATGACTCAAAGCTTGCATGCTATAATGTGGTATTTATTCATAATTTGGTTGCCAAATCTCGTGCGTGCAATGCACGTGTACCTTACTCTAGTCTAAATGGTGTTTGTGTGTGTTGTGCGTGTTGAGGTGCAAATTGTCTATTTTTTGGGTACACGTTAAGCTTGTTCTTCCAAAATTTCAAGCTGCACCTTGTTATGCCGAAAATTCAAGCTAGCGTCTCTGTCTATCGTGCTGCGAAACTCCCGCCTCTTCAACCCGCGCCTTGTTAGCCCGAAATATTTAAGATATATCTTTGTCTCGTTGTGCTCCGACAACTCCCTCCATCTCAACCCGCGCCTTGCTATTCCAAAATTACAACGCGCGCGAAACTCCCACCTCCTGTGAAATCCCGACACGCGAAATGCCCGTGGTACCCCTGAACCGAAAGAACCGCCTCAAATCGGTGGGGGTACTTTCGTAACTTACCCCACATTTCGGACAAGCGCGTCTCTAAGCCATGGTTCCCCACTGCCATCCCATCCACCCACCCATTCGTACTCTGAGGCCACGAAAACCCGCGACGAGACCCCACACCCTGCTCCGTCCGCCACCCAGCCGGAGCCTCTTCCCCGACGATGTCGTCCACAGCACTACCGGATGAGGATCCATCGTCGATCTCATCGTCCCGCCGGTTCAGCCACCCCGTCCTCCACCTCCAAGGAGCTGCCCCGATGTTCCCCTCGTCTTTCGCGCCACCACCATTCCCACACCATCGTCTTCACCTGCACCACCGGAAGAGCATCATCATCACCGTTTCCTTGGATGAAGCTGCGGCCTAATCGGCGCCACCAAAGAGGTTGTACACTAATCACCGCATTTTCTTCTTGATTCGATCTCACGGTGCTGCCGGCGCTCGGTCCTGAGCCAACACGGCGCGGGTCCATCCACGGCGGCGTCGCCGGCCACTTCCTCCATGGCGTCGCTCCCTCAGCAGCGACGTCCACATCAGTAGGAGCTGCTGCTGCTTTAGCTCTCGCTCGCGCTGCTGCTCTGCTCTTGCTCTTGGTCCCCTGCCTGGTCTGCACTTGCTATTGCTCTTGCTCGCGCTGCTGCTCTCGGTCTTGCTCTTGCTTGCGATGCTTCTCTGATTTAGCTACACTTCAGTCGACTGAATCGACTTTTGGGTCAGTCGATTTTCAGGGGGTCGGGGCTCGCCGGGGTGAAGGAAGAACCAGCCGCGGTGGGGAGGGGGGCTCACCGGAGAGGTACCCCACTATCTATCTTAGGGTTCAGGATGGGGACGGTGGTCGCCGGCGGCGGCGGGGCGTTGGCGTGGGGATCGCCAGAGAAAAAGCTCGGCACGGGGAGGCCTAGAGGGATGGCCAGGGCGGCGGCGGACCGGCGGTGGGGAGTGTTTTCAGGGCGGGCGAGGTGGCGCACCACCGGTCGCGGGCGGTGGGGGGCTGCTGTTTGGCCGGTGGTGGCTAGAGGCTCAGGGGGTGGAGGTTGAAGATGAACCGCAGGCCCTTGATTTCGTATCCAACGGCTGCAAAATCGACTGACCAGAGATGAAAAAGTCAGTCGACCGACGTGTAGCCTCACCTTGCTAGTGCGTTCAGTTTCGACAGCAAAATTCAGTTTCGACAGCTAAGTTCAATTTCGACAGTTAAGTTCAGTTTCGACAGTTAAGTTCAGTTTCAACAGTTAAATTCAGTTTCGACAGTTAAGTTCAGAGATGAGAGGCTGATGTATTTTACATCTAGCACTTTGTGGTTATGTATTTTACGTCATGTATTGGAGATGCTATTAGAATTCCACTCAGGTTAACGTTGTTCGTTGTCTCTCTTGTCCTGCTTCAGCCTCGGCGTCGTACAACTCACCGGAGCTGCTCCAACGATGAAACCCACCATCACAGCGGAGCAGTACCTCGGGCTCCATCTCCAGACGCCTAAGATCTTCTTCCCCTCCTCCGACAGCCAAGTCAGCCAGAGCATCCTCACCGGCCAACCCAATCACACTGAGATCGACATGGCTTCGCCAAAGAGGTTGTACACTTGTTGCATCTCTTTTTTACTCTACATGTTATATATATTGTCCACTGAGCACTCGTAGTAATGGGAAATATGATTATTTTATCCTACTATATGACAAGCAGTGAGGTACCAGGCAACTTAGCTATCTGTGATGGACTCTCTTGAACGCCATCATTATTTATCTCTACGCATTTGAGTTGTGCATTTGTCGATGGGCCTGGGAGTTGAGCTAGTATGGTAGTGGCCTGGGTCCAAAGTAATAGAAGTAGCACAAAAACATTTTTTAGTGTAGGATTTTCCTTGCTCAAGCCTGCCTACTAGAATCGCCAGTGCTTGAAAGGAAAAGTGAATGAAAAACATCAGAATTGGAAAGTTTCCTATGGTACTACTTTTCATGAATTTGGTGCAAAGGAATGGAGCAAAGGAAAACTGTAGGATTTGTTCCTTTAGTGTCTCCTTGAAAGAAAAATTGTAGGAATTCTAATTTCCACTTCTCCTCCTTTTCATATTCCTATTCATCAAGCACAAGACTAAGAGATAGTAGCATAATAGCATTATAACCGTAGATTTTCTTGTGGTTTGACTTAATCTCACCATGCTTTTTTGCATCGTGTGATCTTCCAATTGTTGTGAATCAAACAACCAGATTGGCAGAAATCATGTGTTTTTAAATTCTATGTTTTGCACGTGCATTCCTATCCTATTCCATTCTATTTCCTATCCATGCATTGTTAGAATCCTCAAATTCAAACAAGCCCTTACTCAATTACTTCTATTACAGATATGTGTCAAAGAAAACCTTGTGTGGTTTGTCCTGCTCCTGCGGCGCTGTGTTCCACCCCAGCTCAGCTGCTCCAATGACGGAAGGGTTCACCAAAGCAGGGATCCGCTCTCCAGACCGTCTTTCGCCGCCTCAGATCTTCTTCCCCGCCGCCGGCAGCCACGGCAACTGCATTACCATCATCAACTGAGCAGATGACCTTGAGGACTACACGGGTCCGCAAGAGAGGTCGCACTCTTCTGTGTCTGCTTACGTTATGCGTCGCTTAAT
Source organism: Triticum aestivum (assembly GCF_018294505.1). Taxonomy (NCBI): domain Eukaryota; kingdom Viridiplantae; phylum Streptophyta; class Magnoliopsida; order Poales; family Poaceae; genus Triticum; species Triticum aestivum. The sequence continues at coordinate 456,062,264 of NC_057794.1, forward strand.
ATGATGACATGCTACATTATCGTCGTGTTCACCTATTAGACTCCGAGTCAGGTCCAAACTAATGCTAAAACTTGAGTTTTTAAATGGTTGTGGGGTACATATTGGGGCAGCAATCAGTACTATCTGTCTACTATCTGGTTAATCTCCGGTGTCTACTATGAGTTTCATGTTGGGTGCAAACAAACATTAAAGGAGCCATTATCTATATTTTTTAACTAAAGCTATTATCTGCCTGCTATCATCGGTTTTGGGTCTATCCACAGTTTGCTACCATCACTCTGGATTTGTGCATGCACTCCTTACATAATCTCACTATGTTTTATTCCTATGCATGCCAGTTATTGTACACAATGGAACTGATCATGTAGAGCAAAAGAGACGAGCCTTGTGTGGCAATAAAATTTCATGCAGACATCATTCCATGGTGGGCGCAAAGGCAGCCCCCCTCCACCCATTTCGGATCGTAATCAAGAGGAAGATAACTGTTCTGAGGGGGATTCAGAAGGAGAAGACCACTCCTATTTACCCCATGAGGTCTTCGCTCTAACTTGGCATGCTGATGTTGGTAATATCATGCATATGGTGCCTTGCATTGCTTACTGTATACATTAAAGATGTCATCTGCTTAGTTTAGACATGCTTTGTGTCAATGCCATCTGTTTAGTTTCTTTATTGTATATGTGAATCATGCAATGCCATCTTGTCTAGCCAGGCATCATATATGTGAATTTTGCAATGCCACCCTGGTTAGCCAGTCATCTTATATGTGAATTATATCATGCCATCATTTTTTTATTACGTGTTAAATTTGTCAACAATTTTAGTACATTCAATTACTCTTCCTGTGCATCAACCATTTGGCACGGTCATGGAAAAATCTGGAGTGGAAACAAGGTCTTTAGAGCAGACAATGCTATCTGACGAAGCACAGACATGCTTTGTGTGAATGCCACCTGTTTAGTGTCTAATTACCATATATGTGAATTATGCAATGCCATCTTGTTGCAAGACATTATATATGTGAATTATGCAATGTTATCTTGTTGCAAGGCACTATGTATGTGAATTATGCAATGCCATGCTGTTTAGGAAAGCGTCATATATGTGAATTATATCATGTCGTCCTTTTTTTGTATCTCTCATTGCTTTTGTCGACAATATTTGTATATTCAACTGCTCTTCCTGTGCATCAGCCATTTGAATTGGTGATGGAGAAATCTAGAGTGAAAACAAGGTCTTCAGAGCAGACAATGCTACCTGCTGAAGCAGATATCTTGCTGGTTACAGATAGCTCTTCAGAGGAGGATTCAGAGGCAGATGACCAGTCCTATTATCCCCCTGAGGTGTATGCTCAAACTTGGCAAGGTTATATTACTCATATAATGCATATGTTGTATTGCAATGCTTAGTTTTTACATCATATACACAATATTGAATGCCATCTCCTTAGTTGACACATCATATATGCGATTGCCCTCTGCTCACTTCCTTAGTATATAAATCATATATTTGAATTATGTCATGCCATGATGTTTACATAGACAGCATGTATCTGAATTATGGCATGCCAACCCATTTTCTAAAGACATAATAGAGTTATATCATCTCATCCTATTTACATAGTCATCATATTTTAAATTATGTCATTCTATCCATGAATTATATCATGCCATCATGTTTCCATCGACGGCATGTTTGTGATTTATGGCATGCCAACCACTTTAATAGACACATCGTATAGTTATATCATGTCATCCTGTTTACATAGTCATCATATTTTGAAGTATGTCATTCTATCATGTTTAGTTAGCCATCATACATGTGAAATTGTGTCATGCTATCCTGTTTAAATAGCCATCATATATGTGAAATTATGTCCTGCTATTCTGTTTGCTTAGACAACATAAATGTGAATTATTTCATGCCCTGTTTTCTTCCCTACTATCCATTGCACCTGTCTAACTTACAATGTCTGTACATTCAGTTACTTTTCTTGTTTATCAGCCATTTCAATTGGAGGGAGTGATGGCAGTATCTGTGGGAGTAAAAACACGGTCTTCAGAAAAGATCGTGCTACCTGTTGATGTAGATAGAACCACGGTTGTACTTGCCCAAGAACCAGCCCCACCACACATAACCCACACTCATGCAGATTGTACCCCTACCCAATTGGACAGAGAACCAGCTACACCCCTTCTAACCCCAACCCCAGCAGATAGACATCCAGTTCCCGTTGACACAGCACCGTCTCCACCACAAAGCACCCAAACACGAGTAGTTGGTAAGGCAACTGCAGTGCCCAAATCATGAGGACCACCACTCCGAACCCGAAGACAACGCTTAAAGCAGAAGAAGAATTGTTCTCAGGTCAGGTTCCGTAGCTATGGTTCATACTACTTTGCTCTTACATCACTGTATTTACTGATACCAACTAATTTCAAATTTGAAGGATGCAATTGAAACTCAAATGGCGCAACAGGTATGTTTTAACCTGTTTCTTCAACGTGTTTGGTTGTTTGCTGTTGTAACTTGCTCTATGTTGATTTCAGTTTCAATTGAATAAACAGTTATGTTCTCATGCCATGCACATTACAAGTGTTGTTATTGCTGTGTAGTTTCCTGCACTTATATTCTGTCTATGCTGCTTTGTCTTAAATAGATATGATTTGAACTGTATCTATCCTGATTTGGCAACATAAACTAGAATGATATAGACCATACAGTGACCATGCTACATAGATATATGTTTGTTTCATGTTGTTATCCTGTCCACCTTACTACTGAACTGGTTTACCAAAATGAGTTTCATATACTACATTGTAAACCTGAGATGTGTTTGTTTGTTTCTCTTTTAGAACGCGGATAAAATATTGGAGAAGAGTACCCTGTTATGCAATGGTAAAGGAAGTAATGCAGATAAGGTTCAAGATAGTGAGACATCCCTGTTGGTCTCCTAGAAAGCTGATAAAAACTATATTGAAGACAATGAGACAACCCCAAAGTCATGTCTTGATGTAGTGTTCGAGTTACTGGCTACCACTGCTGGCACCAGCTCTTCGAACTCGTTGCCTGAATCAGTTCGGCTTCTTGAGTCTCAACTTCAAGTTGAAAGACATCGATCAGATGTTATGCGACAGGAAGCCGAAGGACTGAGGAAGTCCCTGCAGAATTCAGATGCATACTTTCTGGTGCAACAACAAGCGCTGGAGGACTTAAGCGCCAAACAAGAGAAAGTTAATAAGCTTGCTAAGCATCTTTCCAGCATTATGGGTACCCAGGATATTGTTTCTTGAGCTCTTCTGAAGTGGTTTCAGTTCTGGACTTGTTTTGCTGCGGCATTTATATGCTGTTGTGTTCCCTATATTTGCATTGGTGGCGAACTTTGATGCCCAGTGGATGTAATATGTGTAATAGCCGTGATAGCCTAGTGTAAGTTGCTTGCTTATTTACTTCCTTGTTGTCTTGTTTATTTGTTTGCTTGTAGTCAATGCAGTTCTTTTTATGCGGTTTGCTAGTGGCTGTAATAACCTATTTTTTAAAACTAGGCCACAATAACCATGGGCTAATATTTACTGTAGTGACACTGGGCCTCCTACGGGCCGTAGAAACAGTGGGCCTTCTACGGGCCGTATAAACAGTGGGCCTTCTACGGGTCGTAGAAACAGTTGGCCTTCTACGGGCTGTAGAAACAATGGGCCTTCTATGGGTCGTATCATCAATGGGCCTTATACGGGCCGTATGATCGATTGGCCAAACATGGGCCAAACAGACCGCATTCTGGCCGTAAACGGGCTAGAGTTGGAATCGTCCATTCATGGGCCGACCATAACGGGCCATCATTAATAGGTCGTATTTGATGACACTATGGAGCCGCCCAACGTATTAACGGACCACAAACGGGCCGACTATAACCACGGGCTGAATTTGGCCCACAAGCAGAAAATGACAGTAACGGGCCATAAGTAAAAGAATGCTGGAAAATAGCCCAAGAATAAATGGGCTGTGAGAAGGTCGAAAGATAACATGGGCTGGAAACAACCCAACGGAATAACGGGTTGTTAATGGGTATAAAGTGATACACTGTTCTTTACGGGCCAGTTTCACCACGGGCCGTTAATGGGTGTAAAGTGATACAATGTTCATTACGGGCCAGTTTCACCACGGGCCGTTAATAGGCCAAGAGTTACATAGGGCCTCATATGGGCCAAAGGACGTCATGGGCCATACATGGGCCAGAAGTGAAAACGGGCTGGAATCATATTGGATGGCCCGGATGATGCTACTGGGCCTAATTCAAATAGGGCGTAATGGGCCTTGGGATAGCGGGCTATAAATGGGCTATATGCGAACATGCCGTTAACAGGCTTTCCATGGGCCGGCCTGCCACCTTTTGACCAAGTCAAATGGGCCGGCCTTTTCACAGGAATGGGCCTCTGTTGGGCCGTGCCACGTGTCGAGGTATCATAGGCGCCTTCTGTCCAATGAGTGGATGACACCTGTCCCAGCGATGAGCCGACACGTGTTTCCTCCAGCCAATGATGATTTTACACATGGAAAATCCCCATTGGTCGGGGCTGTTAACGGGTTATCGGATCCAAAACCCGACCCGATAGCTTAACGGCGTTCCGTTACGGTGGATGCCACGTGTCGGTCACCCTTGACGAAGCACTTCTATGACGCGCGATTTATCGTCATGGAAGTGGACACTTCCGTGATGATAATTTTGGTAATGTCATGGAACACTTCTACGACAGCACAGGTATGACTATCTTGATTCTGTCATAAATTTGTCATGGATGTACATGCATGACAGAAAATGGGGCCTACTGTGACAAACACGTATCATCACGGAAGTGTATTTTTTTTGTAGTGAGAGGAGTACCTAGAAACTTGATCGCTAGCTTGCCTGCTCTTGATTGTGCTTACACCATATGGAGATTTCTTGAGGAACGATTTCTAAATTATTCCTTGCAAAACTTAGATGAGATTCTCCACAAGTCTATTGCTTTGAGTAAGATGAATTCCAATGATCCTAAGTTTGGTGATTGTTTATTTGAGCTTACTAACCTCATGCGAGCCAAAGGAGATGTTGGAATCATTAGCAATATCATCTCCGAAGCCATTAGAATTCACAAAGATGAACATTGTGATGATCACTTATCTAATGAATCACTCTCTCTAGGAATTGATCAATCACAAGACAATGTTGAACATGGATACTATGATGAAGATGATAATAGTGACTTTGATCTCGATGAGTCTATGAGACACTTTGATCTTATGGCTAATCTTCGCGGCTACATGGCTGGAGGAAAGGAATGGGTTCTTGATTGTGGATGTACCGATCACATGACCGGAGATAAGGACATTTTTCGTGAGCTTGCTGAAAACAACGGCCCTTGAAATTATGTCACCTTTGGTGATAACTCAAAGGGTAAGGTGGCCATCTCACATGATAGCTCCATACAAAATGTTATGCTCGTTGAATCCCTTGGCTATAATTTACTTTCCGTATCTATACTTGATGACTTTGGTTTCAATGTCCTATTTACTGAAGTAGACTGCCAAGTGTTTCATAGGGATAATCATAAAATGGTCTTTACCGGTTTACGTAGAGGTGATCTTTACATCGTTGATTTCAGTAAAAAGGCTCAACCTAGAACTTGCTTAATTGCTAAATCATCTAAAGGCTGGTTGTGGCATAGAAGGTTAGGTCATGTGGGGATGCGAAATCTTGATAAGCTTATTAAAGGTGATCATATCCTTGGAGTAAAAGATGTTATATTTGACAAGGATAGATTGTGCAGTGCTTGTCAAGTAGGAAAACAAGTTGGAGGAAGTCACCCCGTGAACAACATCATGACCACGAGAAGACCGCTCGAGCTACTTCATATGGATCTCTTTGGTCCCAATGCCTACAAAAGTCTCGGTGGAAACTCATTTGGTCTAGTCATAGTCGATGATTTTTCAAGATTTACATGGGTGTTCTTTCTTGATGATAAATCGTAGGTCCAAAAGATCTTCAAGAACTTCGCTAGGAAGGCCCAAAATCAATTTGAAGTGAAGATGAAGAAGGTTCGCAGCGACAACGGAACGGAGTTCAAGAACACAAGTGTGGATACCTTTCTTGACAAAGAAGGGATTTCACATGAGTTCTCGGCTACGTACATGCCTCAACAAAATGGAGTTGTTGAGAGGAAGAACCGGACTCTTATTGAGATGGCGAGAACGATGCTTGATGAGTACAAGACGCCAAAACACTTTTGGGCAGTAGCGTTTGAGACAGCTTGTCATGCAACAAATCGCTTGTATCTTCACATGCTACTTGGCAAGACGGCATATGAGCTTCTCACCGGTAACAAACCCCAAGTTGGATACTTTCAAGTATTCAGCTCAAAGTGTTACATTCTTGATAAGCATCGTCGTTCTAAATTTGCTCCTAAATCTCATGAGGGTTTCCTACTTGGTTATGGCTCAAACTCTCACACTTACCGTGTCTACAACAATTTCACCCGAAAAGGTTGAATAGACGATAGATGTGAAGTTTGATGAATCTAACGACTCGCAAGTAGAGCAATTTCCAATTGATGTAAGAGACAAAGACCCTTCGGAAGCAATCCAAGACTTGTCTATTGGCAAGATTCGTCCAATGGAGGTGAAGGAGAGTACCTCGTCCGTCCAAGTGGAAGCTTCTACCTCACGTCAAGGTGAACCAAGAGTTGACACGGAGGCATCCACAAGTGGGACATGCAAGATGAAGAAAACGAGGAAGTACACCAAGATGAACCTCATCAACCTCCTTCTCCACCTCTACAAGAGAATGGAAACATCAACAATGAAGAAGGCCAAGAGGAGGAACAAGATGATGAAGAAGATGTTCCACCCCGACCCAAACAAAAGCTCTCACGAGTTAGAGCAAGAGTCACAAGAGACCATCCCGCGAACAAATATTCAATGATATCCAAACCAGGAGAATCACTCTCTCTAAAACTCGTTTGGCTAATTTTTGTGAACATTATTCATTCATCTCTAGCATTGAACCTATGAAGGTTGAAGAAGCATTGGAAGATCCGGATTGGATAAATGCCATGCATGAAGAGCTACACAACTTTGAGAGGAACCAAGTGTGGACATTGGTCGAGAAGCCCGACAACAACCGCAACATCATTTGTACCAAATGGGTATTTCGCAATAAGCAAGACGAAGATGGACAAGTCGTTCGCAACAAAGCACGTCTCGTTGCTCAAGGCTACACTCAAGTCGAAGGTATGGACTATAGTGAGACATATGCCCCCGTTGCTAGACTTGAGTCCATCCGCATCTTACTTGCCTATGCAAATCACCATGATATTACCTTGTACCAAATGGACATTAAAAGTGCTTTTCTAAATGGTGAAATTGAGAAGGAAGTTTATGTTAAACAACCCCCCGGCTTTGTTAATCCTAAGAAACCCGACCATGTTTTCAAACTTCACAAAGCTCTTTATGGTCTTAAACAAGCTCCTAGAGCGTGGTATAAATGCTTGACCAAGTTCCTTATTAAAAAGGCTTTGATATTGGAAAATAGATTCTACTCTTTTTACTAAAAGGGTTAATGGTGAATTATTTGTGTGCCAAATTTATGTTGATGATATCATATTTGGTTCGACTAACCCTCATTTTAGTGAAAAGTTTGGAAAGCTAATGTCGGAGAAGTTTGAGATGTCTATGATGAGTGAACTCAAGTTCTTTCTTGGTTTGCAAATCAAGCAAACTAAGGAAGGCACCTTTGTCTCTCAAACAAAGTACACCAAGGACTTATTCAAGAAGTTTAACATGCAAGAAAGCAAAGGTATGAAAACCCCCATGCCTACTAGTGGACATCTTGACTTGACAAAGGATGGCAAACCGGTTGAGCAAAAGGTTTATCGCTCTATGATTGGTTCATTGTTATATCTATGTGCCTCTCGTCCCGATATTATGGTAAGTGTGTGCATGTGTGCACGATATCAAGCAGCCCCCAAAGAATGTCATCTTAAGGTTGTGAAAAGGATAGTGAGATACTTAATCCATACACCAAATTTTGGCATTTGGTATCCTAAGAGGTCTTCTTTTCATCTTGTTGGTTATTCCGACTCGGACTATGCCGGAGACAAGGTTGATAGAAAGTCCACTTTGGGTACTTGTCAATTTCTTGGTAGATCTCTTGTGTCTTGGTCCTCCAAGAAACAAAACTCGGTATCCTTATCTACCGCCGAGGCGGAATACATTGCCACCGGTTCATGTTGTGCTCAATTACTTTGGATGACCCAAACTCTTAAAGATTATGGGATCTATGTGAAACATGTTCCATTGCTTTGTGACAATGAAAGTGCTATTAAGATTGCTCACAATCCCGTGCAACATTCCCGAACTAAGCATATTGAAGTTCGTCATCATTTCATTCGAGATCATGTTGCCAAAGAGGACATTGATCTTAAGCATGTTCGTACCAATAAGCAATTGGCGGATATTTTCACCAAACCGCTTGATGATAACGTATCTTGCCGTTTGAGAGGTGAATTGAACATCATTGATTCCTAAAACTTGGAGTAGAAACTCCATTTGGATACATGCAAGGCATGAGACTTTGACTAATCCTTGATGTTTCTCTTATGATGATCATATGTCTTGGATATATTTGCACCCTTGCATGGTATCTAACCCTTGTAGGTACTTGGATGAATCTAAATCTATGATATTGCAAACCACTCACATCTTGAGCAATCTCTACATCACCAAGTCTCTACAATATGGTAGTTGAAGACAAGGAAGCTTGAAAACTTTCAACATATCCTTTGACAATTTCTTTATATCAAAATCATAACTGTCACTTTGGATACACAAGTGCTCTTCCTTGCAAGACTAACGCATGTAGGTAGATGAACTCAAACTACGAGCGGTGCTCCAACTCATTGATGAGCTACATCATCCTTGAGCATCCCACATAAGTTCAACTACATGATCAAGTTCAACAACACCACCCAAGGTATGCCATTCCATCTTAGAGAAGCTTTACCCCAAGCCATGGGTCAAAGCAACTCAAAAAGATGAGAATACATCAAAATGCTTAAACAAAAAATGGCAACCTCATTTTGAGCTTAAACGATGAGTATGACCTACAATCAAGTGTTCTCACTTGACTCCTCAGTCAATATACTCTAACATAGGTGACTTTGTCGCTGACCTTTTCTAGATGAGGTTCTCTAGTGTGTCTCCGAGTTCTTGCATTTGTCTGTTGCATATTTTTTTCCCTTCTTTAAACAAAAAACACTTCATCTAGATTTCTTTTCTTTTCTCTGTTATGTTCTACATTCCTTGCATCCAATTCATTGCAAATCCTTCAGTTAATTCCTTGCAAATCTTTGTGAGATCTTATCTGCCTAGTGAGATGAGATGACAATTGTTTTCTCTTCGTGTTTAAGTCGGCCTCACCGATTTGTTCTTCTCGGCTAAACCGAACCAACTCGGTGCCACCGAAGCAAATAACTCGGTGCTACTGATTTCAATGCTAAGAAAACACTTTGCCATTTGCATTCTGCATATTTGTTCTAGCTCCACTCAATGATTCTTGTCCTCTACCTGCATCACATTTTATACACTGCTTTGCCATGTGGCTCAAGGACCAAACCTCGACTCCCATTCCAGAAGACCCTTCTTGGAAATTGATGTCAAAGGGGGAGAGAGAGCTCACATCAAAGCTTAATCACATCAAAGGGGGAGATTGCTTAATCACATCAAATAGAGAGAGACCCCAGATGCTTGGTATTCAAGAGGAGAGAGATCACATGTCTTTAAGAGGGGAAAGACATGTTAGTATGTGTTATGACTGTGTAATTCAATTTTTCTTGTTTTGCTCTGATTTTCTTTTCCCTATCTTCTCCCATTATCCATATCAGATTCAGGGGGGAAAGACATATAAGGGAAGGAAATCTTTGAATTCATTGCATATCTTTACCTTTGGGGACATGTCTATATCCAATAGAGTACCTAGTACTCAATCACTACATGTCATCCCAATCTTGGTACTCTTCTGGTTTGTTGTTCCTGCTCTGTTTAGTAGATGTTTCGTGTTATCTAACCTTGTTTACTCTGGTTCATCTCTTCCAAAGCCAGCTTAAGACCATAAGGTAAGTATATGCATCACACTCATGTGCATGAAGATCTCTTGCTGATGTACATATTGTTTGCAAGGACTCATGAACATGAAGGTACACTTCTTAAATCCACACCATTTGCTCTGATGCATATAGCCAAGATACATGTAACTTGTTGCTTGCTCTGTCATGCTTATGCATCCACGTGATCTTATATTCCATATTTACATGATTGGATACATGTAGGGGGAGCCTATGCATGTTACATGTTCTTCCAAAGCTTTACCTGCTATTCTTTATATCTTTGTCTAAAGCTTTGATGTATGTTGTCATCAATTACCAAAAAGGGGAGATTGAAAGCACAAGTGCTCCCTGGGTGATTTTGCTAATTAATGTCAACATATCTCTTGTTGGACTAATACTTTTACCTAGTATATTTCAGATGAGTTCAACAGTGGAGTGGTGTGGACAAGAGGATCTGGAACCCCTGCAAGATGCTAAGGACAAAGGATTGGCAAAAGCTCAAAAGCTCAAGACTCTACACTTTCATTTTAGTGCCCCAAGATCACATTGAGTCCATAGGAAAGCCAATACTATTAAAAGGGGATGAGGTGTTGCTTAATGGCTTGCTTGCTCAAAATGCTTAGTGATATGCTCCAAAGCCCTCAACCACTTTCTCATATCCACATATATCCTAAACCTAAAGTCAAACCCGGCCCCACCAATTTGATCTATCCGGCGCCACCGAGTTCACTTGACATAGCCACTGCCAGAAACCCTAATCAGTTCGATCTCACCGATGGGATCTCGGTCTCACTGATATGGGCTTGCAAACTCTCTGTTACCTATTGCAATAATTTTGGTCTCATCAAGATACGCAATCGGTCCCACCGAGTTTGCTTGACCAACTCTCTGTTTGCTTATCCTATATACTTAAGAAGTTCATCCCCACTATCTGTTTATCTTAACATGCACCATGTCCACATCAGCAATGAGCCACATCAGCCATACTTTGCCCCCCTCATGCATTCACTGAATGGGCCATATCAGCAAAAAAAATTCCTAAAATCGTTTGGTTTTCTGAATGGTTCGCTGTTTAGTTTGTGGCTTTCAATAGCGTGAGTGCGCGACACACCTTTAACTGTTTCCCTTCCACTTCTCCTCCCTCTTCAGCTTCCTTCTTTCTTATTCTAATTAATTGGTAACCGAAGAGCATCACAAAGGCAAGCACTATTTCTTCCTTTCATCTAAGATTTCTTACCCACTATTTCCAATCTCAAACACGGAATGGACTAAACCCCAGCATGACCCCTCTTCTTCTCCATTGACCCCCCTTCATATTCCAAGACGAGCGACGCCCAGGAGCAAGGAGCAGAGCAGCGGACGGCCTAGGCTGAGGACCAACTGCGGCACCGGGATGAAGCTCGAGACCGGCAGACCGGCCCTGCGCAGCGCCGCTCGCGGACAAGGAAGCCCACAAGGGACGAGTAGTGAGGCACCAGAAGGACAGCTCGGTGATGAGGGTGTGACAACTCTTCTGCACATCAGCGCACCACAAAAGGTCGGCGACGCCGTGCATGCGCGCCAAGATCTCGAGTACGACGTCGCGGGTGTGTGTAGGTTGTTGCTATTACGGGTGAGTTCATGCCGTCGCTGATACTGTACTTGCATGCGCACGTATGCATGTAGGCAAGCATGATTACTTTCTTTGCTAATTACCCAACTTATGTATCCAATGGATCTTTGCTAAGAGACACATATCGGTCCAGATTAGCTACAAACCCAATTGCTATACTCTAACCAAAATACATAAGAACAATGTGTAAAATTCTTGCCTCCTAATCAGAGATTCAGAGTACATTTTTGAATTTTTTGTCAGGATTTCACCATGGTGGCTTGGTTTATTTCATTTGCTTATAGTTAACTTTCTTTCTACTATTTTTTTTGGGGGGGGGGTTACTACTGAACATGTAAACCGCAGGAATTTGTCGAATTTACCTTCTACCTATGTCTGCTAAAAATTCCCGCAGCAACGTGCGGGGTGTCATCTAGTTACCAAAATCGGTCCCACCGAGTTTGTGTAATCGGTCAAACCGAGTTAAGGTTTTACCCTAACCCTAGCACATCGGTCCCACCGAATTGATCATATCGGTCCCACCAAAAATCCTAACATTCACATTTTGAACTAAATCGGTCTGACCGAGTTTCTTGATTCGGTCCCACCGAGTTTGGTGAATTGTGTGTAATGACTAGATTTTGTGTGGAGGCTATATATACCCCTCCACCCATCCTCCATTCATGGAGAGAGCCATCAAAACGTGCCTACAATTCCAGCATACATTTTCTGAGAGAGAACCACCTACTCATGTGTTGAGACCAAGATATTCCATTCCAACCACAAGAATCTTGATCTCTAGCCTTCCCCAAGTTTCTTTCCACTCAAATCATCTTTCCACCAAATCCAAATCTATGAGAGAGAGTTGAGTGTTGGGGAGACTATCATTTGAAGCACAAGAGCAAGGAGTTCATCATCAACACACCATCTATTACCTTTTGGAGAGTGGTGTCTCCTATATTGGTTAGGTGTCACTTGAGAGCCTCCGTCAAGAATGTGGAGTTGAACCAAGGAGTTTGTAAGGGCAAGGAGGTCGCCCACTTCGTGAAGATCTTCCCAAGTGAGGCAAGTCCTTCATGGGCGATGGCCATGGTGGGATAGACAAGGTTGCTTCTTCGTAGACCCTTCGTGGGATGGAGCCCTCCGTGGACTCGTGCAACCGTTACTCTTCGTGGGTTGAAGTCTCCATCAACGTGGATGTACGATAGCACCACCTATCGGAACCACGCCAAAAATCTCCATGTCTCCAATTGCGTTTACACACTCCAATCCCATCCCTTTACTTTCTTGCAACTTGCATGCTTTACTTTTCGCTGCTCATATACTCTTGCCATGCTTGCTTGAAACATATTGTGAATGTTTAAACTAGTGCTAAAACTCCACCTTAACTTAAAGAAATTAAAAACTGCTACTTTTCCTTGTTGAGGGTCTAATCACCCCCCTCTAGACACCTCTTCTCGATCCTACACCGTGGCAGCGGGGTCCTATTGGAAACTAAGGGATATTAAGTCCTCCTTTTAATAGAGAACCGGAACAAAGCATTAACACATAGTGAATACATGAACTCCTCAAACTACGATCATCACCGGGAGTGGTCCCGACTATTGTCACTTCGTGGTTGCCGGATCATAACACGTAGTAGGTGACTATAACTTGCAAGATCAGATCTAGAACATGGATATAATGGTGGTAACATAAACGGATCAGATCTGAAATCAGGGCACCCAGGCCCAAAGTGACAAGCATTAAGCTTGGCAAAGTCATAGCAACATCAATCTTAGAACATAGTGGATACTAGGGACCAAGCCCTAACAAAACTAACTCGATTACATGATGAATCTCATCCAACTCATCACCGACCAACGAGCCTATGAAGGAATTACTCACTCCCGGTGGGGAGCATCATGGAATTGCGATGGAGAAGGGTTAATGATGACGAAGAACGAAGATTCCCCTCTCCGGAGCCCTAAACGGACTCCAGATCTGGCCTCCCAATGAAGAATAGGAGGTGAAAGTGGCTCCGTCTCGTGGATCGTGATAATTCTTTCTCCTTGATTTTTTCTGGAAAAATAGGTATTTATGGAGTTGGAATCAGGGTCTACGGGGCCACCAGGTGGGGACAACCCACCTGGGCGCGCCAGGAGGGGGGCGTCTTTGTGGGTTGTGCCCACCTAGGTGCCCCCTCCGGTGGGTCTTGGCTCCAGAAATTCTTGTTTATTGTATGAAAATTCCTCACAAAGTTTCGTTCCATTCTGAGAACTTTCATTTATGCACAAAAACAACACCATGGTAGTTCTGCTGAAAACAACGTCAGTCCGGGGTTAGTTTCATTCAAATCATGCAAACTAGAGTCCAAAATAAGAGGAAAAGTGTTAGGAAAAGTAGATACGTTGGAGACGTATCACCTGTGCAACCTGTTGGGGAACGTAGTAATTTCAAAAAAAAAATCCTACGCACACGCAAGATCATGGTGATGCATAGCAACGAGAGGGGAGAGTGTTGTCCATGTACCCTCGTAGACCGAAAGCGGAAGCGTTAGCACAACGCGGTTGATGTAGTCGTATGTCTTCACAATCCGACCGATCAAGTACCGAACGCACGGCACCTCCGAGTTCAGCACACGTTCAGCCCGATGACGTCCCTCTAACTCCGATCCAGCGAAGTGTTGAGGGAGAGTTTCGTCAGCACGACGGCGTGGTGACGATGTTAATGTTCTACCGACGCAGGGCTTCGCCTAAGCACCGCTACAGTATTATCGAGGTGGACTATGGTGGAGGGGGGCACGGCACACGGCTAAGAGACGATCAACTTGATCAACTTGTGTGTATAGAGGTGCCCCCCTGCCCCTGTATATAAAGGAGCAAGGGGGGAGGCGGCCGGCCTAGGAGGAGGGCGCGCCAAGGGGGGAGTCCTACTCCCACCGGGAGTAGGACTCCTCCTTTCCTTGTTGGAGTAGGAGTGAAGGAAAGAGGAGGAGAGGGAGAAGGAAAAGGGGGATGCACCCCTTGTCCAATCCGGACCAGAGGGGGGCGCAGGCCTCCTTCTTTTTGGCCTATCTCCTCTATTCCCGTATGGCTCAATAAGGCCCATATACTCCCCGGCGAATTCCCATAACTCTCCGGTACTCCGAAAAATACCCGAATCACTTGGAACCTTTCCGAAGTCCGAATATAGTCGTACAATATATCGATCTTTACATCTCGACCATTTCGAGACTCCTCGTCATGTCCCCGATCTCGTCCGGGACTCCGAACTCCTTCGGTACAGCAAAATATATAAACTCATAATATAAATGTCATCATAGTGTTAAGCGTGCGGACCCTACGGGTTCGAGAACTATGTAGACATGACCGAGACACATCTCCGGTCAATAACCAATAGCGGAACCTGGATGCTCATATTGGCTCCTACATATTCTACGAAGATCTTTATCGGTCAGCCCGCATAACAACATACGTTGTTCCCTTTGTCATTGGTATGTTACTTGCCCAAGATTCGATCGTCAGCATCTCAATACCTAGTTCAATCTCGTTACCGGCAAGTCTCTTTACTCGTTCCGTAATACATCATCTCGCAACTAACTCATTAGTTGCAATGCTTGCAAGGCTTAGGTGATGTGCATTACCGAGAGGGCCCAGAGATACCTCTCCGACAATCGGAGTGACAAATCCTAATCTCGAAATACGCCAACCCAACAAGTACCTTCGGAGACACCTGTAGAGCACCTTTATAATCACCCAGTTACGTTGTGACGTTTGGTAGCACACAAAGTGTTACTCTAGTAAACGGGAGTTGCATAATCTCATAGTCATAGGAACATGTATAAGTTATGAAGAAAGCAATAGCAACAAACTAAACGATCAAGTGCTAAGCTAACGGAATGGGTCAAGTCAATCACATCATTCTCCTAATGATGTGATCCTGTTAATTAAATGACAACTCATGTCTATGGTTAGGAAACATAACCATCTTTGATCAACGAGCTAGTCAAGTAGAGGCATACTAGTGACACTCTGTTTGTCTATGTATTCACACATGTATTATGTTTCTGGTTAATACAATTCTAGCATGAATAATAAACATTTATCATGATATAAGGAAATAAATAATAACTTTATTATTGCCTCTAGGGCATATTTCCTTCAGTCTCCCACTTGCACTAGAGTCAATAATCTAGTTCACATCGCCATGTGATTTAATACCAATAGTTCACATCACCATGTGATTAACACCCATAGTTCACATCGACATGTGACCAACACCCAAAGGGTTACTAGAGTCAATAATCTAGTTCACATCGCTATGTGATTAACACCCAAAGAGTACTAAGGTGTGATCATGTTTTGCTTGTGAGAGAAGTTTAGTCAACGGGTCTGCCACATTCAGATCCGTACGTATTTTGCAAATTTCTATGTCAACAATGCTCTGCACGGAGCTACTCTAGCTAATTGCTCTCACTTTCAATATGTATCTAGATTGAGACTTAAAGTCATCTGGATCAGTGTCAAAACTTGCATCGACGTAACCCTTTATGACGAACCTTTTGTCACCTCCATAATCGAGAAACATATCCTTATTCCACTAAGGATAATTTTGACCAATGTCTAGTGATCTACTCCTAGATCACTATTGTACTCCCTTGCCAAACTCAGGCAGGGTATACAATAGGTTTGGTACACAGCATGGCATACTTTATAGAACCTATGGCTGAGGCATAGGGAATGACTTTCATTCTCTCTCTATCTTCTGCCGTGGTCGGGTTTTGAGTCTTACTCAAGTTCACACGTTGTAACACAGGCAAGAACTCCTTTTTGACTGTTCCATTTTGAACTACTTCAAAATCTTGTCAAGGTATGTACTCATTGAAATACTTATCAAGCATCTTGATCTATCTCTATAGATCTTGATGCTCAATATGTAAGCAGCTTCACCGAGGTCTTTCTTTGAAAAACTCCTTTCAAACATTCCTTTATGCTTTGCAGAATAATTCTACATTATCTCCGATCAACAATATGCCATTCACATATACTTATCAGAAATGTTGTAATGCTCCCACTCACTTTCTTGTAAATACAGGCTTCACCGCAAGTCTGTATAAAACTATATGCTTTGATCAACTTATCAAAGCGTATATTCCAACTCTGATATGCTTGCACCAGTCCATACATGGATCGCTGGAGCTTGCATATTTTGTTATTACCTTTAGGATTGACAAAACCTTCTGGTTGCATCATATACAACTCTTCTTTAATAAATCCATTAAGGAATGCATTTTTGTTTATCCACTTGCCAGATTTCATAAAATGCGGCAATTGCTAACATGATTCAGACAGACTTAAGAATAGATACGAGTGAGAAACTCTCATCGTAGTCAACACCTTGAACTTGTCGAAAACCTTTTTTGCGACAATTCTAGCTTTGTAGATAGTGATACTACTATCAGTGTCCGTCTTCCTCTTGAAGATCCATTTAATATCAATGGCTCGCCAATCAATGGGCAAGTCAATCAAAGTCCATACTTTGTTCTCATACATGGATCTCATCTCAGATTTCATGGCCTCAAGCCATTTTGCGGAATCTGGGCTCATCATCGCTTCCTCATAGTTCGTAGGCTCGTCATGGTCAAGTAACATGATCTCTAGAACAGGATTACCGTACCACTCTGGTGCGGATATCACTCTGGTTTACCTATGAGGTTCGGTAGTAACTTGATCTAAAGTTACATGATCATCATCATTAGCTTCCTCACTAATTGGTGTAGTAGTCACAACAATAGATTTCTGTGATGAACTACTTTCCAATAAGGGAGCAAGTACAGTTACCTCATCAAGTTCTACTTTCCTCCCACTCACTTCTTTCGAGAGAAACTCCTTCTCTAGAAAGGATCCATTCTCAGCAACGAATATCTTGCCTTCGGATCTGTGATAGAAGGTGTACCCAACATTTTCTTTTGGGTATCCTACGAAGACACACTTCTCCGATTTGGGTTTGAGCTTATCAGGTTGAAACTTTTTCACATAAGCATTGCAACCTCAAACTTTAAGAAACGACAGCTTAGGTTTCTTGCCAAACCATAGTTCATACGATGTCGTCTCAACGGATTTATATGGTGCCCTATTTAACGTGAATGTAGCTGTCTCTAATGCATAACCCCAAAACGAAAGCGGTAAATCAGTAAGAGACGTCATAGATTGCACCATATCTAATAAAGCACGGTTACGACATTTGGACACACCATTACACTGTGGTGTTCCAGGTGGCGTGAGTAGTGAAACTATTTCACATTGTTTTAACTAAAGGCCAAACTCGTAACTCAAATATTTTACTTCTGCGATCATATCGTAGAAACTTTTATTTTGTTACGATGATTCTCCACTTCACTCTGAAATTCTTTGAACTTTTCAAATGTTTCAGACTTGTGTTTCATCAAGTAGATATACTCATATCTGCTCAAATCATCTGTGAAGATCAGAAAAATAATGATACCTGCCACGAGCTTCAATATTCATCGGACCACATACATCAGTATGCATGATTTCCAACAAATATGTTGCTTGCTGCATTGTTCCGGAGAACGGAGTCTTAGTCATCTTGCCCATGAGGCATGGTTCGCAAGCATCAACTGATTCATAATCAAGTGATTCCAAAAGTCCATCAGCATGGAGTTTCTTCATGCGCTTTACACCAATATGACCTAAACGGCAGTGCCACAAATAAGTTGCACTATCATTATTAACTTCGAATCTTTTGGTTTCAATATTATGAATATTGTATTACTACGATCAAGATCCAACGAACCATTTTCATTGGGTGTGTAACCATATATGTAAACAGAACAACAATTTATTCTCTTACTTAAATGAATAACCGTATTGCAATAAACATGATCAAATCATATTCATGCTCAATGCAAACACCAAATAACACTTATTTAGGTTCAACACTAATCTCGGAAGTATAGAGAGTGTGCGATGATGATCATATCAATCTTGGAACCACTTCCAACACACATCGTCACTTCACCCTTAACTAGTCTCTGTTCATTCTGCAGCTCCCGTTTCGAGTTACTACTCTTAGCAACTGAACCAGTATCAAATACCGGGGGGTGCTACGAACACTAGTAAAATACACATCAATAATCCGTATATCAAATATACCTTTGTTCATTTTGCCATTCTTCTTATCCGCCTAATACTTGGGGCAGTTCCGCTTCCAGTGACCTGTCCCTTTGCAGTAGAAGCACTTAGTCTCAGGCTTAGGACCAGACTTGGGCTTCTTCACTTGAGCAGCAACTTGCTTGCCGTTCTTCTTGAAGTTCCCCTTCTTCCCTTTGCCATTTTCTTGAAACTAGTGGTCTTGTCTACCATCAACACTTGATATTTTTCCTGATTTCTACCTTCGTTGATTTCAGCATTACGAAGAGCTTGGGAATCGTTTCTGTTATCCCTTGCATATCATAGTTCATCACGAAGTTCTACTAACTTGGTGATGGTGACTAGAGAATTCTGTCGATCACTATCTTATCTGGAAGATTAACTCCCACTTGATTCAAGCGATTGTGGTACCCAGACAATCTGAGCACATGCTCACTGCTTGAGCTATTCTCCTCCATCTTTTAGCTATAGAACTTGTTGGAGACTTCATATCTCTCAACTCGGGTATTTGCTTGAAATATTAACTTCAACTCCTGGAACATCCATATGATCCATGACGTTCAAAATGTCTTTGAAGTCCCGATTCAAAGTTGTTAAGCATGGTGCACTAAACTATCAAGTAGTCATCATATTGAGCTAGCCAAACGTTCATGACGTCTGCATCTGCTCCTGCAATAGGTCTGTCACCTAGCGGTGCATTAAGGACATAATTCTTCTGTGCAACAATGAGGATAAACCTTAGATCACGGATCCAATCCGCATCATTGCTACTAACATCTTTCAACTTAGTTTTCTCTAGGAACATATCAAAAATAAAATTGGGGAGCTAAACGCGAGCTATTTATCTACAACATAGATATGCTAATACTACCAGGACTAAGTTCATGATAAATTTAAGTCCAATTAATCATATTACTTAAGAATTCCCACTTAGAAAGACATCCCTCTAATCTTCTAAGTGATCACGTGATCCAAATCAACTAAACCATAACCGATCATCACGTGAAATGGAGTAGTTTTCAATGGTGAACATCACTATGTTGATCATATCTACTATATGATTCATGCTCGACCTTTTGGTCTCAGTGTTCCGAGGCCATATCTGCATATGCTAGGCTCGTCAAGTTTAACTTGAGTATTCTGCGTGTGCAAAACTGGCTTGCACCCGTTGTAGATGGACGTAGAGCTTATCACACCCGATCATCACGTGGTGTCTGGGCACGACGAACTTTGGCAACGGTGCATAATCAGGGAGAACACTTGTATCTTGAAATTTAGTGAGAGATCATCTTATAATGCTACCGTCAATTAAAGCAAGATAAGATGCATAAAAGATAAACATCACATGCAATCAAAATATGTGACATGATATGGCCATCATCATCTTGTGCCTTTGATCTCCATCTCCAAAACATCGTCATGATTTCCATCGTCACCGGCCGCTTCATCCAACAATACCACCGAACCAAAGTGTGACATGCTCGTAAGCAGTATGACTTATATCACCCACAACTCACTTGTGTTCTACTCGTGCATATTACATCAACGCATAAAACCTGGCTCAGATGCCACTGTTGGGGAACGTAGTAATTTCAAAAAAAAAATCCTACGCACACGCAAGATCATGGTGATGCATAGCAATGAGAGGGGAGAGTGTTGTCCACATACCCTCGTAGACCGAAAGCGGAAGCGTTAGCACAACGCGGTTGATCTAGTCGTACGTCTTCACGATCCGACCGATCAAGTACCGAACGCACGACACCTTCGAGTTCAACACACGTTCAGCCCGATGACGTCCCTCTAACTCCGATCCAGCCGAGTGTTGAGGGAGAGTTTCGTCAGCACGACGGTGTGGTGACGATGTTAATGTTCTACCGACGCAGGGCTTCGCCTAAGCACCGCTACAGTATTATCGAGGTGGACTATGGTGGAGGGGGGCACGACACACGGCTAAGAGACGATCAACTTGATCAACTTGTGTGTATAGAGGTGTCCCCCTGCCCCTGTATATAAAGGAGCAAGGGGGGAGGCGGCCGTCCTAGGAGGAGGGCGCGCCAAGGGGGGAGTCCTACTCCCACCGGGAGTAGGACTCCTCCTTTCCTTGTTGGAGTAGGAGTGAAGGAAAGAGGAGGAGAGGGAGAAGGAAAAGGGGGATGCACCCCTTGTCCAATTCGGACCAGAGGGGGGCGCAGGCCTCCTTCTTTTTGGCCTATCTCCTCTATTCCCGTATGGCTCAATAAGGCCCATATACTCCCCGGCGAATTCCCATAACTCTCCGGTACTCCGAAAAATACCCGAATCACTTGGAACCTTTCCGAAGTCCGAATATAGTCGTACAATATATCGATCTTTACGTCTCGACCATTTCGAGACTCCTCGTCATGTCCCCGATCTCGTCCGGGACTCCGAACTCCTTCGGTACAGCAAAACATATAAACTCATAATATAAATGTCATCGTAGTGTTAAGCGTGCGGACCCTACGGGTTCGAGAACTATGTAGACATGACCGAGACACATCTCCGGTCAATAACCAATAGCGGAACCTGGATGCTCATATTGGCTCCTACATATTCTACGAAGATCTTTATCGGTCAGACCGCATAACAACATACGTTGTTCCCTTTGTCATCGGCATGTTACTTGCCCGAGATTCGATCGTCGGCATCTCAATACCTAGTTCAATCTCGTTACCGGCAAGTCTTTTTACTCGTTCCGTAATACATCATCTCGCAACTAACTCATTAGTTGCAATGCTTGCAAGGCTTAGGTGATGTGCATTACCGAGAGGGCCCAGAGATACCTCTCCGACAATCAGAGTGACAAATCCTAATCTCGAAATATGCCAACCCAACAAGTACCTTCGGAGACACCTGTAGAGCACCTTTATAATCACCCAGTTACTTTGTGACGTTTGGTAGCACACAAAGTGTTCCTCCGGTAAACGGGAGTTGCATAATCTCATAGTCATAGGAACATGTATAAGTCATGAAGAAAGCAATAGCAACAAACTAAACGATCAAGTTCTAAGCTAACGGAATGGGTCAAGTCAATCACATCATTCTCCTAATGATGTGATCCCGTTAATTAAATGACAACCCATGTCTATGGTTAGGAAACATAACCATCTTTGATCAACGAGCTAGTCAAGTAGAGGCATACAAGTGACACTCTGTTTGTCTATGTATTCACACATGTATTATGTTTCCGGTTAATACAATTCTAGCATGAATAATAAACATTTATCATGATATAAGGAAATAAATAATAACTTTATTATTGCCTCTAGGGCATATTTCCTTCACAACCTCCAAAACATTATGGAGCATGCTCCATATGCATTATGAAGACTGAGAATATGGCGACTCTACTATAATTGCTCTTAGGGAAGCTAAAAGACATGTGTGCCTAATTGTTGTACCTAATTGGTTGGTTGTTTAGTTGAAGGATCGTCCATGCCCATCTTCATCAAGGTGTGTGTGTGTGTGTGTTGTTTTCATGGTGATTGCATCAACTTGATTGTGAGCGTTGCACTATTCATTGCAGGAGTGAGTTTGAGTTTATCATCAAAGTCGTACCGTAAAAGATCGAGAAACTCATGACGTCAATTCTCTAGTTACACTGTATCATGCAATATTTGAGATCTTAATAAAATTTCGTTCAACAATTTTGGCCCTACATGTTAGTTATCCAATCTAAAAACCTTTTGAGTAAAAAAATCCAATCTAAAAACCTAACAAGTTGTTGTATTTAACCTCGGTCGATCAGCCTCGTCTCATGTGGCCTTAATGCCATGGAGGCACGGTGGATCCCGACCCTTGCCGGTGGGAGGGCACCTGCTTCGGTTTTTATAGTTTGTTTAGGGTTTGTGTCCTACTCCTACTCACGGAGATGAGATGACATCGACTCCTTGAAGATGGAATAAGGTCCTCCCCGTCTAACCCCGCCCCGAGGTGCGTCTAGCGTCGTCGAAGGGCATGTGGAGGTGTGTCTCCGGCGGATCTCGCAGGATTCGGTTGGTGTTTGTCTTCGGCAGATCTGCATGGATTCGGTCTTTATTCATCTGTGTTCGTGTGTCTATGGTTGGATCCTTCTGATGTGTGCTTCTCTTTGTTGGCAATTGTTGTTGTCCTGGTTTTCTATTCCTTTGGGCCCTTAGCACGATGACTTCCCGACTGTCTACTACAACAAGGTTTGCCCGTTTCGGTGAGGGACGGGTGCTGACTGATACGTCCATTTTGCATCATGTTTTCCTATTGTTATTTATAGTGTTTTCATTCAATATAACACTTTGTGGAGTAATCCTAATGACTTTTCTCTCATAATATGCAATGTTTACACAAAGAGGAAGAATACCGACAACTATAATTCTGGACCTGAAAAAGCTATGTCAAAGATACCTATTCTGCACATCTCCAAATGAGCTGAAATTTTATGAAGATTTATTTTGAAATATATAAAAAATATTGGAGAAAAGAAATACCAGAAGGGGCCACCCAGGTGCCCACTAGGCACCAGGGCGTGCTTGCCCCCTCCTGGCGCGCCCTGGTGGGTAGTGGCCCCCCTGGCAAGCCTCCGGTGCCCATCTTCTAGTATATAAGGTCATTTGCCCTAGAAAAAAAATAAGAGAAGACTTTCGGGATGGAGCGCCGCCGTCTCGAGGCGGAACTTGGGCAGGAGCACTTTTGCTCTTCGACAGAGTGATTCCGCCAGGGATACTTCCCTCCGGGAGGGGGAAATCGAAGCCATCGTCATCACCAACACCCCTCTCATCTTGGGAGGACCAATCTTCACCAACATCTTCACCAGCACCATCTCATCACAAAACCCTAGTTCATCTCTTATGCTCAATCTTTGTATCAAAACCTCAGTTTGGTGCCTGTGGATGATTAGTAGTGTTGATTACATCTTCTAGTTGATGCTAGTTGGTTTATTTGGCGGAAGATTATATGTTTAGATCCATTATGCTATTTTATTATCCCTCTGATCTTGAGCATGAATATGATTTGTGAGTAGTTGCTTTGTTCTTGAGGACATGGGAGAAGTCTTGTCATGAGTAATCATGTGAATTTGGTATTCGTTCGATATTTTGATGATGTGTATGTTGAGATTCCCTTAGTGGTGTTATGTGAACGTCGATTACATGACACTTCACCATCTTTGGGCCTAAGGGAATAATTTGGTATTCGTTTGATATTTTTGATGATGTGTATGTTGAGATTCCCTTAGTGGTGTTCTTGAGGACATTGTGGAGTAGTTTTTAGATGATGGGTTGGTAGAGTGACAGAAGCTTAAATCCTAGTTATGCGCTACTCTGTAAGAGGCTGATTTGGATCCACATGTTTAATGCTATGGTTAGATTTTATCTTAATTCTTCTTTCATTGTTGCGGATGCTTGCGAGAGGGGTTAATTATAAGTGATAGGTTTGTTCAAGTAAGAACAACACCCAAGCAATCGGTCCACCCACATATCGAATTATCAAAGTAGCGAACGCAAATCAAACCAACATGATGAAAGTGACTAGATAAAATTCCCATGTGTCCTCGAGAAAGTTTTACTTATTATCAGAGACCATTCCAGCCCGTCCTTTGCTACAAAAAGGATTGGGCCACCTTGCTGCATTTTTGTTACCATTACTATTACTTGCTCGTTACAAATTATCTTGCTATCAAACTATCTGTTATCGACAATTTCAGTGCCTGCAGAAAATACCTTACTGAAAACCACTTGTCATTTTCTTCTGCTCCTCATTGGGTTCGACACTCTTACTTATCGAAAGGACTACAATTGACCCCCTATGCTTGTGGGTCATCAATGATGGCGGTGCATCTTCGACTCCCTCTAGTGCTTGAAGTCCTCGCTAGGTGGTATACTGACATGGATGTAATTTCTATGGCTTATTATGTTCTTTGTACCGCCATGCTGTTTGATGAACAAATCGAAAGTTCTTTTTAGAAAAAACGCAACGTGTGATGATTCTGGAATAAAATCTGGTGATACCAGCTCCTACATGCTCCCAAGCTCCCATTTCAGAAACTCGATTTTAAATGTTTCAAAAAACATGAGAAAATATGCACGTTCACAAGGAATGTGTCTAAAACCCTAAAATTCTAGGTCCAAATTCAAAATGGACATTGAGAAACAAAAACGACAGATTCAGATGTACTGTGTCAATTTAGCTTTTTGTCCTTTTGACACTATTCATGTTAGAATTATCATTGTGTTTCTCATTGTGTATTTCTAATTTAGATCTAATTTTTAGGGTTTGTAGACACATAACATCCACAAATGTTTCAGATTGTTTTGAAACATTTAAATTTGTCTTTCCAAAATTGATATCATGGGAGCATTTTAGGAATAGTATCAGCTGATACTTTCTGAAATGATTGCATAGCTGGGAGGTACGTTAGAGCATCTACAATCACGCACAACAAATCTGGGCCTTCAACCCCCGCGGGCAGTGACTAGTCACATCTCAAATTTGCTCCTTTATATCCGAATACCTCATACTTAAAACTTTAAATCCACGCAAAACATGTAAAAGAGGGAAACCTACGTACTATGTAGATCAAATAACCTACACTACCATAATCCTCGTTGAAAATGTCCATGATCTCCGTGCTTAGCTCCGGGTAGATTGGCGGCAACCGCAACTCCGGCTCCCACGGCGCCTCCACGCCGGCCTTCACCTTCACCTCCGCACCCAGTTCGGTGGAAAGCGTATCGATTGCCCTCTGTTCTTGCCGGATGAACCGCGGATTGGCCTTGACATATGCCTAGTTCTGGATGGACTCCAAGATGGTCTGCTGCTCCATCATCTTCGCTGCTTGGGCGACCGTGAACTCCGCCATGGCGTCCTCCATATCCAAGCTCGCAGCCAATGCCAACTCTTCCTCCGGCTGCTCCGCGTCGTCCTCCTCCGGATCCGCCATCTCCAAAGGAACCGGTTGCTTCTCTGGCTCTGGCTGCTATTCCTCTTGCCCCGGCGAGTCCGGAGGCAGACCAGCTGCGACGCAGGCACCACGCCTCGCCCGGTCTTCCTCCTGAATCTGGAACCGACGCTTCGGCGTTAGCATAGCATACATCATCTTCTTTTGTTGGGCCATGGCGAAGCCGAGCGGCGAGGGAAGAGTGAGGCGGAGAGGGAGAGATGTGGATGGAATCGGGCTGGCGGTGCATAGAAGGAGGAAATGGATGTGGATAGGGTTGAGGGACGTTGTCCGTCTTAAAATAGGCGGATTTTGGCCCTCAGGCGACACCACATGACGTTCACACCTCACCGGATGAGACGCCCGTCACCGTCAGGTTTTTAGGAGTTTTCTATGGGACCCCAACGTCATTCAGACACGGCGGACGCGCCCCGGGTCTCCTCAGATTTGGATTGGATATGCAGGGTGCCGGTCAACTTGGACGTTTGAGACACGTTTAAAACGTCCGTCTGAATTGTATTTTCTTGATCGTTTAATGACCGGACCGTCCGTCCGAATGTTTGAGGAGTTTGGAGCGCTCAGCTGTAAATGCTCTTAGTGTTCAAAACCACGAATGCATCCTCGTAAGAAATAGAAGCTATGAAAAATGCAAAATTGGAGCATAGTCGAGCCCAACCCGAACCCGATCCGAGCCCAGACACAAACCTAACCCAAACCCCCCCGGACCAAAAATCTCCGAACCCTCGCCGGCAGCACCCGGGGTGGCCGCCATGCACGCCTCCGCCCGCTTGCTCCGCCGCCTATCCTCTTCCTCCTCCGCCCGCTCGCTCCGCCGCCTCCCTTGCCACCCATCACCCTCGCCGCCTCCACATCCATCTCATCTGCCGCCCCTTCGAACCGTGACCCGCGCCCTCCTCCCCCACCTCGCTGCCCCCCGCTTCTCCACCATCTCTTGCGCATCCACACCCTCTCTCCGCCTAGGTGAATGCGGCGCTCCCGGAACCCCGGCGATACCGTTGGCGGAGAATTCCGAGGGGGAGGAGGAGGCGGAGTCTGTGGCGGCTCGGCATGACACCGACGCGTTCGCGGCGGTGGAGCTCGCGCTGGACTCGGTGGTGAAGGTGTTCACGGTGTCAAGTGG
Source organism: Triticum aestivum (assembly GCF_018294505.1). Taxonomy (NCBI): domain Eukaryota; kingdom Viridiplantae; phylum Streptophyta; class Magnoliopsida; order Poales; family Poaceae; genus Triticum; species Triticum aestivum. The sequence continues at coordinate 456,089,217 of NC_057794.1, forward strand.
CCCTAACTACTTCCTGCCGTGGCAGAACAAGGCCCAGCGCGAGAGCATGGGCTCCGGTAAGCTGCCTATCTTTAGCAGTTTAGCCCCCTGGAGGCCGCGAGTGTGTTTGGATCCCCGCTACTGTGATAGGTCGCTAGCAGAGAATATAATTTTAGGTAGAGTGTTAAGATGCTGTGGGATCGGCTTAATTTGCTGATTCAATTGGAGAAAGAGAGTATCTCATATGCAAATTTGTAGTGTTATTTCTTACTCCCTCCGTAAAGAAATATAAGAGCGTTTAGATAACTAAAGCGCTCTTATATTTCTTTACGGAGGGAGTACTGTGTATTTCTGGTAGTACGAACTAAGTAAATGCGGTAGAACGGGATAATGGGAAATTTTAGTTTTGATTTCCCACTATATTACTGGATTGGGTTGTGAACTGTTCAAATATCCATGATGTGAGACAAAAATATAAAACATAGAAAAATAACGACTTTAGATATTAACATAATGTGAAAGGTTGGTTATCTTTTGGGCCCCTGTGATGTTGAGATGGAGTTCATTCTTTGGGTCATCTGCTAATTTCGCCTCCCTGTTGTAGGCTTTGTAATTTCTGGAAAAAGGATCGTCACGAATGCTCATGTGGTAGCTGATCATACTTTTGTTCTTGTGAGGAAGCATGGATCACCTACAAAGTACAAGGCGGAAGTTCAGGCTATTGGCCATGAGTGTGATTTGGCTCTTCTTACAGTTGAGAGTGAGGAGTTTTGGGAGGGGATGAACAGCTTGGATCTTGGAGACATTCCATTTTTGCAGGAAGCTGTTGCCGTGGTTGGCTACCCTCAGGGTACGAGTTTGACACTGATATTACTTTTACAGTACTCCCTCTGTTTCTTTTTACTCCGCATATAAGATTTGTCTGAAGTCAAACTATGCAAAGTTTGACCAAATTTTATATGCAGACTAAAAAGAAACGGAGGGAGTACTCGATTGTTAGTTGTCAAACTTGTTAGCCATATTACCTCATCTACAAGTATGCAACTAAGGTTTTGCATACGTCATACCATGACCATCCTGTTTGTGATGGCATAACTGAAACTGGCTAGCAGTGTTTTACTTTGAATGAGTGAATGAAAATAATATAATTACACACACAGAGACTATGGTACAACTCCATAAAGCATAGTTTATACAAGATTGTGGATAAGTAAAACATTCATAAATTTGGGATTTCTACACTTCTGCAATTATCATAATATTTGTTACACTATTAGCTTGACAATCAATCACGAAAGCAACAGTAGAAAGTAGCCCCTGCAACTTTGGTGTCGCAAATATGCTTCCTAATTTCTTAGTACATCATACAAATCAACAAACTACATGACACTAAAATGTTATCACAGAATTATAGTATCACTGTGTGTCCTTCTGTTGAACCATGCCATGCCAACCTATGCATGTATTTTTATCATTGTTTGTGTGATGGTTTCCATATGAATTAGCAGTTTAACATGAACGGTGCGCTATTAGCAAGGTTGGCAATCTTAAGGGCACTGGTTGGTATACTAAGGTTACCCCACTTTTCCCAGAACAAGTTAGGCTGAGTTACCCCCCTCCCCCTCCCCCGCGGGTTTGGTTTGCAGCCTCACTTCTGGCAATATTCTAGTCCCCACCCGTCACTGACTCAGCAAAGTGTGGCGCAAAATTTGATTGCCTGACCTTAGTCATGTATGGCAAAAAAACGTGGCAAATGTTGACAAGCTTAGTGTATGAACCAAACAGACCCCAAGTCTTATGACTCTAACCATTTATTTAGCGTGCTGACTGTGTGCTAGGCGAGATCTTAATATGGTAGAATCTTAATATTGTTATGATGTTAAAATCTAAAACAAAGTAGGATGATAACTGTGATTTGTGCATGATCCTACCAATTCAATTGGTCCTAATAATTAATGATAAGTAATTACTTGCATATGTCCTTTTTAATTGTAAAGTTACCCTTGTCATAAAAAAATAGACGTTTGATTTAGACTCTATTTAAAATGAAGGCTCTTAATGTACAACTAAAATATATATAGCTGTTGAAATACCTGGTAGATTTTAGAAAATATACCTTTGTTTAAGAATCAGGTAGGGTCTTAGATTCTACTATGTGATCCCAGGTGCAATGTTGTTGGGAAATCTCTGATTTGATTTAAGGTACCACTACCACGGCTTCGATGCTGTATTGCTGATTGTCTATGTAGACACCTAAAACCATGTAAGAATGTAGACAACTAAATTATTCTGTACATGTATGTATGGCGCAGGTGGAGACAATATCTCTGTCACCAAGGGGGTTGTTTCTAGAGTGGAGCCAACACAGTATGCCCATGGTGCGACTCAGCTCATGGCTATACAAATAGATGCAGCTATTAATCCAGGCAATAGTGGAGGGCCTGCAATCATGGGTGATAAAGTGGCTGGAGTTGCTTTCCAAAATCTGTCAGGAGCAGAAAACATTGGGTGAATACTCCACTATTTAGGTCTTGAGCCAATTGAACCTTTGTTTTACCTGGAATTTTGTGCGTAACCCTTTTCTTTGCAGGTATATTATACCTGTGCCTGTAATTAAGCGTTTTATTTCTGGTGTGGAAGAGAGTGGCAAATATTCTGGGTTTTGTTCTCTTGGGATATCTTGCCAGGCCACTGAGAACATCCAAATAAGAGAGTGCTTTGGTATGCGGCCTGAAATGACTGGAGTGTTGGTCAGTAGAATAAATCCTCTGTCTGATGCTTACAAAATTTTGAGGAAAGACGATATCCTTCTCGAGTTTGACGGCGTGCCTATTGCGAATGATGGGACAGGTGAGCTATGCTTTGCAGCCATTTTGTGTCGCAAATTTTGATTTCTTATATGTTTTCTGTTTATCATGTTATTTTAAGACCATCATTTGGCATACTCTGCTGCACGTTTTTGCATTGCTGATCGATGAATCTATTCATGCGCTACTCCGAAATATGAAGCATCCTGGCATTTCAGCGTCAGCAACTGATGATCATGATCTCTTTTAATACTTGCAGTTCCATTTCGAAATAGAGAGAGAATCACCTTTGATCATCTTGTGTCCATGAAGAAGCCTGAAGAAACAGCTGTTATCAAAGTACTAAGAGATGGCAAAGAGCATGAATTGAATGTGACACTTAGACCTGTAAGGCTTTGCAATCTTACTTGTACATTTTATTCGAGCTTCTTATTAACCAGGGTGCATTTTATTTGGGAGGTTGGTACTAAATATAAGAATGATGGGATGTTGTTCTCCCTGTTTAGTGTTTGTTAGTAGTACTTAGTTTCCTCAGAGTCGAACATGGTGATTGAATCCACCTTGACTGAACTGAACCGAACCCTAATACATACCCATGAAAGTAACATCCATCTCAATACTTATCACCTATTTTAAACTCATCCCACAACTATGACGTCCGTAACACATCGAATTCACTACATTAGCCCAGTGGGTTCAGCCTGTCTACCTTTTCTACAGCTAGTTGGATAGGACTGGGTATGGTCAGATTTATGGACAGCCCCGCTCATCTCTTATGCAGGTTAAACAGTAATCTGCAAAAGTGGGTCCGTTGGTTTTGTACACACGAACCCCCAGGCTTAGGCTTTGCATTTATCATTTCTGTTGGTTCCTGTCACCTTTTTTGCCCTCGTGCTTCTCCTTTTGAGTTTTCACATGCACAGTGAAGTGATCTTATACATGTGATTCTTCTTATGCAGTTGCAACCTTTGGTTCCTGTACATCAATTCGATAAACTGCCCAGCTACTACATCTTTGCTGGTTTTGTTTTTATCCCGCTGACCCAGCCTTATCTCCATGAATTTGGGGAGGACTGGTACAACGCTTCGCCACGCCGACTGTGTGAACGGGCACTGAGAGAGCTTCCGAAGAAGGCTGGCCAACAGTTAGTAATATTATCTCAGGTACTACTGCACTAATTCAATCTCCTCATGCCTCAGTTTCCAGTTGCATGATCTTGTTAGGAAACCTCTTGCATTCACTTACCGTGTATTTTTGCATAATTATCTTTTTACGATCAATCTTTTCTTTTGAGGTGTTTTACTGATCAATCTGCGTTGCAGGTCCTAATGGATGATATTAATGTTGGTTATGAAAGGCTGGCTGAACTCCAGGTCTTCTTCGATAAGAAAATCCTATTATTACACACCACATCCTTAGTGACCTTTGTAGTTTTCTCAACTGACCAGGCTTCATGATATGATCAGGTAAAGAAGGTGAATGGTGTTGAGGTTGAGAATTTGAAGCATTTGTGCAGTATCGTGGAGAACTGCACTGAAGAAAACTTGAGAATTGATTTGGACGATGAGCGGGTGATCGTCCTGAAATTTCAGAACGCGAGGCTTGCCACGTCTCGGATCCTCAAGCGGCACAGGATTCCATCAGCCATGTCGAGTGACCTTGTCGATGAACAAGCGAGCAAAGGTGAGACTGAGGCGTCATGCACAAACTGACACATTTTCGTAGGCGTAGCTACACAGTTTCTGTGGAAGCACCGATGTTAGCTCGGTCTTTCTAGAGACAAATGAGGTAGGCCGAGGACTGCTGGAGTCACCCATGAGCCCATCGGTTGCGGCGGGCTCCAGTTTGGCTGATTTAGTTTTGACAGAAGGAAGAGGAGGTCTTCAGCAAATAAGAAGAACCCAAGTTCTTCACCCTGAGTTGTAACACCATCATTCTTTGCTCCCCTCCCGACTATTTATCATTCTTTCTTTCGCCAGTGTACGGGTTTTGGCACCCTTATGTTAAATTCAGATTATGTATCATCACGAAAGCAGAACATAGGAGATATGAATTTCAAGAAGCAAGACACTTCGTTCCAAACTGTACAAGTAAAAAAACAGAAGAGGGGCCGAGTTTCGGAAAAAAAGAACTGTACAAGTTCTGCTGACATGTTAATTCTTTGGATGCTGTGGATGAATTTATAGAAAAAAAAATTAGCAGAGAAGGGGAAACCCAAGTGTTTGTTTCTGGCTGCCGGGTAATGCTTCAATTGTTTTTTTAGGGGGGTTTGTTCCATTTTCGTAATGTGTTACAGCTAACGGTATCGGCCTTGGATGACCAAATTGTTTAGGGGGTGTATACGGGTTCACAGTCTCGAATTCCGAATTTGGAATCTCTGCTCTTCCACTGAAGCTTGGTGTTTTTGTTTGGTCATCCAAGGGACACTCCAGTCACACCTGACTGACAATCCCATTCGCAAGGATGGACATCTTCAGGATCTCTGATATAAATGATTTTTTTTCTTGCCATTTTTGTGATAGACAAAAATAATTACAGATCTCCCCCCATAACATTCTGATATATGTAACTAAAACCGCAACAAGAATTATGGAACGGAGGGAGTACGTGAGTTATTTTTCAAACGTCTGAATTGCTCGAAATGCAAATGATTTTTTAGATGAATACAAATGAATTTTTTGGAACCAAGTCAAGTCCCCCCAGGCGAGGGTTAATTGGTTTTTCCGTAAATAAAAGCGTATTGCAGCGGCGTGGGGCCGGCCGCCCCTCTCACGGTTCACTTCAGTTCCGTTCACTCGTCCGCTCACCCAAGCAAATATCTCCCCAAGCATACGTGCCGGAGCAGATTGGGCATCAGAATCATCACTGCCGCGAATCCCGTACCAAATTCAAAGCCAGTTCTCGCGGCATCGGCAGCGAGCCAGCAACCGCCTCCGAACCTCCACCCGAGGAAGAGTAGAAGCAGGCCAGAAGAGAAGGCGCGCGCGCGCAGCGCAGGAGGCTCGGAATGGCGCTCCGCTGCTCCCTGCCCGCGACCTGTTCGACGTTTTGCCTCACACGAGCAGAGCACCCCAGTTCGCGTGCTCTCCCCGCGCGCCTCGTCGTCAGCTTCGGCTCTTGCCCGCGATCCAGGCCGAGCCTGGGACCCGTGCTCGCCGCGCGCCCCTGGGCACTGCGTGCGAGCGACCCCAAGGCCGGGCGGCTGGTGATCGGCGGCGGGCCGCGCAGCGCCGACGCGGACACCGATTCTGACGATGACGACGACGGCCCCGTGCGGATGACGGACCAGGAGCGGAGGACGCTGCGGAGGAAGATACGGGAGATGATGGACCGGATGCCGGAGACGCAGGAGCTGACCGACCCGGAGGAGAAGAAGGCCAAGATGAGGGAGCTGCTGACCAAGTACCAGCTGGTTGTCGAGGAGGAGGACCCGGAGTGGCCTGAGGACGCCCAGGACGGCATGGGCTTCGGCCTCGACCAGTTCTTCGACAAGATCACCATCAAGCCTGAGAAGAGGGATGACGCCGACGACGATGATGCGGTGGATGACGGCAAGAAGGAGGTGGTCTGGGAGGATGACAACTACATCAAGCCGGTCAGGGATGTCAGGACAAAGGATTGGGATGACACCGTGTTCACGGACTTCGGCCCGTTGATTGTGCTCGTGCATAACCGGTACAAGAGGTATGGTTCCGTCAGTTCTTGCAAAATGGTTGGTGCCATTTCATGTTTCAAGTATCCTTTTCATATATGCTACTCCTACATCTGAATGTTTCTGTCAATTCTTGCAAAATTGTTGATGCCATTTCATGTTCCAAGTATCCTTTTGGCCATATAGTAGCTTCATATGAAACTTGTGTTGGGCGTAATAAACCGCGGCGTCGCTCCTGGCGCGGCTGGTGCGTGTATGGGCGCGCACCGGACGTGTCGGGCGCGTCGGGTCCGCGATGTGTGGGTGCGTAGGTGTGCGTGTGTGCGTGCGTGAGCCAGCGCGTGTGTGCGCGGGGCCACGCCGGGCTGTTAGCGAGCGATCAGGAGGGGTAGATCGCGTCGGGCGCGCTGGGAGGCCGTGGCGATCGCGTTCGGGCGCGGTGCATGGACGCGGCCAGAGCGCGGAGGACGTGGGGGAGTGGGTGAGCGAGTGGGTGCAGGGCGAGGCCGTGCCGGCCGGTGCTCGCGGGTATAAAACCCTGGTTCCCCTCTGTAGCTAGTAGACATGATCGAGTTCGTGCTTGAGGAAAGGAAAAAGCGTACGTGCGCTGGAAAAATTCCCGTGTCCACTGTTCTCTGAACTTCTCTGAATCCCTTCTTCTTCGGTGAGCTCGAGCGACGGCGACAGAGAGAGCGAGGAGGAGCGCCGCGAGGGACTGGCGGTTCCAACAATTGGCATCAGAGCCAGTTTCAGCTCAGGGCGCGCCGGCGACGTCGATCGTCCCGTACGCCGGCGGAGCGGGCGGATCGCTACCGCAGTCAGTGCCACTGCTCACCGGCGACAACTACACGGCGTGGTCGATCAAGGTCGAGGCGAATCTCGACGCGGCCGGGCTGTGGGAGGCGGTGGTCGTGCCGGAGGACGCGGCGGCGGCCGTGATCGCGAAAAAGGACAAGCCGGCACGGGCGTATCTGCTTGGCGCGCTCGCAGAGGACCTGCTGCTGCAGGTGGCGGCGAAGAGGACTGCCGCGGAGGTGTGGGCTGCTCTGAAGGCGCGGTTCGTTGGCGCGGACCGCGTGCGGGCGGCGCGGCTGGGCACCTTGCGCGTGGAGTTCGAGCTCCTGCGCATGGCGAGCGGCGACACGCTGGACGAGTTCGCCGGCAAGCTCGGTGGCATGGCGGCTCGCTACGCGGCGCTCGGCTTGACGCTGGAGGACGCCGCGTTGGTGAAGAAGCTGCTCGACTCCGTGCCGGACCGCTTGTACGCGGCGGTGGCCGGGATCGAGCAGTTTTGCGACGTGTCGACAATGCCGTTCGAGGAAGCACTCGGGCGGCTGAAGGCGTTCGACGAACGGCTCCGATGGCGTGGACAGGCAGGCGGCGAGCGGGCGGACGGTGAGCAGCTCATGCTCAGCGCGGCACAGTTGCGGGCGCGCGAGCGGCGCCGGGGCGGTGCACGCGGAGAGGACGACGACGACGGCGCGGCCAGCACAGCATCAGGCGGAGGGAACAACCGTCGCGGGAAGTGCTACAAGTGCGGCAAGCGGGGTCACTTCAAGCGTGACTGCCCGCAGTGGAAGAAGGCGCCGGCGCCGGAGCGTGCACTGCTGGTCGACGGCGACGTCGAGGACGGCGGGCTGCTCTGAGCCGCGGCTTAGGGCGCGAGTGTTGGGCGTAATAAACCGCGGCGTCGCTCCTGGCGCGGCTGGTGCGTGTATGGGCGCGCACCGGACGTGTCGGGCGCGTCGGGTCCGCGATGTGTGGGTGCGTAGGTGTGCGTGTGTGCGTGCGTGAGCCAGCGCATGTGTGCGCGGGGCCACGCCGGGCTGTTAGCGAGCGATCAGGAGGGGTAGATCGCGTCGGGCGCGCTGGGAGGCCGTGGCGATCGCGTTCGGGCGCGGTGCGTGGACGCGGCCAGAGCGCGGAGGACGTGGGGGAGTGGGTGAGCGAGTGGGTGCAGGGCGAGGCCGTGCAGGCCGGTGCTCGCGGGTATAAAACCCTGGTTCCCCTCTGTAGCTAGTAGACATGATCGAGTTCGTGCTCGAGGAAAGGAAAAAGCGTACGTGCGCTGGAAAAATTCCCGTGTCCACTGTCTTCTCTGAATCCCTTCTTCTTCGGTGAGCTCGAGCAACGGCGACAGAGAGAGCGAGGAGGAGCGCCGCGAGGGACTGGCGGTTCCAACAACTTGCAGGGCGTGCTGTATTACTTTGGTAAATCACGATAAATGTTCCTTGTTGCAGACCACAGGACAATGAGATGGCAAGAACTGAGCTCGTAAAGGCCATCGAGACGTTTTGGGAACACGATCTGCCTTCACCAAGAGTAGTACATACTTCTTCATGGCATTCTTCTGTAAATATAAATCCGCCGCAGTCGGCGCTTCAGAGTCACATTCTGAACTTCCAACTGTTCTTGGTCACCCGCAGTGTGTTGCAGTCGACGCCTGCGCGGAGCCAGACCTCGTGGCCGCTCTGAAGGTGTCCGGTTTCCCTGAGTTGCTCTTCACCAATGCAGGGAAGATACTGCACCGAGAGAAAGGTATGCCTTGTGGACGCGGAGTTTCTGCACCCGAGCTCAAATGAGCTCGGGTGAACAGTAAAATCAAAACTAAATCAATTTTTTTTTAAAAATAATCCAATTTTTTTTGGGAGAAACATTGACAAAAGTTCTAAGTGCTTGCAAAAATTCACCATGAAATCACATTTTTAGAAGGTGTGGCAAAAAAACAAAATCAGTACTCTGAAAAAGCTACTTTCAAAAGCATTTTGGAGCACTGAATTTGTTTTTTTTTGCCACGCTTTACAGGAATGTGATTTCATGATGAATTTTTGCAAGCACTTAGACCTTTTGTCAATGTTTCTCCCAAAAATAATTGGAATTTTTTGATTTTTTTTTTGATTTTACTGTTCACCGAGCTCAAATGAGCTCGGGAGCAGAAAGGCACTTTCGATGCCTTGTCCGTTATTTACACAAATTCTCCTTCAAGACAGCTCTCATTCGGTCATCAGGTTTACTGATCCAAGATCACTTGTTCTAATAGCTGTCCGGTCGGCCGAGGTGCTGGCGAGGATGATAGCCTTCTTCTACTACAAGGCGGTGAGACCACCTTGCTTGAGCGAATCAGACGGCCAGGGGCAAGAGAAGGTCCCTCTGATGTCGTGAAAGGAAGGGTGGTTCGTGCTGGTACTAGTATTTTGCATCAGTGTAACTTTGGATTACATAGTAGTACTATACATCAGGAGTAGAGTTACTGCTACAAGGAACCTTAATTCTCACGTGTGACAATGCCTAACAGTTTGTGTATGATTCTGTTCCTCATGCTGGATAGCCATGTGACCACATCCCTCCTTGTGTTCAGCATGTAAGATTACCCTTAAGATTCAGCAACGTTCTTCCGCTCCCTTCCGGCGCAAATTTCTTCTAGAGCACAGCCCAAACATGCAAAAGTCATTTATGAGGAATGCTCTTTCATTTGTCGTAATTTTATTTCTGTTAGCTTTCGTCATCACCCTAGGGAAGCCAATATGACGGCAAATTTGTTAGCTACGAAGTTGGAGCCCTCGAGAACTCTTGTTTGGCAGAACGAGGCCTTTTGCTCTTTATTCGATGTATTATCAAACGATGTAGCCCTATTTTCACATAAAATATAAACTACCATGATAGCATTTCCCTAAAAAAACATGCAAAGCCATTTCAAAAAAAAATAATTAGGGTGCAAACCATGACAATTTGTTTTTTTAGAAAACCATTTAAATTTGGCTGGCACTGTGCGAATAAATCATAACCGGGCCGGGTTCTCCTCGGGCCCAGAGCGAAACACGGGCCGCCGCACGAGCCCAAGAGCCCGAAGAAAATTTCTCGCGAGAAGAGTAGTAACTCTACGAAATCACTAATTAAGGAGTACTCGTTGCAAAGAACACTTCACTTTCCCAGATCGCGACAAGTGGTGCACACATGCAGCGCGCCACTTGTGGCAAACTGGGAGTTTTTCCTTTTTTCATAGATCCGTTTATTCAAACCGTTTTATCTCTTAAACTGTGCGTCCAAATCTCGAACCGTTTTCACCATTGGATTTCTCGCGCCGAGATCTTCAAAACTAGATCCCATGTTGATAGGTTTTGACGATCTTTTTTTCACGAAAAAAAGGGACAAAAAAACCGGGCGAAAAAACCGAACCGGGAGCACGGTTTTTTTCCCTTTCCGAAAGAGGCACGCCCGTACCTCTCGCGAAATCACAACCGTGTCTCTCGTGGAAGCAAAACCGTGACTCTCGTGGAAAAAAAAATTAGAAAACGTGTTATTTTTTTTCCGTTTTCGAGAGGCACGACCGTGACTCTCGCGAAAGCACAACCGTGCCTCTCGCGAAAGCAAAACCGTGACTCTCGTGAAAGAAAAAAACAGAAAACACATATTTTTTTCCCTTTCCGAGAGGCACGGCCGTGACTTTCGCGTAAACACAACCATGCCTTTCGCGTAAGCAAAACCGTGACTCTCACGAAAGAAAAAAAAAACAGAAAACGCGTTTTGTTTTTCCCTTTCCGAGAGGCACGGCCGTGACTCTCACAAAAGCACAACCGTGCCTCTCGCGGAAGAAAAACCGTGACTCTCGCAAAAGCACAACCGTACCTCTCGTGAAAGAAAAACCGTGACTCTCGCAAAAGAAAAAAAAACAGAAAACATGTTTTTTTCCGTTTTCGAAAGGCACGGCCATGACTCTCGATAAAGCATAACCGTGCCTCTCGCGGAAGAAAAACCATGACTTTTGTGAAAGGAAAAAAAAGAAAACGCGTTTTTTCACGGAAAATTTATTTTTTCGAATTTTTTTATCGAAAAGCTAAGAAAGACCGGGGGAAAACCAAAACGTCGAAAAAACTCAAAAAAAAATCGTTTAAAAAGCCGAAAATGCGTGTGGAAAAAAAAATTCAAAGGAAACATTCAGAGCGCGACACCTGACGAATGGCTGAGAGCACGGCAAATGACTCTGATCATAAGCGCTCGTTAACTAGTTGCTCAAAAAAAAGAAAAGCAACTCTACGGAAACGGTCCCCATCCTCTCGCGATTTTCTGTTCCTCTTTCGCGCGACGGCGCGAGGCAAATCTCCCCCAGGCGTTCCCGGAGCCGGAGCCGCGGCGAGAAGCGCGCGTCCCCAGGCCTTCGCTCTCCACGCCGGCGAGACAAATAGAGAGCAGTGACGAAGGGGCAGGACCCGGCGGGCGCCTCGTCTCCCGGCGATCGGCGCGGCCGGCCGCCACGATGGATTCGGCTCGCCCCCGGAGGGTTCCCAACAAATCCCGCCGCCCAGACTGGAGAGAGGAGGTTCGTTCCCTTCACAGCTCATCTCGCCGGAGGTGCAGCTAGTTCTATGTTGTTACGCAGCACGCAGCAGGCCGGAGTCTGAAGCGTGATGCTACTGTTGGATTGCTGGGCAACGGGTGCTGCCGGCATGCGCGCAAGGTGTTCGGTTAATTGCCTAGAACCGCCAATAGGGTGTCAGCTGTGTCGTGAAGTCAAGCATTTCTCTGCTATTTTATTAGGAACCATGAATTTTTAGAGTAGGTTTTGGACTGAACTGCCTCTAGGGTGCCATCTGCACCAAAGGTTTCAGTGAACTGCCCTCGCATTGCCTGTCAGTGCTGCATGCAATCTAATAACTGTTATGTGCCTTCATCTCGTATTACTCATAATTTGTCCTTATCCCCTGTTGTCTTTATCCACAGCTTAGGGCAAATTGCATGACAAGAGTTAAAAATGAGAGAGTTCACTTGCTCTGGAAGATGAGGAACCAAGGGCAGCCGCCTGCTAATGACATGGTAGTATGGTGCATTCTCCTTTATAATATCTTGTGGAGCTCGATGCAGCTTATTTTCCTCTTGTAAATAAAGGCTATGAGCTAGGCTCCTTTACATGTTTTTTAGTTACCACTTGCCAGCGCAAGATATTGGTATAAGTAACGATTTTGAAAAGGAAAACCGAACTCAAGGTTGATCGGTGTGCAGTATGATACCATTCCCAAACACTTGCAGTGTGTTTCAACCGGCACCCCGCAGTTTAACCATAGATTTGACTAGTTGGTGATATTAAACTTTGTGAAGTGATTCTGTTGTTAGAAATTTTTATAGCTCTTGTTTTTTCCCAGTCTTGTTCATATTTGCAATACTGAACTGTTGTAGTTGAAATATGATGCAGTAACTTCACTGTAAGGGCATAGAATAAATGTAAAGTACTCCAGGATCATGCGGTGAAGTATTGTTCCTGATTGCCCACTACATCTCTAATTATTGATAACCCATTCCGGTTCCATTCGTTATCATTATTTCCACAACGTTTTTTTGTTCAAACATATACACATACTGAAAGTTGGCCACGGTAACAAAACTGAATACACCATTACTACCCCAATTGATTAATATTTCTTCATTTTCCTTCTTTTATATGCATGTCTGATTTCTAATTTATCCATAAATATGTTGGCTGACAGAAAACGGTCGAATCTGCAGTCAGGAACATTATCTCAGATGAGGTACAGAAACTCAAAAGGAATGTGAATGGAAAAGAGGACCAAGAAGTTGATATGATATGGGAATATGAAGGGCCGCAAGAAGCTATGCCTGCTGAATTTGAAAGTGAAGATATGTTGCTTGAAATGGAAAGAGTTCTTTATGAAGATCTGCGGGAAGAAATGATTCGAAAAGGTAGTTTTGTGTGTATCTTGTGCTGTTTCCTGTTGAAGTGCTGTAACAGCTTAAGTACCGGCCATCAATCTGCTTTCTTATCTCTCTCTGGAACTTTTAGCTAAAAAAACCTAATCAACTGTTTGTCGCATCCCTCTGCCTATATCTTAGCAACCTTAGTGACAACGCATGCAATTTCATAGGCATGGCTACCAAACGTTTTTGAATCTTCTAATCTGAATTTTCTTTATATTATTTTAAAATCCTAACAGTGTCTTTTATTAGAAATAGAGGCTCTTGATGAGGAAGATGCATACTTAGCTCAGGCTGTTTTCGAACATATGCAATTAAAGGACGAGGTATGGGTTTATTCAACATTTAGTTCATCAATTTGCTTTGAAAAGTTTTCTTAAGCATTTTTTTTGTATTCTTACATGATTTCTTTCTATGCATAATTTATCTTTGTTCATGTCATTATTTGTCGTTGAATCTTGAATGGCATGGTTGAATTAAGCCATTTCCTTTTTGCCCCTTTAATTCTGTTTATCTGAGTGGGCAGAACTGCCCAATTTTCACAATTACTATTATGGCAAACTTGTAGGAAAGATGTCCTAGTAAATGGTTCAGGTTTGGATACCCAAAAAATGGGCTCATACCTGCATCGCACAATGAACTGTTCTCATGTCAGCATGACATAACCAAAGTCATGCAGTTGCATGCATTCGTTGTAGCTACATCAATAGGGTGGCTGTAATGCAACATACAGTAATAAAGTTATGAATATACCTAAGCATTTTAGTGGCTTGATAAGTAGTAGGTACAGTGAGTAAATGCGGCTAGTTTATCTATGCTATCTACTGGAGCAGTTTGTCAATGTACTGCTACTCTTGTTGCTACTTGATTCAAGCATAATTCACATCTCACAGAAACTAATGATAACTTGCAATAAAAGCGTGAACCTGAAATAGTACTGAGCTATTCTAAATCGATTGTGTTGTGTTGATTACAGATGCAGCACATCTTACTATGTCAATTAAAATTTCCTACTATACTGTTCCTTAATGCCTTTTTTCGCCTACTCTTTTTTGCAAAGACTTATGTCATGTTATAATCTATGACTCTATGACAGGGTGTGGAAAATGCTAAGCTCTGGTGTCCAGTATGCAAACAAGGAGAGCTACGAGAAACTCATAATCTCATACACTGTACTTTGTGTAAGATACGGATTGACCTTGAAGAAGATAAGGTACTTTCCATTTGCAACTTTGCAGGTTTTCCTGGTATATTGAGTATGAAACCATCTTATTGAACTTGATAACTTCAATCTCTTTAATCAGGTAAACCTAGATTTCTTGCGGGAACGGTTGGCTAATGTCCATATGGAGCACTTGGACAGAGGATGCACATTGTCACCCAAGTTCTGCTTGCATGACATGTTTGGGTTGAATGCGCTTTACATCCGTTGCGATGAATGCAGCACTTTCGAAGTTGTGGTGTAAGTATTGCAATAAGGCTGATGATGACCATATGATCAACATATGAAGGTTTTGGCAGTTTTCCTGAAGTTACTTGTCAGAAACTTGTTGGAAAAAGGCCCACATGTACCCATTGTAATATGCTGAGGTGGCCAAACAGTAAAGGTTCCATACAAATGTAATCGCACGTCTGCCTACCTTTCTAGAATTTCTGCTGTGTACAGTGCAGTGTAATTAGCCAGTTAATCTTGCTCAACATTTCGTTGCCAGCTTACACGACACTATCAGTGCATTGACCAGCATGAAATGATTTGCTCTTTTTCTGTGGACTCTCAGGGTCTGGTCTGTTATCCGAGTTCTTCATTTCAGTCTTCAAGTGGTGACATTTTTCATCTCTGCAGTTGATGCTTATACAATGATAGTGTCATGTCACTGGTAAACTTTGTTGTCTTACTGCATTGCTGCATCAGCCCTGCTGTTTCCTACCAAGCTGCTTGAGAGTGATATTTTATCCAATCTGCTGAATTTTGCAATTCTTCCTTTCTGGCAGCTCGTGCCAAGTGACATAATTTTCTGTTTGTTTTCAAAAGAAGCAGCTGGGGAAGAATGCATGGCATGTTGAAATGCATCTCGTCCAAGGTGTGCCATGATATTTTGCAGGCCTTGCTCAGTGTTTCTTTGGTCTCCCGTCGCAGGAAGAAGTCTGATAATAGCCATTTCATGGTATAGAACACGGAATCCTCGTCCATATAATCAATGGCGTGTGACAGGGTAAAAACTGATTGACCTCCTTTGGTTTGTAGGATAGGAATTTCATGTTAATAGAAAGGCCTAATAGAAAACCATAGAAAATGAGATTGACATGTATCTTGAATCGTATAGAGCAAGATGCCATTTGGCTCGTAGGATGTGATTTATTCACTGGGTCTAAGCTAATATATATTTTTTCCTTTGAAATACAAAGAATTGGTTCCTATTCTATATCGGTATAGGATTCGATTCCTACATACCAAAGAGCCCAAAGGAGAATTTTGTACAAAATTCCTATATTTCACAATTCTTACAATTTTTTTTGCAAACCAAGGGAAGCTTAGTTGATGTAATCTTGTTGGGCATTGCTGTAAGTGCATCTAGTGCCACTCCTAGTTGGTTTTGAAATATTGACGACAAACATGATTGAGGGACTAATGTGTTTGTGAGAATTGCAGGATAACACAGGTAGTAGTCCCTCATTGATTTGGTTTACCTACTAGAGATGACCCCTAAAAATGTATGAAGACATTGAAGACAATAATGGTTCGTGAAGACATTCACTTGAAGATAATGACTTGTGAAGACATTCACTTGAAGACTATGAAGTGCGAAGACATAGTTTCTTTCGTAGTTTCCTTTTCTTCTTTATTGAGTCATAGGAACCACCGTACTATTAAGTGGGGTCCAAGTGAACAAAGTCAGATGACTGAAGTGATGCTCAACCAAAATCCTATGTCTTCAAGTGAAAACAATGAGAGCAAATCTTATCCAAAGTTGGGTGAGTCGGCTTTGCTTGTAGCCCAAGCCAAGCTGCCGCGTGTGTTTGAAATCCGACCGTTGGACACGTGTCGGTTCCTTAATGACCCAGGGTCATTTCGGACATATCATGTCGGGTTGCCTTCTGGCTATAAATAGCCCATCCCCTACACCATAAATTGGTGGCTGCTCAGAGGTAGTGCACGGTTTTTGCCGTTTTAGAGCAACCCACCTCCGAAGTCTTTGAAAGAGAAATCCTTGCGAGGACAAAGCCCGAAACACCCAGAGCCAAAGACTGTTAGGCATCACTGAAGTCTTTCTGTCCACGTGACTCGAAGACTTGTTACACTTGAGGATTGTGCATCCTCCAGCCGGTTAGGCGTCATGTTCTGAAGATCCAAGAGTCATTGTGGATCGCCAGTGAACGGAGTCTGTGAAGGTTTGGAAGTCTACCTTGAAGACTTGCCAGAGTGATTGGGCGAGGATTTGGTGTCCTTAGCTCAAGGGGAATAAGGTGAAGACACAGTCTTCTGAGTTCAATCTCAGCCTCCCTAACTAGACATACAGTTGTCACAACAATTGAAACTGGTCTATCAAATCCTTATCTTCACCAAGCTACTGGTTCTATCCCTTACTTCCTTTACTTTTCAGATTGTCTTCGTGAAGTCATTGTCTGTCTGCCTGATTTGTTTGACTTCACAGTGCAAAGACTATTACCTGTTTGGCTTGATACTGTCTTCCATTCTGATCCATACTACCTAGATGATGTTAGTCTTTGTGTTTTCACTATATTTCTTACTTGACTATGGCTTGTCTAGTGTAGTTCATCTTTCGCTACATATCATATAGGTTCATTCCAAAAGTTTGTCTTCAAAAACCTCGTGTTTTGAAGACTTTCATAAAAATCGCCTATTCACCCCCCTCTAGTCGATAATTAGCACTTTCAATTTGTATCAGAGCAAGGTGTTCCCTTGTTCTGTGTGATTCGGTTTAACCACCTGGAGTTTTGGCTATGTCGACTGCAGGGATAATCAAGGTCTCCCTGTGTGCCCAGTCTTCGATGGCACTGATTACGCCTACTGGAAGAATAGGATGCGGATGCATCTTGAAGCCATTGACATCGACCTCTGGTATGTCGTCGTGACTGGCGTTCCCAAGGTCGGTGAAGGTGTCATCGCTGCTGATGTCAAGAGGTTCGCGCAACTGGACTCGACCGCCAAGAACATCATCTATGGTCATCTGACCAAAGGACAGTATGGCCGTGTGAGTGCTCTGGAAACTACGAAGCTAATCTGGGACTGGCTATCCAAGGTCAATGAAGGCGTCTTAACTCAAAGAGACTCAAGGATTAATGGTCTTCGCAATCTCTTCAGCCGCTTCAAGAGAAACGACAATGAGAATGTCTGACTCATGTTTGATCGCCTCACTGATATTACCAATGAGCTTCGCGCACTCGGCGCCACTGAGACCACCAAGCATGAAATCGTGAAGAAGCTATTGAGATCACTTGACAGCTCATTTGACACTTTGGCCTTGATGATTCAAGAACGTCCTGACTTCAAAGATCTTGATCCGTCTGACATACTTGAGAGGCTCAACACACATGAGTTCCAGCTAACTGAGAAGAGAGATATCTATGGCCCCAACTATGGCCGATCCCGTGCTTTGAAGGCAAAAGCCGTTTCCTCATCTGAAAAAGATTCTGGCTACAGTTCTGGTGATCCTGAAGATATTGGCAAAGAGCTAGCAATGCTTGTGAGAAAGTTCCAAAAGTTCTCCAAGAAGAATCGCTTCGGAAAGTCTTCAAGATCTATCTCAAGAAATGATGAGGCGTCCTCTCGTGACCACAAGAAGAGAACAGGACACAAATGCAAGAAGCCAGGCCATTACATATCTGAGTGTCCTCAATGGGACAAGGAAACTAAGAAGAATAAGAAGAGCAAGGAATATGATTCTGACGACAAGAAGAAGAAGAAATCTTCAAAGTCTTCTTCATAGTCTTCATCAAAATCTTCATCTCACAAGAAGAGCTCATTTGGCAAGGATATGGATTCAGAGGAGGAGTCTGTTTTTGAGGAGGCGGAGGTGGAATCTGAGGAGGAGTCTGATTCAGGTGTGGCAAGCCTGGCTCTACCTTCGGTATTCGTCGCCAAGTCCATCTTCAACACTGAAGACAATGATCACATCACCGATGCTGAAGCCAATGATGAGGACGACTCTGCTCCAACCTACTGCTTCATGGCACGAGGTGCCAAGGTAAACTCACGCGATGCTTACTTTCAAACCTCTAGTGAAGATGACTCTGAATGTGAATCCAAACCTAGCTATAAAACTCTCGCTAAAATTGCAAATGAACAACAAACTGCTATGGAACATATTCAAAAGTTGCTAGACAAAAGCGATGACCTGTTGGACGAGGAAATGAATAGAACTCAGTCCTTAATCGAAGACATTAAAAATCTTCGCATTAAGTACGAGGAACTTGAAAGTCGTCATGAAACTCTCTCAACTACTCATGAGAAGCTTTCCTACGATTATCTTCAAAGGAAGCAAGATCTAGAGAAACTGAGAGCGTATCATGAAGATCTTCAAAAGGAGAAAAATTCACTACTCGCTCAATAGATCAGCTCTCCCCGGGAAGATTTTGTACCACCATGTTTAAAATGTCTCGAGCGTGATAATGTTGTCTCTGTGGCTGAACGTTCTACTATTGCTGATATTGCAATATCTTCAACTACTGATGTGGTAACTAACCCCTCTACTGAGGACACCACTACTATTGCTGATGAGAATGCTAGGTTGAAAACATTTCTTGAAACAGGCATGTACAAAAGCCTCAAAGGGCATCAAAGACTAGGTGATGTCCTCAAGAAACAGATTGTGAACCGAAACCCTAGGAAAGAGGGTGTTGGGTTCGAGAGGAAAATGAATATTGATGGTTCTCACTGGAAGCCTGAGCAGTGCCCCAAAACCACATGGGGTGCTACAAAGGTCCCTTCAGTGGACCCATCCACCTTATCTGGCTTTACTTGTGCTAACCTCATTATCATTGATGAATCCTTTGACGCTAATTATAAGCTGTTTAAGAATTAGAATGGTGAAGTGTTTGCCAGGTTTATTGGTACTAACTGAAGGAATGGGCCACCTCTGAAGAAAATCTGGGTGCCCAAAAGTTGTCTTGAGAAGCTTCCTGTGAATGTCATCATGACACCACCTGGGAAGAAGACAAACCCCAGACTAAAGGCTTCACATGGCCCAAAGGCTTCATACAGACAGAGGACCTCACAAGGTCACCCTAACGCAAATGTTTTGCAGGGAAACCATCATCAGACTCATGAGTATGAGCGTGTTTCTTCTAACCGCTATGTTCACAAATGAAAGAACTTTTCTGCATATTCTTATGAGTATTATTCACCTCCTGCAAGACTATTTGCTAGGGCTCCAAAGCCAAAGTTCTCAGATGCTGCACTTAGACTCATTGCTTCTAAGCCACCCCTGAAAATGTGGGTGGTTAAGAAGAATTAACTTTCTCTTGCAGGGAAAGGTATCCAGACGAAAATCAAAGACTACTGACGCCAATGCTGGGGGCCTAAAACATCTTGTGGGACGCAAGATAAAGTGCCAAAATGGTCTTACCATGTATTTCGTCCCAGGTTTTCTTGACAAACATCCTATCCTACCAAACAAGAATCTTAACTTTGATAGCATGCTTGTTCGCTATATGTTTGTGCTTCACAATACCCTTGGTGAAGCCTATCCCGCTAACTGCACTGAAGGGTACGACTCTGAAAGCTACAAAGTGGATAATGGACAGTGGATGCACTAACCACATGACTGGTGATCGAAGTCTTCTCATGGATTCAACCCTACGTCCATCTACTAAAAGTCACATCACGTTCGCTGACACTGGTAAAAGTAAGGTATTGGGCCTAGGTAGAGTTGCTATCTCAAAGGATCAACACATGGATAAAGTGATGCTTGTTGAGTCCCTTGGTTACAACTTAATGTCTGTCTCAATGCTTTGCAATCTTAACATGATTGTGATATTTGGAAAATATCGTTGCTTTGTACTTATGGAAACTGACAAATCTCTATTCTTCGAAGGTTATCGAAGAGGTGATCTGTATATGGTAGATTTCTCCGTAGGACCACAGTTTGCCGTATGTCTTCTAGCAAAAGCTTCAGAGTGTTGGCTTTGGCATCAAAGTCAAGGACATGCGGGCATGAGTAACTTGCACACTCTCGTGAAGAAGAAGCATATAATTGGTATTGAGGGCATCAAGTTCAAGAAGGATCATCTATGTGGTGCTTGTGAAGCCAGGAAGATGACTAGGGCCAAGCATCCTTCGAAGACAATCATGACTACATCACGTCCCTTCGAGCTGCTACACATGGACTTATTTGGCCCTACTCACTACTCTACCCTTACACTACAGGAAACAAGAAATTTGTCGTCTGTGGATCACAGACGGCAAAGATTTTGCCATCAGGAAGCAGACGACAAAGTCAGACGGCAAAGGTAAGTCGACAAAGAGTACTTTGCCGTTAGCTTTTTATCTAACAGACGTCAAAGAATTTGCCGTCAGCCGAAACTTCTTCGCTGTCTGCCTTACAAAACAAACACGACAAAGAAAAGTAGTTTTGCCATCAACTAGACTACATCTTTGCCGTTAGCTATTCACGTCTTTTCCCTCAGCCTCGCATATCACAGACAGCAAAGAATGGGGTAAAATAAAAAAAAAACAGCCGCGTTGCTCCCCTGAACGATGCGGTCAACGCATGCAAGTGCAGTGCCATATCTAATATTTCTGGCCTGTCCGTACCTAGTTCCTTTCATTCATCATTAGTGAGTACAAAGTGTAAACAGCACCAGAACTAAAGTTAGAGAATAGTACTTCAAATTTACACAAAGGACCCTAATTTACACAAAGGACCCTAAAACATAAAATGGAAAAGCAATCGGGTCCTTCTTCTTCGCTGCAGTGGCCTACTCGCCCAAACTTCCAGCCCGACGCCCGCCGCGCCACTCTGCCTTCCGGTCCTGCTCGTCGCGCCGCCTCCCTGTCCTGCTCGTCGCGCCGCCTCCCGGTCCTGCTCGTCACGCCACCGTCTGGAGCCGCTCAGCCGCGCGCCGCCGTCTGGACCTGCTCAGCCGCGCGGCTCCGTCCCAGCCACGCTAGGGAGGCACGCAAGGGAGGTCATGGATGGGCGGTGCTCGCGAGGTGGAGTCCCGGCTGCTGTTGTGGTGGAGCTCGCGAGGCAGAGCACACGGCCTCAAGGCCATCGGCCGGTGCCCGGGGTGGAGGCCGGCAGGGGTGATGGGGCCGGGGCTGCCGGGGGCGATGGGGCGCGAAGAGGGCCGAGGGTGACGAGCGCCGGGGCGCGGAGGCCGCCGGGGGTGACCATGCCGGGGCCGGCGGGCGAGATGATGGCCAGCGTGGCCGGGGCCGGCCGGCGAGATGGCGGCTAGCAAGGTGGTGGCGGGCGCCGGTGGGCCCTACGGTGGTGACGGGGGAGGTGGCCGCGGCCGCCGGCGGGCCTACAGTGGCGACGGGGGAGGTGGCCATGAAGTGGTTGGGGGCGAGGCCATGACCGGGGGCGTGCTCGATTTGGGAGAGAGACGTGCGGTGGGGGTAGGGATAAGGGAGAAAGGACGTGGGGCGCGTGGGGCGCGTGGGTACTGCCCTGGGGGCGCGTGCATCGTGGGTGGGTGGGGTGTGGATGGACTGGTGGGTGCAGATGTGTGTATAAGATGTTGCCAAGTCATCGATCCATGTGATCGATCCGCATGATGTGCTTCCTCTTTGCCGTCTGCGAAAAAAATATAGACGGCAAATAGCTCACTTTGCCGTCTGCAAAATAAAACACAGATGGCAAATAATCTTCGCCGTCTCCTAAAAAAAATAGACGACAAAAAATCTTCGCCGTCTGTGATTTTTGTTGCAGACGGCAAAGTGAGCTCTTTGCCGTCTGTGATTTTTCTCGCAGACTGCAAAGTCTATTGTCCCGTCAGTTTTTCTTTGCCGTCTATTGTTGCCAGCAAACCCTTTCTTTGCCGTATGCCCGACGAAAAGCTGACGGCAAAGACGCCCCCTGACGGCAAATTATCTGTTTCCCGTAGTGTTACTACCACTGCACATCTCTATGGCTTCGTCATTGTTGATGATTACTCAAGATACACATGGGTGCACATAATTCTCTATAAGACTGAAGTGCAGGATGTCTTCAGACGATTCACCAATCACGCCACGACCAATTATGGCATCAAGATCAAGCACATCAGGAGTGACAATGGCACCGAATTCAAGAACACCAGCCTCGACACTTATCTTGATACATTGGGCATCACACATGAGTTCTCTGCTCCCTACACACCTCAGCAGAATGGAATCATGGAACACAAGAACAAAACCCTCATTGAGATGGCATGCACGATGCTTGATGAGTACAAGACTCCAAGAAAGTTCTGGCCTGAAGTCATTGATACTGCTTGCCACATCATCAACAGAATTTATCTTCATAAGTTCTTCAAGAAGACATCCTATGAACTCCTGACTGGTAAGAAGCCAAATGTTAGCTATTTCAAGGTCTTTGGTGCTAGGTGCTGGATCAAGGATCCGCATCACACTTCAAAATTCGCACGAAAACACATGGAGGTTTTATGCTTGGTTACTGAAAGGATTCGCACACCTACAGAGTCTTCAACCTCTTTCACTATAAAGTGG
Source organism: Triticum aestivum (assembly GCF_018294505.1). NCBI lineage: Eukaryota > Viridiplantae > Streptophyta > Magnoliopsida > Poales > Poaceae > Triticum > Triticum aestivum. The sequence continues at coordinate 456,112,036 of NC_057794.1, forward strand.
TTGAAACTGTAGATGTGCGGTTCGATGAGACTAATGGCTCGCAAAGAGAGCACCTGCGAAATGTGCTAGATGAAGCCTCTCCTAGTGAATCTATCAAGCATATGGGTACTGGAGAAATCATACCCACCGAGGAATAGGATGAAGAGGAAATCATCATTTCTGCACCTAATCAACATGAAGACAATGCTCAGCCTGAAGCTAATGCCGAAGAAGAAGACAATAATCAGCATGGGCAAAATCTTTGCCCAGTTCATCCTCGGGTTGCAAATGAAGTCCAATTGAGAAGATCATTGATAGTATTAATGCACCTGGTCCCCTTACTTGTTCAATAGCTACACAACTAGCAAATTTCCGTGGTCACTTTCCATTTATCTATATATCTGAACCCAAGAAAGTTGGTGAAGCCTTCATGGAACCTGAACGGATTCAAGCTATGCAAGAAGAGCTTCAACAGTTTGAGCTGCATAATGTCTGGGAGCTAGTTAAACGTCCCGATCCTCGCAAGCACAATATTATTGGCATAAAATGGATCTATCGTAACAAGCAAGATGAGCATGGTCAAGTTGTCAGAAACAAGGCTCGTCTCGTTGCCCAAGGTTACACACAAGTGGAAGGAATTGACTTCGATGAAACCTTTGCTCCTGTGGCTAGGCTTGAAGCCATTCGTATACTGCTAGCCTATGCTAACCACAACTACATTCTTCTGTACCAAATGGATGTGAAGAGTGCCTTCCTCAACGGCAAAATTGAATAAGAAGTGTATGTTGCTCAACCTCCTGGTTTTGAAGATCCAAAGCATCCTGATATGGTCTACAAACTCAATAAGGCACTGTATGGCCTCAAACAAGCACCTTGCGCTTGGTATGACACACTTAAAGACTCCCTAAAAAGCAAAGGCTTCGAACCTGGTTCTCTAGATCCCACTCTCTTCATGAAGACATACGATGGAGAACTATTTGTATGCCAAATCTATGTGAATGACATTATCTTTGGATGTACAAACAAGAGATACAATGATGAGTTCAGGCATATGATGCAAGAGAAATATCAGATGTCCATGATTGGAGAGCTTAAATTCTTTCTTGGTCTTCAAATACATCAACAGAGAAATGGCATCTTCATATCATAAGAAAAATACCTCAAAGATTGTCTGAAGAAGTTTGGAATGCAAGACTGCAAAGGGTACACGACGCCAATGCCAACCAAAGGTCAATTGGTCCCCGACGACAATGGTAAAGAGTTTGATCAAAAGGTATACCGCTCCATGATTGGTTCTTTATTGTAATTATGTGCATCTAGGCCAGATATAATGCTTAGCGTTTGCATGTGTGCCCGATTCCAAGCGGCACCAAAGGAATCACATCACCTCACTGTGAAGCGAATTCTTTGATATTTGGCTCACACCCCAACGCTAGGATTATGGTATCCAAAGGGCTCAGAGTTTGATCTAGTTGGATTCTCGGATGCTGATTATGTTGGTGACAAGGTTGATCGCAAGTCCATATCAGGCACATGTCACTTTCTTGGACGATCTCTTGTGTGTTGGTCTTCAAAGAAGCAAAACTGCGTATCACTCTCCATTGTTGAATCTGAATACATTGCTGCTGGATCTTGCTATGCTCAACTTCTCTGGATGAAGCAAACTCTCAAGGATTATGGCATCAATATGAAGCATGTGCCACTCTACTACGACAATGAAAGGGCCATCAAGATTGCCAACAATCCAATTCAGCACTCGAAGTCAAAGCACAATCAGACCCGTCATCACTTTCTCACAAATCATGTCATGAAGGAAGACATTGATATCATTCACGTCAACACTAAAGAGCAATTGGCAGATATCTTCATAAAGCCCTTGGATGAGAAAAGGTTTTGCAAGCTGCGGTGTGAGCTAAATATCTTAGAATCCTCGAATGTCTTGTGAATGGACACACATCCTAACGCTTATGCATATTGATGACTTAGGTGCGCAACACACGAAGTAACGTATATCTTCAATTCATGAAAACTTACCCTCTAAGTGTGAATACATAATGTGGAATTTGACTTTAGAGCGCCACAATAATTGTGCGCCGTGTCTGGGTTTAATATTTCCTATACGGTGGGTAACACCACCACCACATGTTCTTGAAGATTTTCATTTGGCGTCATGATTGCATTATCTTCATATTTGGTTTGTCTTCAACATTGGTTTATCATCAAGGTTTATCTTCACAATGTTGTCTTGGTCGCGCTATTCGTCACCCTGGGTGATGAATAGTTATTCATCACCCCCTCTCTATTTTGACATCAATGCATCGTATTTTTATGTTTCGTAATTTTTTCTTATTTCATATATAAAAAGAGAACGTAAGAAAATATGTACTCGCCGTAAAAATATATTTTATGTTACGTAAAATTACGAATGCAAAAACATAGTGTAAAACATACATAAAATGTGATTTTTCTGGTTTATAACCTATATTTTTATTTTTTATACCAAATTTTACATATTGAATCAATATGCATGTAACTATTTATATTGTAAACGTAATTTATTTAGGAAACGATCGTAAGATTACCTCGGGTGAAGAATAACTTATTTTGTACCCTGGGTGATGAATAGTAACACTATATATAACATTATATATATATATATATATATATATATATAGTGTTACTATTCATCACCCAGGCTGCAGAATAAGTTACTATTCATCATCCGAAGTAATCTTACAATCATTTCATAATTAAATTACATTTCGAATTCAAATATTTACATTCCTATTGATTCACTACGTAAAATTTGACATAAAAATATAAAAATATAGGTCATAAGACAAGAAAATCTACAATTTATGTGTATTTTAGACTATGTTTTTATGTTTGTAATTTTACATAACATAAAATATTTTTTACGGCGATTATATATTTTCTTACGGTCCCTTTTTGCGTCGAAAATAAGAGAAAACTTACGAAACATAAAATTACGGTGCATTGATGGTAAAATAGAGGGGGGTGAAAAATAACTAGTCCTCACCCAGGGTGACAAATAGCGCGACCCTATATATATATGTTGGGGAACGTAGTAATTTCAAAAAAATTCCTACGCGCACGCAAGATCATTGTGATGCATAGCAATGAGAGGGGAGAGTGTTGTCTACGTACCCTCGTAGACCGAAAGCGAAAGCGTTAGCACAACGTGGTTGATGTAGTCGTGCGTCTTCATGGCCCGACTGGTCAAGCACCGAAACTATGGCATCTCCGAGTTCTAGCACACGTTCAGCTCAATGACGATTCCCAGACTCCGATCCAGTAGAATGTCAGGGAAGAGTTCCGTCAGCACGACGGTGTGGTGACTATCTTGATGTTCTACTGTCGCAGGGCTTCGCCTAAGCACCACTACAATATTATCGAGGACTATGATGGAGGGGGGCACCGCACACGGCTAAGAGATCAATGATCAACTGTTGTGTCTCTGGGGTGCCCCCTGCCCCCGTATATAAAGGAGCAAGGGAGGGAGGCGGCCGGCCTAGGAGGAGGGCGCGCCAAGGGGGGATTTCCTACTCCCACCGGGAGTAGGACTCCTCCTTCCCTTGTTGGAGTAGGACAGAAGGAAAGAGGGGGAGAGAAACAAGGAAAAGTGGGCTGCACCCCTTGTCCAATTCGGACCAGAGGGGGGGGGGTGCACGCCTCCTTCCTTTTGGCCTCTCTCCTCTATTCCCGTATGGCCCAATAAGGCCCATATACTCCCCCATATACTCCCCGGCGAATTCCCGTAGCTCTCCGGTACTCCGAAAAATACCCGAATCACTCGGAACCTTTCCGATGTACGAATATAGTCGTCTAATATATCGATCTTTACGTCTCGACCATTTCGAGACTCCTCGTCATGTCCCCGATCTCATCTGGGACTCCGAACTCCTTAGGTACATCAAAACTCATAAACTCATAATATAATTGTCATCGAAACCTTAAGCGTGCGGACCCTACGGGTTCGAGAACTATGTAGACATGACCAAGACATGTCTCCGGTCAATAACCAATAGCGGAACCTGGATGCTCATATTGGCTCCCACATATTCTATGAAGACCTTTATCGGTCAGACCGCATAACAACATACGTTGTTCCCTTTGTCATCGATATGTTACTTGCCCGAGATTCGATCGTCGGTATCTCAATACCTAGTTCAATCTCGTTACCGACAAGTCTCTTTTACTCGTTCCATAATACATCATCCCGCAACTAACTTATTAGTTGCAATGCTTGCAAGGCTTAGGTGATGTGCATTACCGAGAGGGCCCAGAGATACCTCTCCAACAATCGGAGTGACAAATCCTAATCTCGAAATACGCCAACCCAACAAGTACCTTCGGAGACACCTGTAGAGCACCTTTATAATCACCCAGTTACGTTGTGACGTTTGGTAGCACACAAAGTGTTCCTCCGGTAAACGGGAGTTGCACAATCTCATAGTCATAGGAACATGTATAAGTCATGAAGAAAGCAATAGCAACAAACTAAACGATCAAGTGCTATGCTAACGGAATGGGTCAAGTCAATCACATCATTCTTCTAATGATGTGATCCCGTTAATCAAATGACAACTCATGTCTATGGTTAGGAAACATAACCATCTTTGATCAACGAGCTAGTCAAGTAGAGGCATACTAGTGACACTCTGTTTGTCTATCTTTTCACACATGTATTATGTTTCCGGTTAATACAATTCTAGCATGAATAATAAACATTTATCATGAAATAAGGAAATAAATAATAACTTTATTATAGGGTCGTGCTATTCGTCACCCTGGGTGAGGAATAGTTATTCTTCACCCCCTTCTATTTTACCATCAATGCACCGTAATTTTATGCTCCGTAAGTTTTGTCTTATTTCCGACGCAAAAAGAGACCGTAAGAAAATATATAATCATCGTAAAAAATTTATGTTATGTAAAATTACAAACGTAAAAACATAGTCTAAAATACACATAAACTGCAATTTTTCTTGTCTTATGACCTATATTTTTATTTTCTTATGTCAAATTTTACATAGTGAATCAATAGGAATGTAACTATTTGAATTCCAAACGTAATTTAATTATGAAATGATCGTAAGATTACCTCGGGTGAAGAATAACTTATTCTGCACCCTGGGTGATGAATAGTAACACTATATATATGTGTGTGTGTGTGTGTGTGTGTGTGTTATGTCCTCTACAACATTCACTTATAGATATGTCTTCAATTTGCTATTTTCTGAACTAAGTGAATGTGATCGGACCCTAACCCCTTATGTGCTTATCCCTCAAATCCTCTTTGTCTCTTCATATGCATTCCGTTGACACGTGTCGAATGTCTTCACTGTGTCCTTGTCAGCTGAAGATACAGAGATACACATTTAAAACTATTTTCAATGCTCTTATCTCTTTTGCCTGAATACCGGAGAAGCTGGAATGACCACCCAACAAACCAGACGCGCGTGGGATCGTGGCTCAACCCTCGATAAGTTACAAGTTTGCCACGTGTCCATCAGATGTGAACCGTCAGGGGCACCTGCGTAATTGCACTGTGCCGCCCCTTCTCCTTATAAATACTTCACCCCCACGCGGTCATTATCTCTTCTCCCACCTCGCCATCTCGCTCAAACTCTAGCGCCACTGCTAGCCTCAGTCGACGTCGGGGACGAAGCGCTTCGCTGCCGCAACCTCTTCGACACCGTCTTCACGCTGGCCGCGGACATCGTCTTCTCCGCCGCCGCCGTAGGTGTCTTCCGCCGCCAAGTTAGGGCGCGGGAGATTGGACTGCTCGGCCTCCTTCCGCCTCATCTAGCAGTTCGTCGTGTGGTAAATAAAAACTCACTTTTTACCGCTTATTTGATCCATTGAATCTGTCCACATCTTCCAAAAGTGGGTTATGCACTTCTAGATCAATATTCTCTGTTTCTACATCTCATAACTTGCAAGTATGTTCACTTATGCATCACAACTAGTTAGATTCCTCACTTGTACCTATTCATGGATTCGTACAAATCTGGAACCAACTCACTTCGATAAGTGAATGTCTTCGCACTATGAGGTCAATGTCTTCAAACTGATTTATCTTCAAAATCTTCTGAGAATGCATGTGACCTCTTCCCCTTCCCTCGCATCTCTAATGCTGTCACAGGTACATGTTCATGGGAGAATTCCTTGATTCTCATAGTCTGCATTCGTTTGCAGAATTCTTACAACATCACATTGAATCACCTGAAGCCAGCTCTTGTCTGACAAGCAGATTGAAGCCAAACATTGTTGTGAAGCCTTTCAGTTTGAATCCAATGGCAACAAGCAAATCTGCAAAGAAGGGTGGCAGGCAGCGTCGGGACAACACTGCTATGGACCTGCCGCCAGATATTTATGAGCAATACAAGTCTGACCCAGAGGAAACATATGGAGAACGCAAGACTTGAGTCCAATGGATTCGAAGATATTGGGCAGAGCAATGGTTTATGTACAACTTCGTCACAAATGAGTATGTGAATAAGAATGCAGTAAGGCCACCATGGGCCGATATTGTGTATAAGAAGCTGCATCCTAGGACAAAGGTTGAAGTCATTGCTAAGGGCGTCTATCCTTGCATGGTCAGAGGACCACAGCCTGAGAATGCCGACGCCTCCAGTCTCCGATGGTGTCGTGACGATGATTTGTTTGAGCAAAATCTTCAGTTTGCAAGAGCTTCTGCTGTCCAGAACAAGAAGGAACTGGGGATTGACTTCAATTCTGATCCAGCTACTCCAAGGTTGGATGACAGTCGTGAAGCCAATTAGAATATCATTGGCCGCTTCAATAGCTTCGATGGGCTTCTCTCCCACATTGCTGCCCAAAGGGCCACTATCGAAGAGGCTGCTGGTGAAGAGGAACTCGCTGAAGATCCCGAGCCTCCAAAGCCAAAGAAAAAGTCTAAATCTTCAAAACCTTCTTCAGCTCCAAAAGCTTCAAGAGTGAAGCCATTGAAATCGACACCACCTGAATCCAGTGTGTAGTATGAGGATCAATCCCGCATCTCCAAGAAGTCCAAGAAGCCCAAGAAGATTTCTGGGAATGACCTCACCCCTGCTAGCATTCTGTGCAATGAAGAGAATGTTATTGATCTGTTAAGTGATGAAGATCTTGCTGATGATGCTCTGGAGATGCTTATCAAGAGCAAGCAAGAGGCTAAAATCTTAAAGGACTTGCCTCTCTTTGATGCTGATATTCTCAACAATTTCATTGATGAATGGTTTGAGGATCCTACTCTCACCATTGATGATCTACAGCTGCCCATTGACATCAGTGTCACATTTCAAGGCAGCATCGCCAAGGAGCTTTCTATAGCTCAGAAAATTGTTGAGCCGAAGAACAAAATCGACTACGAGAAGGCCCAGTTCAAGAAGCATATGGAAAAGCTCACTGTCATTGATGTCCAAAACTTCAAGCAGATGATGATTGACCTCAAGGCTCAGTTCAATAAGAAATGTGAGGAAGCCAAAGGCTCTCGTGAGAGCATGAAATATTGTGCCAAGAAATGTGTTCAGGCTCACAATGAGGATGTGAAGAGAAAGGCACTTGGGCGTACAGGCATCGACCCCAAGCTGGCTGCCAAGAAGAAGAAGCCTGATGAAGCTGAACCCAAAGCCCCAAGGCAAGAAAGACCAAGCATTATTTTCCCTGCCAGTATGACTGGCTACTGGCTCAAAGCCAAAGGTCCCTTCAGTAGCTTCAGAGCAGAAAAAGACTAGGTTGGTTGAGGCTGAAGCCAGGAAGAGGAAGCACCATGATACCTCTGATGGTGCTCCCTCTCAGAAGAAGATGAAGACAAAGTCCTCAAAGTCTTCATGAAAAGATCGTGCTGCTCCCCAAGAACCACTCCTCGTTGAGCCCATCTCTGTTGCACTGCCTGCTTCCACAAATCGCGAGTGTCGTCTCGTTGTGCATGAGCCTGCTTCCATAGATGCTCATGCATCTGAAGCCATTCCAGCTGCTGACTCCACTGCAGCTGAAGACATTAGTCATGATGACAATGTTGAAGATGATGAAGTCCTTCCTCAGATCCAGCCCAACCCGGCATCATCGCCTGCTCCTTCGAGTAGTGAACTGATAAGCATTGGCGGTCCCACGACACCAATTGCTCATGATGAATTCTGGGAAGAGCAACGCCCCAACTCCCCATTACATGAAGTGATTCCTCGCACACCTCCTACTCATGTCACCACTGCGGTGCTTAAGACCCCGCAAGCTACACCAGAAGACATGGAGAAGACCACACCTTCACCAAAGGCATCGCCCTCTTTCCGAAGGCTTCGCAGAGGCCCTAGGCCCCAGGTCTCCATGTCAAGCATTCCTAAAGAGGATGTGCAAAACTCAAGCTCAGTAGCACATCAAGTGTTTCTTGAAGCCATCCCTTTAGTGTCTGCTCAAGAATCTGAAGCCAAAAGCGGCCGAAGAAATTCCGGCTGCATCAGCCGATGAAGAAAAAGAAGAAGATCGTGAAACTGTTACCCCTGCCATTGATCCAGTTGTCCAAGAAGAAGAAGTGATCGTGCCCGACCCCCCAGTTCATGAATCCACCAAATTTGAGGCCAATGCGGCTGCCGCCACCACCACTACTGAAGCCAATGACGTTGTCATGGCTGAAGATAATGTGCAGCCCAAAGTCATTGCTGTCACGGAAGACAATGCGCAACCATCCACCTCGGATGTGGCCGTTCCTCCCCCTGTACCTCACACTATGGAACGTGCGTACAATCATGGTGAGACCGTTACTATACGGTGTCCCATCTTGATACTACCCACTGCTCCTAGTCCTCAATACGACTATCACGTGGAGCAAAGGCCTCAAACGCAGAAGCCAAAGCCTAGGCTACAAAGGCTTCCAAGTGTTGTCACTACTTAAGGCTCCTTCAGTGTTCTCACCTTCAGAGAGCACAACACCTTCTTTGAATCTGCCAAGAATCCATGCAAGAAGCCAAAGATCTCCTCAGATAGGTTCTGGAGCCATCAACAACGCATGTACTACTCATGCATACTATACAATCAAGACTAGATTTTCCCTCACAAGAGTCTTGACTGTGATGCCATTGCTGGGCTGCCATGCCTTGAAGAGGCTCTTGAATGCTTCCGCGAAGTTGGGCTGCTCTCATTTGTCACTGACAAGGAGCATTGGAATGAAGAGCTTCTTCTACAGTTCTATGCTACTCTGCACATAAGAAGCTTGATAACCCACAAGTATAGGGGATCACAACAGTTTTTGAGGGTAGAGTATTCAACCCAAATTTATTGATTCGACACAAGGGGAGCCAAAGAATATTCTCAAGTATTAGCAGCTGAGTTGTCAATTCAACCACACCTGGAAACTTAACATCTACAGCAAGGTATTTAGTAGCAAAGTAATATGATAGTAGTGGTAATGATAGCAAAAGTAATATTTTTGGGTTTTATAGTGATTGTAACAGTAGCAACAGGAAAGTAAATAAGCGAAGAACAATATAGGAAAAGCTCGTAGGCATTGGATTGGTGATGGAGAATTATACCGGATGCGATCGATCATGTAAAAATCATAACATAGGGTGACACAGAACTAGATCCAGTTCATCAATGTAATGTAGGCATGTATTCCGAATATAGTCATACATGCTTATGGAAAAGAACTTGCATGACATATTTTGTCCTACCCTCCCGTGGCAGCGGGGTCCTATTGGAAACTAAGGGTGAAAGTGCTAGTGATCGACTAGAGGGGGGTGAATAGGCGATTTTTATGAAAGTCTTCAAAACATGGAAGTTTCGAAGACAAACGATAGAAATAAACCTATTACCATGCAGCGGAAGGTAGACTACACTAGGCAAACCATAGTCAAGTATTCAATGAAGTGAAAGCGCAATGACTAATAGCAGCTAGGTAGTAAAGATCAGGTAGGAAGATATTGTGAAGCCAATCAGAACAAGCAGTCACTCGGTGAAGACAAAAGATAAAGCAATCATACAATAACTTCACAAGGACCAACAGTAAGTAATGGGAAGGGAAGGATGAAACCAGTGACTTGTTGAAGACAATGATTTGTTGGACCAGTTCCAGTTGCTGTGACAACTTTATGTCTGGTTAGGAAGGCTAAGATTCAACTCAGAAGACCTCGTCTTCACCTTATTCCCCTTGAGCTAAGGACACCCAGTCCTCACCCAATCACTCTGGTAAGTCTTCAAGGTAGACTTCCAAACCTTCACAGACTTCGTTCACCGGCGATCCATAATGACTCTTGGATGCTCAGAACGCGACGCCTAACCGGCTGGAGGATTCACAGTCCTCAAGTGTAATAAGTCCTCAGATCACACAGACAGGAAGACTTCAGTGATGCCTAACACTCTTTGGCTCTGGGTGTTTAGGGCTTTATCCTCGCAAGGAATTCTCTCTCAAAGGCTTCGAGGTGGGTTGCTCTCAAACGACAAAAGCCGTGCACTAACTCTGAGCAGCCAACCGTTTATGGTTGTAGGGGGTGGGCTATTTATAGCCACTAGGCAACCCGACCTGATTTGTCCGAAATGACCCTTGGTCACTAAGGAACTGACACGTGTTCCAACGGTCAGATTTCAAACACACACGACAACTTTACTTGGGCTACAAGCAAAGCTGACTTATCCAACTCTGGACAAGATTTGCTCTCATAGTCTTCACTCGAAGACATAGGATTTTGGTTAAGCATCACTTCAGTCATTCTGACTGGTTCACTTGGACCCCACTTAACAGTACGGTGGTTCCTATGACTCAACAAAGAAGAAAAAGAACGACGAAACAACTAAGTCTTCGCGCTCCATAGTCTTCATGCGATGTCTTCTCTTGTCATAGTCTTCAATGTGAATGTCTTCACATACCACCTTTGACTTCAATGTCTTCATACATTTTTAGGGGTCATCTCTGGTAGGAAAACCGAATCAATGAGGGACTTCTACCTGTGTTATCCTGCAATTCTCACAAACACATTAGTCCCTCAACTAGGTTTGTCGTCAATACTCCAAAACCAACTAGGGGTGGCACTAGATGCACTTACAATCTCCCCCTTTTTGGTGATTGATGACAAACTAGTTGAAGTTTTCAACGGGGAATAAAATATGTGAAATTGTAAAGGATAGGGGATTGTCTTCATAAGTGGCAAAGGCTCCCCCTGAAGATGTCCATATAAGTACTTTGCTTTTGTTATGCAAATGCACATGGCAGGTTGTACTTGTGGAGATCCTCTTCAACTTATGATGACAATTCATCATGCATGAAAAGTATGTGAAGATAATGACATGCATAATGAAAAATGGACGTCTGCAAAATGATCTAAGTGCGGAATTTATCGTCGCACATGCGGAATTTATCATCGCATCACAGAATAGCAAATAAGTAGCAGACGACCATCGAGTTTAAGTGTTACAACTCAAAGAACCAAATGTATCTAAAACAAGAGTTGTAAGCACTTGGCAAAAGTAGCAAAAAGTAAATCAACCACCCATATAGACCCGCTTGAAGACTATCAACTCATATGCTTCTCCCCCTTTTGTCAGTGAGGACCAAAAAGGTTTGAAGACATAGAGCACCTACTCGTTCCCATGAGGTGCAGGCGAGGCAGCAGGGTCGTCGTTGAGATCCGGTGGTGCAGAGGAACTTGGTGCAGTGTCGACACGCGCTGAAGTTGGAGGAGGTGAAGTTGCATCATCTTGGTCATCGATGACTCTGGCATTTACGGTCGCAGCTGAGGACGAGTATTCAGAGTCTTCAAGTGAGGGAGTCCGACGCAAGTGAGCATTTTTGGGAGGAGTTGAGTCAAACTTGAAGCATTCGGTGAAGCCATCGTCATGCAGATCAGCTTCAGCACTGAGTAGGGTCAAACTCTTCCACGACCTTTGACAGGTTTCATGAGTGACAAAGGCATTCTTGGTGGCAAGATTGCGAATGCGGTTGACATACACCAAGAGGCTTTGCATCTGATGCTTAAGCCAGTGGTGATGTTTGTCATGTTTTTTATGCAGCGCGACTGGAAGCTCTCGGTCATTTAGGACACGAGATCGTCGTCGAGGCCTTTGCGCTATGGTGCTACCAGTGGCATCAGTTTGAGCACGAGGGGCACGTGTGTTTCCAGCAAGGGGATAAACACGAGACACTGCTGGAATTCCTTCAATGGGCTGGGTGAAGCTTTGGTGATCAGCATTGTGAAGATAAATGGGATCCTTAGCTGGCTCTGGATAAATGGCTTCAACTGGCAGATCAACCTCGGGCAAGAATATAAGATGATTGCGCATAGATGGCTGATAGTTGAAAGCAGAGTGACGCTTTATCAGACGCATGACCCATGGAGCATAGAATTTCAACCCAAAGATGTCGGAGCCAGACGCAGCCAACTGCCTCATGAAGAAGTCTTGAGCATTGAAGCTGATGCCATTGAAGATACAGAAAACCAAAGTCTTCATTGCTCCTTCAAGCTTCGCTGCAGATGAGTGTCCTTTGACAGGCCATAGAGTCTTCCTGATGATGTGGTAAATGGTGCGAGGCAGGTACTCTAGGTCTTCAACAAAGAACTCAGATGGGTATTCAGCGTCATGAGGCAGAGGCTTCATCATGCTCAGCATTTGACTCATGTTGGGTTCTGGCTTCTGAAAGATGCTTTCCAAGGCATTTTGATGTTGTTGACAACCTGGTTCATAGTATTCACCAGGAGTGTGCAGGCATGTGAGCTCAATGATATCAAGAGCTTTAGCTTCATGATGGACATTGCCTGTCATCCACTCAAGGACCCAAGTCTTAGGATCCCTGTTGTAGCCTCGAATATGAAGAGTGGCATAGAATTGAAGCAGCAATTCTTCGTTCCAGTGCTCCTTGTGAGTGACGAACTGCAACAGACCAGCATCTCTGAAACAGTCCAATGCTTCTTTGAGGCAGGGCAGACCAGCTATAGCTTCAGAGTCGAGGCGCATATGTGGAAATATGCGCCCTTGATTGTATAGGACACAGGAATAGTAGCTGCGCTGCTGATAGCTCCAGAACCTATCTGAGGAAATGTGCGGTCTTGTATAGGGGTTCTTGGAGCTGTTGAAGAAGGTATTATGTGACACGAAGCCATTTGCATTGAAGACCCCAGGTGAAGTGGCAGTGCCTGGGAATCGTGGAAGTCTTGGCTTGGGCTTTTGGACTTGAGGCCTGTGCTCAACGTGGTACTCAAATTGTGGACCAGCAGTAGGCGGAGGAGTCAGAATGGGCCAGCGAACCATAACTGGCTGACCATAATCAAATGCAGCTCCATTGTGTGAGGTCTTGGAGGGGGAACATGGGCATTGGCATTGTCTTCATGGGCTTCAGGGACTACATGTGCTTCAGGTACTTGGACCTCAGGTGCTGCAGCATTGACTTCAGGTGTTGCAGCATTGACTTCTGGCGCCTCATTGGCTTCTGGCGCTGTACTGGCTTCAGCCATGACAACGTCATTGGCGTCAGCGGCGATATTGGTGGCCGCCTCAGGGTTGTTGACCTCCACTTCAGAAGCTGGAGGGTCGGTCACGTTCTCCTCGAGAACAACATCTTGGTGAGACGGGGGTGTAGCAACTCTTGAAACTCTTGGGGCTTCTTCTTCATCTTCTTCTTCATCGGCTGATGCAGCCGGAACATCTTCAACCATTTTGGCTTCGGATTCAGACACGTGCATTGTGGGAGTGACTTGGGGCCTTGGTCCTTTGTGAAGCCTGCGTAATGCGGGTGTGGAGATGGAGTGTGCTGGGCCTCAAAGTCATCAGCATCTTGCACTGATGAGGTAGCTTGCGGTTGGGGAGAGCTTGGAGTGTCTTGTCTCTGTGGGTGATCAGCCCATGATGCATCCTGAGCAGTTGGCGTCAGAGGACGCCCAATGCTGATGAGTTCGCTGTGCGTAAGAACAGGCGATGATACCAATTGGTGCTCGATCTGAGGAAGGACTTCATCATCTTCAACATTGTCATGGTGACCAATGTCTTCAGCAGCGGTGGGGTCAACTACTGGAATGTCTTCAGCTTCAGGAGCCTCTGTGGAAGCAGGCTCATGAATTACCATCCGTCGTTCTTGATGCGAAGAGGCAGGACGAGCAACCGAGATGGGCTCAACAATAAGGGGCTCTGTGGGAGCAGCCCGATCTTTCTTGGTTTTGCGCTTCTTCTTGGAGGGAGCGACATCAGAAGCTTTAGGATGTTTCCTCTTTCTGGCTTCAGCCTCGGCAACCCTTGTCTTCTTTAATTCTGAAGCCACTGTGGGGACCTTAGGCTTCGAGCCTTTCATACTGGCTGGGAAGACAATGGGATGTGCTTCCTGCCTTGTTGCTTCGGGTTCGGCCGCAGCTGGCTTCTTCTTCTTATTTGCAGCCATCCTGGGATCGATGCCAGGACGCCCAAGAGCCTTGTGCTTTTCAGCTTCATTGTAGGCTTGCACGCACTTGTCAGCCAGACTCTTCATGCGCTCATGAGAACCTTTAACTTCTTCGCGTTTCTTGAGAAAGGCTTCCTTGAGCTCGTGCAGCATAATCTTGAAGTTCTTGACATCTTGCACACTGAGCTTTGCCATGTGCTGCTTGAACTGAGCTTTCTCATAGTCGATCTTTTGCTTCAGTTCAATGATGCGCTGAGCTAGAGCTAGCTCAGAAGCAATGGTGCCAGTGAAAGCGACGCTGAGGCCAATTGGAAGTTGCAGATCATCAAAGCTGAGATTGGGGGTTTCAAACCACTCATCAATGAAGTTGTGAATGATTGCCATGTCAAAGAGAGGCAAATCATTGAAGATTTCTGCTTCTTCCTTGCTCTTAATTAGTTGCTCAAGAGCATCATCTGCAAGATCTTCATCGCTGGACAAATCAATGGCGTCATTGCGCAGAATAGCAGCAGCGGTCAGTTCTTGGCTGGTGGGTTGCAAGGGCATCTTCACTCTCGAGGGCTTGGAGATGCGTGACAAATCTTCAGACTGCACACTATGTTCAGGAGGTGCAGTGGCCAGAGGCTTCGCTTGTAAGACCTTTGGTGCAGGTGCAGGCTTTGAAGCTTTAGGCTTCTTTGGTTTCTTCGGCTTCGGCGGTGCAGGCGCTTCATCAGATTCAGCGTCATCTATAGGCTCATCCACGGCTGTTCCTTGAACCATGATATGAGTGATGAGACCTTCCAGGTTGTAGAAGGGCCCAACAAGGTTGGGTTCAGCTTCGCATGTGCCATCCTCACGAGGAGCAGAGGGGTCTGGATTGAAGTCTAAGCCTCGTGACTTCTTGTTCTCTTTGGCCGAGTTCCTGGCAAACTGAAGGTTGCGCTTGAACAGATTATCATCGCGGCACCACAGTAATGAAGATGGGTCTGCATCTGCAGGCTGTGGTCCATGGACCATGCAAGGATAGAAGCCTTGTTCAATGGCTTCAGCCCTGGACTTGGGTTGAAGATTTCTGTATAGAATGTCTCCCCATGGTCGTTTGATGGCATTCTTCTCAGCATACTCTTGGGTCACAAAACTGTACCTGAACCACTGTTCTGCCCAATATCTTTGAATCCATTGGATTCAAGTTTTTTTGCTGATTATAGTCCTCCTCTAGATCTGTCTTGTACATCTCATAGAGGTCAGGAGGCAAATCTCTTGAGGTGTTTCCACGACGATGTCTGCCACCCTTTATTGTAGGTTTCTCTGGTGCCATGAACTTCAAACCGAATGGCTTCAACACGTTCAAAGGTTTCAAAGGCTTCCGCTTGCTGGTCAAACAGGAACTGGCTTCGGGAGAATTTATATGATGTTGTAAGAATTCTGCAAATGAATGCAGACTATGAGAACAAAGGGATTCTCCCATGAACATGTACCTGTGATAGCATTAAGGTGCGAGGGAAGGGGAAAAGGTCATATGCATTCTCAGAAGATTTTGAAGATAAATCAGTTTAGAAGACATTGACCTCATAGTGCGAAGACATTCACTCATAGATAGAGAGTTGGTTCCAGATTTGTACGAATCCACGAATAAGTACAAGTGAGGAATCTAACTACTTTGTGAAGCATAAGTGAACATACTAGGCATATTATGAGATGCAGTATGAAATAGATCCAACTTGTCTGAACAGAAACTGCTTGTGGTAGAAAGTGATGAATCTATAGGATCAAAGGGGCCGTAAAAAGGAAGTTTTATTTACCACACGAAGAACTGCTAGACGGAGTGGGAGAGGAGGTCGAGCAGTTCGATCGTCCGTGCGCTAACTTGGCGATGGAGGACACCTACGGCGACAGCGGAGAAGATGATGTCTGCGGCCGGCGTGAAGACGGCGTCGGTGAGGTCGCGGCAGCTAAGCGCTTCGTCGCTGGCGTCGTCGAGGGCTAGCGGTGGCGCTAGGGTTTGTGCGAGAGTGGAAGAAAGGATAATGACTATGGTGAGGTGTGTATTTACAGGGAGAGGGACGACACAATGTTATTACACAGGTGCCCCTGGCGATTCACATCTGAAGGACACGTGGCTATCATGCAACATATCGGAGGTTGTTCCACGTTCCCACGCACGCCTGGATTGTCGGGTGGTCGTTCCCACTTCTCCGGGTTTCAGGTGAAGGAATTAGCATTGAAAGCGGACTTAATGTTTGTCTCTGTATCTTCTGCTAACAAGGACACAGAGAAGACATTCGACGGTTTCAATAGAATGCATATGATTTGGATAGATAGACTTAGGAAAGAAGCATAGAGAGGTTAGGGTCCGGTCACATTCACTCAGTTCAAAAGATTCATCAAGAAACCATAGCTATAAGTGAATGTTGTAGAGGACAGAAACCAAACCAAATCAGTATATACCAGAAGACAATCATATCAACATAGTGAAGATAATCATTAAGACAAGTTGAAAATGAAGACAAACCAAATGTGAAGACAGAGCAAATGTAACGTGATACGTCTCCAACGTATCTATAATTTTTGATTGCTCCATGCTACTTTATCTACTGTTTTGGACTATATTGGGCTTTATTTTCCACTTTTATATTATTTTTGGAACTAACCTATTAACCGGAGGCCCAACCCAGAATTGCTGTTTTTTTGCCTATTTCAGTATTTCGAGGAAACAGAATATCAAACGGAGTCCAAACGGAATGAAACCTTCGGGAACGTGATCTTCACACCAAACGTGATCCAGGAGACTTGGACCCTACTCCAAGAAGTTTTCGGGGAGGTCACGAGGGTGGAGGGCGCGCCCCCCTGGGCGTGCCCCCCTGCCTCGTGGGCCCCTCGGAGCTCCATCGACGTGCTCCTTCCTCCTATATACACCTACGTACCCCCATTAGACCAAAGATGGAGCCAAAAACCTAATTCCACCGCCGCAACTTCCTGTATCCACGAGATCCCATCTTGGGGCTTGTTCCGGAGCTCCGCTGGAGAGGGCATCCATCACGGAGGGCTTCTACATCAACACCATAGCCCTTCCGATGAAGTGTGAGTAGTTTACTTCAGACCTTCGGGTCCATAGCTAGTAGCTAGATGTCTTCTTCTCTCTTTTTGGATCTCAATACAATGTTCTCCCCCTCTCTCGTGGAGATCTATTCGATGTAATCTTCCTTTTGCGGTGTGTTTGTTGAGACCGATGAATTGTGGGTTTATGATCCAACTTATCTATGAATAATATTTGAATCTTCTCTGAATTCTTTTATGTATGATTGAGTTATCTTTGCAAGTCTCTTCGAATTATCCGTTTGGTTTGGCCAACTAGATTGGTAGTTCTTGCAATGGGAGAAGTGCTTAGCTTTGGGTTCAATCTTGCGGTGTCCTTACTCAGTGACAGAAAGAGTTGCAAGGCACGCATTGTATTGTTGCCATCAAGGATAACAAGATGGGGTATATATCATATTGCATGAATTTATTACTCTACATCATGTCATCTTGCTTAAGGCGTTACTCTGTTTTTAACTTAATACTCTAGATGCATGCTGGATAGCGGTCGATGAGTGGAGTAATGGTAGTAGATGCAGGCAGGAGTCGGTCTACTTGTCACGGACGTGATGCTTATATACATGATCTTACCTAGATAACCTCATAACTATGCTCAATTCTATCAATTGCTCAACAGTAATTTGTTCACTCACCGTAGAATATCTATGCTCTTGAGAGAAGCCACTAGTGAAACCTATGGCCCCCGGGTCTATTCTCATCATATCAATCTCCATTACTTTATTTTACTTGTTTTGCTTTTACTTTTTACTTTGCATCTTTATACCAAAAATACCAAAAATATTATCTCTATCAGATCTCACTCTCGTAAGTGACCGTGAAGGGATTGACAACCCCTAAGCATTGGTTGCGAGTTGCTACCGTTTTGTGCAGGTACGAGGGACTTGTGTGTCACCTCCTACTGGATTGATACCTTGGTTCTCAAAAAACTAAGGGAAATACTTACGCTACTGTGCTGCATCACCCCCTCCTCTTCGGGGAAAACCAACGCTAGCTCGAGACGTAGCATAACGCCATGGGTAAAACACTTCAAACCGTAGAATTTGGTGGCGGCGTTACCCACCGTATAGGAAGTATTAGACCCAGACACAGCGCACAATTATCGTGGCGCTCCGAAGTCAAATTCCACGTTAATGTATTCACACTCAGAATGTAAGTCTTCATTGATTGAAGATATACTTTACTTCGTGTGTTGCACATCTAAGTCATCAACATGCATAAGTGTTAGGATGTGTGCCTGATCACAGGACATTTGAGGATTCCAGGATATTTAGCTCACACCGTAACTTGCAAAACCTCTTCTCATCCAAGGGCTTGGTGAAGATATCTGCCAATTGCTCTTCAGTGTTGACGTGTATGATATCAATATCTTCCTTCACAACATGATCTCTGAGAAAGTGACGACGAATTTCAATGTGCTTTGTCTTCGAGTTCTGAACTGGGTTGTTGGCAATCTTGATGGCGCTTTCGTTGTCACGGTAGAGTGGCACTTGCTTCAGGTGAATGCCATAGTCTTTCAGTGTTTGCTTCATCCATAGAAGCTGAGCGCAGCAAGATCCAGCAACAATGTATTCAGATTCAGCAGCGGAGAGAGATACACAGTTCTGCTTCTTTGAAGACCAACATACAAGTGATCGTCCTAGAAAATGACAAGTGCCTGTTGTAGACTTGCGATCCACCTTGTCACCAGCATAATAAGCATCTTTTGATCGAACTCTTTACCATTGTCGTCAGGACCCAGATGATGTTTGGCTGGCATTGGCGTCGTGAAGCCTTTGCAATCTTGCATCCCAAATTTCTTCAGGCAATCTTTGAGGTATTTCTCTTGAGATATAAAGATGCCGTTGCGTTGCTGACGTATTTGAAGACCAAGGAAGAACTTCAGCTCACCCATCATGGACATCTGATATTGCTCTTGCATCATATATCCAAACTCATCAGTGTATTTCTGATTGGTGCAGCCGAAGATAATGTCATCCACATATATTTGGCACACAAACAGTTCACCATCATATGTCTTCATGAAGAGAGTGGGGTCTAGAGAACTAGGTTTGAAGCATTTGCTCTTCAGGAAGTCTTTGAGTGTGTCATACCAAGCCCGAAGGGCTTGTTTGAGGCCATACAGTGCCTTGTTGAGCTTGTACACCATGTCAGGATGTTTTGGATCTTCAAAGCCAGGCGGTTGTGCAACATACACTTCTTCTTCAATCTTGCCATTGAGAAAAGCACTTTTCACATCCATTTGATGCAGAAGAATGTTATGATGATTTGCATAGGCCAGCAGTATGCGTATGGCTTCAAGTCTAGCCACAGGAGCAAATGTCTCATCGAAGTCAATCCCTTCAACTTGAGTGTATCCTTGAGCAACGAGACGAGCCTTGTTTCTGACAACTTGACCATGCTCATCTTGCTTGTTGCGATATATCCATTTGGTTCCTATTATATTGTGCTTGCGAGGATCAGGACGCTTAACCAGTTCCCATACATTATTTAGCTCAAACTATTGAAGCTCTTCTTGCATAGCTTGAATCCATTCAGGGTCCATGAAGGCTTCATCAAATTTCTTGGGTTCAGATATTGAGACAAATGCGAAGTGCCCACAGAAATTTGCTAGCTGTGTTGCCCTTGAACGAGTGAGTGGACCTGGTGCATTGATGCTATCAATTATTCTCTCAATCTGTACTTCATTTGCAACACGAGGATGTACATGACAAAGATTTTGCTCTTGCTGATCATTGTCATCGTTAGAAGGATTGTCTTCAGGCTGAGCATTGTCTTCAGGTTGATCAGGTGCGGAGATGATAAGTTCCTCTTCAGGCTGAGCTTCAGATGGTATGATTTCTCCAGTTCCCATAAGTTTGATTGATTCACTGGATGGAACTTCATCTAGCACATTTGGCAGGTGCTCTCTTTGCGAGCCGTTAGTCTCATCGAACCGCACATCCACAGTTTCAACCACTTTGTAGTGAAAGAGGTTGAAGACTCTGTAGGAGTGCGAATCCTTTCCATATCCAAGCATAAAACCTTCATGTGCTTTTGGTGCAAATTTTGAAGTGTGATGTGGATCCTTGATCCATCACCTGGCACCAAATACTCTGAAGTAACTGACATTTGGCTTCTTGCCAGTAAGGAGCTCATAGGATGTCTTGTTCAGAAGCTTGTGAAGATAAACACGGATGATGATATGGCATGCAGTATCAATAGCTTCAGGCCAGAATTTTCTTGGAGTCTTGTATTCATCAAGCATCATCCGAGCCATCTCAATAAGTGTTCTGTTCTTGCGTTCGACGACGCCATTCTGCTGTGGCGTGTACGGAGCTGAGAATTCATGTGTGATGCCCAAAGTATCAAGATATGTATCTAGCCCAGTGTTCTTGAATTCAGTGCCATTGTCACTTCTGATGTGCTTTATCTTGACGCCATAGTTGTTCATGGCTCGATTGGCGAAGCGTCTGAAGACATCCTGCGCTTCAGTCTTGTAGAGGATTATATGCACCCAAGTATATCTTGAATAATCATCAACAATGACAAAGCCATAGAGACAAGCAGTAGCAGTAAGAGTTGAGTAATGAGTGGGACCGAAAAGGTCCATGTGGAGCAGTTCGAAGGGTTGAGTCGTTGTCATGATTGTCTTTGAGGGATGCTTGGCCCTTGTCATCTTTCCTGCTTCACAGGCACCGCATAAGTGATCCTTCTTGAACTTGACGCCCTCGATGCCTATGACATGATTCTTTCTTGCAAGAGTGTGCAAGTTCCTCATGCCAGCATACCCTAGCCTCCGATGCCAGAGCCATCATTCTGAAGCTTTTTCTAGAAGACATACGGCAAGTTGTGGTCCTGCTAAGAAATCTACCACGTACAAGTCATCTTTCCGATACCCTTCAAACACTAGAGACTTGTTAGATTCCATTAGAACAAGGCAATGATATTTTCCAAACTTCACAATCATGTTTAAATCGCAAAGCATTGAGACAGACATTAAGTTGAAACCAAGGGATTCAACAAGCATGACTTTATCCATGTGTTGATCCTTTGAGATTGCAACTCTACCTAGACCCAATACCTTACTTTTACCAGTGTCAGCAAATGTGATGTGACTTTTGTCAGATGGACGTAAGGTTGAGTCCATAAGAAGGCTTCAGTTGCCAGTCATGTGATTAGTACACCCACCATCAATAATCCATTCTGAAGCAGCTGGTGTCGTACCCTACAGTGCAGTTAGGGGGATAGGCTTCACGAAGAGAATTGTGAAGCAAAAACATTTTACGAGCAAGCGGATTATGAAAGCTTAGATCGAGGTTAGGACTGATAGGGCAAGTAGCAAGTGACTCAGGAACAAAATACATAATAAGACCTTTTGGGCATTTGATCTTGCGCCCTACGAGATGTTTAAGGTCCCCAGCAATAGCTTCAGACGATTTTGGTTTTCGGCTGGAGACCTTTCCCTGCAAAAGAGAGTTAAGCTTTCTTAGCCACCCACATCTTCAAGGGTGGCTTTGAAGCAATGAGTCCAAGTGCAGCATCTGAGAACTTTGGCTTTGGAGCCCTAGCAAAAAATCTTGCAGGTGGACAATAGTACTCATAAGAATAAGCGGAATAGTTCTTGGTCTTATGAACATGGCGGTTTGATGAAGCGCGCTCATATTCATAGGCCTGAGTATGGCTTCCCTGCAAAACATTTGCGTTAGTGCGACTCAGGTGAGTCCTCTGTCTATATGAAGCCTTTGGACCGTATGAAGCCTGTGGTATGGGGTTTGTCTTCTTCACATGCGGTGTCATGACGGCATTCACAGGAAGATTCTCCAAACACCTTTTCGGCACCCAGACCTTCTTCATAGGCTCTCCATTCCTGCAGTTAGTACCAATATACCTGGCAAACACTTCACCCTTCTGATTCTTAAACAGTTTATAGTTTGCATCAAAGGATTCATCAATAACAATGGGATTAGCACAAGTGAAGCCAGATAGGGTGGATGGATCCACTGAAGGTCCCTTTGTAGCAACCCATGTGGTTTTGGGGTACTTCTCAGGTTTCCAGTAAGAGCCATCAGCATTCATTTTCCTTTCAAACCCAACACCCTCTTTCCTAGGGTTTCGGTTCAGGATCTGCCTTTTGAGGACATCACATAGTGTCTGATGCCCTTTGAGACTTTTGAACATCCCTGTTTCAAGCAATGTCTTCAACCTAGCATTCTCATCAGCAATAGCAGTGGCATCCTTAGCAGAGGGGTTAGTTGGCACATCAACAGTTGAAGATATTGCAATGGTAGCAGTAGTAGAACAACCAGCAACAGAAGTAGCGTTGTCACTCTCAATACATTTAAGACATGGTGGTTCAAATCCTTCTTGAGCAGTACTGATCTATTTGGCGTGAAGTGACTCGTTTTCCTTTTGAAGATCTTCATGAGCCGCTCTCAATTTCTCAAGATCTTGCTTTCTTTGAAGATAATCATAGGAAAGCTTTTCATGAGTTGTTGAGAGCGTTTCATGACGACTTTCAAGTTCCTCATACTTAACGTGAAGATTTTTTATGTCTTCAATTAAGGACTGAGATCGAGTCATTTCAGCGTCTAACAGGTCATCGCTTTTGTCTAACAGTTTTTGAATATGTTCCATAGCTTTCTGTTGTTCAGTTGCAATTTTAGCAAGTGTTTTGTAGCTGGGTATGGAACCACAATCAGAGTCATCTTCACTGGAAGTTTTATAGTGAGTAGTGCGTGTGTTTATCTTGGCACCGCGTGCCATGAAGCAGTAGGTAGGAGCGGAGTAGTCCTTGTCATTTGCATCGGTGTCGGTGATGGAGTCATTGTCTTCAGTGTTGAAGATGGACTTGGCAACATATGCTGTAGCCAGACTCGCCACGCCAGAATCGGACTCCTCCTCAGACTCCACCTCTGCCTCCTCACAAGCGCACTCCTCCTCTGAGTCCATTTCCTTGCTAGCAAATGCACGTGCCTTGCCAGATGAGCTCTTCTTGTGTGATGAAGACTTTGAGGAGGACTTGGAAGAAGACTTTGAGTATTTCTTCTTCTTCTTCTTGTCGTCAGAATCATACTCCTTGCTCTTCTTTTTCTTCTTGTTCTCATTGTCCCACTGCGGACACTCAGAGATGTAGTGGCCAGGTTTCTTGCACTTGTGACATGTTCTCTTCTTGTAGTCATGAGCAGAAGCTTCATCATTCCTTGAGCTTGATCGTGAGGACTTTCTGAAGCCTTTCTTCTTGGTGAAAGTTTGGAACTTCTTCACAAGCATAGCAAGCTCCTTTCCAATGTCTTCAGGATCATCAGAACTGCTGACAGATTCTTCTTCAGATGAGGAGACAGCTTTTGCCTTCAAGGCACGAGTTCGCCCATAGTTGGGACCGTAGATGTCTCTTTTCTCAGAAAGCTGAAACTCGTGTGTGTTGAGCCTCTCAAGTATGTCAGACGGATCGAGTGTCTTCAAATCAGGACGTTCTTGAATCATCAGGGCTAGGGTGTCAAACAAGCTGTCAAGTGATCTCAGGAGTGTCTTGACGACTTCATGCTTAGTGATCTCAGTGGCCTGAGGGCTTGAAGCTCATTTGTGATGTTAGTGAGTCGATCAAACGTGAGCTGGACATTCTCATTGTCATTTCTCTTGAAGCGGTTGAAGAGGTTGCGAAGGACACTGATTCTCTGATCTCTCTGGGTTGAGATGCCTTCGTTGACCTTGGAGAGCCAATCCCAGACTAGCTTAGATGTTTCCAAAGCACTCACGCGGCCATACTGTCTTTGGTCAGATGACCACAGATGATGTTCTTGGCAGTGGAGTCCAGTTGAATGAACTTCTTGACATCAGCAGCGGGCCTTGGGACCGCCATTCTTGACGACATACCATAGGTCGACATCAATGGCTTCAAGATGCATGCGCATCTTATTCTTCCAGTAGGGATATTCAGTTCCATCGAAGACGGGGCACGCAGCGGGGACTTTAATTATCCCTGCAGTTGACATAGCTAAAACTCCAGGTGGTTAAACCGAATCACAAAGAACAAGGGAGTACCTTGCTCTGATACCAATTGAAAGTGCTAGTGATCGACTAGAGGGGGGGTGAATAGGCGATTTTTATGAAAGTCTTCAAAACATGGAAGTTTGGAAGACAAACGATAGAAATAAACCTATTACCATGCATCGGAAGGTAGACTACACTGGGCAAACCATAGTCAAGTATTCAATGAAGTGAAAGCACAATGACTAATAGCAGCTAGGCAGTAAAGATCAGGTAGGAAGATATTGTGAAGCCAATCAGAACAAGCAGTCACTCAGTGAAGACAAAAGATAAAGCAATCATACAATAACTTCACAAGGACTAACAGTAAGTAATGGGAAGGGAAGGATGAAACCATTTACTTGTTGAAGACAATGATTTGTTGGACCAGTTCCAGTTGCTGTGACAACTGTACGTCTGGTTAGGGAGGCTGAGATTCAACTCAGAAGACCTCATCTTCACCTTATTCCCCTTGAGCTAAGGACACCCAGTCCTCGCCCAATCACTCTGGTAAGTCTTCAAGGTAGACTTCCAAACCTTCACAGACTTCGTTCACCGGTGATCCACAATGACTCTTGGATGCTTAGAATGCGACGCCTAACCGGCTGGAGGATTCACAGTCCTCAAGTGTAATAAGTCTTCAGATCACACAGATAGGAAGACTTCAGTGATGCCTAACACTCTTTGGCTCTGGGTGTTTAGGGATTTATCCTCGCAAGGAATTCTCTCTCAAAGGCTTCGAGGTGGGTTGCTCTCAAACGACAAAAGCCTGCACTAACTCCGAGCAGCCAACCGTTTATGGTTGTAGGGGGTGGGCTATTTATAGCCACTAGGCAACCCGACCTGATTTGTCCGAAATGACCCTAGGTCACTAAGGAACTGACACGTATTCTAACGGTCAGATTTCAAACACACACGACAACTTTACTTGGGCTACAAGCAAAGCTGACTTATCCAACTCTGGACAAGATTTTCTCTCAATGTCTTCGCTCGAAGACATAGGATTTTGGTTAAGCATCACTTCAGTCATTCTGACTGGTTCACTTGGACCCCACTTAACAATGTGGTGATTCCTATGACTCAACAAAGAAAAACACAGAACGACGAAATTGCTAAGTCTTCGCGCTCCATAGTCTTCACACGATGTCTTCTCTTGTCATAGTCTTCAATGTGAATGTCTTCACATACCACCTTTGACTTCAATGTCTTCATACATTTTTAGGGGTCATCTCTGGTAGGAAAACTGAATCAATGAGGGACTTCTCCCTGTGTTATCCTGCAATTCTCACAAACACATTAGTCCCTCAATTAGGTTTGTCGTCAATACTCCAAAACCAACTAGGGGTGGCACTAGATGCACTTACAAAGGGATATTAAGGCCTCCTTTTAATAGAGTACCGGACCAAAGCATTAACACATAGTGAATACATGAACTCCTCGAACTACGGTCATCACCGGTAAGTATCCCGATAATTGTCACTTCAGGGTTAACGGATCATAACACATAATAGGTTACTATAGACTTGCAAGATAGGATCAAGAACTCTCATATATTGATGAAAACATAATAGGTTCATATCTGAAATCATGGCACTCGGGCCCTAGTGACAAGCATTAAGCATGGCAAAGTCATAGCAACATCAATCTCAGAACATAGTGGATACTAGGGATCAAACCCTAACAAAACTAACTCGATTACATGATAAATCTCATCCAACCCATCACCGTCCAGCAAGCCTACGATGGAATTACTCAAGCATGGCGGTGAGCATCATGAAATTGGTGATGGAGGAAGGTTGATGATGACGATGGCAACGGATTCCCCTCTCCGGAGCCCCGAACGAACTCCAGATCAGCCCTCCCGAGAGAGTTTAGGTCTTGGCAGCGGCTCCGTATCGTAAAACGCGATGAATCCTTCTCTCTGATTTTTTCTCCCCGAACACGAATATATGGAGTTGGAGTTGAGGTCGGTGGAGCGTCAGGGGGCCCACGAGGCAGGGGGCGTGCCCAGGGGGGTAGGCGCGCCCCCACCCTCGTGGACAGGGTGTGGGCCCCCTAACGTGGAACTTTCTTCTAGTATTTTTTATATATTCCAAAAATAATCTCTGTTGATTTTCAGGTCATTCCAAGAACTTTTATTTCTGAACAAAAATAACATCATGGCAATTCTACTGAAAATAGCGCCAGTTCGGGTTAGTTCCATTCAAATCATGCAAGTTAGAGTCCAAAACAAGGGCAAAAGTGTTTGGAAAAGTAGATACGACGGAGACGTATCAAGGCTACAACAGAGATCCGAAGACATGGGTCCTTGAGTGGATGACAGGAGATGTTCATCATGAAGCCAAAGCTCAGAATATCATCGAGCTAACTTCCTTGCCCAGTCTTGGTGATCTGTATGAGCCAGCTTGTCAGCTATATGAACGAGAACTGCAGAGCATTTTCCAGAAGCCTGAGCCAAACATGAGTCAAATGCTCAGCATGATGAAGCCATTGCCCATTGATGATGAATATCCCAAGGAGTTCTACATCAAGGACCTCGAGTACCTACCCCACACCATTTATCATATTCTGAGGCGTACTCTATGGCCTATCAAGGGTCATTCTCCTGATGCCAATCTTGAAGGCACCATGAAGACATTGGTCTTCTACATCATCAATGGCATCAGGTTCAACACACAGGATTTCTTCATTAGACAGTTGGCCGCTTTAGGAATTGATCTGTTTGGCCTCAAGTTTTATGCTCCATGGGTCATGCGGCTGATAAAGCTTCACTCAACCATCAACTATCAAGCTCCAGCACGCAACCATGTTGTATTCTTGCCTGAATTGGACATGTCTCATGAAGCCATCTATCCCGTGCCTGCCAAGGAGCCAATATGTGAAGACAATGCTGCATTTCAAAGCTTCACTCAACCCATTGAAGGAGTTCATGTGCCTAATCCTCATGCTCCTACTGGTCCTCTTGCTGGTCAACTTCCTTTGCCGAATTGTGCAAACACTGATGCAACAGCCATCACTATAGCTCAAAGGCCTCAGAAGCATGCTCATGTCCTAAATGATAGAGAGCTTCTTATATCACTTCATTAGAAGCAGGATAG
The DNA here is from genome assembly GCF_018294505.1 of Triticum aestivum. Taxonomy (NCBI): domain Eukaryota; kingdom Viridiplantae; phylum Streptophyta; class Magnoliopsida; order Poales; family Poaceae; genus Triticum; species Triticum aestivum. The sequence continues at coordinate 456,139,576 of NC_057794.1, forward strand.
GCATCATGACTGGCTAAAGCATCGGATGCGAAGTCTGCTCATTGACGTCAATCGTATTTGCAACATGGCTACCAAGAATTCCTTTGTTGCCCACGAAGCATGTCGGCGGTCTTGGAAGAGCCTCACAATGCTCTGCTCTAAAGACGATCTTCACGAAGATGGCTTCATAGAATGTTTCAAGTTTGACTCCAGGCCTCCACAATCTGCAAGCTGGCGTCCAACTCATTCCCTTGAAGATTCAGACTATTCATCTTTGGCTCCCACTGTGGTTGCTCGAGTCATAGATGAAGAGGACGACGCCACTTCACCAGTGATGGATTCACTGCATCACGATTCTGCGTCAGACCCTTCTGCACCTCCCAACTCCAATGTCGACCCTGCTGCCCCATCATCTTCACCGCTTAGGAACAAGTAGATACTCTATGTCTTCAAACCTTTTTGATCCTTACTGACAAAAGGGGGAGAAGCATATGAGTTGTTAGTCTTCAAGCAGGTCCATATGGGTCGGGTGCTTATTTTTGCTAAGTTCTTACAACTCTCGTTCTTGAAACTATTGGTTTTTGAGTTGTAACACTTAAACTTGATGGTCGTCTGCTACTTTTGCTGCTACCTTATGATGTGATGATAAATTCCGCATGAAGTCATTCTATAGACACCCATTTCTAATTGTGCATGTCATTATCTTCATTACTCTTATGTATGCATGATGAATTGCCTTCATGTGTTGAAGAGGATCTCCATAAAGCAAAATCTGCCATGTGCATTTGCATTCAAAAGCAAATAATCGATATGCACATCTTCAGGGGGAGCCTTTTTCAACCTAGACAATGCCCATGTACTTTAAATTTCACATACTTTTATCCCCGTTGAAAACTTCAACCAGTTTGTCATCAATCACCAAAAATGGGGAGATTGTAAGTGCATCTAGTGCCACTCCTAGTTGGTTTTGGAGTATTGACGACAAACATGGTTGAGGGACTAATGTGTTTGTGAGAATTGCAGCATAACACATGTAATAGTCCTCCATTGATTCGGTTTACCTACTAGAGATGACCCCTAAAAATGTATGAAGACATTGAAGACAATGATGGTTCGTGAAGACATTCACTTGAAGATAATGACTTGTGAAGACATTCACTTGAAGCCTATGGAGTGCGGAGACATAGTTTCTTTCGTAGTTTCCTTTTCTTCTTTATTGAGTCATAGGAACCACCGTACTGTTAAGTGGGGTCCAAGTGAACAAAGTCAGATGACTGAAGTGATGCTCAACAAAAATCCTATGTCTTCGAGCGAAGACAATGAGAGCAAATCTTATCAGGAGTTAGATGAGTCAGCTTTGCTTGTAGCCCAAGCCAAGTTGCCGCGTGTGTTTGAAATCCGACTGGTGGACACATGTCGGTTCCTTAGTGACCCAGGGTCATTTCACACATATCATGTCGGGTTGCCTCCTAGCTATAAATAGCCCACCCCCTACACCATAAATTGGTGGCTGCTCAGAGTTAGTGCACGGTTTTTGTCGTTTGAGAGCAACCCACCTCTGAAGCCTTTGAGAGAGAAATCCTTGCAAGGACAAAGCCCAAAACACCCAGAGCAAAAGAGTGTTAGGCATCACTGAAGTCTTTTTGTCCGCATGACCTGAAGACTTGTTACACTTGAGGATTGTGCATCCTCCAGCCGGTTAGGCGTCAAGTTCTGAGGATCCAAAAGTCATTGTGGATCACCAGTGAACGGAGTCTGTGAAGGTTTGGAAGTCTACCTTGAAGACTTGCTAGAGTGACTGGGCGAGGACTGGGTGTCCTTAGCTCAAGGGGAATAAGGTGAAGACACAGTCTTCTCAGTTCAATCTCAGCCTCCCTTGAAGGAAATATGCCCTAGAGGCAATAATAAAGTTGTTATTTTATATTTCCTTATATCATGATAAATGTTTATTATTCATGCTAGAATTGTATTAACCGTAAACTTGATACATGTGTGGACACATAGACAAAACACCATGTCCCTAGTAAGCCTCTACTAGACTAGCTCGTTAATCAAAGATGGTTAAGTTTCCTAACCATATACATGTGTTGTCATTTGATGAACGGGATTGCATCATTAGGAGAATGATGTGATGGACAAGACCCATCTATTAGCTTAGCATAATGATTGTTAAGTTTTATTGCTATTGCTTTCTTCATGACATATACATATTCCTTTGACTATGAGATTATGCAACTCCCGGATACTGAAGGAATACCTTGTGTGCTATCAAACGTCACAATGTAACTAGGTGATTATAAAGATGCTCTACAGGTATCTCCGAAGGTGTTTGTTGGGTTGGCATAGATCGAGATTAGGATTTGTCACTCTGAGTATCGGAGAGGTATCTCTGGGCCCTCTCGGTAATGCACATCATAATAAGCCTTGCAAGCAATGTGACTAAGGGATGATGCATTACAGAACGAGTAAAGAGACTTGCCGGTAACGAGATTGAACTAGGTATGATGATACGAACAATCGAATCTCGGGCAAGTAACATACTGATGACAAAGGGAATTACGTATGTTGTCATTACGGTTTGACCGATAAAGATCTTCGTAGAATATGCAGGAACCAATATGAGCATCCAGGTTCCTCTATTGGTTATTGACCGGAGATGTGTCTCGGTCATGTCTACATAGTTCTCGAACCCGTAGGGTCCTCATGCTTAACGTTCGATGATGATTTGTATTATGAGTTATGTGTTTAGGTGACCGGAGATTGTTCAGAGTCCTGGATGAGATCACGGACATGACGAGGAGTCTCGAAATGGTCGAGAGGTAAAGATTGATATATTGGACGAAGGTATTTGGACACCGGAATGGTTTTGGGATGTTTCAGATATATCGGAGAACCGAGGGGTTACTAGAACCCCCCGGGGAAGTAATGGTCCTTCATGGGCCATAGGAGGGAAAGAGAGGGGAGCCTGCAGGGTGGCACCCCCCCCCAAGGGAGTCCGAATTGGACAAGGGGGAGGGGGTGCAGCCCCCTTTCCTCTTTCCCTCTCCCTCTCCTTCCCTCTTTCCCCTCCATGAGAAGGAAAAAATGGGGGCGAATCCTACTAGGAGTGGAGTCCTAGCAGGACTCCCCCCGTTGGCGCGCCCCTTGGTGGTCGGCCTCCTCCTCTCCTCATTTATATATGGGGCAAGGGGGCATCCCAAAGCACAACAATTATTCTTAGCCGTGTGCAGTGCCCCCTCCACAATTTACTCCTCCGGTCATTGCATCATAGTGCTTAGGCAAAGCCCTGCACGGATCACATCACCATCATCGTCACCATGCCGTTGTGCTGACGAAACTCTCCCTCAAGCCTCTATTGGGTCAAGAGTTCGAGGGACGTCATCGAGATGAACGTGTGCTGAACTCGGAGGTGTCGTACGTTCGGTACTAGATTGGTTGGATCGTGAAGACGTTCGACCACATCAACTGTGTTAACCTAACGCTTCCGCTTTCGGTCTACGAGGGTACATGGACACACTCTCCCCCTCTCGTTGCTATACATCTCCTAGATAGATCTTGCATGATCGTAGGATTTTTTTTGAAATTGCATGCTACGTTCCCCAACAGTGGCATCCGAGCTAGGTCTATGCGTAGATGATATGCACAAGTAGAACACAAATAGTTGTGGGCGATAATAGTCATAATGCTTACCAACAACGTCTTATTTTGATTCAGCGGTATTGTTGGATGAAGTGGCCCGGACCAACCTTACATGAGCACGTTCATGAGACTGGTTCCACCGACAGACATGCAACTTGTTTTGCATAATGGTGGCTGGCGGGTGTCTGTTTCTCCAACTTTAGTTGAATCGAATTTGAATATGACCGGTCCTTGTTGAAGGTTAAAACAGCACACTTGACGAAAAATCATTGTTGTACTAATGTGTAGGTAAGAACGGTTCTTGCTAGAATCCCATAGCAGCCACATAAAACTTGCAACAACAAAGTAGAGGACGTCTAACTTGTTTTTGCAGGGCATGTTGTGATGTGATATGGTCAAGACATGATGTGATATAAGTTATTGTATGAGATGATCATGTTTTGTAAAAGTTATCGGCAACTGGCAGGAGCCTTATGGTTGTCGCTTTATTGTATGAAATGCAATCGCCATGTAATTGCTTTACTTTATCACTATGCGGTAGCGATAGTTGTAGAAGTAATAGTTGGCGAGACGACAACGATGCTACGATGGAGATCAAGGTCCAAGCCGGTGACGATGGAAATCATGATGGTGCTTTGGAGATGGAGATCAAAGGCACAAGATGATGATGGCCATATCATGTCACATATTTTGATTGCATGTGATGTTTATCTTTTATGCATCTTATTTTGCTTAGTACGGCGGTAGCATTGTAAGATGATCCCTTACTAAAATTTCAAGGTATAAGTGTTCTCCCTGAGTATGCACCATTGCGACAGTTCGTCGTGCCGAGACACCATGTGATGATGGGGTGTGATAAGCTCTACGTTCACATACAACGGGTGCAAGACAGTTTTGTATGTGCAGAATACTCGGGTTAAACTTGACCAACCTAGCATATGCAGATATGGCCTCGGAACACTAAGACCGAAAGATCGAACATGAACCATATAGTAGATATGATCAACATAGAGATGTTCACCATTGAAAACTACTCCATCTCACATGATGATCGGACATGGTTTAGTTGATTTGGATCACGTGATCATTTAGATGACTCGAGGGATGTCTATCTAAGTGGGAGTTTTTAAGTAATATGATTAATTGAACTTAATTTATCATGAACTTAGTCCTGATAGTATTTGCATATCTATGTTGTAGATCAATAGCTCGCGTTGTAGCTCCCCTATGTTTTTTTGATATGTTCCTAGGGAAAACTAAGTTTAAAGATGATAGTAGCAATAATGCGGACTGGGTCCGTGATATGAGGATTATCCTCATTGCTGCACAAAAGAATTATGTCCTTGATGCACCACTAGGTGACGAACCTGTTGCAGGAGCAGATCCAGACGTTATGAATGTTTTGCAAGCTCGGTATGATGACTACTTGATAGTTTAGTGCACCATGCTTTATGGCTTAGAACTGGTACTTCAAAAATGTTTTGAACGCCATGGAGCATATGAGATGTTCCAAGAAGCTGAAAATGATATTTCAGACTTATGCCCGTGTTAAGAGGTATGAGACCTCTGACAAGTACTTTGCCTACAAGATGGAGGAGAATAGCTCAGCTAGTGAGCATGTGCTCAGAATGTCTGGGTACTACAATCACTTGAATCAAGTGGGAGTTAATCTTCCAGATAAGATAGTGATTGATAGAGTTCTCTAGTCACTATCACCGAGTTACTAGAACTTCATGATGAACTATCATATGCAAGGGATGACGAAAACGATTCCCAAGCTCTTCGTGATGCTGAAATCAGCAAAAGTAGAAATCAAGAAACAACATCAAGTATTGATGGTTAACAAGACCACTAGTTTCAAGAAAAATGGCAAGGGAAAGAAAGGGAAACTTAAAAAAGAATGGCAAGAAAGGTGCCACTCCCATGAAGAAGCCCAAAGCAAGACCCAAGCCTGAAATAGAGTGCTTCTACTACAAAGGAAATGGTCACTGGAAGTGGAACTGCCCTAGATACTTGGCGGATAAGAAGGATGGCAAAGTGAACAAAGGTATATTTGATATACATGTTATTGATGTGTACTTTACTAGTGTTCATAGTAACCCCAGGGTATTTGATACCGGCTCAGTTGCTAAGATTAGTAACAAGAAATAGGAGTTGCAAAATGAACAGAGACTAGTTAAGGTCGACGTGACGATGTGTGTCGGAAGTGATTCTAAGGTTGATAAGATCACCATCACACACTCCCTCTACCTTCGGTATTAGTGTTGGACCTAAATAAATGTTATTTGGTGTCTGCATTGAGCATGAATATGATTGAATCATTTTTACTGCGATACGGTTATTCATTTAAATTAGAGAATAATTGTTGTACTGTTTACATGAATAAAACCTTGTATGGTCATACACCCAATGTAAATGGTTTATTGAATCTCGATCTTAATGATACACATATTCATAATATTGATGCCAAAAGATGCAAAGTTGATAATGATAGTGCAACATATTTGTGGCACTGTCGATTAGGTCATATTGGTATAAAGCGCATGAAGAAACTCCATAGTAATGGACTTTTGGAATCACTTGATTATGAATCATCTGATGCTTGCGAACCATGCCTCATGGGCAAGATGACTAAAACTCCGTTCTCCGAAACAATGGAGCGAGCTACTGACTTATTGGAAATAATACCGATGTATGCGGACTGATGAGTGTTGAGGCTCGCGGTGGGTATCGTTATTTCTGACCTTCACGGATGACTTGAGCAGATATGGGTATATCTACTTAATGAAACACAAGTCGAACATTTGAAAAGTTCAAATAATTTGATACGTCTCCAATGTATATATAATTTTTGATTGTTCCATGCTATTATATTATCAACCTTGGATGTTTTATATGAATTTATATGCTATTTTATATGATTTTTGGGACTAACCTATTAACCTAGAGCCCCATGCCAGCTTCTGTTTTTCCTTGTTTTTGAGTATCGCAGAAAAGGAAAACCAAACGGAGTCCAATTGACCTGAAATTTCACGGAGATCATTTTTGGACCAGAAGAAGCCCACGGAGTACCAGAGATGGGCCAAAAGAGTCCCAAGGCCACCACGAGGGTGGGGGCGCGCCCTACCCCCCTGGGCGTGCCCCCTACCTCGTGGCCGCCTCGAGGACCCCCCTGACTTGTTCCCGACTCCAACACCTCTTATATAACCCCAAACTTCCAGAAAGAAACCCAGATCGGGAGTTCTGCTGCCAAAAGCCTCCGTAGCCACCGAAAACCAATCTAGACCCGTTCCGGCACCCTGCCGGAGGGGGAATCCCTCTGCGATGGCCATCTTCATCATCCCGACGCTCTCCATGACGAGGAGGGGCTAGTTCACCCTCGGGTTTGAGGGTATGTACTAGTAGCTATGTGTTTGATCTCTTTCTCTCTCTCTCTCTCTCTCGTGTTCTTGATTCGGAACGATCTTGATGTATCGTGAGCTTTGCTGTTATAGTTGGATCTTATGATGTTTCTCCCCCTCTACTTTCTTGTGATGAATTGAGTTTTATCTTTGAAGTTATCTTATCGGATTGAGTCTTTAAGGATTTGAGAACACTTGATGTATGTCTTGCATGTGCTTATCTATGGTGACAATGGGATATCATGTGATCCACTTGATGTATGTTTTGGTGATCAACTTGCGAGTTCCGTGACCTCGTGAACTTATGCATAGGGGTTGGCACACGTTTTCATCTTGACTCTCCGGTAGAAACTTTGGGGCACCCTTTGAAGTTCTTTGTGTTGGTTGAATAGATGAATATGAGATTGTGTGATGCATATCGTATAATCATACCCACGTATACTTGAGGTGACATTGGAGTATCTAGGTGACATTAGGGTTTTGATTGCTTTGTGTCTTAAGGTGTTATTCTAGTACGAACTCTAGGATTGATTGAACGGAAAGAATAACTTCGTGTTATTTTACTATGGACTATTGAATAGATTGATCAGAAAGGATAACTTTGAGGTGGTTTCGTACCCTACAATAATCTCTTCGTTTGTTCTCCACTATTAGTGACTTTGGAGTGACTCTTTGTTGCATGTTGAGGGATAGTTATATGATCCAATTATGTTATTATTGTTGAGAGAACTTGCACTAGTGAAAGTATGAACCCTAGGCCTTATTTCCTAGCATTGCAATACCGTTTGTGCTCACTTTTATCATTAGTTACCTTGCTGTTTTTATATTTTCAGATTACAAAAACCTATATCTACCATACAAATTGCACTTATATCACCATCTCTTCGCCGAACTAGTGCACCTATACAATTTACCATTGTAATGGGTGTGTTGGTGATACGTCTCCAATGTATCTATAATTTTTTATTGTTCCATGCTATTATATTATCAACCTTGGATGTTTTATATGCATTTATATGCTATTTTATATGATTTTTGGGACTAACTTATGAACCTAGAGCCCAGTGCAGTTTCTGTTTTTTTCCTTGTTTTAGAATATCGTAGAAAAGGAAAATCATACGGAGTCCAATTGACCTGAAACATCATGGAACTTATTTTTGGACAAGAAGAAGCCCATAGAGTATCGGAGATGGACCAGGAGAGTCCCAGGCTGCCCATGAGGGTGGGGGGCGCCCACCCCCCTGGGCGCACCCCCCTGCCTCGTGGACAGCCTGGAGGTCCACCGACATACTTCTTCCTCCCATATATACCCATATACCCTAAAAACTTCAGGGGGCACAATAGATCGGGAGTTCCACCGCCAGAAGCCTCCGTAGCCACCAAAAACCAATCTAGACCCGTTCCGGCACCCTGCCGGAGGGGGAATCCTTCTCCGGTGGCCATCTTCATCATCCCGGTGCTCTCCATGACGAGGAGGGAGTAGTTCTCCCTCGGGGCTGAGGGTATGTACCAGTAGCTATGTGTTTGATCTCTCTCTCTCTCGTGTTCTTGAGGTGGTACGATCTTGATGTATCGCGAACTTTGCTATTATAGTTTGATCTTATGATGTTTCTCCCCATCTACTCTCTTGTAATGGATTGAGTTTTCCCTTTGAAGTTATCTTATCAGATTGAGTCTTTAAGGATTTGAGAACACTTGATGTATGTCTTGCGTGGGATACCCGTGGTGACAATGGGGTATTCTATTGATCCACTTGATGTATGTTTTGGTGATCAACTTGCGGGTTTCGCCCATGAACCTATGCATAGGGGTTGGCACACGTTTTCGTCTTTACTCTCCGGTAGAAACTTTGGGGCACTCTTTGAAGTACTTTTGTTGGTTTGAATAGATGAATCTGAGATTGTGTGATGCATATATTGTAATCATACCCGCGGGTACTTGAGGTGACATTGGAGTATCTAGGTGACATTAGGGTTTTGATTGATTTGTGCCTTAAGGTGTTATTCTAGTACGAACTCTAGGATAGATTGAACGGGAAAAATAGCTTCATGTTATTTTACTACGGACTCTTGAATAGATCGATCAGAAAGAATAACTTTGAGGTGGTTTCATACCCTACCATAATCTCTTCGTTTGTTCTCCGCTATTACTGACTTTGGAGTGACTCTTTGTTGCATGTTGAGGGATAGTTATGTGATCCAATTATGTTATTATTGTTGAGAGAACTTGCACTAGTGAAAGTATGAACCCTAGGCCTTGTTTCAATGCATTGCAATACTGTTTGTGCTCACTTTTATCATTAGTTACCTTGCTGTTTTTATATTCAGATTACAAAAACATTTATCTACCATCCATATACCACTTGTATCACCAACTCTTCGCCGAACTAGTGCACCTATACAATTTACCATTGTATTGGGTGTGTTGGGGACACAAGAGACTCTTTGTTATTTGGTTGCAGGGTTGCTTGAGGGAGAACATCTTCATCCTATGCCTCCTACGGATTGATAAACCTTAGGTCATCCACTTGAGGGAAATTTGCTACTGTCCTACAAACCTCTGCACTTGGAGGCCCAACAACGTCTACAAGAAGAAGGTTGTGTAGTAGACATCAAGCTCTTTTCTGGTGCCGTTGCCGGGGAGGTTAGCGCTTGAAGGTATATCTCTAGATCTTGCAATCGAATCTTTTTGTTTCTTGTTTTAGCACTAGTTTAGTTTATAAAATAAAACTACAAAAAGAATATGGAATTGAGTTTGCCTCATACGCTTCATCTTTTTAATATCTTTCATGAGTATGATGGAAAGGAAAATTGTGCCAAAGTGTTAGAATAAGAATGCATTAAAATGTTTGCCACTAAATATTTGAATGATGAGCATGATTGCAATGTTGTTAGTATGAATTCCTTGAATATACATGATGCTAATGATATGCAAAGCCACAAGCTTGGGGAAGCTATGTTTGATGAAGATGATATTTTTTGTCCCCCAAGTTTTGATGAGAAAATGTATTATGATGAAAGCATGCCTCCTACTTATGATGATTATATTGATGAAAGTGGATTTGGAAAGGTCATGACTTTATTTTGTGATGAATCCACTATTTCGGAAGAGGTTCCAATTGATTATGAGAACAAAGTTGCTACCTATGATGATTATTGTGATGACATGTATGCTATAAAGATTTATGATAACCATGAAACTTGTCATCATAATTTTAGTTTTCAATTGGATTATGCCTCACATGATAGTTATTTTGTTGAGTTTGCTTCCACTACTATTCATGAGAAGAAGTTTGCTTATGTGGAGAGTAATAAAAATTCTATGCTTGTGGATCATGAAAAGAATGCTTTATGTGATGATTATATTGTTGAATTCATTCATGATGCTACTGAAAATTATTATGAGGGAGGAACATGTGCTTGTAGGAATTGCAATAATATCAAGTTTCCTCTCGATGTGCTTAAAGTTTCGAAATTATGCTTGTTTTACCTTCCTATGCAAGTTGATTCTTGTTCCCATAAGTTGTTTGCTCAAAAAATCCCTATGCATAGAAAGTGGGTTAGACTTAAATGTTCTAGTCATATTCTTCATGATGCTCTCTTTATGTTTCAATTCTTATCTTTTATGTGAGCATCATTGAAATCATCATTCCTAGCTAGGGGCGTTAAACGATAGCGCTTGTTGGGAGGGAACCCAATATTATTTTTGTTCCTTGCTTTTTGTTCCTGTTTAGTAATAAATTATATATCTAGCCTCTGTTATTATTGAGTTTTTATGTTTTAATTAGTGTTTGTGCCAAGTAGAACCGTTGGGAAGACTTGTGGAAAGTCTTGTTGATCTTGCTGTAAAAAAACAGAAACTTTAGCGCTCACGAGAATTGCTGCCATTTTTTATTGGAGAGTGCTATTTAGTTATTTATTTTTGCAGATGATTAATAGATAAATTCCTCACGTACATAAATTTATTTTAGAATTTTCGGGGTTCCAGAAGTTTGCGTTAGTTACAGATTATTACAGACTGTTCTGTTTTTGACAGATTCTGTTTTTCGTGTGTTGTTTGCTTATTTTAATGAATCTATGAGTAGTATCGGAGGGTATGAACCATAGATGAGTTGGAATACAGTAGATATTACACCAATATAAATAAATAATGAGTTCATTACAGTACCTTGAAGTGGTGTTTTGTTTTCTTTCGCTAACGGAGCTCACGAGTTTTCTACTTTAAGTTTTGTGTTGTGAAGTTTTCAAGTTTTTGGTAAAGATTCGATGGACTATGGAATAAGGAGTGGCAAGAGCCTAAGCTTGGGTATGCCCAAGGCACTCCAAGGTAATATTCAAGGACAACCAAAAGCCTAAGCTTGGGGATGCCCCGGAAGGCATCCCCTCTTTCGTCTTCGTTCATCGGTAACTTTACTTGGAGCTATATTTTTATTCGCCACATGATATGTGTTTTGCTTGGAGCGTCATTTTATTTTATTTAGTTTTGCTTGTTGTTTGAATAAAATACCAAGATCTGAAATCCTTAAATGTTAGAGAGTCTTCACATAGTTGCATAATTATTTGACTACTCATTGAGCTTCACTTATATCTTTCGAAGTAGTTTGTTGTTGCTCTAGTGCTTCACTTATATCTTTCTAGAGCACGGTGGTGGTTTTATTTTGTAGAAATAGATGAACTCTCATGCTTCACTTATATCATTTTGAGAGTCTCTAAACAGCATGGTAGTTTGCTTTGGTTATGAATTTAGTCCTAATATGATGGGCATCCAAGAGGGATATAATAAAAACTTTCATATAAAGTGCATTGAATACTATGAGAAGTTTGATACTTGATAATTGTTTTGAGATATGGAGATGGTGATATTAGAGTCGTGCTAGTTCAGTAGTTGTGAATTTGAGAAATGCTTGTGTTAAAGTTTGTGAGTCCCATAGCATGCACGTATGGTGAACCGTTATGTTAAGAAGTCAGAGCATGATGTATTTATTGATTGTCCTCCTTATGAGTGGCGGTCGGGGACGAGTGATGGTCTTTTCCTACCAATCTATCCCCCTAGGAGCATGCATGTAGTACTTTGCTTCGATAACTAATAGATTTTTGCAATAAGTATGTGAGTTCTTTATGACTAATGTTGAGTCCATGGATTATACGCACTCTCACCCTTCCACAATTGCTAGCCTCTCTAATACCGCGCACCTTTCGCTGGTATCATACACCCACCATATACCTTCCTCAGAACATCCACCATACCTACCTATCATGGCATTTCCATAGCCATTCCGAGATATATTGCCATGCAACTTTCCACCGTTCCGTTTACTATGACACGCCCCATCATTGTCATATTGCTTTGCATGATCATGTAGTTGACATTGTATTTGTGGCAAAGCCACCATTCATAATCCTTTCATACATGTCACTCATGCATCATTGCACATCCCGGTACACCACCGAAGGCATTCATATAGAGTCATATTTTTTTCTAGTATCGAGTTGTAATCTTTGAGTTGTAAATAAATAGAAGTGTGATGATCGTCATTAATAGAGCATTGTCCCAAAAAAAGGCCAAATCAAAAAAGAAGGGACATTTACATCTATGCCCCTAATTTGCGCCCACTCTCAGATTTACCCCTAATTTCAAAGCCTGCTCAAATTTGCCCCTCCGCCGTTAGGTACACTTACAGAAATACCCTCATGTGCCGTTACCGTCCGGTCAAAGCAGGTCAAAGCCGGTCAAAGGGTTTGTGGGATCAAAGATACTCACGTTCGCAAGGTGCGTGCAAAGTTTCGTGCTGTTCGTACATTCCAAGAGCTCGTGTCAGAGGAAAAACAATAAATATGTAAGCCTGTGAACAGTAAATTCAAAAAAATAGTAAGAAAATTCAAAAAACTATGAAATTTTTTGGCATCAAAGAGGCTCGGGTCTGCAAGCTGCGTGCAAATTTTTGTTGTGTTTGGACATTGGAGGGGCTTATGGAGAAAAAAACAAAATTTGGCCTGGGAAAAAACTTGGGAAAAATGACTATTTTGTTTTTTCTTACTAGATCTCCTCGCATGTCATTTGATCACAAAAACTTTCAAGCACCTTGTGCACCCAAGCCACTTTGATGCCAAAAAATTTCATATATTTTTATTTTTTTGCTATTTTATGTCAAATTTATTGTTCACAAGGGTGCATATTAACTGTTTTTCCTCGCCACGAGCTCCTGGAATGTCCAAATAGCACGGAAATTTGCACACACCTTGGGCACATGAGTATCTTAGATCTCACAAAATTTTAGATTTTTTTTGCTATTTTTTCAGGACGGTCAAAGCTGTTTGACCGGACGGTAACGGTGCAAAAGGGCATTTCTATAAGGGCACCTAACGGCGGAGGGGCAAATTTGAGTAGGCTTTCGAATTAGGGGTATATCTGATTAGGTGGTTCGAGTTAGGGACAGAAATGCAAATGGCCCAAAAAAGAAAGGCCAAAAAAATGGCCAAATAAAAAAGGGGGCAATGCTACTATCCTTTTACCACACTTGTGCTTCAAAGTAGCACCATGATCTTCATGATAGAGAGTCTCTTGTTTTGTCACTTTCATATACTACTGGGAAATTTTTATTATAGAACTTGGCTTGTATATTCCAACAATGGGCCTCCTCAAGTGCCCTAGGTCTTCGGGAGCAAGCAAGTTGGATGCACACCCACTTAGTTTCTTTTGTTGAGCATTCATGCATTTATAGCTCTAGTGCATCTGTTGCATGGCAATCCCTACTCACTCACATTGATATCTATTAATGGGCATCTCCATAGCCTGTTGATACGCCTAGTTGATGTGAGACTATCTTCTCCTTTTTGTCTTCTCCACAACCACCATCCTATTCCACCTATAGTGCTATATCCATGGCTCACGCTCATATATTGCGTGAAGATTGAAAAAGTTTGAGAACATCAAAAGTATGAAACAATTGCTTGGCTTGTCATCGGGGTTGTGCATGATTTGAATACGTTGTGTGGTCAAGATGGAGCATAGCCAGACTATATGATTTTGTAGGGATAACTTTCTTTGGCCATGTTATTTTGAAGAGACATAATTGCTTAGTTAGTATGCTTGAAGTATTATTATTTCTATGTCAATATTAAACTTTTGTCTTGAATCTTATGGATCTGAATATTCTTGCCACAATAAATAAGAATTACTTAGAGAAATATGTTAGGTAGCATTCCACATCAAAAATTCTGTTTTTATCATTTACCTACTCGAGGACGAGCAGGAATTAAGCTTGGGGATGCTGATACATCTCCAACGTATCTATAATTTTTTATTCTTCCATGCTATTATATTATCAACCTTGGATGTTTTATATGCATTTAAATGCCTATTTTATATGATTTCTGGGACTAACCTATTAACCTAGAGCCCAGTGCCAGTTTTTGTTTTTTTCCTTGTTTTAGAATATCGCAGAAAAGGAAAATCAAACGGAGTCCAATTGACCTGAAACTTCACGGAACTTATTTTTGGACCAGAAGAAGCCCATGGAGTATCGGAGATGGACTAGGAGAGTCTCGGGCTGCCCACGAGGGTGGGGGGCACGCCCCCTGCCTCGTGGACAGCCCGGAGGTCCACCGACGTACTTCTTCCTCCCATATATACCCATATACCCTAAAAACTTCGGGGAGCACAATAGATCGGGAGTTCCGCCGCCAGAAGCCTCTGTAACCACCAAAAACCAATCTAGACCCGTTCCAGCACCCTCCCGGAGGGGGAATCCTTCTCCGGTGGCCATCTTCATCATCCCGGTGCTCTGCATGATGAGGAGGGAGTAATTCTCCCTCGGGGCTGAGGGTATGTACCAGTAGCTATGTGTTTGATCTCTCTCTCTCTCTCTCGTGTTCTTGAGGTGGTACGATCTTGATGTATCGCAAGCTTTGCTATTATAGTTTGATCTTATGATGTTTCTCCCCCTCTACTCTCTTGTAATGGATTGAGTTTTCCCTTTGAAGTTATCTTATCGGATTGAGTATTTAAGGATTTGAGAACACTTGATGTATGTCTTGCGTGGGATACCCGTGGTGACAATGGGGTATTCTATTGATCCACTTGATGTATGTTTTGGTGATCAACTTGCGGGTTTCGCCCATGAACCTATGCATAGGGGTTGGCACACGTTTTCGTCTTTACTCTCCGGTAGAAACTTTGGGGCACTCTTTGAAGTACTTTTGTTGGTTTGAATAGATGAATCTGAGATTGTGTGATGCATATATTGTAATCATACCCGCGGGTACTTGAGGTGACATTGGAGTATCTAGGTGACATTAGGGTTTTGATTGATTTGTGCCTTAAGGTGTTATTCTAGTACGAACTCTAGGATAGATTGAACGAAAAAAATAGCTTCATGTTATTTTACTACGGACTCTTGAATAGATCGATCAGAAAGAATAACTTTGAGGTGGTTTCGTACCCTACCATAATCTCTTCGTTTGTTCTCCGCTATTAGTGACTTTGGAGTGACTCTTTGTTGCATGTTGAGGGATAGTTATGTGATCCAATTATGTTATTATTGTGGAGAGAACTTGCACTAGTGAAAGTATGAACCCTAGGCCTTGTTTCAACGCATTGCAATACCGTTTGTGCTCACTTTTATCATTAATTACCTTGCTGTTTTTATATTTTCAGATTACAAAAACCTTTATCTACCATCCATATACCACTTGTATCACCATCTCTTCGCCGAACTAGTGCACCTATACAATTTACCATTGTATTGGGTGTGTTGGGGACACAAGAGACTCTTTGTTATTTGGTTGCAGGGTTGCTTGAGGGAGACCATCTTCATCCTACGCCTCTTACGGATTGATAAACCTTAGGTCATCCACTTGAGGGAAATTTGCTACTGTCCTACAAACCTCTGCACTTGGAGGCCCAACAACGTCTACAAGAAGAAGGTTGTGTAGTAGACATCAGTTGGGGACACAAGAGACTCTTTGTTATTTGGTTGCAGGGTTGTTTGAGAGAGACCATCTTCATCCTACACCTCCCACGGATTGATAAACCTTAGGTCATCCACTTGAGGGAAATTTGCTACTGTCCTACAAACCTCTGCACTTGAAGGCCCAACATCGTCTACAAGAAGAAGGTTGTGTAGTAGACATCAAGCTCTTTTTTGGCGCCGTTGCCGAGGAGGTTAGCGCTTGAAGGTATATCTTTAGATCTTGCAATCGACTCTTTTAGTTTCTTGTTTTATCACTAGTTTAGTCTATAAAAGAAAATTACAAAAAATATGGAATTGAGGGTATCTCATATGCTTCATCTTTTTAATGTCTTTCATGAAAATAAGGATTCCAATAATTGTGCCAAAGTGTTAGAAGAAGAATGCATTAGAATGTTTGGCACTAAATATTTGAATGATGAGCATGATTGCAATGTTGTTAGTATGAATTCCTTGAATATCCATGGAACTAATGATGATTGCACTAGTCATGATGAAAATGTCTCTTATAAGCATTTCAGTTTTTGTGGAGTGCATAGAGTTTGCAAGTACACACCAAATAGGGAAGATAGATTTTGCAAGAGGCATAAGTATTTAGAAACTAAATGGTTGCAAGAAAGGCTAGATGTTTGTGCTGAAAATTTAAATTTTCTTAGCCATCCTTGTGAACTTTGCAATGAACATGCTCATTTAAATATCCAATGCAAATTGTTTCATGATTGAATCGTGTCCAAAAATTGTGATGACTTGATTTCCCTTGCGCATCATAATGAACTTGGTTTGCTTCTGGGTTATGAAGAAATGAAACGTATAACTAAGGATATTCCAGAATTTGCCCTTGATAAATTCTTGATTTTGATCTAGAGGAAATTTATATGTATTGTGCGGTGAATTGCATTGAAAATCCTTATATCGCCAATTACATAAAGACAAGAAAACAAATAGAAGATGAAGAGAACACTAATGAAAGGGAAGAGACTTCCCAATATCCTCCTGTTATTTCTTATGATGAATCAGGTAACAAGGAAGAGCTTTCTATCCAACCAATCTCATTAATAAGGATCTCCAAAAAGAGGGTTAAACCCACACATGATGCTAAGAAGCAAAAGAAAAGACGTAGAAGCAAAGGTAAAAAGGTATCCCTCCCAAATGATGTCGCTCCTATTACTCATTGCGATGATATTAATTGCTATACTATTGGTGCTATCCATACTATTAATGATGAGAGTGATTATTCTTATGATATGAAAAGGCCCAAGCTTGGGGATGCTAAGTTTGATGAGAATGACATGTTTGAGAATTTATTTGCTGCAATTAATGTTTGCCCCAAGCTTGGGGATGCTACGTTTCATGAACATGATATATTTAACCTCCCAAGTTTTGATATGCAAATTTATTATGATGATAGTATGCCTCCTATTTATGATGATTATATTGATGAAAGTGGGTTTGGAAGAGTGTCAACTTTAGGAAGTGATGATCCCACTATTTTGGAGGATTTTGAATCATATTGTGATAATTGTGAAAGTGGATTTGGAGAGGTCATGACTTTATTTAGTATTGATTCCACTATCTTGGAAGAGGTTTCAATTGACTATGATGAGAACAAAGTTGCTACTTATGATGATTATTGTGATGACACTTATGCTATAAAAAGTAGTGATGGTTATATTTATAAAACTTGTCATGATTATGATTACCCTCTTTCTTAACATCACTCTTTTAATGTGGAAACAATTTATAGTATTCTAGTTTCTTATGATACTCCCACTATCCCGAATGAGAAGAATTTTGCTTATGAGGATAATAGTAAATTTTCTATGCTTGTAGATCATGAAAAGAATGCTTTTATGTGATGGTTATATTGTTTAATTCATTCATGATGCTACTAAAAATTATTATGAGGGAGGAATATATGCTTGTAGGGATTGCAATAATATCAAGTTTCCTCTCTATGTGCATAAAGTTTTAAAGTTATGCTTGTTTTGCCTTCCTATGCTAGTTGATTATTGTTCCCATAGGTTGTTTGTTCACAAAATATCTAGGCATAGGAAGTGGGTTAGACTTAAATGTGCTAGTCATATTCTTCATGATGCTCTCTTTATGTTACAATTCTTATCTTTTATGTGAGCATCATTGAAATCATCATGCCTAGCTAGGGGCGTTAAACGATAGTGCTTGTTGGGAGGCAACCCAATTTTATTTTTGTTCTTTGCTTTTTGCTCATGTTTAGTAATAAATAATTCATCTAGCCTCTGTTTAGATGTGGTTTTATGTTTTAATTAGTGTTTGTGCCAAGTAGAACCTTTGGGAAGACTTGGGGAAAGTCTTTGCGATCTTGCTGTAAAAAACAAACTTTAACGCTCACGAGATTAGCTGCATTTTTTTACTGGAGAGTGCTATTAGGTTGGTTCTTTTTGCAGATGATTAATAGAAAAATTCCTCACGTCCACCAATTTATTTCAGAATTTTGGGGGTTACATAAGTATTCGAAACCTACAGATTACTACAGATTGTTCTGTTTTTGATAGATTCTGTTTTCATTGTGTTGTTTGCTTATTTTGATGAATCTATGAGTAGTATCGGAGGGTATGAACCATAGAGAAGTTGGAATACAGTAGATATTACACCAATATGAATTTAGAATGAGTTCACAACAGTACCTAAGTGGTGATTTATTTTCTTATACTAACGGAGCTTACAAGTTTTCTGTTAAGTTTTGTGTTGTGAAGTTTTCAAGTTTTGGGTAAAGATTTGATGGACTATGGGATAAGGAGTGGCAAGAGCCTAAGATTGGAGATTCCCAAGTCACCCCAAGGTAATATTCAAGGACAACCAAGAGCCTAAGCTTGGGGATGCCCCGGATGGCATCCCCTCTTTCATCTTCGTTCATCGGTAACTTTACTTGGAGCTATATTTTTATTCACCACATGATATGTGTTTTGCTTGGAGCGTCATTTTATTTTATTTTGATTTGCTTGCTGTTTGAATAAAATACCAAGATCTTAAATTCTTAAATGTTAGAGTCTTCACATAGTTGCATGATTATCCGACTGTTCATTGATCTTCACTTATATCTTTTGAAGTAGTTTGTCGTTTGCTCTAGTGCTTCACTTATATCCTTTTAGAGCACGGCGGTGGTTTTATTTTAAGAAATAGATGAACTCTCATGCTTCACTTATATCATTTTGAGAGTCTCTAAACAGCATGGTAATTTGCTTTGTTTATGATACTAGTCCTAATATGATAGGCATCCAAGAGGGATATAATAAAAACTTTCATATAAAGTGCATTGAATACTATGAGAAGTTTGATACTTGATAATTGTTTTGAGATATGAAGATGGTAATATTAGAGTCGTGCTAGTTGAGTAATTGTGAATTTGAGAAATACTTGTGTTGAAGTTTGCAAGTCCCGTAGCATGCACGTATGGTAACCGTTGTGTAACAAATTTGAAGCATAAGGTGTTTCTTTGATTGCCTTCCTTATGAGTGGTGGTCGGGGACGAGAGATGGTCTTTTCCTACCAATCTATCCCCCTAGGAGCATGCACATAGTGCTTGGTTTTTGATGACTTGTAGATTTTTGCAATAAGTATGTGAGTTCTTTATGACTAATGTTGAGTCCATGGATTATACGCACTCTCACCCTTCCATCATTGCTAGCCTCTTCGGTACCGTACATTGCTCTTTCTCACCTTGAGAGTTGGTGCAAGCTTCGCCGGTGCATCCAAACCCCGTGATATGATACACTCTGTCACACATAAACCTCCTTATATCTTCCTCAAAACAGCCACCATACCTACCTATTAGGGCATTTCCATAGCCATTCCGAGATATATTGCCATGCAACTTTCCACCGTTCCGTTCATCATGACACACATCATCATTGTCATATTGCCTTGCATGATCATGTAGTTGACATCGTATTTGTGGCAAAGCCACCATGCATAATTTATCATACATGTCACTCTTGATTCATATGCCAATCCCGGTACACCACCGGAAGCATTCATATAGAGTCATACTTTGTTCTAGTATCGAGTTGTAATCTTTGAGTTCTAAATAAATAGAAATTTGATGATCATCATTAATAGAGCATTGTCCCCCAAAAAAGGAAAAAATAGAGAAATGCCAAATAAAACAAATAAAAAATAAAATAAAATAAAATGGGCAATGCTACTATCCTTTTTCCACACTTGTGCTTCAGCAAAGATTATGACTAACCACATTCATAATAACGCATAGGTCTCAAGCTTACTCATATCAATGGCATAATCAATGTAACGCCCTCGATGCGGCTATATCTCCCACGCGTCGAAGCACGACTTAGAGGCATAACCGCATTGAAAGCAATGTCGCAAGTGAGGTAATCTTCACACAACCCATGTAATACATAAGGGAAAGAGATACATAGTTGGCTTACAAACGCCACTTCACACAATACATGAATTAAAGCATTACATTCATCCAAATACACTCAAGGTCCGACTACGGAACCAAAATAAAAGAACACTATCCCAAATGCTACACAGATCCCCGATCGACCCCAACTGGGCTCCACTACTGATCAACTAGAACGAAACAACACAAAGGACAAGATCTTCATCGAGCTCCTCCTTGAGCTGGGTTGCGTCACCTGCTCGGTAACATCGGCACCTGCAAACTGGTTTTGGAAGTATCTGTGAGTCACGGGGACTCAGCAATCTCACACTCTCGCGATCAAGACTATTTAAGCTTATAGGTAGGGTAAAAGGTATGATGTGGAGTTGCAGCAAGTGACTAGCATATATGGTGGCTAACATACGCAAATGAGAGCGAGAAGAGAAGGCAAAAGCACGGTCGAACAACTATGATCAAGAAGTGATCCTAGAACAACCTATGTCAAGAATTACTCCAACACCGTGTTCACTTCCCGGACTCCGTCGAGAAGAGACCATCACGGTTACACACGCGGTTGATGTATTTTAATTAAGATCAACTTCAGGTTTTCTACAACCGAACATTAACAGATTCCCATCTGCCCATAACCGCGGGCACGACTTTCGAAAGTTCAAATCCCTGCAGGGGTGTCCCAACTTATCCCATCACAAGCTCTCACGGTCAACGAAGGATATTCCTTCTCCCAAGACAATCCGATCAGACTCGGCATCCCGGTTACAAGACATCCTCGACAATGGTAAAACAAGTCCAGCAAGACCGCTCGATGCGCCGACATCCCGATAGGTGCTGCACATATCTCTTTCTCAGGGCACACCGGATAAGCAATACGTACAACTAAAACCAGCCCTCGAGTTTCCCCGAGGTGGCGCGGCAAGGGGCTCTAGATTGGACCAACACTTAGACAAGCACTGGCCCGAGGGGGGTTAAAATAAAGATGACCCTTGGGCTGGCCTAACCCAAGGGAAAAAGAGGCTAGGTGGTGAATGGTAAAACCAAGGTTGGGCCTTGCTGGAGGAGTTTTATTCAAAGTGAACTGTCAAGGGGTTCCCATTATAACCCAACCGTGTAAGGAACACAAAATCCGGGAACATAACACCGATATGACGGAAACTAGGGCGGCAAGAGTGGAACAAAACACCAGGCATAAGGCCGAGCCTTCCACCCTTTACCAAGTATATAGATGCATTAATTAAATAAGAGATATTGTGATATCCCAACAAAAATCCATGTTCCAACATGGAACAAGCTCCAATCTTCACCTGCAACTAACAACGATATAAGAGGGGCTGAGCAAAGCGGTAACATAGCCAAACAACGGTTTGCTAGGACAAGGTGGGTTAGAGGCTTGGCTTAACAATATGGGCGGCATGATAAGCAAGTGGTAGGTATCGCAGCATAGGCACAGCAAAAGAGCGAGCAACTAGCAAGCAAAGATAGAAGTGATTTCGAGGGTATGGTCATCTTGCCTGAGATCCCGCAAGGAAGAAGAACGAGTCCATGAAGAAGACAAATGGATGTAGTCAAACGGGTCCTCACAAACGCGACACTATCGGAACCAACCCGAAGAAGCAACACCGGAAAGAAGCACACAACATAGTAAACAACCAACACATGAACATAGCATGATATGCGGGATGTGGTATGTGATGCATATGCATGATTTGGAAAGGAATGGTTGAACCTGGCCTCAACTTGGAAATCCAAGAGTGTCACTAGAAAGAGGAATTGATTTCGATCGAAATCGCTATAAAGATTACCGGAATCGGATGCACGGTTTGGAAATGACAAGCAAAACAAATATGGCACCGGTCTGCGATAATCAGCAAGAAGCCATCTAAATGCATCAAGAAAAATATGCTACAGTACTCAAACATGGCAAAAAAATACATGGCAGGGATCCACTCATGATGCTTCACAAAAGATGAACACTGAGCTATGGCTAATTCACTCATTAACAGGTTCAAACAAGCATGGCAAAAGTGCAAAAGATAACAGGTTTCAGACTTAGTGAAATTAACAGCAAGTCAGGAATTTATCATCAGGAAGCAATGTTTAGAGCACGATAACTACATGCTACAGGAACATATCATGGCAAATAAAGGCTTGGCATGGAGATAATCAAAACATATAACAAAAGTCCCTTAGTGACCATGAGCCAAAATGGATCATAAAATACAATTGCAAGCATGTGAACATAGCAAAAACATAAACAGATTCAGACTTAGTGAAAAACTGGAGCATGGCAAAAACAGATAACGAGTAGGCATGTTTATGAGCTTGATGCACTCACTATGAGGCATTGCATGACAAACTAAGCATACAACCAGCAAATAGACATGGCATAGAAGCTAGACATGGCAAGAACAACAACATAACATGCATGGATCAACAACAACAAGCTCGGCAAAATTGCTAATCATGTTAACAATCTGCCAGGAACAATTTATAGCAAAAGTAGAGCTCGATTGACTCAAGCTAGGGTGCTCCATAAATGCAAACAAAGACATGGATGGATAGAGCACCACAATATCTACAAAACATCCTTACTGATCATGCTCAAAAGAGACACGGATCACTAGGAAACAACATGAACATATGGCATAAAAATAATGACAGGGCAAGGACTTGGTGAAATTCTAAGTCCTTGAAATCAGCATCAATGAGTAAGCTACTTTGCATGCTTGTGCTAGTCACCACAAGGATCACAAAAATACATGGCATACACCCCTGTAAAGATGGCATGGCATATTTCAAAACACATGTAGAGCTCAGGATCATAGCATGCACACATTAATCATGGCAAAAATGACAAAAGGGCATTTGTTGAAACAGATCTGAAACAATCATCACATAGCCCTCTCCCAACAGCATTTCCGGCATCAAGATGAGCTCAAATGAAAATGATGCAATGAGATGAAATGATTTACTCATTGAGGCGAACATTTTGATATGCTACACGCACGAATCGGAGCAACGGTGAGGAAGTTATGATGCGATGAAAATGCTCAAAATATTAGGGTTAGGAGAGGAAGTCAACCCTCGGGATCTCAGATCCAGATCTGCACGCGGATCGAGGCACTCACCGGAGAGTCGCCGGAACAGGGCACCGGAGTTGTGGAGGAAGACGGAGCTCGGGGAGGCGCGCGGGGGCCGAGGTGGCGCGGGGCGGCGGTGACCGTCGAGGTTGGCGACGGCGACGAAGAACCGGGCGGCGCGCGGCGTCCGGCGGAGTCCGGTCGCCGGAGACAGTCGCGGCGACGGGAGGCGACTTGCGGTGGTGGCGCTCGCCGTCCCCAGGCTCGGGGCGCGTGCGGGGAAACGGACGGGCGGGGGGGGGCAGCGCTCGGGCCGGCGCGGGCAGATGCGGCGATGTGGGCGCGGGCGGGCGACATGTTAGCGTCTGGTTGGCTGAGGTGGCGGTGATGCTGAGGTGGCGGCTCCGGATTGGTCCGGGTGAGGTGGAGGTGGCGGTGGACATTGTCCGGCGCGGAGAAGAAATGTCCGGTGGCGCGCGGTGGAGGAAGTTAGGGTTTTATCTGCGCGAAAATTCCGGGAGGGACACATATATATAGGTAGAGGGAGCTAGGAAGCTCCAAATGAGGTGCGGTTTGTGGCCACGCGATCGTGATCGAATGATCTAGATGATGGAGGAGGTTTAGGTGGGTTTTGGGCCACTTTGGAGGGGTGTTGGGCTGCAACACACACGAGGCCTTTTTGGTCCCTCGGTTAACCGTTGGAGTATCAAACGAAGTCCAAATGGTACGAAACTTGACAGGCGGTCTACCGGTAGTAAACCAAGGCTGCATGACAAGTCTCGGTCCAATCCGAGAACGTTTAACACCCGCACACGAAAAGAGGTAGAACAGGACACCGGGTGACATAGGAGCACCGGATAGCAAAACGGACAACGGGGAAAATGCTCGGATGCATGAGACAAACAAGTATGCAAATGCAATTTACATGATGGCATGATATGAGATACATGACACGCAAGCAATGACAAGGCAACAACAGCGAATAACTGGAAGACACCTGGCACATCGGTCTCGGGGCGTTACAATCAACTAGCGAGCAATAATTATAAATCTCGGATGACAACACTTTCTCAAAACAATCATAATATGATATAACAAGATGGTATCTCGCTAGCCCTTTCTGAGACCACAAAACATAAATGCAGAGCACCTTTAAAGATCAAGGACTGACTAGACATTGTAATTCATGGTAAAAGAGATCCAGTCAAGTCATACTCAATGTAAACTAACAGTAATGAATGCAAATGACAGCGGTGCTCTCCAACTGGTGCTTTTTAATAAGAAGATGATGACTCAACATGAAAGTAAATAGATAGGCCCTTCGCAGAGGGAAGCAGGGATTTGTAGAGGTGCCAGAGCTCGGTTTTGAAATAGAGGTGAATAATATTTTGAGCGGTATACTTTCATTGTCAACATAACAACCAAGAGATGGCAATATCTGCCATGCTACACACATTATAGGCGGTTTCCAAAGAGAATGGTAAAGTTTATACTCCCCCTCCACCAACAAGCATCAATCCATGGCTTGCTCGAAACAACGAGTGCCTCCAACTAACAAGAGTCCCAGGGGGAGTTTTCTTTGCAATTATTTTGAATTGATTTGCATAAAGCATGAGACTGGGCATCCCGGTGACCAGCCACTTTCTCGTGAGTGAGGAGCGGAGTCCACTCCTCTTGAGAATAACCCGCCTAACATGGAAGATACAGACATCCCTAGTTGATACATGAGCTATTCGAGCATACAAAACAGGATATTTATTTGAAGGTTTAGAGTTTGGCACATACAAATTTACTTGGAACGGCAGGTAGATACCGTATATAGGTAGGTATGGTGGACTCATATGGAATAACTTTGGGGTTTTTATGGAGTTGGATGCACAAGCAGTATTCCCGCTTAGTACAGGTGAAGGCTAGCAAAAGACTGGGAAGCGACCAGCTAGAGAGCGACAACAGTCATGAACATGCATTAAAATTAATCAACACCGAATGCAAGCATGAGTAGGGTATAATCCACCATGAACATAACTATCGTGAAGGCTATGTTGATTTTGTTTCAACTACATGTGTGAACATGCGCCAAGTCAAGTCACTTAAATCATTCAGAGGAGGATACCACCCTATCATACCACATCACAACCATTTTAATAGCATGTTGGCACGCAAGGTAATCCATTATAAGCTCCTAGCTAATCAAGCATGGCACAAGAAACTATGATCTCTAGTTGTCATTGCAAACATGTTTATTCATAATAGGCTGAATTAGGAACGATGAACTAATCATATTTACAAAAACAAGAGAGGTTGAGTTCATACCAGCTTTTCTCATCTCAATAAGTTCATCATATAATCATCATTATTGCCTTTCACTTGCACGACCGAACAATGTGGATAATAATAATAGTGCACGTGCATTGGACTAAGCTGGAATCTGCAAGCATTCAATAAACAGGAGAAGACAAGGTAATATGGGCTCTTTTGTCAGATCAACAATAATGCATATAAGAGCTACTTCAACAATTTAATTATGGTCTTCTCCTATCGACCCCCAAAGAAAAGAAAAGAAATAAAACTATTTACACGGGAAAGCTCCCAACAAGCAAAAGAAGAACAAGAAATCTTTTTGGGTTTTCTTTTTAATTACTACTACAAGCATGGAAAGTAAACTAATTAAAAGCTACAACTAATTTTTTTGGTTTTTCTTAAGGTTTATCAAACACACAAGAAGAAAGCATAAAAAGGAAATAAACTAGCATGGATGATACAACGAAAATGTATGAGCACCGACATCTAGCAATGAGTGTGTGAGCATAAATGTAATGTCGGTGAGAAATACGTACTCCCCCAAGCTTAGGCTTTTGGCCTAAGTTGGTCTATGGCCACGGCTGGCCTGGCGGATATCCATAATAATAGTTGGGGTCGTACTGAGATGCAGCGCCTATCGCCTCCTGAGCTGTAGCGTGGCGACGAGCGGCCTCCGCCCTCCTCTCGTACTCATCTGCCTCCTCTCTAGTAATAACATATCTTCCTTTTGCCTCCTCACAAAGGAACTAGTGAGATAGTGATATTGGCACTTCTCTTCCTCGAAGCTCACAAGATCTGCGTTACGCAAATATGCGTTAAATTCTTCCTTAATTCCTGCTCGATCCACAAAGTTTTCAGAAGGCCATTCACAAGGACGCACTGGAGCGTCTCTTGCTGGCTCTTCATCAGCATCACGCATTGCAAGCCTGGGTCCTTGCTTCCTTGAAGAACCACCTTGGAACATTTTCCTAAACATATTTCTTCCTCTGAAAAATTTCTGAAATTTTTAGTAACTTCAAAAAAAAGTAAACCAAACTCAATAATATTGATAGCAACTACTCCTACATGTGCCTAGGGCCTATATCATGCATCAAAACTACTTTTGACCATATAAATTTGACATGCAAGCTCAAGAACATGGTCACCTAGGCAGCACAAATTTGCAATGAATAAAGCACTAGAACAAAAACTAATTGGACCAATGGAGGAGTCACATACCAAGGAACAATCTCCCCAAGCAGTTTTGTGAGAGGTGCTTTGAGCAAGGAGATCGAAAATGGCAGCAAAATGAGCTTGGACTCGGGTTTGAGCTGGATATTCGTGTTTGTGGGAGGAAGAAGGAGTGTGTGGGTGCAAGGATAAGTGGGGGAGTGCCACTATGGGCCCACGAGGCAGGGGGCGCGCCCAGGGGGTAGGGCGCGCCCTCCACCCTCGTGGCCAGGTGGATGACCCCCCTGTTGTGTTCTTAGTGCCAACTATTCTTAAATATTCCAGAAAAAATCATATTTAAATTTCATGGCACTTGGAGAACTTTTATTTTCGGGGTATTTTTATATTGCACGGATAATTCAGATAACAGACAGAAAAATGCCATTTTTATTTTATTTTATATAAATAATAGAAAGTAAAAGGAGGATACAGAAGGTTGTGCCTTCTAGTTTCATACATCTCATGCTCATCAAAAGGAATCCACTAACAAGGTTGATCAGGTCTTGTTAACGAACTCATTCCGATTCCGAATAACACGGAACCGGAGAAATTTCGAATAACACTATGTTACCTCAACGGGGATATGCACATCCCCAATAATAAGAATATCATATTTCTTCTTGACAGTAGAAAGAGGAAATTCAAAACCTCCAAATATAATCGATGGAATTTTTCCAATGGAGTTGATACTATGAACTTGAGGTTGTTTCCTCGGAAAGTGTACCGTATGCTCATTACCATTAACATGAACAGTGACATTGCCTTTAGTGCAATCAATAACAACCCCTGCAGTATTCAAAAAGGGTCTTCCAAGAATAATAGACATACTGTCGTCCTCGGGGATATCAAGAATAACAAAGTCCGTTAAAATAGTAACGTTTGCAACTACAACAGGCACATCCTCACAAATACCGACAGGTATAGCAGTTGATTTATCAGCCATTTGCAAAGATATTTCAATAGGTGTCAACTTATTCAAATCAAGTCTATGATATAAAGAGAGAGGCATAACACTAACACCGGCTCCAAGATCACATAAAGCAGTTTTAACATAGTTTCCTTTAATGGAGCATGGTATAGTGGGTACTCCTGGATCTCCAAGTTTCTTTGGTATTCCACCCTTAAAAGTATAATTAGCAAGCATGGTGGAAATTTCAGCTTCCGGTATCTTTCTTTTATTTGTAACAATATCTTTCATGTACTTAGCATAAGGATTCATTTTAAGCATATCAGTTAATCACATATGCAAAAAGATAGGTCTAATCATTTCAGCAAAGCGCTCAAAATCCTCATCATCCTTTTTCTTGGATGGTTTGGGAGGAAAAGGCATGGGTTTCTGAACCCAAGGATCTCTTTCCTTACCATGTTTCCTAGCAACAAAGTCTTTCTTATCATAATGTTGATTCTTTGATTGTGGGTTATCAAGATCAACAGCAGGTTCAGTTTCTATATCATTATCATTAGTAGGTTGAGCATCATCATGAACATTATCATTGACATTATCACTAGTTTCAGGTTCATTACCAGATTGTGTTTCAGCATCAGAAATAGAGATGTCATTTGGATTCTCAGGTGTTTCAACAATAGGATCACTAGAAGCATGCAAAGTCCTATCATTTTTCTTTTTCTTCCTATTAGAAGGACTAGGTGCATCCACATTATTTCTCTGAGAATCTTGCTCAATTCTCTTAGGGTGGCCTCCAGGATACAAAGGTTCCTGAGTCATTCTACCACCTCTAGTCATAACTCTAACAGCATTATCATTATTCTTACTATTCAATTCATTGAGCAAATCATTTTGAGCCTTAAGTGCTTGTTCTACTTGAGTGGTAGCCATAGAAGCATGTTTATAATAAGTTTAAGTTCACCTTTGACATTAGCCATATAATCACCCAAGTGTTCAAGCATATTTGAATTGTATTTCAATTGTCTACCAAAATAAGCATTGAAGTCTTCTTGCTTAACCATAAATTTATCAAACTCATCTAAGCATGGGCTAGCAAACTTAATAAATGGGATTTCAGCTTTATCATATCTATAGAGAGAATTTACCTTTACTACCTGTGTCGGGTTATCAAGACCACGAGTTTCTTCAATAGATGATGGATCAAGGTCATATGTTTCTTCAACAGGCGGTAAAATTAAGACCATGTATTTCTTAAATAGGAGGTAAATTCTTAACGTCTTCAGCTTTAATACCTTTTTCGTTCATAGATTTCTTTGCCTCTTGCATATCTTCAGGACTGAGAAATAGAATACCTCTTTTCTTCGGAGTTGGTTTAGGAATAGGCTCAGGAATTGGCTCCGGAGCTGGCTCGGGAAGTGTCCAATTATTTTCATTTGTCAACATATTATTCAATAGAATTTTAGCTTCATCTGGTGTTCTTTCCCTGAAAACAAAACCAGCACAACTATCCAGGTAATCTCTGGAAGCATTGGTTAGTCCATTATAAAAGATATCAAGTATTTCATTTTTCTTAAGAGGATGATCAGGCAAAGCATTAAGTAACTTGAGAAGCCTCCCCCAAGCTTGTGGGAGACTCTCTTCTTCAATTTGCACAAAGTTGTATATATCCCTTAAAGCAGCTTGTTTCTTATGAGCAGGGAAATATTTAGCAGAGAAGTAATAAATCATATCCTGGGGACTATGCACACAACCAGGATCAAGAGAATTAAACCATATCTTAGCATCACCCTTTAATGAGAACAGAAATATTTTAAGGATATAAAAGTAACGAGTTCTCTCATCATTAGTGAACATGGTGGCTATATCATTTAATTTAGTAAGATGTGCCACAACAGTTTCAGATTCATAGCCATGAAAAGGATCAGATTCTACCAAAGTAATTATATCAGGATCAACAGAGAATTCATAATCCTTATCAGTAACACAGATAGGTGAAGTAGCAAAAGCAGGGTCAGGTTTCATTCTAGCATTAAGAGATTGCTGCTTCCATTTAGCTAATAACCTCTTGAGCTCGTATCTATCTTTGCAAGCTAAAATAGCTAAAGAAGCTTCTTTATCAAAAACATAACCCTCAGGAATAACAGGTGAGTCTTCATCATCACTTTCATCAATATTATCAGATTCAATATTTTCATTCTCTCTAACCCTAGCAAGTTGTTCATCAAGAAATTCACCAAGTGGCACAGTAGTGTCAAGCATAGAAGTAGTTTCATCATAAGTAGCATGCATAGTAGAAGTGACATCATCAATAACATGCGACATATCAGAGCGAATAGCAGAAGCAGGTTTAGGTGTCGTAAGGTTACTCAAAATAGAAGGTGAATCAAGTGCATAGCTAGATGGCAGTTCCTTACCTCCCCTCATAGTTGAGGGATAAATCTTGGTTCTTGGATCTTTCAAGTTCTTCATAATGATAAGCAAATATAAATCCTAAGTGACTCAAAGAATAGAGCTATGCTTCCCGGCAACGGCGCCAGAAAATAGTCTTGATAACCCACAAGTGTAGGGGATCGCAACAGTTTTCGAGGGTAGAGTATTCAACCCAAATTTATTGATTCGACACAAGGGGAGCCAAAGAATATTCTCAAGTATTAGCAGATGAGTTGTCAATTCAACCACACCTGGAAACTTAATATCCGCAGCAAAGTATTTAGTAGCAAAGTGATATGATAGTAGTGGTAACGGTAGCAAAAGGTAACGGTAGCAAAAGTAATGTTTTTGGTATTTTGTAGTGATGATAGCAATAGCAACGGAAAGTTAAATAAGCGAAGAACAATATATGGAAAGCTCGTAGGCAATGGATTGGTGATGGATAATTATGCCGGTTCATCATGTAATAGTCATAACCTAGGTTGACACAGAACTAGCTCCAGTTCATTGATGTAATGTAGGCATGTATTCCGAACATAGTCATACGTGCTTATGGAAAAGAACTTGCACGACATCTTTTGTCCTACCCTCCTGTGGCAGAGGGGTCCTAACGGAAACTAAGGGATATTAAGGCCTCCTTTTAATAGAGTACCGGAACAAAGCATTAGCACATAGTGAATACATGAACTCCTCAAACTATGGTCATCACCGGTAAGTATCCCGATTATTGTCACTTCGGGGTTAACGGATCATAACACATAATAGGTGACTATAGACTTGCAAGATAGGATCAAGAACTCTCATATATTGATGAAAACATAATAGGTTCAGATCTGAAATCATGGCACTCGGGCCCTAGTGACAAGTATTAAGCATAGCAAAGTCATAGCAACATCAATCTCAGAACATAGTGGATACTAGGGATCAAACCCTAAAAAAACTAACTCGATTACATGATAAATCTCATCCAACCCATCACCGTCCAGAAAGCCTACGATGGAATTACTCACGCACGGCGGTGAGCATCATGAAATTGGTGATGGAGGATGGTTGCACTGCAAAAAAAAAGACACATCCGTGACATTTTCGGCCGAACGAATTTTTTTCTCTCATACATATGACACTTCTATGACGATAATTGTGACAAACCCCGGTATCATCATAGATGTGGTGGGCTCCTACTTCTATGACAAAAAATCAGGACAGAAAATGGGCTTTTCGTCCTAGGCGGGCCAGAGACGCAGCTGCATGACATTCTTTGGGCCGTCCATGATGGAAAAAACCATGGTAGAAGCGAGGGCGAGGAAAATTTCGGGGAGTTCCCGGTTACGGTGGGAGGTCGGGGGCCGAGCGATGCGCGTTTCTCTCGTACATGTACGCGCGTGTGTGCGAGGCGTTGGCTCTAACTGAACCCGAGCGAGGCGTTGGGCTCTAACTGAACCCGAGCGATTGCACTGCAGGCTATGCGTTACTGAACCCGAGCGATCGGTCAATGGCTGTTAACTGAACCCGATCGAGCGATTCCTTCGCTACTGCTGCTAACCGAAGCCGATCGATGGGATGAAAAGTGAGCGTTGCGGGGGGGTTTGGATGAACAATGAGCGGTGGCATTGCCTCTGGATGAACAGGACCCCGTGGTGTGGTGGATGGCTGGATGAACAGTAGACGGTGGAGGGGTGCCCGTGGAGGGGTGGATGAACAGGACCCCGTGGTGTGGAGGGCTGGATGAACAGTAGACGGTGGAGGGGTGGTTGAACAGGACCCCGTGGTGTGGAGGGCTGGATGAACAGTAGATGGTGGAGGGGTGCCCGTGGAGGGGTGGTTGAACAGGACCCCGTGGTGTGGAGGGCTGGATGAACAATAGATGGTGGAGGGGTGGTTGAACAGTAGTCGGTGGAGTAGCGCGCGGTGGAGGCTGGATGAACAGGAGCCCGTGGATGAACAGTCGCAGGTGGAGGCTGGAGGAGGTCGACAGTGGATGAACAGTAGCTCGTGGAGGCTGGAGGGGGTCGACGGTGGAGATGAACAGTGTCCTGTGGAGTCCCGTTTTGCGGTACGCCACACCCCTCCCGATGAATAGGACCCTCGTTTCGACCGTAGCGCTCCAACACAAGTCCGTTTCGTCCGTTTTGCGGTATGCCACACCCCTCCCGATCAACAGGACCCCCGTTTCGACCGTAGGAGGTCCGTTTCCTCCGTTTGGCGGTACGCCAGACCCCTCTCGATGAACAGGATCCCGTTTCGAATGTGGCCGGTCGAACACAAGGCAGTTTCCTCCGTTCTGTGGTACGCCAGGCCTCGTTTCCATCGCATGTTCCGTCCAAGCCCTCCCGATGAACAGGACGCATTCCGTTGCCTCCCCATGAACACGACGCATTCCGTTTCCTCCCCATGAATGCGACGACGACGATGTTTCTCCGTTCTGACCCAGCTATGTACACGAGCCCTGGCCGTACGTATGCGCGAGTAGGCGTTCGAGACCCCGCCCGTATGTACACATACGTGGTCGTATTTTCTTTCTTGCACCCTGGCCGCTATACGTACGTGTAAATGCTACGTGCGCGCCTCTACTATGACACGTGTGCGCCTCTACTACGACACGTGCGCGCCTCTACATCGACCAGTATGTACATACATGTTCGCGACCAGAATGACAACGCTACGTATGCTTCGACCAGGTGGGTCCCGACTGTCAGGCACTTCCTTGCCCGCGAAGATGTAGCTGGTGGGTCCCAGCAGTCAGGGAGCAAATCGTTTTTTTTGCCCGGACGCACTTCCTTGCGTGCGAAGATGTAGCTGGTGGGTCCCAACAGTCAGGGGGAAACGTTTTTTCCGCAAAATATGGTGGCCCGTCCGGTGGGTCCCGCTGTCAAGTGGAGGAATAATTATTTTGCACGTAATAAGGAGGCACTTCCTTGCTCCGGCCGTGGACCCAGCTGTCAGCCTCTCCACATACAGTCCACGTCCGATGGAAGCCGTTTCTTGACCACGTTGACCACACCGCGCCGAGAGCACCAGGGCGATGGACGACGGCGAGTCCTAGGAAGGGGACGACGCGGAGCCGGGGAAGACGCGGAAGTGGATGCCCACGCGTAGAGGAGTACGAGGGTTCACTGGTTCGCTGCGGTGTGAGGCTGCCGTCGTTGCAGAATAACAGGGGGTGTGGGTGAGTAGAGGGATGGCCTGGCCAGCGGTGGGAGTAGTAGGGGGCGGTGAGGCCTCCGCCGCATCGCAGCCGGCCACGGGAGGCAGGAGCACGAGGCACGACCGGCGCTGGATTGGGCAGCTGGAGCAAGAAGACCAGAGGTTGAAGAAGCACTACGGCCGTTGGATGGACATCATATGGTCACTGGAGCTAGAATCATGCATATTGACTAAGTTGACAAACCCCTCCGTCCCCGTCAACTTAGTAGGCCCACAAGTCAGCCTGCCACTATACCGGGTCCAGCTAACAGGGGGAGTATTCATTTTTTTTTGTGCGTAATAAGGAGGCACTTCCTTGCATGCGAAGATATAGCTGGTGGGTCCGAGCTGTCAGCGGCGGTAACGTTTTTTCGCGAAATACAGAGGCCCTTTCGGTGGGTCCCTAATGTCAGGTGGAGGAATCATTATTTTGCGCATAATAAGGAGGCATTTCCTTGTGTGCGCCCATGGACCCAGCTGTCGGCCTCTCCACGTAAAGTCTACTTCAGATGCATGTCGGTCGTTGACCACGTTGACCAGGCCGCGCCGAGAGCACCAGGGCGGTGGACGACGGCGATGCCTAGGAAGAGAACGACACGGAGGCAGGGAAGACTCGGTAATTGTTTCCCACGCGGAGGGGAGTACGACTATACGAGGGTTTACTGGTTCGTCTGCCATCGCTGGAGAATAATAGCAGGTGTGGGTGAGTAGAGGGATGGCTAGGCCAGCGATGGGAGTACGATGGGGCGATGAGGCCTGTGCGGCAGCAGAGCCGGCCGCGGGGAGGAGGGAGTAGGCAGTCCCATCGGCGCCTGTTTGAGCGGCTGGAGCAGGAAGAGCAGAGATTGAAGAAGCATGACGGCCGTTGGATGGCCATCCAACAGTCACTGCTTGTGCGTCAATCTTTTTTTAGGAAAGCCTCAAATCTGTGGAAAATAGCATACAGTCCATCTGCCATTATTTCTAATAATTTACAGCCCATTTGCTAATTATTAAGGTTTTTTGGAGCCCATATTCTTTTTGTTAGCATTACTGATGGGCCATTTTCTTGGCCAGCCAAATGAAAGCTCTCCTCGTCTTGAAATATTTGCAGCCCAACAGTCCTGACAAAGCGACTTACTTGGCAAATCACAAAAAACTGGGTTGTGGCTGTGGACCCAGCTATCAGCCTCTCCATGTACAGTACTCTTCCGATGGAATGTCGTTGACCACGTTAACCACGCCACGCTGAGAGCACCAAGGCGGTGGACGACGGCGAGGCCTAGGAAGGGGACGGCGCGGAGCCGGCGAAGACGCGGCAGTGGATGCCCACGCGGAGAGGAGTATGAGGGTTCACTGGTTCGGCTGCGGTGTGAGGCTGCCGTCGCCGCAGGGCCTGGCTAGCGGTGGGAGTAGTAGGGGGCGATGAGGCCTCATCGGCAGCATGGCCGGCCACTGGAGGCAGGAGCAGGCGGTCTCCCCGGCGCTGGTTTGGGCGGTTGGTGCAAGAAGAGCAGCGATTGAAGAAGCAGCAGGACCGTTCGATTCAAATCCAACAGTTACTACTGCTAGAATCGTTTGTTGACTAAGTTGACAAGCCCTGCGTACGCGTCAACTTAGTAGGCCCACAGGTCAGCCTCTCAACCGGTGCGCCCCAGATGTCAGTGGGAGGAATCATTTTTTCCGCGTAATAAGGAGGCAGTTGATTGCGTGCGGCCAGGCCAGCGAAGGGAGTAGGGTGGGCCGGGGAAGCCTGCGCGGCATCACAACGGGCCACAAGAGGAGGGAGCAGGTAGTCCCGCCGGCGCTAGTTTAGGCGGCTTGAGAAGGAAGATCAGAGATGGAAGAAGCACGTTGGTCGTTGGATGGACATCCAACACTAACTGCTGCTAGAATCGTGTGTTCCCTGACAAAGCCTTGCGTAAACAAGTCAGCCTCAAAATCTGTGGCGTGTACAGCCCATTTGCTATTATTTTTATAATTTTTACTCATTTTCTAATTCATATGAAATTTATTGCAGCCTGTTTTCCATTTTTAGAATTGCTGGCCATTTTCTGGTCAGTACGAGGATCAAAAAATTAACTAAATATGTGGGAAATTTTGAAAATTCGCAAATTTTTGCCGGGGAACGAAATATTCTTAATACAAAAATTAATAGCCATACTAAAACAAATTTAAAAATAAATTAGTACTATGTCATGTTAAATCCAATGAAATACGTATAAGATATCAGTGAAGAACAAAAACA
Source organism: Triticum aestivum (assembly GCF_018294505.1). NCBI lineage: Eukaryota > Viridiplantae > Streptophyta > Magnoliopsida > Poales > Poaceae > Triticum > Triticum aestivum. Next base: position 456,175,296 of record NC_057794.1, read on the forward strand.
AAAAAAAGAAACTTATATCCCATTTGCTATAAATTTTTTCGAATTTTCAACCCCTTTTGATATTACTTTTAACAGACATTGACCGTACTCTTAAGCTAGGCCGGAATGCATCCCTCCTCGTCTTGAAAGATTTGCAGCCCAGTAATTCGGAGAAAACAAATAGGCCTAGCTTGGGTATTCTTCAAAAAGAAATACTGGGCTACCTATTTTCCCAAAGAACTGGTGCATGAGCATTTAGCTTTATTTATTAATTTATTTACTTACTTATTTATGTTTAGGGGACCATGAGCATGTACCTAGGCCGGATTCATGGGAGAGCCTCCCTTCCAGTTAATTATGGGCTTCTCTATTGGGCCTTCATCAGTGGGCTGCATGTTATCAACAAGTGAAAAATGTGTTCCGAGTTTCAAATAAAAAATGTGTTCCGTACGATAAATAGTATGCGCTACGTAAGGTACGGGGCACTAAAGGATCGAACCGTGCAACGACTTCCAAAACATTGTGTTTGTCATTCTAACAACACATTTATTCAACCAACAGACGAAATATACTACTGATTGTACATTGAAAACAGCAGCAGCAACCAGGGCTGGGGGTGCAACAGAAGCAGTAAGCAGGCCAGAAGAGTGAAGATGCAACTCTCTCTTCCAAACCAAACATCAGCCATCATTACAAAAGGGCTACCAAAAAAGAACAAGTGTATGCATCAAACTAAATAAAGATCCTACTACACCAAGTGTATGCATCTAACTAACTGGCTCAGTTAGACGTTACTATTTATTAAGCTGTGGAGATTGGCTGACGGCTTTAACTAGATGGGTGCCTGATGGAGGAAACTCCAGCCGGCAGGTCGAAGTCTGATACTTGCGACCCTCTCTCCTACTTTGGGCTACAGAGCGTGGCGGCACATATCAGGGTATGGTGCATGTAGAGACGCATGGTACACTGTGTACACATAGTTTTGCCTGATGAACGAAACCGTGTTGCCATCATGATCCTTGTCGTCGGTTATCTCCTGGTTAATCGGATAATTTAGTCCGACAAACAAAGAGCATGTACCAAGGCTACTTACCAGCCTCCAGTCAAAAATTCCTGAAGGCCCAGAGAAGCTGGGATACTGCTCAAAGACCTTGCAGTGACTGTGATTGTATTCCGCAAAACAACACATCCGGTACGTGTGAATGATCATCAATCTTTCGTCGTCGTCTGATCGAGCCAGGAACCACCTGCAACTGCCATGCCGCTTTTCTTTGAAATGTTCTAGGATTAGGAAGGGTAGGGACACCAGGCGGCCTACAACATCATATCAAGTTGGAGTCAAATAAAAAAGGGCTCTTGGTTTAGTCAATCTTAAGAACAGCATGTTATGAGCATGAATATTTTTTCAGCAAATGTTGATAGTAATATAAGCAAGCCATCATGATATCATAGGAAAGTAACATACTGCTGTAACAGCCATTTGTAGCGATGACTGGAGTAGGCCAGCAATACGTCCAGCCATAGAAGGATTCGACAGTGTAAATGAAGCCCTTGTGTTCAATGGCATCAGAGAACCATGGAGGATGTATGATCCTGCGATGGACGTGCAGATTTATCCACTTACCGCAGTGACCTGTCAGATAGGTGAGACCACTGTTGAAGAACGCAATTAGCCTGAAGTCTTTATAATTCACAGATCTTGTGGGCACTTGGCAGATTACAACCTTGAGCAGATCAAACTTGGTATCATGTTGCCTACTGTAAGATTCCGAGTATTCTGGGCCGCGGTGCCAAAGCAGTGCAGTGTTAATCGAAGGAAGGGGGATCAATCGTCGGGTGTAGACCTCCACGAGCATCCAGCTGTCACGACCGTCGACGAGCACCATCCAAGATGTGTTCATGCCGACCCAGTACATACCGTTAATGTAGTTGAGGCTGAAGGGGATCGGATCGCAGACAAGGGGGTTGATGCTCGCCACCCTACGATCGTTATGCTGCGTGACACGCCATTTCTGAAGATCAGGCGGCATCAGCAAGCAAGGAGCTGGCTTAAAAAGCTCCGGCCTGAGGGCTTTGAGTAAACGGTACAGCCCCGACGAGCACGCGGCGAGCGGCATGGTACTGAGATTGTCCACACGCGAAACAATGAGCTTGATTACCTCTGTGGGAGCGAATTCCAGCCACTCTTTCGGCGGACGCTGCTTGGTTTTGCCATTGTTAATGCTTGGGTTTCGGACGAGGGGGGAGGCGCCTTAGCGGGGATGGAAGATTGGACGAGATTATGTGCGGACAAAGATGGAGAAGCGAATATGTGCTGCGGGAAGTGGACAGGTGATGATGACTACAGCATGTCGCTTGACTTATGAGACACATACCAGCAGCTTAGGTTCATGTCGATGCCAGACAACTTGCTTGAGTGATCACAGTACTGGTACTCCCTACAATGCTATGCCCTAACTTTCTTGAGTAGAGTAGTAGAGTAGGACTCTGCTCTACTACTAGCACCGGAGGAGTAGTATATTCTAATCTAAAACTAGCAAGATGCCCATGCGTTGCACGGAACACCAAGATGCATTTGTATGAATAGTTTATCTTGTGAGAGAAAATGATGAACGAGGAAAGTCCTTATCTGCAAGTGTGGAGAGAGGTGCAGGTATCTTTTTGCAAAATTGCCATGGTTTACTTTCTATCCGTCAGATATAGATCGGACGATCTATATTACACGATGGCAGGCACACCATCATCACCAACTCGATCTTTTATAAGAGTAAAGATAGTTACAAACTTCAATGCATGAGCGTGGAACGACTACGAACCGTGCTCAAAGACCGTGTCTACGTGGTGTTTGGACATGAGCAACAACCTCAACGCCAACGGTGCTGCTCCCGTTGCACCGTGTGTGTTTCTGTCCTTCCTGTTCGAAATCGTGGTAAAATTCATGTTTCTACTCTGTATCCTACTACTATGCTAGTCCACATGATTAGTTGCGAACGACGACTTCTTCCCCGACCTCGGCAACCTCATCCTCGACGACATGGGCGACAACGTCAATGCCAGCAACCAGTGAGATACAGGGTGTAGGAAGCGGTTTGGGAATTTGCATGCCTTTCCAACCAGTGAGATACTCCGTACAAAGTACGACAGAGAAATAACCACAGAGAAGGAAGCTAAAAGTAAACAATCAAACAAGCATTTTTGCATTTGTTTTGCATTGAATCGTTTCACAAGCTTGACTAGTGCTGTTTTTCTACTTTTACAAAAACCGCATCATAATGTTAAAACATGCATTTGCACGTACATAAGTAATAGTAGTACTCCCTCCATCTAGGTGTATAAGTCTTCCCTCCTTCTTGGTCACGGTGCACAACCGAAGATGACTTATTGACCTGGACGGAGGGAGTAGCACAGTCTGCAAGCATATATCAAGAGAGAGACGTGTAGTGCGATAGTGGAAAAAAATTATATGAGACCAGGTCTCACGGTTAGCAGGTGAGACCCGGCCTGATGGATGACACGTGGCAATCACAAATCACAAAGCATCTAATCTCTCCCCCCCTGATTTTAAGTGGGGGTGGGGGATGCTTTGTGATTTGTGAATGCCACGTGTCATCCATCAGGATGGATCTCGCGTGAGACCTGGTCTCATAGAATTCTTTTCCTACGATAGTATATAGTAAAGTTTGTGATATATGCACGTACTTGCAAAATGCGTACGAATACACAAGGTTTCCAAACTTTCCCTTTTACATACTTAATTAAGGACGCTAACAATTCCTGAACGTTCAGGATTTATCATTTGCGTCCCAAAACTAATGAGATCGCCTTACAAAACAAAAATTATACTCCTCCTAAAAGCCACGGCGCTCGCAGGAGCGCTTGCGGCGCGCCACGAGTGCCCTGGTGCGCGGCCGTTTCCCAGCGCGCCAACACAACGCCTCTTCCTCAGCCTCGCAACTCGCGAGGTGCTGATTGGCGGCTTTTTGGCGGGCGAGCGTGATCTCACCGATGTGGTGATCCGGCGCCAACAGGTACTCCTCCTCGCTGGAAGCGTGCACCCAGTCCACGTACCTCCAAGCGTAGATGAGGTGCTTGGGCCCGACTGCACTCAGGGCGTCGGCACGGGCGTCCTCCGCCACCCTCACAGCCCTCGCACGAGCCTTCTGCCAAAGAGCCAATTGCCTGACTCTCTTGGACGCGACATAGGCCTCCCAGGCAGCTTGTTCTGCGGTGCGCTTCTCTTCCTCGGCCTTCTTCTCCGCCTCTATTTTGGCGCGCTCTGCTGGAGGCAAAGCCTCCCACAAGGTGACATCCATTTCTTTCCAAAGCTCCTCAAGGCTGGGGGGCTCAGGGGGCGGCGCGGCATTCTCCTCGTAGCGGGGAGCCGACGCATCCTCCGGCGCGCGTGCTGGCGAGATTGGGAATGCCGACGCGTCCACCTCAACGCGTCGTGGCGAGCAGCAGAACACCGATGCGTCCTCCTCGACTAGTGGCGGCGAGGAACGGAACGGCGACACGTCGCGTAGCGTCCAGGAGCGGAACACCGACGCGTCCTCCTCGACTAGTGGCGGCGAGGAACGGAACGGCGACGCGTGACCGTCCGCGCGGTGCAGCAAGGGGCTCCTAGGGCTTGGGAGGGGCGATGCCATGGTGGTCGACGTGAGAGGGAGGGGGAGGAGATAGCGATGAACATGAACATGAGGAGGAGGAGATAGCGATGTCCTGGGAGGCGCGGTATTTATAGCGAGCAATGGCACACCTACGTAAGATATGGACTGAGCTGCACTGACTTAACTGCCGATCCAGTTGCGTCATTGACATGCGGGCTAGACCCCTGCTGGGCCCATATGTCAGTGACCGAAAGCACCTGCAGTTAAGTAACAGCTACGTGGGCATATTTGTTGGAGTAAATTACGGGGGAGCGAAGGGGTGGAAATATTGCCGGTCACAACGGATTGGACGAGCGTGGGGGGAGGAGAGTCATGCATGCAGATTTTTTCACACGGGGTGGAGTGGTGGGACCGCCGGAGGGAGAAGGAGAGTTTGGCAGGCATATTGTTTCCACACATGGAGAGGAAAAATTTTGGAGACGAACGGGCTTCCTGCAGGTATGGGGAACGGTGCATAATAAGTCATCTTGCATGCCGGGCTAGGTATAGTCTCAAGTCATTAAAGACAAACACGCCCCACACATGTTCATATTTCAAGGTGCACTAAATTATTGCATGTGATGATTAAGGCTGGCCATAATGGTGGTATCTTAGGGGGTGTTTGTTTCTAGGGACTTTTTTGTGTAGGGACTAGAAAAAGTCCCTCTTAGAGACTTTTTTATCAAACGGGAGGGACTTTTTAGGGACTAAACTAGGCATTTGGGACTAAATGAAGAAGACTCTCAAGGAGAGTCTTTTTGGGAATTTTCCAACAATGCCCCTCCATGCACCCATTGTCCCGCCACCCTATGGTGTTGTTTGATTGTTATTTTTCTATATACTAGGGGCAACATGGTCATTTAATAACCTCTAGGAAGGGACTAGGGACTTTTTAGTCTCTAGAAACAAACAGGGAGGGACTTTTTAGGGACTAGGGACTTTTTAGTTGAGACTAGAAAAGGTCCTAGGACTAGAGAACCAAGCACCACCTTAGCTGGTATCATGCACACGGGAATAGCAAACATGCTGATGTGGCAAAGAATTAAAGAAGAGAGGGGGTTAGAGTAACTAGAGTTCATGCATGCATTGGTAAACACATTTTTTGTGGAGAACGACGGCACTAGTTGAGTACTTTTGCAGACTTCAAAAACTATTCCACAATGTGTCAACATTCACAATGTCAAATCAATATTTTACACTCATTATAAAACATAGTTCTTACTCATTATAATCAGTACTCCCTCCGTCTAGGTGAGCAAGTCATCTTAGATTGTGCACTGTGACCAAGGAGGAGGGGAAAACGAGAGATCTTAATGTTTATTTGCTAATTAATAGCATTGCATGCAATGAACTAACCACTGCATGTCGTGTTTGGTAGTCTCAAGTCATTAAAAGCATGCACACCCACATCTCCTATTGGTTGATATGTCAAGAAACAAGAAACGAGGTAGAAGTTAATGCACCGCGCCTAAGTGTTTTGGGAGTATTGTAGATATTGATATTTTTAGTATAAATTTGGTCGTGCGATTTCATTGATGCCTGTCAAAGCGTTGACAGGTCTGCTATGTGTGACCAGAAGATGAAAGCATTGAGCATCTCGAAGTTGATCAACAATCTTCAATTGTCAAAGATTAGCCGTTCGGCCAATAAGGTGGCACACTTAATCGCTAAGTATAGCTTTGACAATAGATTAGATGGTATTCTTGTAAATAACATACCGCCCTGTGTGGTGATTATTGTATCAAACGAGTGTACTGGTGTGGCTGGTTAATTAATATAAGGTGGTGTTCAAAAAAAGTATAAATTTGGTCAAACACTTTGCAAACGGTTGACGGGAGTAAAAAGGACCGGAGGGAGTATCATGCATGCGGAGTAGGCAAAAAAATTGCTTTTCTAAAAAAAGGGAAAAATTGCTCATTTATAGCCGGTCGAAGTGTCAAAGGGCGCGACCGCGCGAGGGAGGCGAAGGTCGTGGGAGGCACGACGTTTGACGGAATTAAGTGAAGTTACATCCACGCGACGGCATGGCGTGCGAACAGGCAGAAGCTATACCGTCAGGCCTATGATATGGGTCTAGTAGACATGACATCTAGTGGGTCCCGCATAGTTCTCGAGAACTCTTTGGGGGCTTGCAGCCGTTTATCCACCGGGCAAGCCAGCAACCCCACGCTGTTCGCACGCCCTACTCGTCCCCGTCTTCTACCTTACAACAGTTCGCTCCCAGTCGTCCCGTCCTTTCACATTAGTTCGCTCCCAGTTTATTTTGCGGGGTACAACAGTTCAACTTCTCCTAACCCTCCTCCAAAATCCATGGCCTCCCAAATCTCCATGGTCGCCGCTGAGTACCAGGTTAGAGCCATCACCGGCGATCAGTTCATCGTCATCTACACATGTGGATCCGAGACGGTGAAAGCATGGCTTGCTCGCTTCCTACACATGTTCAACAGCTCAACGGATGAGTGGGTCGCTGGGCTAGATGTTGAGTACACCACAGTCCTGGGACGAGAGAAGGATCTAAAGGACGAAGAGAGGAAGAAGCCCGCCGTGATCCAGGTTTGCGTACATAACTTTTGCTTGGTCTACCACATATGCCATGCCGACGTTGAGTGCCAGGATTTTAAGAACTTCCTCAAGGACAAAAGAGTGAAATTCGTTACTGTAGGCTTTAAGAACGACAGTGGCATCCTGCGTCGGATAGGTCTCTTGTAGACCAGCCCTTCGATCTCTAGAAGGCAAGCCCGGTGTCCTCCTCTCAACCTTCAATGCTGACCCTGGCAGCAGCCATGATTGATCCTTCGTATGCTAAACTGAAGAAACCTCATCACGAGTTTCATCATGCATGGGAGTCGAAGACATTAGATGAAGATCACATCCTGTACGCAGCAATGGATGCCTACCTTTGTTTAAATATCTACAAGGGTTGGATGAAGAAGCAGAGCCCAGTGTCCGGTTCAAGCAAAGAAGCATTGACGAAGAGGAAGAGGGACGAGGACGAAGTCGAGGACGTGGACTCGGACTCCAAGTAGGTGGCAGTGTCGTCGCTCATGCTGGTTCTACTGCAGTGTCAAGCGGACTAGTTGCTTATTAGTTTATTTTCAAGGGTGTGTTGTGTTGAGGCCCCAGCAGAACTATGTTTATGTTCTTTCTCGTGATTTGAACTCTTTAGTACGTACAGTAGTACTAGTACTATGTCTTACTACTGTTCTTCTTGCAGTTGGTACTACTGCTCGTATCTTCGTGTTCCTACTGTACTTAATACATTCGTACTAGTAGTATAATTTGGGTTAGTCGATTTGTGAAAGAAGTTCGACGGAGCGAAGGAAGAAGATGGCAGAAGAGGTGGAAGAAGCCCTTCTAGCCATCCATGTTACATCAAACGGCTCACATGAGTCGACTGACCCAAATTGCTCCTTCAGATTGCAGGATCCACGTGGCATTCAAGGTCTCGAAGGTAGATTTCGCGTCCGCACCCGGTTTGCGGGCTCGACGCGCGCGCGACCGGCTTCCGCCGCAACAGCCACCATGCGCGCCTCCTCCGCGTGGGCGGAGACGACAATGACATGCTAGTTCCTCCTTGTCGGTGTGCTGGAGCACGCGCTCATCCTCCTCTTCGTACGCTGCGTGCATAGACGCGGCTCCACCAGCTGCTCGCATGCTTGGCAGTGCGGCGGCATCGCGAGGAGGGACTGCAGACGACGTGAGCGGGCGAGCCTTCGGCTTCATGGCACAGGGATGGCGGCGACACAGCGGTGATGGGTGAGAAATTGTTGGCCGGAGCAGGCGGGCGCCGGCATATTGATGAGTGCGCGTGTGGGAGCTTACTTTAGTTTTATATATAAGGTTGGTCAAACTTAAAAGAAAACCCTACTAGTACATGTAAACATTAGACTTAGGCAGCGCTTTTATTAGTTACTAGCTTATGTTCTTGCCCATTGTGACCAGCCTTAGTACCACAATCACGATACGGAATCCTGTGCAAGCGCGTGAACCATGGTCGCGCGGTCGATCGAACGGTGCGTCACCGTGTCGCGCTCGAAGGACATCCACCGAACCTTTTTGTGTGTGTGAAAACAATCCTCGAATATTACTCAACTTTTTTTCCTGTGAAAGTTCTTGATGCTGCAATATTTCCATATATTTGAATTTAGCTCCAGTTCATGTTTATTTGGATTTGGACGTTTTAGGTGCGCCCTAGTTTTTTTTAATACTGATTTTGTGTGTTTGACTGAGAGAGAACGTGTGTATGTGTCCATATGTGTGTTGTGGCGGAAGGGCAATGTGGAGACGGTGTGCGTGTGATACAGACATAGAGAGGTGTGAATGTGCAAATGATCGTGCATGAGTGAGACATAGACAGATGCCGATACGTTGTGTATACACGAGAGAATGGTATTCTAGTTTACTTGTGTGTGAGAGAGAGAGAGAGGGAGAGAGAGAGACAGAGAGAGGAGCATCCGTAACACAACAACCATCTCTCTCGATTCGTCCGTCCCTCGCACGGTCGCATGCAACACATGCATCAACGCGCACATTTTGACACCCTCACCCGGCCCCTGTCCACCTCAAGGCCCGCACAATCTCTTTGTGAATACCCATTTCTCTCCTTAGGTTTGTTTTCTCTCAATATCTGACACACACACACGCACGCACACACACACACAGACATACGCAGCACAACACACACACACACACACTCCCCCGAGCACACAATTCATCCCCATCCAAGGTTATACGGCGACCACTCTCGCTTGTGCTTCTTTGCACCCCAACATGCACAACACCTCAATCTTCAAAGAGGGCAACGAGAAGATCGAAGACGGCGACCACACCGCGCTAGAGAATGCGGGGTCATTTGGAAGCAGGGTGATGTGACGACAGCTGACTGACTCCTCCCCCACCCTCTCTCCCTCTTGCACAAAATTACCAATCACTCTCTCCCCCGCACAAAATTGTCAATCCCTCAACCCACGAGATCCTTCCCCTCTCGTCCATGTTTTTCCTGCTCTCTCATCAAACATGTTGTCTCTTCTCCTTCCATGTATACAGAATCCAGATGCACACGCATCTCATGTATCTTACATGTATGCATCTTTCTCACAGACCTAACTTCTTCCTCTCTCTTTCTCTCTCTATCTCTCTCTCTCTGTCTCGTTAGGTTTGTCTCCTACTCTCTCGTCCACATACATACAATCTTTCCCGCCCTATCTGCTCCATCTTCAAAAGCTCTCTCTGCACGTTTCATTCACACATTGGGATATGTCAAAATGTTGCTTCTATAATGGCTGATGTAGAGTTATGGTTGTTCTTGTTGCATCCTACAAAGTAATAACTATGAAATGCATTTAGATTCTCATTTGACTGGGATTATGTGAGTTTGAGCATGTTGTGAAGTACTATAGACCTTGTATACATCTTGGGATTCGACAATGATTGTAACTATTGAATTGTATAGACCATTACATTCGAAGTCAATAGCCTAATATATTTATTTCACAATTTCAACAAATGATTAGTTCACTACAAACTAAGAAAACAAATGTGTACTCCCTCCGTTTTTATTTAAGTCCGCGTATTAGCATTGGTCAAAGTCAAGTTTTGTAAACTCTCAGAAAGCTTATAACAAAAAATATTAACATATACAATAACAAATAAATACCATTAGATTCATTATTGAATGTACTTTCACATCATACATATTTGTAATGGTAAATGTTTATATTTTTCTATAAACTTGGTCAAACTTTAGGAAGTTTGACTTCGGTCAAACCTAATATGCAGAGTTTACTACTACTAGTCGCTAGTTGCTTAGCCGAATCACTCAACACGCCACACGGGGAGTCCAGTGTCACAAAATTTTGAGGTCGGCGGGAAAATCTCCCGTGACCCTGATTCGAGCAGTGGGAAGTTACCATCATAGCCTTCGAAACAGGCCTACGGATGATGCTTGGTAGGGGGCTGTTTTCGTAACTTCAGGTTCACCCTACCTAGCTAACCCCACCCCGGCACCTAGAGTAGTACACCTGAATACTCCCCAATTTCTATCCCCACCGCAAAATAGACTTCTCCACGGCACCGCAGCCTTCGTGCTCCTCCCCTTTACATCGGCGCACTCGTCCACCGCAGCGCATCTGCCTCATCGACGACCTCATACACCGCACTGGAGCCGGTCCACCGTCGTCGTCGTACACGGAGCCTCTTCCCTGGCATCGTCTTCCACGGTCTCGTATCTACTTCCCGGAAGCCGACGCCAAGCGCAGAAGTACCACCGTCGTGGACAATGATCTGACTCCCGTTGCCGACCATGACTCACAGAGGCCGCCGTGACCATCGTTCTCCTCCTCGATTGGTAATGTGTGTATTGAATCACTTAGCAGTACATGTGCAGTTCCAATTTTGTTCATACCTACCCTTCAAATTCCCTGGGTGCTATTGTTCCCGTAAAAGTAATTGGTTATAGCCTCCATTGTCCAACAGAATATCAGCTTGTAATTGTGCGTCGCTCCTGTATCGCGCTGTGCTTGGGTAGGTTTTTCATCTGCAACCAGTAGTGTGGCAAATGATGGAAAGGTTTTTAGAACTAGCAAAATGCCCATGTGTTGCACACATCAAGATGCATTTGTATGAGTAGTTTATCTTGTTGGAGATGCTCTAACATGGCAGACGAGTGCTTTAATGTTGCCCACAAGATGCACGAGTATTACTAGTAGTATATTTTTCTTGCCATGTTGAGATTTTAAAACCACGAGTGCGAACATGCAGAGGATCAATGAAGATCAAACACGGGATATTCGGGACATCTTCAAGGAGCGTGGCAAGTTAAAGAGGAGCTGCACCGAACCTGTAAAATGAGCTTTGGTAAGTAACACCTTTCAATTACTTTCGTGTAGCCTCGTGTTCTTCGATGTGTATATGTTGTAGTTTCTGTTTCTCTTAAGTGTGGTGTTCTTCGATGTGTAATAAGAAGAGTCTTAATCATCCTAATGCTTTCGTTTTTAGCTTGATGTAGGAAGTGGGTGTTCTCACCTTGTAGTCTGTATTTATTTATTTATTCCTTTTGAATTCACTTCTCCGAGTTCTGTTTATCTGGCTTCTACTAAATGGATCTAGGTTGCTCTGAGTATTGATCTAAAAAAGAAGTAACTTCATGTCAGGATGCAGTTCCTGCGAGGAGGGAAGTATGGTCAACCTCGAGATCATGTTTCCAAAATGAGGCTGGATTACACACAAGGTGACAGTTCCCTAATGATGCTGGATTAGACACAAGGTGCAAATTCCCAGATGATGTTGGATTACACACAAGTCAGGTGCAGTCGTCAGTTGTTCGTGTCCTCGTGGCATTAGTAAAGGCTGAAAGAAAGCATGCAGCAGCCCTTGAGAATGTAGCTGAGTTCCTGAAGAAGCGAAAAGAGCAATCAGATGCTCTCTTCACCCAAGCCAAAGAAGAGATGGAAGAAGCCAGAAATAAGCTAGCAGAGGCAGAGCAGGCTAGGCGTCTCCTGCTATCTAAAATTGTTTTCAATACAAAATTTCCTTCATAATAGCTAGGTTCAAATGTTTATCCAGTCAGCATGCCTGTTGTGATGTCCGTGCATCTACTGATGTGGCACAAAATGTTTTTTCGGGTCATGTAATAACAACAATTACTTTCCAAATAATAACAGACGAAGCATTGGACATGGTATAGTTCACGCGTAAGCCCGACATTCCAAGTTCAACTTCCACATCAAACTCATGTTCACATATATCTGCACATTCATACATAATGTCCACAACCATAATTCACTTCAAAGCCAAAAAAATGTGAGGAGAGTTATAAATAAAGAAAATCCTCTACTAGTTCCTGCTACCAGTGCGAGCACAACAAGTCAAGACCATGCGTAAATTAATTATATTTAGTAATTTTTTGTGTTCTAAAATGCCTGTCGGCTCGCGGAAGGACGTGTTGCCGGCACACGCGCGGATTCAATGAAGGCAGGCGGGGCAGTCTTAAGCTGGTTGCACGCAGCGAGGAGGCGTGCTCAGCCGGGCCTGCAGCGAGTGCGGCCCTCTTGGCCGGCGCGCCGGTTCAATGCCTGCGCTATGAGAGGTCGCGTCCGTGTCAGAGCAATCACTCCCTCCAGTCCTTTTTTGTTTGGGTATAACAAAATCTCGTTTTCCATTCACATTTTAGTGGTAGGAGTTGTGTGTGTGTCTGTGAGAGAGAGAGAGGAGACGGTAGTCGGGGTTGTCTGATCGATAAACAAATGAATAATGTGAGTATGGGATGGAGACGAAAAGGAGACTATGGGAGTCCTAGATTAGGGGGTCTCCGGACAGCCGGACTATCTCCATTGGCCAGACTGTTAGACTATGAAGATACAAGATTGAAGACTTCGTCTCGTGTCCGGATAGGACTCTACTTGGCGTGGAAGGCAAGCTAGGCAATACGTATATGGATATCTCCTCCTTTGTAACCGACCTTGTGTAACCCAAACCCTCTCCGGTGTCTATATAAACCGAAGGGTTTTAGTCCGTAGGACAACAATCACAACATACAATCATACCGTAGGCTAGCTTCTAGGGTTTAGCCTCTCTGATCTCGTGGTAGATCTACTCTTGTAACACCCATATCTTCAATATTAATCAAGCAGGACGTAGGGTTTTACCTCCATCAAGAGGGCCCGAACCTGGGTAAAACTTTGTGTCCCTTGCCTCCTGTTACCATCCGGCCTAGACGCATAGTTCGGGACCTCCTACCCGAGATCCGCCGGTTTTGACACCGACATTGGTGCTTTCATTAAGAGTTCCGTTGTGCCGTCGCCACAAGGAAGGATGTCTCATCCTGTCTTTAAAGACGGCACTATCGCTGAGGGATCTCTGGCTATCGGCCAAACTCTCCAGCTAGGTGGTTTTCTTATGACCGCCTGTTCGGCCGCTGCGCCGACGATGACTTCTCGGGTCATCGAAAGCAATCTTCACATCAACTCGGAACTCGCCGAGCAGTTAGATCCAATGGAGCTCTCTTCCCTGAACGAGCTCTTGGATCGTAGCGCCGCTCTGGGAGTTGCTACAGACAACGATCAGATTGGGCCTAAACCCGATCTAAGAGAAATTAACTCTCCCCAGGTCGCCCATCACGTTGCAGTGGTGGAAGAACAATGCGGCAAAACTTCATCTATCTTAAGGACTAGCTACGTCCGGATTCCCGATCCATCCAAGCCGGATACCCAAGAAGGGGAGGATGTCACTCAAAGCCTGAACCCAGAATCAGGCAGCGGGCCAGATTTACCGAAAAACATCCAAGAATCCAAACTTTCGAGTTCGGAAACTCCTTGGCCACTGAGCCTCAGATTGGGTGAGGATTCGGATTCAATTCCACCCACCCACCCAAACATACGCGATCTATCCCAAATTAGGCAAGAGCCTGCAGAAACAGTACACCATTACTGGGCCAGATTCCTCCTGGTCAAGAACAGGATAAAGGACTGTCGCAAGGAAGACGCAATTTCACTCTTCTGCTATAATTGCATGGAAAGGGAATCCTCAATGCCATAAGTCATCGTGAAATTACATGCTTTGCCGACTTAGTGTCCATAATACGAAAGTACTGTGCGATGGAAAGCGCCTGGAAAACCGAAATAAAATTTTGGGATAATCCAGCCCTGAATACAAACCCAGTCCAAAATAAAAGGGTGCATTATCACAATACACCTGGGTTAACTACCAAAAAGCAAAAGCCCTCTACGGGGCAAGGAACCGTACTGGAGGGATGGCTCAACGGACCCTGCAAAATTCATAGTACGGCGGATACGATACCAACGCACAGCCTTAGAGCATGCTGGATACTCCGGCAGGTGGCCAAAAGTGGTGAGGATCTACTCCTCCCAAAAACCATAGAGCACCACCATGAGGACAACAGTACGGTCTTAACAGTCTTCAAGACCTTCGCATCAAATAAAAGACGGAAGCGACACTCGGCAGCACGTCCGAAATCTGCCACATAGCAGAAACAAATCCTTGGAGCAACACGGCTATTACCTTCAATGCCAGTGACGAACCTAAATTCCGAACAGCCCGAGTAGCAGCCGCACTGGTCCTGAGTCCAATCGTGGACGGCTTTCGACTCACCAAGGTACTCATGGACGGCGGCAGCAGATTAAACATCATCTACGAGGAAACTCTTCAAAAGATGGAAATAGACTGGAGACACATTAAGCAAAGCAGCACAACCTTTAGAGGAATCATCCCCAGTCGGGAAGCACGCTGCGCCGGAAAAATCACACTAGACGTGGTATTCGGCACGCCGGATAATTACAGGTCTGAAGAAATTACATTCCAAGTGGCCCCATTCAGCAGCGGATACCACACTCTATTAGGGCGGGAGGCATTTACAATTTTCCAAGCCATACCCCATTACGGGTACATGAAGCTCAAAATGCCCGGGCCCAACGGAATCATCACTCTTGTTAGTGATCCGGACATAGCACTCCGCGCCGAAAATAAGACAGCTGCACTGGCCCTTGAGGCACTATCCGAAGCCCTAGTGGCCGAAGAACTAACTGCGATGCGCTCCACGGTGAACAGGGACGACGTGATACATGATAAAAGATCCAAGTCCACCTCCTTTAAGCCGGCGGATGAAATAGTCAAATTCCAAGTCCATCCAACGGACCCTACAAAAACAGCTTCCATCGGGGCACAATTAAACCCTGATGTTGACGCCGCACTGCGAGAGTTCCTACGTGAGAACTGGGACATTTTTGCCTGGCACCATTCAGACATGCCAGGAATCCCACGCAGGCTGGCTGAACACAGCCTAAATATCCTAAAAGGATTCAAACCAGTCAAGCAGGCTCTTCGACGTTTCTCCGAGCCTAAAAGACAAGCCATGGGAGAGGAACTTGCCAAGCTATTGGAGGCCGGATTCATCAGAGACATAAAACATCCGGACTGGCTAGCAAACCTGGTGATGGTGCCAAAGAAGGACAAATCCTGGCGTTTGTGCGTCGATTTTAAGGACCTTAATAAGGCCTGCCCAAAGGATCCCTTCCCCCTCCCCCGCATCGATCAAATCATTGATGCTACCGCAGGACACGATTCATTGTGTTTCCTCGACGCATACTCCGGCTACCATCAAATCAAAATGGCAGAGCCAGACCAAGCCGCAACGGCATTCATCACACCATACGGCCCATTCTGCTTCAACACAATGCCCTTCGGGCAAAAAAACGTCGGTGCAACATATCAGTGCATGATTCAGACATGCCTGGCAAACCAGATCGGCAAAACAGTGGAGGCATACATGGATGACGTGGTTGTTAAAACCAAGCATGTCGAAACCCTAGTAGACGACTTGAGGTCACATTCGACAACCTCCGAACATATGACATCAAGCTCAATCCGGAAAAATGTGTTTTCGGCGTACCAGCAGGAAAGCTCCTGGGATTCATCGTCTCCAGTAGAGGTATTGAAGCTAATCTGGCCAAAATCCGAGTGTTGTCACAGTTGGCTACCCCAACTGACCTCAAACAAATACAAAAATTAACTGGATGCGTGGCGGCTCTAAGCCGCTTTATCTCCCGCTTGGGAGAAAAGGCATTACCCCTTTATCGCCTCCTACGGCGCACCGAACACTTCGAGTGGACGGACGCCGCCATGGCCGGACTGAACGAAATAAAAGCCATATTGGCAACAAACCCAGTCCTAGTCGCGCCAAACACTAGCGAACCAATGCTATTATACATTGCAGCAACTCATCAAGTAGTAAGCGCAGTGCTTGTCGTCGAGCGAGAAGCGGACGGACACAAATTTCCCCTTCAAAAGCCGGTTTACTACGTGTCCATAGTCCTTACCCCATGCAAATCATGGTACCCGCATTATCAAAAGATAGCGTACGCGGTACTTATGGCATCCCGGAAGCTGCGACACTACTTTCAAGAGTGTTCGATAACGGTAGCCTCGGAAGTACCACTTAACGATATTATAAACAACCGCGACGTGATGGGCCAGATTGCCAAAAGGTCCATTGAGCTCCTCCCGTTCGACATAACTTACAAACCACGGCGAGCTATTAAATCGCAAGTTTTGGCTGACTTCATCGCTGAATGGACGGAAGCCAAACTCCCTAAAGAGTACGACACATATTCAAACTGGATCATGCACTTCGACAGCTCCAAAATGATGGCTGGTCTGGGGGCTGGCGTCGTTTTGACGTCCCCAACAGGAGACACCATTCAATACATATTGCAGATAATGTATACAGACTCCAACAACGTAGCCGAATATGAGGCCCTTCTCCATGGTCTCCGGATGGCAGTATACATGGGCATTCAACGCCTAGAGGTGCGCGGGGATTCAAACCTCGCGATATCCCAAATAAATGGAGACTTTGATGCCAAGGATCCAAAAATGGCCGCTTATCGCAATGTCGTCCTAAAAATGTCAGCTCGGTTCGAAGGGCTCGAATTTCACCATGTGGCTCGGGAAAACAATCAGGCGGCGGATATCCTCACCCGCATTGGCACCAAACGTGACGCGGTCCCTCCCAATATTTTTTGTAAAGGATTTTCAAGCCATCCGTAGCATGGGAAGGGGACACCGGTAACAACAGTCCGGACCCGGCCAAAATACCCGATACCGAACTCCCTGACACAATCGGAGGCTCCGCCACCGAAACAGCACAATCAGCCCACGAAATAATGGCCATTATTGCCCCATGGACAGAACCATTCCTGGCCTACTTAACTACACAGGAACTCCCAGAGGACAAACATGAGGCACGCTGCATAGTGCGGCGATCAAAGGCCTACAGGGTCCACGAGGGAGAATTGTAAAAAAAAAGCGCTACCGGAGTCCTTCAATGGTGCATCTCCGAAGAGGAAGGACGGAACATTTTGGCAGAAATTCATGCCGGACTCGGCTTCATCACGCCGCAGCCCGGGCTCTTGTGATCAAGGCCTTCCGTACAGGATTCTATTGGCCAACGGCCCGTGCAGACGCACAGGACTTAGTCCAGCGTTGCGCCGGTTGCCAGCTCTTTGCAAATCAAAGCCATATGCCACCCACCGCCCTTCGAACAATCCCCATTACATGGCCCTTTGCGGTCTGGGGGCTTGACATGGTTGGACCCCTTAAAGGTGGAACCCACAAGAAAAAATACTTATTGGTCATGGTGGATAAATTCACCAAATGGATAGGGGCCAAACCGGTTAAAACAGTTGAATCCGGACCGGTGATAGATTTCATATTCGGGGTTGTACATCGCTACGGCGTCCCCCACAGCATCATCATTGATAACGGCACGAACTTCACGGCCGACGAGGTAAAACTCTGGTGCAGCAAAATGGCATCAAGCTCGATTATGCTTCAGTCTACCACCCACAAACCAACGATCAAGTCTAACGAGCAAATGGTCTTATAATGAGCGGCATTAAACCCAGACTAGTGCGCTCCTTAACAGAGTCTAACACGCACTGGGTAGAGGAGCTCGACTCCGTACTCTGGGGGCTGCGGACCATGCCGAATCGTAGTACCGGATACACACCATTTTTATGGTGTACGACGCAGAGGCAGTCCTGCCCTGTGACATAATTCATGACTCACCTCGAGTGTGCATGTACGAAGAAAGAGAATCCAAGCTCGATCGGCAGGACAGTCTGGACACCTTGGAGGAAGAGCGCGATGTAGCCAAAGCCCGTTCCGCATTTTACCAGCAACAGGCTCGCAGATACCAAAGCAAAGAGGTACGAGCCAAAACTTATAACGTTGGCGAACTAGTTCTCCGGCTGCCGGATAAGAAAAAGAACAAGCTAGAGCCCAAATGGGAAGGTCCCTTCATCATCGACCAAGTTCTGACCGGCGGAGCGTACCGACTGCGGGATGCATCGACTAGTCAACTCGAGCCGAACCCATGGAACGCAGCCAGGCTCCGAAGATTCTACGCCTAGCACCAGACTTTATGTTAGTCCCCTCCATTTGTCCATTTTCTGCATATGCGTCGTCTCTCTTGTTTCCCTTTCTTTCTTTTATTTCTCTAGGCCTTCAAGGGTTACCTTGTGCCTCACTTGTACATTACAGAGGTGCTAGCCGCACTATCTACACTTGGGGTCTTCTTTCACAGAAGCTTAAATTATTTACCTGGGCATCACGCCCAACACATGCGTTATAGTTCCGCATGTACCTTTTTTCACCATTATATGCATTGATATGACTTAAGTTTTGGCCAAGCTGGGTTGCCTTGCTCTTGTATTTATGCCCTACGTTCCCGTTAATTCGGCTAGGGCATAAGGGGAGCACCTCTGCGATTGTTACCGCCGGGTCAGCCAGACGTGTACCTCGGACTGGGTGAAGCCGAAAGCTAGCGTTCTTAAGAGAATATTCGGTCAGTGAACAAAAGATGACTTTTATTTATTAACCATATCTGCCCCCAGACGTTTTTACTGCGCTTCTTGTCGCAGTCCGGACATGCACTTTAGGGCATGCGTACCCAGGGAAAGGAACCCTTAACGAAACTATTCTCTCTGGAAGATGTTTCTTACTACCCATGTAATATAACATAACTAGTTGGGCACTTGTCTGATAAAGCACTAATGACCCCTACGCCTGGTCTCCACGCATGCCCCGGTTCTTATATAACCGAGAGGGTGTTCGGATACACTCCGTACTGTCGGGTCCCGAGGTTGAAGCGAAAAGGTCCGCCATGACAAACGATCTACAATCCGGCTAGAAGACATCATATATGTCACTTTACAATTACATAGTCAACTTGACTGGTTGAATTCCTCTTCAATGCCCTCCAATAGGCTGTCTAGTCTACAGTCCTGTTGGGAATACTTTGCGGCCAATTCTACTTGGCCGTACACTAAATTCACAGGGATCTCCTTGCCATCAGGCCCCACAGGTCCGACTTCGGCCATGTGGTTTGGGTCAGCCTTCGTGTACCGTGTCTTCACCATTGCCCAAGCCTCCCTGGCGCCCTGACGGCAGGCTGATATCTTCCATAATCGGAAACGCCACTATGCTCCCTTCAGCTTTTCTGCAAGCTCTCCAAGGCCTTCGGGCACGGAGACAGACGGCCACAAGGCCTGGGCAACGCCTTGCATCACCTGCCGAACTCGTTCGTGCAACTATGCGAGCTCGGGAAGAAGATCACCCGTTGAACTAGGCATCTCCTCGGCAGGACGTCCTGTTAACATACCTACAGACATAACTCTACCAGCCAGCTTCCTCGCCGAACTCTTTTTCAAAGTTCGTTCAAGCACTTACTAAATATGCTGCGTCGAAGCCGCCGATTCTCCTTAACAGAATCTGACAGTTGGGCGCGAACATCTTTTAGTTCAATGCCCAGCTTGGTGTTGGCATCTTGGAGATCATTCTTCTCCTGCCTCACCCTCGTTAGCACGCTCTCACTAGCCTTTAGCTGGCGTATGAGCTGCTTCTTATCCGGATTCACTCCAGCGTCATCTGCAATTTTATCATCAGATTTGCATATAAAGCCACACTCTAATATGATACTTATCATTTGACGGATATGTTGCCAGCGGAGGTCTCTTTGGGCTCCCCTGCGGCGGACAGTGCGGCCTAAAGTTGGGCTTTGCACTCTTCCAGCTCCTGGGACAGTCGAGTATTCTTTTCTGTAAGAACCTACATAACAAATGATCCTTAAATCAGTTATCCTAACTATTTCAAGTCTCAGGGGCTACTGATATATATATAATCATCAAATTTTCTCACCCGTATGTCTTTTACATACTGCTCTGTGGCTCTGGCTAGACCATTTTGAGCGGCACGGAGGTGCGCATCTCCCGAGTTGAAGGCATCCAAAGCCTCTTGGGAGAAACAAGCGTCACGAAGAATAGTTCGGCGACGCCTATGGTTCATGGCACTTTCCACCTTGGAATGGGTGGCGGACAGTCTATCCGTATCCTCTGTCGGAGGAGCACCCGGTGCACGCCTTGTACTCGTTCCCACTCCTGAGTCCGGCCTTGGAGCCTGGCTTGTGGAGGTGCGGTTGGTAGCCTCTTCGGGTATAGTCCGGCGAGCACTCTTTCTCCTGAAAAGAAGGCATGGACGTTAATATGCATCTGTAAATAATGTCTTGCAATAAAGACGGCGCGCTATACCACTGCGCCGGTGACTCAATCCGGACTGCGGATCTTTTCAGCCTGCCTGGCCTGGCGGCCCCTTGTTGGCTAGTTGCCACAGGCTCGGCCTTCTGCCCCGAGGACCTCCCCTACAAAACACAGCTGTTATACGGCAATAAAAAAGAGCACAAGGACGGATCCCTTTTTAAGTGTTGGGACTTCGGTCTCAGTCACCTGTAAGGCTGGAACTAGCCCAGGGTAATCGGACGTAATGGCCACCAAGGTATTGTCATTACTCCCTTGGTAAAATACCCCATCGATTAGCTCCACGGATATGTCCGGATCCTCCTAGGAGGCCAGGTCAAGGGACCGTCCAGGGTCCTCGGGCTGTGGAGGAGGGTTGTTTATCTCCTTTACTGCCTGGCGCAGCTCCTATGATGAAATCGCTAGAATGAATACTTAAACTACGGGAATACGAAACGGATGGGCGAGAAAAAAAATCTCCGCTTACCCAGCTCGGAGGATTGTACATGGAGAATCCGCCCTGCGGGTTGACACGGAGGAGTTCCTCCTCTTCTCCCTTGTATAGAATGGACAAGATCTTTATTAGATCAGCAGCCGATCTCGGCCCTTTGCGGCCATGGCGGGTGGCGTCATCCTCCCTGTTGAAGTCCCACATGGGGTGGCCTCTATACTAGAGCGGCTGCACCCCCCGCATAATGCATATAGCCATGACCTCGATCATGGTCAATCCGGATCGAGCTAAAGAGCTTATCCGGCTCATCAAATAAAGAATGTCTCGGTCATCTTCCTCCAGGGGGCTCCGTGGACGCCAGCTCTTGTGCTTCTTCAAAGGGGCGTTGTCAAACTCAGGAAGGCCGATACGAATAGCGTCCAAAAGGGGGACATCTTCTATATAAAACCATTATGAAGGCCAGTCTTCGGACGTCTTCTTCGGGGTCCCGGATAGGTATCCGGTCCCAGCGATAAGCCACACTTCGGCTCCGCCCACTTGATATATTGATCCCTTCTTAGAACGGGGCACAAGGCAGAACAACTTCTTCCACAGAGCGAAATGAGCCTCACAGCCCAAAAATAACTCGCAAAGGGCTACGAATCCCGCGATATGCAGTAGGGAGGCAGGCGTAAGGTTGTGCAGCTGGAGGCCATAGAACTCCAGAAGCCCTCGAAGAAACGGATGGATTGGGAATCCGAGCCCTCTTACCAGATAAGGGACAAGGCATACCCGCTCTCCCTTGGAGGGATTGGGACGACTCTCCGCTTGCTCTTCGCCATTATAAGTGGCAAGCCCGGCTCGAATCGGGACCAGGTACGCTGGGGGAAGAAATCCCTTGGACTGAAGCATCACCAATTTGCTGTGCGGGATGGAACATCTCTCCCAATCTCCGGGCTTGGAACTAGGGGTGCGAGAGGAGGAGTTGCATCGACCGGCCATGGTGGAATGGATCTCTGTCGGGTACGCTCTGATGAAGACTCGGCAAGGGAGGATGATGTGATTTGGATCTGAATCCTCGTCTTTTTAAATAGGCGGCTCATTTACATAGCTAGGGGGTAGATGTGAAAGCACCCTGGCTCTTCACATTCGCTCGACACGTGGAAAGTGGCCATTATTGGGCGTAGAAGCCAAACCATCACAAGGAACCGGACATTATTTCGACAGGTACACAGAATTTGAAGAGGAACCCGCCTTGCAATGCTAAAGATAATACTGCACGCCGGACTTGTCGTCATTGAAGCCTGGTTCGGGGGCTACTGTGGGAGTCCTGGATTAGGGGGTCTCCGGACAGCCGGACTATCTCCATTGGTCGGACTGTTAGACTATGAAGATACAAGATTGAAGATGTCTCGTGTCCGGATAGGACTCTACTTGGCGTGGAAGGCAAGCTAGGTAATACGTATATGGATATCTCCTCCTTTGTAACCGACCTTGTGTAACCCTAACCCTCTCTGGTGTCTATATAAACCGAAGGGTTTTAGTCCGTAGGACAACAATCACAACATACAATCATACCGTAGGCTAGCTTCTAGGGTTTAGCCTCTCTGATCTCGTGGTAGATCTACTCTTGTAACACCCATATCTTCAATATTAATCAAGTAGGACGTAGGGTTTTACCTCCATCAAGAGGGCCCGAACCTGGGTAAAACTTCGTGTCCCTTGCCTCCTGTTACCATTCGGCCTAGACGCACAGTTCGGGACCCCCTACCCGAGATCTGCCGGTTTTGACACCGACAGAGACCGCAACAAATGTTGTGTCTACATGAGAGATAGAGAGAGTAATTTTAGTGGTATGAGTCATATGTAGAGACCTATAGGGTGTGTGAGAGAATCCCATAGAGAGAAAGACAAAGTGAAAGACGAGTGGAGACTGTGTGTTTGGCAGTGAAAAAGAAAGCTTAGGTACCGAGTGATACCATAGAACATTAGAGATGTGAGAGATAATGAAAACCGTGTAATTTATAATGATAGGGAGAGTGTGACACTTCTCAAGGGAGACGTCGAGAGACCATGTTTGCAAGGATAGGAGCAACATGAAGTGAGCGTGCGGGTGAGCTGGAGAAAAGAGAGTGATAGCTACCTGAAGGAGCATGCATGCGAGAGAGATGGGCATGAAAGGAGTGAACAAAAAAGGGATTCAAATATTTGAATTCGAGATGATGATACATGTAATCCATACTCGAACCAAAATTGATCTATCAAACATGCATACTCATATGAATTCACGCACATCTATGTTATTTAATATGTAGATATTACTGATCCATACATTTTAGTAGAACATAATTTGGTTAAATTTTTTCGAATTGAACCTTAAGATTTCGAGATCGTTGTATTTGTAAATCATATTATACATATAAAGGAGCAGAATTCTTTGTTGTGCTTTTGAAAGTATATATATATAAAATGATGTATATAGAATGTAATTCCAATTGAAAATGGATCCCGCCCGAAAAAAATAGAATACAAACGGGATTCGAATTGAGTTGGCACGGTAAACATGCACTCTGCAAAATTTGAATGAAGTGGGGAAAGTCGCAGTAACCGCCTGAAACCAAAATATGCGAGATGGAAATCACTACTGCCTATCCCTGCCACGCAAAGCCTATATGCTGGATTTCTATAGGTTTCGATAGGGGTAGGTTTGCAATTTCACCCAAACGTGACATAACCGCCTCTCACCCGGATTCATACACGGCGGGCACCAAAACACAGTGTGTCCTCGGCCGAAATCGACTCCCTCCCCGATTCATATTCATACACGGTGGGCGCCAAAAACAAACTCTCATCGGCAAATATTCAGTGTATGCGAGATTACCGTCCTATCCCCAACTGACTAGTGTTGCTGTGATGTAGTAGAAATTTGAAACGGGGGCTAAGTTTGTAAATTTCCTCGCATTTGAGACAAGCGCGCCCTGAATACATCGTTCCCCCCTTCCTCTCTACCTCCCTTTTCCCCATTCGTACTCCATGGGCGCCAAAACACCCTCTCCACCCCACCCTCCTCCGTCCGCCGCCGTCCGCCACCCCATCCACCGCCATCCTCCCCCACCATGCCGAAGCTGATACCCCAACGCCGCCGTCCATTACAAGAGATCGACATCTCTCATCCACGGCTTCGGACCGGGATCATTGCATCCCGTCCTACCGCTTCATCTGTAACACCCTCGATGCGGCTATATCTCCCACGTGTCGAAGCACGACTTAGAGGCATAACTGCATTGAAAGCAATGTCACAAGTGAGGTAATCTTCGCAAACAACCCATGTACATAAATAAAGGGGAAAGGTACATAGTTGTCTTACAATCGCCACTTCACACAATACATGAATAAAGCATTACATCATCCAGATACAATCAAGGTCCGACTACGGAACCAAAATAAAAGAAGACTACCCCAAAAGCTACACAGATCCCAGATCGTCCCGACTGGGCTCCACTACTGATCAACTGGAAATGGAACAACATAAAGGACAAGATCTTCATCGAGCTCCTCCTTGAGCTTGGTTGCGTCACCTGCTCGGTAACATCAGCACCTGCAAACTGGTTTTGGAAGTATCTGTGAGTCACGGGGACTCAGCAATCTCACACCCTCGCGATCAAGACTATTTAAGCTCATAGGTAAGGTAAAAGGTATGAGGTGGAGCTGCAGCAAGCGACTAGCATATTTGGTGGCTAACCTATTTGCAAATGAGAGCCAGAAGAGAAGGCAAAAGCACGGTCGAGAATCTTTGATCAAGAAGTGATCCTAGAACAACCTACGTCAAGCATAACTCCAACACCGTGTTCACTTCCCGGACTCCGCCGGAAAGAGACCATCACGGTTACACACGCGATTGATGTATTTTAATTAAGGTCAACTTCAGGTTTTCTAAAACCGGATGTTAACAAATTCCCATCTGCCCATAACCACGGGCACGGCTTTCGAAAGTTCAAAACCCTGCAGGGGTGTCCCAACTTAGCCCATCACAAGCTCTCATGGTCAACGAAGGATATTCCTTCTAGCGGGAAGACCCGATCAGGCTCAGAATCCCGGTTACAAGAGATTTCGACAATGGTAAAACAAGACCAGCAAAGCCACCCGAATGTGCCGGCAAATCCCGATAGGAGCTGCACATATCTCTTTCCCAGGGCACACCGGATTGTCCAAGGTTCCGGTAGGCCAGCCCAGAGTTGCCCCTGGTGTCCACCGGCAGCTGACAGGTTGGACCAACACTCAGAGGAGCACTAGCCCGGGGGTTTAATAAAGATGACCCTTGAGTCTGCAGAACCCAAGGGAAAGAAACGGCTAGGTGGTGAATGGTAAAACCAATGTTGGGCCTTGCTGGAGGAGTTTTATTCAAGGCGAACTGTCAAGGGGTTCCCATTATAACCCAACCGCGTAAGGAACGCAAAATCCGGGAACATAACACCGATATGACAGAAACTAGGGCGGCAAGAGTGGAACAAAACACCAGGCATAAGGTCGAGCCTTCCACCCTTTACCAAGTACATAGATGCATTAATTAAATAAGAGATATTGTGATATCCCAACAAGTAAACATGTTCCAACAAGGAACAACATTGCCATGTTCCAACAAGGAACAAACTTCAATCTTCACCTGCAACTAACAATGCTATAAGAGGGGCTGAGCAAAGCGGTAACATAGCCAAACAACGGTTTGCTAGGACAAGGTGGGTTAGAGGCTTGGCTTAACGATATGGGAGGCATGATATAGCAAGTGGTAGGTATCGCGGCATAGGCATAGCAAAAGAGCGAGCATCTAGCAAGGAAAGATAGAAGTGATTTCGAGGGTATGGTCATCTTGCCTGAGATCCCGCAAGGAAGAAGAACAAGTCCAAGAGGAAGACAAACGGACGTAGTCGAATGGATCCTCACAAACGCGATGTTACCGGATTACCGAGAAGAAGTACACCGGAAAGAAAGCAAACAACATAGTAAACAACCACCACACAAACATGGCATGATGCACAACCAAGTATGATGCATGTCTGGTTTAATGAAGCATGGCATGGCAAAGTGCACAAGCAAACCTACAAATTAAGTGGAGCTCAATATGCAACTCCGTTGCATATTGACGAAACACCACATTCAAGTTATTTAGTTCGATCTCGTTTATGTACCCAACAATATTAAATGTTGTTAAACATGGCAAGAGGGTGAAGCAAATGAAAACTACCTATCTAGTCAAGGTTAAATGACGCCGGAAACAACGAACAACAAATTCCGGTAAATCCCCATATGCATATTTTAGATTTGGTGCTGTTCTGCCCTAAACACAATTTTAGAGTTGTTAAACATGCAAAGCAAGTACACCATGATAAACTAGGCAAAATTCTACCCCATATACATATAAAGTTTGTTAAGTTCGGAGCTACGGTTAATTAGTTATGAATTAAAACATTTTAGCAAGTTATTTGTACAAATTTAAACAAACATCAAGTTTAAACATTTTTAACATGGATGCAAGTATCATATTATGAAACTAGATGAAATTCTAAGCATTTTACATATTTAAAACATTTTAAGCCGATGCACAGTTTGTGAGATATGATATGCATGGAGCTTAGGGACCATTCTGCAAAATCTGCATTCTCAGGTTTAATAGAAAAAAATGAACTACGGAAAAAAAAACATGTCCCGGGCTGAAACTGGCTGGCCCAAAAGTGCA
This sequence comes from Triticum aestivum, assembly GCF_018294505.1. Taxonomy (NCBI): domain Eukaryota; kingdom Viridiplantae; phylum Streptophyta; class Magnoliopsida; order Poales; family Poaceae; genus Triticum; species Triticum aestivum. The sequence goes on from NC_057794.1 coordinate 456,202,170, forward strand.
TAGGGACAGGGGCTGGACGCTGCTCACATGGGCCCAGGCCCGTTCGGTGGAAGAGACCTGGCAAGGGGCTCCTGGGCCTTGGCAAGATCTGGCCCACAACGGGGCCTACGAGCGGAGCGAGCAGCAACTTCTCATCGTCCTCATGCCTCCGCACGAGCAGGGAGGAGGACGGCAAGAGCGGTGGCGGACGACGGCGGCTCGCCGACGGGGAGGCGCGGAGGAGGGCCTGGAACGGACAAAGAAGGCCGTGATCCGCCAGATCCGGCGAGGGAGGTGCGGATCAGATCTCCGAGCAGGGGGGCATGCTACAAGGCCATGGCTGCAACTGTTGCATGAAGAAAAAGACAGAGAAGAAATCAGAGGGGAAACACGGACGGGAAGAAGGGAGAGACGACAGAGAGATGGCAGGGGCACAACGGAGCCTGCCTGGGGTTGCCGGCGATGACGAGGCCGGTCGTCGGAGGCATGAAGGCGAGGCCGTGGTTGAACGAGGAGAGGCCGAGGATGGCTCGATCCGGCCGGAGGTGAGGCGACGGCAACGAACTCGAAGACCGACTATGCTGCTGCTGCTGCTCCATGGCGGCTGGCATGGTTCCCTGCGAGCTCGGGGCGAGGGTGCCATGGACAGAGAGGAGGGAGCTTGAGCTCCTGGTTGCTGCTGGGGGACGACGGGGTCCTGGTCGTGGCTTCGTTTGCCGGCGGGAGAAGTGGCTCGGGTCGAGGACGAGCTCCTGGCTCGAGGCAGGGAAGGATGGGGGTGTAGGTGGAGATCGAGGGGAGTTTCTAATTGGGGGATTTGGATCGAGGGGGAGATCCCGAGGGGAAAGCGAGAGAGTGGCGGCGGCAAGGAGGAAAAGATGGGACATCTCTCCTAGTTTTTAGGTCTTGGTCTGACATATATATAGTAAAAGGGTTTTTGGTAGGGACTAAACCGTCCCTCCGATCGTAATCGGACGGTCGGGAAAAATAGGCTAGGGAGGCCAAATAAGAAAACGGAGACGTTTTGTAGATGTTTGGGGATGATCTGAGTCCAACGGTGACAACTGTCCGGGTCGGGTCCGGGACAGCTTTCGGACACGCGCGCGAGGAGGTCCGATGCACTGCGCAAAGAGGGGTAGGCATGGCCTATGTGGACTGTGGAGAGCGGGTCGGGCTGAGACGAGAGGAGAGGAGTGCAGCCCGACAACTGTTTCCGGAGACCGAAAACATCCGACGTTAGACCGGCTATACTTTCGCTATAGTTATCTGTTGGGGCATCAAACGATCTCCGAATGTGATGAAACTTGACAGGCGGTCTATCTACACTATAATAAGACCACACGTCAAATCTCATCTCATTCCGAGAACATTTTCACGCCACTTATAAAATAATATTCCAGATGTGCCGCGGGCGCGTGCAAGTGTGTCTGGGCTCAAAACGGACCATGGAAAGAAGGGGGGACCCGGACGGATGCAAGTTTTAAAAACATGATGATGCAATGCACAAGATGACATGATGAAATGCAACACGCATGCAAAAGACATGGCAACGACGGCGAATAACTGGAAGACACCTGGCGCATTGGTCTCGGGGCGTTACATCATCCCCGCCGTCGTCCACCTTGCCGGCACCGCTCCTATGACCATCTCGTCCACCGCGCCCCGCCGCCACCGTCTACCCTCCTAGATCTGCTTCCACGCTGCCAACAGCCATCGCTACCGCAGCACCATCAAATTCTCAGCAGATGCGTACATGGCACTACACCAGAGGAGGTACTCTTTCGTATCTGCTCAACTTATTTATCGCAGCAAGAAAATAGATCGCCACTGCTTTACTCTAATTTCTTGTCTTGGTTGCGAAGTTGCCTTTGTCCGGTTTGCACCTTCAGATCTGCCATGGTATGTCAGGACCGCCTTTCCAATAAAACATTTATTGAAAAGCCGACCTTTGTTGACCAGTACAGAAGAATTCTTCTTACTGGCAGACAAAATCTTGATACAGAAATCCAGCAGTACTAATATTATACATGGTTGAGCTGAGGATGCTCAAAAATTTATTACAAGCACGCCTATATTATACATAAAGGAGGATATGGCACAAGGGTAGGGTGGCATAACTACTGACTCGTAATAAAGGTGGTGGTGGATATGTCACAGTGAAGTGGGTGACATGACTCTGAAATCTTACAGCTCATCAAGCATCAGAGTGAGGCTTGATGATTTTATTTGGGTGGCGGAAGCGTGTATAATACATGTGAACAACTCCAGGGTCGCACGTGACTGACTGGGACTCCTCTAGGCGTCGGACTCGCTATCGAACTCTTCATCCATAAGATCACCTTCGTCAACATCTGGCCAAATCAACAAGCCAGGTGAGTACTTTGAATGTACTCGCAAGACAGTTCAGACATAAGATATAACAAATGTAAACATGATGCACATGAGCAGGTTAGTATGCACAATCAAATAATAGATTTGCACTGCACGATAAATAAGAGGAAATCAGGCGGTAGTCCTCCCGAAATCCCAATAAAAATAACTGAAGACCGATCGGGTGTCTGAAACGACGCCTCAAAAGGTGAAAATAAATTTAACATGCTGCAGTTGGGCGTCGAGGCGACACCACATAAAGGGCTTATATTGAAAAGTAAATAACAATAATGCCACAGTCGGACGTCTGAGCGACATCACATAAAGGGCTTATATTGAAACGTAAGTAACAATAATGCCACAGTCGGACGTCTGAGCGACATCACATAAAGGGCTTATATTGAACGTAAGTAACAATAATGCCACAGTCGGACGTCTGAGCGACATCACATAAAGGGCTTATATTGAAACATAAGTAACAATAATGCCACAGTCGGATGTTTGAGCGACATCACATAAAGGGCTTATATTGAAAAGTAAATGACAATGATGCCACAGTCGGACGTCTGAGTGACATCACATAAAGGGCTTATAGTTTATCATTCGAATTTAAATAGCTCATGAATTTAAATCATCGCAAGGAAATACTCAGCATATAATAATATACCGGTTAGTCCATTCACATAAATAACCTTCAGCCGAGTTTACCACTCTCGATTTTATGTTTATACTCCGGGGACTGCCACTGGGGTTGACACTGAGATTTGCCACTGAGACTGACACTGATACAGAGATGATGTACAAGTCCTTGCTCGTGGACATGGGTACTCGAATGATTTTGACTCTGCAGAGTTTGTACTCTTTACCACAGCCAACGGATTTCGGTAGTCACAAGGACTAGTTTCGTTTACGGTGTTTTAGAAGAAACATGTCTAACTAGTACACACCCATTCCACATTCCGTTGCCAGGGATCACCTTCGGCGACGTTCAAGAAAAACCTTAAGACGGGGAGGCTACAACCTCGAATAGCATGGGATCAAATTTATATCGCGCACTCTAAGGGGTGCCCCCCTCTCGGTCCCAACCGGAAACACCCATGCCCCCTGACCGGATGACTGGCTTTAATCCAGGGCCATGGAACCCTCATCGCGGTCCCTATGTTTGGTGTGTGCCAGGAAAGAGGTTTGCAACTTACTAAACCGCACTCTTTGCAGAAAACATGTGGCAGCACGAAGGGGAAACGAACGGGATCGAGACTTGACCCACATTAGAACTGGAGTTAATGGTTGGCACAAGACTGGCATGCTTCAACAATACCAGCTTGCAACCCATCATGTCACCACATGATCGTGTTGCCTTATCATCATAAGGACACATCGAACTTCGAAGCTCACCGGTAACTTGTCTTGCATGCACATAACATTCGCAAATGCTTATATAAACATGCCATGAGAAAACTACTCGAGCAAACATGCAAAACACTCATCATATCAAAGGTTCAAACATGCTTGCCTGGTTCGGAGAAGTCGGAGTCTAGCTCGGTGAAGTACGCGTCTCCTTTACCCCTTCCGGTGTCTACGTATTAAAGAAAAATCGGACACTACATAAATACCGTGTGTGCACAAAAAAGTATCCCAAATATTTTTCAAATAAATATGACCAAAAACTAGACAGAAAAATAGAGATGACAGAAAAAGTTTCAAGTTAAAATCATCTTTTGTTGAAAAGTTATAAGAGTTTTAGTCCAGGGACCTTCCTGTAATGAAACAGAAAGTTTCCAGGGATCACTTTATAAAAACAGAAAATGTTTCAGTTTAGAATACGTCAGTCCAGGGGGGAAGACGTATTTTGCCCGAAGGCGTTTTCAGAAAACGTTTCGAAAAAGAGAAAAAAGCTGACGGGGAGGTCCCACCCGTCGGGTTTGAAAACTAAAACAGAGCGCTGGCGCCCGATGGCCGCGGCGGTCGCCGGCGGCGATCCACGGCGAGGCAGGGGGATCGGAAGGTACCAACGTGTTCACCATGTTCTTCCGCACCTGTGGGTGGTGGAGTTGAGCGTCAGCGAGCACCACGTCGACGGCGGCCCCCAACTCTGGCGGACGGTGGTTCGGGCGTTGGTGGATCTCGCCGGGGAGAGCTGCAAAGATCGAATTGAGGCTCGGGTTAGGGTACTAGGTGCACTAGAGGGTTGCTGACGCGGTTAGGGAGGCGGGAATGGCCTCACCTGAGTGAATCAAGCCGGAGCCCGAGGCGGATCAGGGCGGCCGGAGTCGGAGAAGGTGACCTCCTCGGGGTCCTCCTAGTGGCTAGGCGGGGCTCTGGTGAGGTGGAGGTGTGGCGCTGGGTCGAGAACAAGCTTGGGGGCTCCTTTTATAGCCGATCCGAGGCGGTGGCCAAGAACGAGATAACGCCGGCGATGATTACGGCGAGGTAGAGGTCGGTCAGGTGGTTTAGGGAGCTAGGCATCACCGCGATGGTCCACTGGTTCCGTTCAAGTGCTAAGCTTGGCCTGCCTTGGGTGGTACTCCACGTTCTCGACGGAACGGCTCACGGGACTCGGCGGCGGCAGAGAGCACACTCTGTGCTGCTCAGGCCACGGTGACGGTGCCGCAACGTGCACAGGCAAGCGAACAGCCACGCGGAGGCCACGGGTGGCTTGGGCAGTGCTGGACGGCGTCGAAAGGTGGTGTTGATCCCTGCTGGCCGCCACGGGTGGCTCTGCCACCGCAGAAGCTGCCGGCGTCAGCGAGACACGTCACCACCGACGATGGTGCCCGAACAAACGAGTGTGCGGCGCTCTGGATAAGGAGGGGGAATAGGGAGCAAGGCGCCACTGCAGTTACTGGCGAGATCGACGCCGTGCTCTGAAGAAAACGACACTGACGGTGAAACAGAAACACTGAACGTCTGAACTTTCTGAATTTGAACATCAACAGTGCATGCCAGGTGCTCGATGAAATGATTTTGGCATGTGGGAAATTTTTCTGGAGCTGATCTTCGGTGAGGTGGCCTCTTGGTGTATCTGGAAGCTGTATGAATTATCTCAGAATTTTTGGAAAAGGAAAAATATGAATTTCACCAAAAATGGCATTTCTGATCCAAACTTGTAGAGAGCAAATTTTGAAATATTTGAAATGAGGACAAGTGGATCTTGATGGATCTAGGTTGAGGGTACTAAGGACTGGTCAGAGGAGTTGGTTTGGGATCAAAACTCAAAAGAAATTTGGTACTTCCTTTGTAAATCACCTAGGTCCATAAATAATGGCAGAAATAGTTTTGAGGATTAAATAAATGGAATAAAAATCAAAAATGGTTTGAATCTTGCTGGAGATGGGAGTCTTGACTTGATTCAAGGCAGGGATGGGTTTTGGAATGCTATGTCAAAATGTGACATGGCAAAAGAGGAAATTTTGAGTGGGAAAATAATAAACCCATAATCCCTAGGGTTTCTTCTTAATAGAAGAAAATTTAAAAATACTAGAGTAGAGTCAAGACAAAACGAAAAGCTCTCAAGACCAAAAATCAAGGTTGAGAAGAGTACCAAAATATTTGTCATAAAAGTTTTGAGAGGGAGAGGGTTTAAGAAAAAATTTAAATAGCCTCCTCCAAAGCAAATAAAGGTTTTGATAAAAACCAAATCAAAAATTTTGGAGTGTCACAACACCTACCCCCTTAGGAAAAATCTCGTCCCCGAGATTTCACCTGATCCTCAAATAGGTGCGGGTATTCTGCCCGGAGAGAGTCCTCTATTTCCCATGCCGCTTCATCCTTGGTGTGATTGCTCCACTGAACCTTGAAGAACTTGATTGTTTTCTGACGGGTCCTCCTTTCAGACTCCTCTAATATTTTTATTGGACGTTCCCTGTAGGTGAGGTCTGGTTGCACGTCAATGTTCTCATGTGACACTTGCTTCTCTGGGTTGCTTACACATCTCCTCAACTTTGAGACATGGAACACGTCGTGGACGTTTGACAGCTCCTTGGGTAGGTCTAGCTGGTAGGCTACGGTGCCTCTCCGTGCAACTACACAGAAGGGTCCAATAAATCTTGGTGCTAGCTTTCCTTTAACCTTGAACCGTTGCAGGCCCCTCATAGGTGATACTCGTAGGTACACATATTCACCGGGTTCAAAGCTGACTTCACGATGCTTCTGATCGTAGTAACTCTTTTGTCGGCTTTGATCTGTCTTGAGTCGGTCCCTGATGAGCCTAACTTTCTCTTCAGCTTCCTTGAGCATGTCTGGGCCGAAGATACGGCTGTCTCCTGTTTCCGACCAATTTAATGGAGTACGACACCTCCGCCCGTACAGGGCTTCAAAAGGTGCCATTTGTAGGCTGGATTGATAACTATTGTTGTATGCGAACTCGGCATATGGCAGGCTTTCTTCCCAACTGGTTCCATAGGTGAGGACACATGCTCTCAGCGTGTCCTCTAGAATTTGGTTTACGCGTTCAGTTTGTCCATCAGTTTGGGGGTGGTATGTTGTACTGAATGCTAGCTGAGTTCCCAGAGCCTGTTGTAATTAATCCCAAAATTTCGAGATGAATTGAGTGCCTCTGTCGGATATTATAGTCTTTGGAACTCCATGCAGACAAACTATATGGGAGAGATAAATCTTGGCAAGCTTCTGAGTGGTGTGGGTTGTCTTCACTGGGATGAAATGTGCCACCTTGGTTAATCTATCGGTGATGACCCATATGGCATCATTTCCGTGTTGTGACCGAGGTAGTCCGACAATGAAATCCATCCCAATTTCGTCCCATTTCCACTCAGGTATCATGTTTGGCTGTAGTAGTCCGGCTGGTTTTTGGTGCTTGGCTTTTATGCGTTGACAAGAATCGCAACATGCAATGAAGGTGGCTATATTCCTCTTCATACCGTGCCACCAAAATCTTTCCTGAATGTCCTTATACATTATGGTTCCTCCGGGTGGATTGAATATGGAGTGGTGTGGCCTTCGGTTAGGATTTGCTATTTGAGGTCCTCTATATTTGGCACGCAGAGTCTGTCTCTGTACCATAATATTTCCTCATCGTCTACGACGAATTCCGAGGCCTTGCCCATGCTCACTTTACTTTTTATGCCTTCGATGCTAGGGTGTCCATGTTGAGCTTTCTTAATCTGCTCCACAAGGGTGGGGTGTATTTCCAAATTTGACACAGTGCCCTCCGTGACCATCACCAAGTTGAGTTTGGTGAACTCCTGTTGAAATTCAGGTCTCAAGTTATGTGGGTGGTCGTTTCCCGAGCTGGGGTTTCGACTAAGAGCATCTGCCACTACGTTTGCTTTTCCCGGATGGTAGTGGATGCCCACATCATAATCTTTCACCAATTCCAACCAGCGCCATTGCCGTAAATTGAGCTCTGGCTGTGTGAAAATATATTTGAGACTTTCGTGGTCTGTATATATTTCACAATGATTTCCAAGCAAGAAATGTCTCCACTCTTTGAGTGCATGAATGACTGCTGCCAATTCTAAGTCATGAGTGGGATAATTTTCTTCATGCTTTCGAAGTTGTCTTGAAGCGTATGCGACAACCTTGCCTTCTTGCATCAGCACACATCCGAGGCCTTTCCGGGATGCGTCACAATACACTTCAAAACTTTTGTGTATGTCTGGTATAACTAACACTGGTGTGGTTGTTAATTTCTTCTTGAGTTCTTGGAAACTCTTCTCGCAAGCTTCAGTCCACACAAATTTCTTATCCTTCTTGAGTAACCGTGTCATTGGTTTTGCTATGGTGGAGAATCCCTCAATGAACCTTCGGTAGTATCCAGCCATTCCCAGAAAACTTTGGACATCTGTTACGTTGGCTGGTGGTTTCCAGCCAAGTACGGCCTTGACTTTTTCTGGGTCCACGGCAACACCTTCTTGGGTCAATACGTGGCCTAGAAAACCAACCTGTCTTAACCAAAATTCACATTTGCTGAATTTGGCGTATAATTGGTGTTTCCTTAATTCTCCCAGTACAATCCTGAGATGTCCTGCATGCTCTTCTGGTGTCTTAGAGTATACTAGAATATCGTCAATGAACACCACAACAAATTTGTCCATAAATTTCATAAACACTTTGTTCATGAGGTGGACAAAATATGCGGGGGGCGTTTGTTAGTCCAAACGGCATTAATGTAAACTCATATAGTCTGTATCTGGAGGTGAATGCTGTCTTGGGGATATCTTCTGTCCAGACTTTTAATTGATGATATCCTGACCTTAAATCAATTTTTGAGAAAACTTTGGCTTGTGCGAGCTGGTCAAATAAATCATTTATCCATGGCATCGGATATTTATTTTTGACGGTGACCATATTGAGTGCTCGATAGTCTATGCATAATCTCAGTGTCCCATCCTTTTTCTTGGCAAATAATACTGGTGAACCCCAAGGTGAGGAGCTGGCTCGTATAAATCCTTTGTCTAGTAATTCTTTTATTTGCTTCTTTAATTCTACCAACTCGGAGGGTGCCATCCTATAGGGTTTCTTGTAGATGGGGTGGTTCCAGGTGCTAGTTCAATGCTGAACTCTATTTCCCGGTCTGGCAGCATGCCGGGTAGTTCTTCGGGAAAAACGTCAGGGAACTCACACACCAATGGAACTTTGCTTAACTCTGAGGTGTCCACCTTGTTCAATCTTGGTTGTCGTGATCCTGGTCTTTCTTGAGCTGCGACTTTTATTGTCTTCCCGTGATGATGAGTGAGGATTACAGTCCGGTTGAAGCAATCGATAAACCCTTTATTGGTGGTTAACCAATCCATTCCTAGGATAACCTCCAGTCCTTTATTTTCCAATACGATGAGGTTTGCTTGAAACTTTAGTCCTCTGAGCTCAATAACCACACCTTGACAGTAACTCTGAGTGATTTGCTTATTCCCAGGGGACTTGATGATCATGGATTTTTCCAAAGGGAGCATCGAAAAATCATGTTGCAAAGCAAAACTCTTCGAAATGAACGAGTGAGAAGCTCCAGAATCAAACAAAACCGTGGCAGGTATTGTGTTGACAGGGAACATACCGAGTACGATATCCGGGGCATTCTGTGCTTCCTCCTTGGTCACATGGTTCAGGTGGCCCTTCTTGTGATTGTTGTTGGGGTTGAAGTTGTTGCGCTTGGGTGCTGAATTGTTCCCATTGTTGTTCAGTTTTGGGGCCGAGTTTCTTGGCTTTGGGCACTGTTTAGCATAGTGTCCTTCCTCTCCACAAGCGTAGCAAGTGACGCCTGGGTGATACGTAAAATCCTTGTCCCTTGCGTGAAAATTTTTGATTGGCCGCGGAACATTGGTTGTGGGTCGGTTTGATCCAATCTTCTGAGGGTCAGTCTTGTGCCGGTTGTTGCGAGCATGAGTAACCTGGTCCCTTTTCCGCTTGCGAAATTCCTCCAAGTTGTGGGGCTCATTTTCCAATGTAATGGCCTTGTCCACAAGCGTTTTGAAGTCTGGAAAGGTGTGTGTGACCAACTGGCATTTAAGTGCTGGTGCCAGACCATCCAGAAACTTCTCCATCTTTTTGTTCTCTGTCATACGTTCTTCATTGGCATAGCGAGATAATAGGGTAAACTAACTATTGTAGTCAGTCACTGTCATGCTTCTCTGCTTGAGGTCGTCAAATTCCCTTTTCTTGATCTTCATAATGCTTCTGGGAATGTGCGCCCCACGAAATCCTTCTTTAAAATCTTCCCATGTGATACTGTTTTCATTGGGGTGCATGTGTAGGAAATTCTCCCACCATGACGCGGCTGCTCCCGTGAGATAGTGAGGTGCATAAAGTACCTTCTCACGGTCTGAACACTGTGCAATAATCAGCTTCCTCTCAATGTCTCGAAGCCAATCATCGGCCTCAAGAGGTTTATCAGTGTGAGAGAACGTTGGGGGACGCGTCTTCTGTAATTCAGACAATTTAGAGTGCTGCTAATACGGCTCACGATGATTCCCCATATTGATAACATGGTTCATCATTTCCTGGTGTTGCTGCTGGCTTTGCTCATAAAGGTAGCATACTTGAGTAAATGTTGCCTCACTGCCTTGCTGACTTGACTGTCCCTGTGTGAAGTTGTTACTTGTCTGGGCACCATAGTTTTCTTCCGGCGGGTTTGGCATGGAACGAGTCCTGGGACGAGGCATTTTTCACTCTGGGGTAATTTTGCAAGCTCATGAGGAAATTGTGTCATAAAAATAAATAATTTTGAAAAGGCGGAAATTTTAAGAACCCCAACATTTTTCAAGAAAACACTTGATCGCGCATGGAGAAGGACCGCTCCGTACATATCTTACATGCAAGCCATAATTATACAATACATCACTCAGGATGTGCGTACACATTCCTGACATGTTATTTAGGCTAGTGCACTTCTCCAAGATCCTACATGATGCGCAAACAAGCTACTTCTCACCAAACCTATGTACATATAAACATATCATACAAGCTGGCACATCACACTGCTGCTAGGCGTACTCAGTCGGAGATGGTGAAGACTTCCTTTGGCCTACCGAGGGTAAGACCCAGTGGTGCTGGAGACTCAATCTCCTCCTCGCTAATAGGCTCAAGGCCCGAAGTACTGGGTTGAGGAGCTGGTGCCGGCGCAGTAGGTGGTGCAGCTCTGACGGGAGTAGGAGCAATGACCTGGTCAAACTCCTCAGTGGTAGGCAGGCGGCGAGCGGTGGCTAAGATGGCCGGTGTATATGATGCTGAGGACGAGACGAACGTCAGTGGTGGTGCCATATGGAGAAGCTCCCTCCTGTTGGTGGAGCAGCCATGGATGGAATCCATGCAAGCAGCTACGAGGTCGTCCACGAGGTTGTCAAAAGCTGCCTCAAGTGCCTTAATGTAACGCCCCGAGACCGATGTGCCAGGTGTCCTCCAGTTATTCGCTTGCGTGTTGCATTTTATCATGTCATCATGTGCATTGCATCATCATGTTCTCAAAACTTGCATCCGTCCGGGTTTCCCCAGTTCCGTCTGTTGTCTGTTCTGAGCCCAACCACACTCGCACGCGCCCACGGCATGTCCGAAATATTATTTTATAAGTGGCTGGAAAATGTTCTCAGAATGGGTTGAAATTTGGCGTGTGCTGTTGTTATGTTGTTAGTAGGTCGCCCGCCAAGTTTCATCGCATTCAAAGCTCGTTTGATAGCCCAACCGTTAAACTATAGCGACATTATAGTCAGTCAAAACGTCGGACGTTTTCGGTCTCCGGAAACAGTTGCCGGGCTGCACTCCTCTCCTCTCCTCTCAGTCCAACCCTCCTACACATCCCGAGTCCAGCCCACTAAAACCCCCTCCGACCGGAACCGTTCGATTACGATCGGAGGGCTCCGAAACCCCCCTGACCCTAGCCCCTTCTCTATATATACACCTTCCCTAGCCCATTTTTGGACAAACCTAGCCTAAACCTATCCCCTACCTCTAGCCAGCCGCAATCCCCACCTCCTCCTCAAATTCCGTGCACATCCAGCCTCCCACTGCCACTTGGCGCCGCCACCGCCGCGCCCCGGACCAATCTGGGCGTGCCACGTTGCCCTTGGCCGTCTCCAGCCGCCATGTGGAGTCGCCACCTCACCCCAGCACTCCCCACCGCCGTCGGCCCTGTGAGCCCTGCCGTGGCCCACCTGAGCCCATCTGGGGCTCGGGACAACCCCCGCGTCGCCTCCCGCTCCCTTTTCCCCGAGCTCCAGGGGAGGGAGCTCCCGCACCAGGCCCCGTTGGCGTCCTCGCCGGAGCTGCTCGCCGGAGCAGCAACGAGCTCCACCAGGTCGACCCCGTCCCTCTCCTCTCCCTTTTCTCTCTCTTCTCTTTTTCTCTCCCTGACCTCTCTGCGTTCCCACGTGGTCAGCGCCGCCACCAGGGCTCCCTCGCCGACGCCCACGACGAACCGCCGTTGGATCCGGCCGGAATGGACCTGACGCGCCAGATCCAGCCATCCCCATGTCCCCGCGACCTCCCCGCCGTTGCTGCGCCCTCGCCGGCGTGCGTTGTCGCCATCGTCTCTGCCTTTCGGTTCGTGCGGGCACGAGGAGGAAGAGCGCCTCTCGTGTGGGCCCCGCGTGGGCCGATGCACCCCAAGGCCCAGCTCCCGGCCCAGTCGCCCGGCCTGCTGTTTCCACCGCCTTGGGCAAAGGCCCACTGGGTGAGAACCCCGCTGTGCACTGTTGGCCCAGTCCGATTCGGCCCGCCTCTGGTTTTTATTTTCAGATCTTCAATTTGTCTATTTTTTCAGAGGAGAGCATTTTTGCAGGAAAACCCTTGTGGATCATGCATATAATAACTCATGAACCGTGCATCGGATCTAAATAAGTTATATATGAAACTTGCTTAGAATTTTGTCTAGATTCATAATATCCAACTTTCATCTATGTTTGAAATGTTTAAAATGTTGTTTGATTAAATTTGCTCCTATGCCATGTTAAAATGCTTTAATTCATAACTAATTAACCGTAGCTCCGAATTTAATAAACTTTATATGTAAATAGGGTAGAATTTTGCCTAGTTTAACATGGTGGCATCATATTGCATGTTTAATAACTATAAAATATGGTTTAGGGCAGGACAGGACCAAACCTAATATATGCATATGGGGATTTACCGGAATTGTTGTTCGTTGCTTCCGGCCTCATTTAAACTTGACTAGATAGGTAGTTTTATTTTGCTTCACCCTCTTGCCATGTTAATCAACATTTAATCTTGTTGGGTCAATAAACGAGAGAGAACTAAATAAGTCATGTGGTGTTTTCTTCAATATGAAACTCCGTTGCATAATGAGCTCCACTTAATTTGTAGGATTGTTTGTGCATTTTGCCATGCCATGTATCACTAAACCAGACATGCATCATACTCGATTGTGCATCACGCCATGTTGATGTGTTGGTTGTTTACTATGTTGTGTGTTTCTTTCCGGTGTTGCTTCTTCGGGTTGATTCCGGTAACGTCGCGTTTGTGAGGAACCGTTCGACTACGTCCGTTTGTCTTCTTCATGGACTCGTTCTTCTTTCTTGCGGGATTTCAGGCAAGATGATCATACCCTCGAAATCACTTCTATCTTTGCTTGCTTAGTTGCTCGCTCTTTTGCTATGCCTATGCTGGGATACCTACCACTTGCTTATCATGCCTCCCATATTGTTGAACCAAGCCTCAAACCCACCTTGTCCTAGCAAACCGTTGTTTGGCTATGTACCGCTTTGCTCAACCCCTCTTATAGCGTTGTTAGTTGCAGGTGAAGATTGAAGTTTGTTCCTTGTTGGAACATGGAGATGTTGTTCCTTGTTGGAACATGTTTACTTGTTGGGATATCACAATATATCTTATTTAATTAATGCATCTATATACTTGGTAAAGGGTGGAAGGCTCGGCCTTATGCCTGGTGTTTGGTTCCACTCTTGCGCCCTAGTTTCCGTCATATCGGTGTTATGTTCCCGGATTTTGCGTTCCTTACGCGGTTGGGTAATAATGGGAACCCCTTGACAGTTCGCCTTGAGTAAACTCCTCCAGCAATGCCCAACATTGGTTTTACCATTCGCCACCTAGCCTTTTCTTTCCCTTGGGTTTGGCAGCTCAAGGGTCATCATTATTTTAACCCCCCCCCCGGGCCAGTGCTCCTCTGAGTGTTGGTCCAACCTGTCAGCTGCCGGTGGCCACCAGGGGCAACTCTGGGCTGGCCTACCCGTACCTAGACAATCTGAGTGTGCCCTGAGAAGAGATATGTGCAGCTCCTATCGGGATTTGTCGGCACAGTGGGTGGTCTTGTTGGACTTGTTTTACCATTGTCGAGGATGTCTTGTAGAACCGGGATACCAAGTCTGATCGGAATGTCTCGGGAGGAGGTCCATTCCTTCGTTGACCATGAGAGCTTGTGATGGGCTAAGTTGGGACACCCCTGCAGGGATTTGAACTTTCAAAAGCCGTGCCCGCGGTTATTGGCAGATGGGAATTTGTTAATGTCCGGTTGTTGAAAACCTGAAGTTGACCTTAATTAAAATGAATCAACTGCGTGTGTAACCGTGATGGTCTCTTTCCGGCAGAGTCCGGGAAGTGAACACAGTGTTGGAGTTATGCTTGACGTAGGTTGTTCTAAGATCACTTCTTGATCATACTTTTATCGACCGTGCTTTGCCTTCTCGTCTCGCTCTCATTTGCGTATGTTAGCCACCATATATGCTAGTCGCTTGCTGCAGCTCCACCTCATACCTTTTACCTTACCCATAAGCTTAAATAGTCTTGATCGCGAGGGTGCGAGATTGCTGACTCCCCGTGGCTCACAGATACTTCCAAAACCAGTTTGCAGGTGTCGATGAGTCCGTGCAGATGACGCAACCAAGCTCAAGGAGGAGCTCAATGAAGATCTTGTCCTTTGTGTTGTTTCATTCTAGTTGATCAGTAGTGGAGCCGAGTTGGGGTCGATCGGGGACCTTGTCGCATTTGGGGTTCTTCTTTTATTTTGGTTCCGTAGTCGGACCTTGATTGTATTTGGATGTTGTAATGCTTCATTCATGTATTTGTGTGAAGTGGCGAGTGTAAGCCAACTATGTCTCTTTTCCCTTATGTATTACATGGGGTGTGTGAAGATTACCTCACTTGCGACATTGCTTTGAATGCGGTTATGCCTCTAAGTCGTGCTTCGACACGTGGGAGATATAGCCGCATCGAGGGCGTTACAAGTTGGTAATCAGAGCCTTCCCCGACCTTAGGAGCCTTTGCTTGATCGTTTTTAGCGGCCGAGTTGTGTCTGGAAAAAAATGTTTTGAGTCATTTAGGAATTATATATCGGAGAGTTTAGGAATTCTTTTTACTTCCCAGTCTCCTCATCGCTCTGGTAAGGCATCCTGATGTAGAGTTTTGACTCTTCTCTTCTCAAATTTCACTAAAAAAATTTAGGATCACGCGGGTATCTTGGAATCGTTCCGATGGTTTTGTGACGAGAACATTGTCTTGGTGCCTCCTGTCAGGGGTTTTGTGGAAGTGTCCCGGGGAGTTGAGCTCCGAGGTGTTGTTGTCACAATTTTATCGTTGCAGTTCTGGAATACCTGAGTTTAGTACGCCGACATCAAAAATCTCTTTTATGCAGTTCGTTGGTGAGATAACCTCAACGCCACCCAGTACTGGGGCGGGAGTTCGGGAGTATTGCCATAACTTGTATAACAGATGCTTTTCGAAGGTTGAGGTAGATGATTTCCGAAGGTTTCTTGGTTATGTGTTGAAGGATGGATACAGCTGGATGTAGGATTTGCTAGTTTGGGTGAGATATTATGCTTCCCCTGTATCCCAACACCTGATTGCATAACCGGAAAGGTTCGGAGTTTCATAGGTGGGAATTCAAGTAGCTCTTAGGATATCTTTCCAACAGATGTATGATATGAAATTGGGGTTCGATGTCTAGTGGTCCGCCTATTCAGGGTCGGTTTTACAGTGGTCTCGTTGTGTCTTAAAGAGTCCTTGGCTATGCCAACTCGGGGATGCTTCGTATGTCATGTGCACTGCCTTGTACATGATGGTGTTGTACGATCGAGCCGTGTAGGCCCCACCACGAAAACTTCGGACGAAATCTCTATCATATGTTTGTTCTGGCTTATTCCGCAAGTCAATCCTTTTTTGTTTTGAGTTGTGGTATTCTAGTTGCTTCGAAGTCAAATGTTGATTCCATACCTTTTCCAAGTGGTGTTCTCATATTCCTATGTGAATACTAATCCTTCTCGATCATCGAGTTTGTCATTTCTATTTCTTTTCACCAGTGTGTCTCTCCTCAAGTGGATCCTTCATTTCAACATTGCAAGATCCAAGTATCAGCTCTCTCACGGGTGTTTTGTATCATCCGTTCCAAGTTGTCTTGTTTTCCCACCCACCCACCCTTCTCTTCGGGACTTAGATTTCTTATTCCAAGTTATCCTTTATTATTGTGAAGTCTCCATTCCTTTTTCCGCTCATGTTCTACCCGTGTGTTCCATGAAGATGTTCTATTAGCCATTCTTTCATCATTCTTTTTCTTCTCCGGTAGATTTTGTCGGGTTTACTAGAGTAGGGTACCCTAGTATCCCGAACTTGTGCACGGGCAGTCGCAGCATCCCGCGGGCAAGGCTTGCCGGGGTGACCGCCAAGGTCCTCGTGGTTCCTTTGGAGCCATTCAAGAACAAAGTATCCAACCAAGACACCACAAGACCCCGGCAAGAGGAGCTTGCCGGGAAGGCCAACCAAGGCAAGGCGCTTAAGGAGACCAAGACCCCGGCAAGAGGAGCTTGCCGGGAAGGCCACCCAAGGCATCTCAAGGAACTTGCCGCGACGCGCCTCGCGTCCCGACAAGGCCCGGTGAGCGACAAGCTCCCGGACGCGACAAGACAACGACCGCGGCAAGGCGCTTGCCGCGGCAAGCCACCACTCTGTGCCCGCGCTCCAGCACATCCACCAACGTGTCGCTCTGGGACCCTTCCAGGCGTGCGTGGTAGGAGGCTGTGCAGCCAGCGGTGCGCAGTGGCGAGCGGCGCTGACAAGATTGCCATCGTGGTGAGCGGTGGCGTCCCTGACGGTCCCTTTTGCACTATTTAGGCGACACAGACGGGCATTTAATGCCCTTGTCCCCTGCCGTCAGGGTTAGGTATGATACACTGTAGCAGGTAGCTGTACCTACCACAGCACCTTTCCATTTTTACCCTTTGTCTCCGTTGCCACCTGTCGGTGACCCCTTGAGCATATAAAAGGAGGCCCATGTGCAACGTAGGAGGGGGTTCGGAAAAAAGAGAACACTCAGGCTCGGTCTCATTAGCCGCTGGTGTGTACTGTAGCATTCCACGCTCCCGAGCTAGAACTCAATACAAACCACAAAGCAGGAGTAGGGTTTTACGCATCCGTGTGGCCCGAACCTAGGTAAACTGCCGTGTGCTTCGCCTCGATCCGCTCTTCGTGCGACCTCCGCCCCCGCCGAACCGAAAGGGACTCGGTCCACCGGTCCCATAGGTGTTCGTGGATTAGTCCCCCGACATCTTTGGCGCGCCAGGTAGGGGCGTCGAGGTTGTGTGAACCAGATCCGGCGTTCACATGAACTAGATCTTCATCTCTTCATCGACATGCCGCCGAAGAAGAAGGCTTTGGAGGCGGCTGATCCGTCCGCGCTGAACCCACCACCGCCGGAGCAAACGGTTGATGAGAACGGGTGTCGACGAGGGAGCTCACGGTGCTGCCAGGTCCAAGGACAAGGTTGCGCTACCCATCGGCGGCGTAGCCGGCTCCCACAACGACCGGGCGCACTCCAAGACCTCGGCGTCCGTACATGCACCGCGCCCATCGCAGGAGGCGCGGGACCGGCAGCGTCATGGTACTCACAGTACCATGTGTTTGCTGGACCAAGATCGAGCTGGTGGATCCCGGAGTGCTCAAGACCAGCATGCACGCCAACATGTTGGCACGAGCGAGGCACGGTCGCCTGGACGGGATACTGCTCCTTCTAACATAGTTAGAAGTCCGAGCATATCCTGCTCCTCGCACCGTTCGCCACCGCCACCCGCCACTGCAGCAGAAGCTTTAGCGCAAGCTCAACTGCTCCTGGACTACCCTCCAACGGCAGACAAGATTGACGACTGGAGGGCCACCATTCAGAGTCTCATCGGCTTCGCCAACGGCGACACTCAACAGCAGCCGAGCACGTCGCAGCCGCGGCAAGCCAGCCAGGCACGAGCCGGTGGCGATAAGACCGGTGGGGGTGCAACCACTGTGCACTCTCCGCCCCGAAGGCCAAGATCGCCGACTCGCCGGATCCACCTCGACAGCGACTCCACCGCGTCATTAGATCCACGAGCTCGTCGCGATCAGCGCCAAGTTCTTCATGAACGACAGCAAGAAGACGCTCATACACGCATTGAGCACCAAAGAGAAGCGCGACGTCAATCGGACCAGCGCGCTGGGCCCTCTGTTGACATGCATGCGCCAGGGGAACCAGGCGGCTTGCCGTACGTGGTAGGTTGCCCTGCGTTTACTCGTGAGCTGTGGCAAGTCCAGTGGCCCAGCATGAAGAATTTCAAGCCAGATGTACTAGAGAAGTACGACGGCAAGTCGCATCCGTCAGAGTTCCTCAGCATCTACACCATCGCGGTGCATGCTGCCGGGGGACGGGACGACAAGATCCTTGCCAACTACTTCCCGCTGGTGCTCAAGCCCAACGTAAGGTCCTGGCTCATGCACTTGCCGGACAACTCCATATCCTCCTAGGCAGACCTTTGCCATCAGTTTGTCGGCGCCTTTACAGGCGGCCACAAACCTCATGGCCAAGAGAGTGACCTTCATCTGCTCGCCCAGAAGGAAGGAGAGCCCCTGCGCAAGTACATTCAGAGATTCAGCCGTGTACAGCACAACATCCCAGATGTCCACCCTGCCGCGGTCATCAGCGCGTTCCATCAGAACGTGCGTAACCGCAGGATGCGGGAGGAGATGGTGATGTGCAAGATCAGAGACGTCAGCGAGCTGTATGCCCTGGCCGACAAGTGTGCACGTGCTGAGGAAGGGAGGAAACTCCCTGGAGAGAATGCAGGAGCAGGAGGATCTGACAGCGAGGATGCTGCCCCGGCAAAGAAAAACCGGCGGCGGAACAGGAAGAAGAAAGGCAAAGATGTGCTAGTCGTTGAGCAGTCCGGCAACGAAGGTGGCACCAAGAAAGCCAAAGTTGGTAGCTCCGGCAAGGAGATTGCCGCATGCACCAACTGCCAGGCTGTGGCGGTCACCGACAAGCAGGACGGCACTGACAAGCAGTACTGCAAGATCCACCGCACCAAGGGCCATGACCTCCAGAGCTGCAAGAAGGTCGAACAGCTTGTCCAGCAGCAAAAAGCCGAATACGAGCGACGCGACAAGGAGAGGGCCCAAGGTGGCGATGGAGAATCCGGCAAGAAGCGCGCCGGCCGGGGAGGACGTCGCGGCAAGGCCAAGCAGCGGCAAGGAGACAGACCTCCCCGCGGCCGCGACAAGGATGAAGATGACGACAACGACGAAGACATGGATGACGCCGAGACCAGTGAGCAGGAGTTCCAGAAAGCCACAGAGGTCTTGTGCATTGACGGCGGTGCATCTCTGCATACTTCGCACCGCCAACTCAAGCAGTGGGTGCGGGAAGTCAATGCGGCGGAACCACCTGTCGAGTCACGCAAGCTTCTGAAATGGTCCAACACGCCTATCATCTTTGATATTGAGGACCACCCTGATCGCACAACTGCGGTCGGGTGCTTGTCGATGTTGGTTTCACCAACTATCCACAACCTCAAGGTCACTAAGATGTTAGTTGACGGCGGGGCCGGCTTGAACCTGATCTCCTCCGCGATACTCCAGAAACTCCAGATCCCTGACAGCGAGCTTGAAGAGACCGGCACATTCCAAGGAATCAACCCGGGAAGGAGCAAGCCGAAGGGGAAGGTCACGTTGCCTGTAACATTTGGCAGCAAGCTGAACTTCAGGACTGAGAGGGTCACTTTTGACGTTGCCGATATTCCATTGCCTTACAATGGGATACTTGGCCGTCCAGCACTCGCCAAGTTCATGGCAGCCTCTCACTACGCATACAACATGCTGAAGATGCCAGGCCCGATAAGCGTCATCTCTGTCCCCGGCGACAAGAAGGATGCTCTTATCTGCGCCGACAAGATCTACCGGGAAGCGGCAGCCGCAACAGATCGCAAGACACTTGCCGTTGAAGCTCCCGGGGGGAAGAAGAAGACCAAGTCCGGCAAGAGTTCTGATGCCCACTCTGGCAAGCGCACCTCTTCGGAGTGCTGCGCTGCCGTCGAGGACGCACCATCGAGCTCCACCGGCAAGTGTAAGAAGACAATCGCAGCTCCGCCAGAAACCAGGAAGGTGTCCGCCAAGGAGGACGGCACTGGTGGTACCTTCACCATCAGTGCCACTCTCGACCCTAAATAGGAAAGCGCGCTCATTGCTTTCCTGCGGGCGAATGTCGATGTGTTTGCGTGGCAACCGTCTGACATCCCCGGTGTTCCCAGGAAAGTAATTGAGCACCGTCTTGTCGTTTGTCCTCATGCGTGGCCCGTCAAGCAGAAGGTCAGGAAGCAAGCAGTGGAGCGCAAAGAATTCATCGCAGGAGAGATCAAGAAGTTGGAAGCAGCAGGCCTTGTCAGAGGGGTGCTCCATCCTACGTGGCTGGCCAATCCTGTAGTCGTGCGCAAGGCGAACGGGAAATGGAGACTTTGTATCGACTTTACCGATGTTAACAAAGCTTGTCCCAAAGACCCATTTCCTTTGCCGCGCATTGACCAGATTGTTGACTCCACGGCCGGATGTGACTTGCTTTCATTTCTTGACGCATACTCAGGATACCATCAGATCTTCATGGCAGAAGAGGATGAGGAGAAGACCGCATTCATCACTCCATGTGGCACGTACTGTTTCATACGGATGCCTTTCGGATTAAAAAATGCTGGTTCAACATTTGCAAGAGTAGTCCATGTCGCTCTTGAGCCACAAATACACAGAAATGTGGAAGTCTACATGGATGACATAGTGGTCAAGAGCAAGGACAAGGCAACTCTGGTCCAAGATTTAGACGAGACCTTTGCAAATCTGCGCAAGATCAGCCTCAAGCTCAACCCCGAGAAGTGTGTGTTTGGAGTCCCCTCCGGCAAGCTTCTCGGGTTCTTCGTGTCTCAGCGGGGAATTGAAGCCAATCCCGACAAGATCAAGGCCATTGAGCAGATTGAAGCACCAAAGCGTGTCCAGTGAAATGGACTCCGGAAGCGGAGGCTGCGCTGCAAGACTTGAAGAGATACCTGTCCTCCGCTCCAACACTTGTCGCACCTAAGCCACAAGAGAAGTTGCTGCTGTATATAGCGGCAACCAATCAAGTGGTTAGTGCTGCGTTAGTGGCAGAGAGGGAGGCAAATGACGAGCCAGCAACCACGGCAGGCACATCCAGCGACAAGTAGGAGGCCTCCCCGGCAAGCTCTGGTCCTGACAAAGATGGATCTGCGCAGATGCGCGAGGAGATACAAAAGAAAATGGTGCAGCGCCCAGTTTACTTTGTTAGTTCCCTTCTGCAGGGGGCTAGGTCAAGGTACTCTGGCGTGCAGAAATTGCTTTTCGGCCTTCTCATGGCCTCGAGAAAGCTGCGCCATTACTTCCAAGCACATGAGATCATAGTTGTCACTCGCTTTCCGCTGAAGAGGATACTACAGAATCCAGAAGCGACAGGCAGGATTGTTGTGGGCACTGGAACTGTCAAGCTTTGGCCTCAAGTTTGAGAGTACTTCAACTATCCAAAGCAGAGCATTGGCAGAATTCATAGCAGAATGGACGCCAACACCAGATGAAGAAATTCCAGAAACGATCATCCCCGTCGACGAAGCAAGCAAAGAGTGGCTGATGTACTTTGATGGTGCTTTTTCGCTGCAAGGCGCCGGCGCTAGCGTGCTGCTTATCGCACCCACCGGAGAGCACCTCAAGTACATAGTCCAGATGCACTTTCCCAAGGAGCAAGCAACAAACAATACTGCAGAGTATGAAGGCTTGCTTGCCGGTCTCAGGATCGCGGCAGACCTTGGGATCAAGAAGCTCATTGTCCGGGGTGACTCACAGCTTGTCATCCGCCAAGTGAACAAGAGTTATCAGAGTCCGTTGATGGAAGCTTACGTCGACGAAGTGAGAAAGCTAGAAGAGCACTTTGACGGCTTACAGATGGAGCATGTTCCAAGAGCTCAGAACACTATTGCCGATGGCCTATCAAAGTGCGCTGCGCTTAAGTTACCTGTGGAACCAGGGATCTTTGTGCTCAAGCTGACTCAACCGTCCGTAACGCCATCAACTGGACAGAGTAAGAAGAGGAAGTTGATTCCTGGTGACTATTTTCCGGCAGAGCTTCCCGAAGCCGCCGCCAAGAAGGTCCCCAAGATCAACGCCAAGAGCGCTGAGGAGCAATCTGCTCCGGCAAGCCCTAGGGTTTGTTCCGTTGAAGCAGAAGCTCCCGGCAAGTTTTGCTCCGGCAAGCTTGCCGGGGAACGTCAAGCTCCGGCAGAGCCGAAGGTTCTCGCCGTAGAAGCGGACATTCCCGCAGTAGCAGATTTGCCTTTGGCAAAGAAGGTCCCCAAGATCAATGCCAAGAGCGCTAAGGAGCAATCTGCTCCGGCAAGCCCTAGGGTTTGTTCCGTTGAAGCAGAAGCTCCCGGCAAGTTTTGCTCCGGCAAGCTTGCCGGGGAACGTCAAGCTCCGGCAGAGCTGCAGGTTCCTGCCGTAGAAGCGGATGTTCCTGCAGCAGCAGATTTGCCTTTGGCAAAGAAGGTCCCCAAGATCAACGCCAAGAGCGCTGAGGAGCAATCTGCTCCGGCAAGCCATAGGATTTGTTCCGTTGAAGCAGAAGCTCCCGACAAGTTTTGCCCCGGCAAGCTTGCCGGGGAACGTCAAGCTCCGGCAGAGCCGCAGATTCTCGCCATAGAAGTGGATGTTCCGGCAGCCGCAGATTTGCCTTTAGTCCTTGTTGTCGAGCCACAAGCTCCAGCATGGGCACAGCAGATTGTCCATTTCCTTCAGACAGGAGAACTTCCTGAAGAGCAAGAAGAAGCGGAAAGAGTAGCCCGGCAGTCAAGTATGTACCAGTTTGTCGACAAGACACTGTACAGAAGAAGACTCAACGGTGTGAAATTGAAGTGTATTCACCGGGAAGACGGACAAAAGCTGTTGGCAGAGATACATGGAGGCATATGTGGTCACCACATTGGCGCAAGAGCACTTGTCGGCAAAGCATTCCGGCAAGGTTTCTTTTGGCCGACAGCCCTCCAGGATGCAACTGCACAAGTAACCAAGTGTGAAGCGTGCCAGTTCCATTCCAAGCAGATACACCAACCAGCTCAAGCTCTCCAGACGATCCCTTTATCCTGGCCATTTTCGGTCTGGGGGCTCGACATCCTCGGCCCCTTTCCCCGAGCAGTCGGGGGCTTTGAGTACTTGTACGTCGCAATCGACAAGTTCACAAAGTGGCCGGAAGTGGAACCAGTGAGGAAGGTGACAGCACAGTCAGCAGTCAAGTTCTTCAGGTCGATTGTTTGCCGCTTCGGGATCCCTAACAGGATAATCACCGACAACGGTACGCAATTCACGAGCCGCACCTTCATGCAGTACGTCCAAGATCTTGGCGCCAAGGTCTGCTTCGCTTCTGTTGCTCACCCGAGAAGCAACGGTCAAGCGGAGAGGGCAAATGCTGAAGTGCTGCGCGGGCTCAAGACCAGGACTTTCGACAGGCTGCACAAGTGCGGAAGAAACTGGATCGAGGAGCTGCCGGTGGTTCTTTGGTCGATCAGAACGACGCCAAATCGAGCCACTGGCCAGACACCTTTCGCTCTAGTCTATGGAGCAGAGGCAGTTCTCCCCACGGAACTCGTATACGGGTCACCTCGAGTGCTCGCTTATGATGAGCTCGAGCAAGAGCAGCTGCGACAAGATGACGCGCTGCTCCTTGAGGAAGACCGTCTTCAGGCTGCTGTGCGAGCTGCTCGCTACCAGCAAGCTTTGCGCCGCTACCATAGCCGCAAAGTTAACGCCAGAAGTCTCGAGGAAGGCGACCTTGTTCTTCGGCGTGTTCAGTCCGCCAAGAATTCCAACAAGTTGACGCCGAAGTGGGAAGGCCCTTACCGGGTGAAACGAGTCACTAGGCCTGGCGCTGTCCGCCTTGAGACCGAAGATGGCATTCCGGTGAGCAACTCCTGGAACATTGAGCATCTTCGTAAGTTTTACCCGTAAGGCGCGGTTGCCGGAACCTGTTCCGGCAACCACCTTTTGTACAAGTCTTGCCGCTGTTGCATGTAATCCTTTGTACAAAGCCGGGCGCAGACCCCGTGCATAAGTAAAGCTCATGTGCTCCGCACATTTTGTCAATTTCATGCTCTCTATTTTTTGGCATATATGATCTGACACTTTGTGCAGCACCTACTCCACGGTAAGCAATAACGAGCCGTAAGGCTCCGTATCTTTATTTTCTCTTCTTTCTTTTTTCTCAAGGAAAGGAAGGTTCCCTCGCCCACAAGTTTGCCGGGGAGGAAAGGAGAAGATAATGGTATGGACCAGGCGTCGTTCAAGAAAATTTCGCCTTACCGGGAAGCAAACAACAGAAAAGCTAAGTTGCCAAAGTTTGAGCAATCAGATTTTTTAAATTTTAAGTTATCTCCCTTGAACGACCGCACTTTGTATGGAAAACCTGTGCGCGGAGGAACCAACTCGTAGCTAGTTGCGCCCTTACTTTGTTTCGAGTCCGCTCAACAACTTAAGTGAGCTGCAACTAGTTGCGACAAGGTTTCTTGTCGGTAGCGGCACCGCCAGCAGGCTGCTGACGTCCCGCACTCAGCGCTCGCGGCTCAGGTACCTGCACCGGCAAGTTCCCTAAAAGCGTAGGGCAAAAACATACAAAGGGAGGAATCAAGTAAAGGGAATAACATTGCAATCATTACCCAGAATAGAGTTATATTACAAAGATAGCTTGTCGCGGCTCTAACAGATTGTTTTCATAGCATGACAAACAGCGACAAGAAAAGAAGAAATGGGCGGCCTAATCTACGCGATCGCCCTCGATCCTCTTGATCCCGCTCACCTTGTCCACAATGGGTGCGACAAGGGCCTTGAGCGCCTCCAGATCGGCATCCGGCGGCAGGGTCTTGAGGACGTTGGTGAGGTTGAGGCCCGGATTGCGGAAGGCCACCTTCACCAACACTTTCTGAAGAGCTCCCGCGCAGATCTTGCGCGACTCGTCGGCCAGCTGCTTTGGGATCCTCTCCCGGAGTCGCTGGAGGGCCGTCGCCACGCCCTTGAAGAACAAGACGAGCTTGGCGCTGGGTTGGAGGTTCTCGTCGGAGGGATACCCGAGATCCTCCATCCCCAGCTGCGCCAACTCCCTGTCAATATCTGCGGCAGCGCTCACGAGGCTCTCCGTCCAGTGCTCCACATTTTCCCTGAAAGCATTCTGGGTGGCGGCAACACTCTCCAACAGCGCCTTGTCGGCCTTGATCTCTTCTTTCAAGGCCGTCTCCTGCTCCTTGGCGCCGTCCAGCGTCTTGGTCAAAGTGGTCAGCTTCAACTCAAGATCCGCGTTGGAGCCTTTGGCGGCGCTGAGCTCTTTGCCCTTCTCGGCAAGATCGGCCTCCAGCTGCACCACCTTCATCTCCAGCTCCTTCTTGGCGGCCTCGGCAACTGCGGCAGCATCCTCTGCTTGCTTAAGGGCTCCGCCGAGTTTTTCCTCGCGCACGGCAAGCTCCTCCTCGTGGGCGTCAAGATTGACCTTCCGCTGCGCCAGCTCGCCCTCCTCCGCGGATAGCTTCACAGCGGCAAGTCGCTGTTGCTCTTCGACTTCAGCCTTCTCGAGGAGGAAGGCCTTCTGCGCTTCGGCGAGCTGCTCCCGCTCCTCCGCCAGGGACCGGAGGGCTTCCTGGTGGAAACCCCCGAGCTCTTCCGCGCGCTTCTCGATGTCTGCTCCCGCCTTCGCGACAAGCGCCTCGCGGGATTCCAGCTTGGCTTGCCGCGCGCGGTAGAGCGACAACAACTTCCGCAGCAGCCGCTCTTCCTCGGGCTCGTTGCTGCTGCTGCTCGGCGCGTCAACCAGCGTCAGCCCAGCGGAGGCAAGCACCTCCCCGTCGAAGATCTCTCCCTCGACCGGCGCCCTGGAGCTCGATGCCCAGGGAAGGTTGATGAAGACGTCGTCGCCGGCCTTCAAGTAGACGCCTGGCTGGGGCTCTTCGGAGCCTGGCGCTGCGGCAGCGGCGGACGGGTCGGCGGTCGGTGTAGCGCCTGGCGCTCCTGCGGCCTCAGGGCCGTCAGTGCGATCGCCAGACCCCTCGCCAGTTGCCGCGGCGGCAGCCTTGGCGGCCTCTGCGCCGGTGGGATCGTCAGCACTGGCCGTTTCTTCGGCGGCAACCTCGGTCTCCATCGGCTCCGTAGCAGATGGGTCTGACAGCCGGGAAAGGGAGAAGAGTCAAGCAAAAACCCAAGAAGATCAAAAGAAGAAGAACCCAAGGAAAGTTTTGAAGCGAAAGGATTACCTGTGCCGGGTTCTGCAGTCGTGGTCTCCACCGTCGGGGGGCCGCTGGTGCTGTCCCTTGCCGGAGAACCCTCCCTTACCGGAGACTTCTCCCTTACCGGAAAGCCCTCCCTTGCCGGAGAGCTCTCCCTTGTCGGGGGATTCTCCCTTGGCTCTTGGTGGGGCTGCTCTGCTCCTACACAAACCAGCAGTAAGATATCAGCAAAGACAGAGTATCCATGCGCATCTCACAGCGGAAAGCAAACCATATACTTACGCTGGGGGCTGCTCTGGAGAAAAGTTGCCGGGTCCGGCAAGGTTGTCTCGGGCGCACCCCCTGCTGTCGCAGTAGGTTCGTCCTCGATGACAATCACCGGGACTTTGGCTCTCTTTGCTGCTCTCTGGGCCAGAGTCCTAAAAAGGAACAAGTTCAGAGTCAAGCAAATGAGATACAAGACAAACAGCAAGGATTGAAGAACTACAAGTACACCAAGGGAGTCTTACTCTTCTTCTTCTTCCTCGTCGGAGCTGAACGCGGAGAAGTCGAAGTCTGGCTCACGTCCGGCGCGAGGAGGCGGAGGAGTAGCTTCCCTTGGCCGCTTGGCGGGAGCAGTGGCGGCGGTCTGAGACGACCCCGCTCCGGCTGTCGCCGCGGCGTGAGAAGCGGCAGGAGTAGAAGCGGTGGTCCGGGAGGGCCCCGCTCCAGTTGCCGTCGCAGCGTGAGGCGCTCCCGCGGTAACAGTGCTTGCCGCGGTGGAGCGTGTCACGCGGCGCGGCGACTGTTGCCTCGCCTGCCGCTCCGCTACGTCACCGACCTTGCGGAGACGCCTTCTTGGTGGGGATGGAGGCTCTGCTTGCGGCGAGCTGTCTGAAGATGAGGAGGAAGACGAGTTGATCTCCAGCGAGCCGCTCGTATCCTTGGCGGGCTCGCTCGACTCGACGTTATGCCCGGCAAGCTCTTTCTCGCCGGCAGGCTCCCCTCGCTCGGCACGGCTTGCCGCCTCTGCTGCCTCTGCCTCCTCCACGGTGAATCCAAATTCGCCCGCGGCTGCGGCTGCCGCCGCCTCTTCTAGCCTAGTGGCGATGAGTGCCATCTCCGCATCGGTGGTGTCGCGGGTGAGGCTATCTTTCTCGTCGGAGCGGATCGGCACTTCTACCAAGTCATCGAAGAATTGCTGCACGACGTCGTCTGCAGGCTCTTGCCAAGTTGGGACAATTCCATGCGAGTCGCACAACGGCATCATTGCACGGATGCGGTCGAGCGCGGAGTTGTTACACAGCGGAACGACCCCCCCCCCGGCAACCTGAAAACTTCGGGGTGTTGAGGGTCGTACTTGAACAGCTCCTGGAGCATCGCGTTGAGCTCCAGAACTGTGAAGTTGAAGTTGAGGCCCGGCCGCAGCCTCATGATATCTGCCGCATTCTTGAACTCCCAAGTGGGTCTCCCCCGTTCCTGCAGGGGGGCGATGCGGCGGCGAAGAAAATCCGCGCCAACAGCGCCTACAGTGAGCCCGGCAAGCCTGAGGCGTAGGATCCGGGTGACAGCAATCTTCAGCCTGTCGTCTTCCGGGGCCACGTCACTCCAATCGCTGCCGCGTGCTACTGGGGTTTGGCGCCGGGTGGTGAATGGCTGCGGGTTCTCCTCGTCAATCCAGCACCAGTCTGCTCTCCACTCCTCCCACTTGCCGCGGAATTCTCCCTCCAGATAAGTTTCCTTCTTGCCGGCCCTTGAGATCCAGGCGATTCCGCCGGATAAAGGCTCTCCTCTCTCTACTCGGGGTATAAAGAAGTGGCGAAAGAGGGCTACATTGGGATGGACTCCGACAAAGTTTTCGCAGAGATGTGCGAAAACTGCCATGGTCAGAACGGCATTGGGGGTGAAGTCAAGGAGATGGAACCCGTAGGTATTCATGATATCGCAGAAGAATTCAGAGAAAGGCGGGCAGAGCCCGCAGTAGAAGAACAAGGCGAAGAAAGGGTATCCGTTTGGGGCCTTCTTCGAAGCGGCAGCGGGAAGTACCTTCGTGCACGGATGCGCTCGTGTCTCCGTCGACCAGAAGAGGTAGTAGTTCTCCCTTAGCTCCCTCGCGGCAAGCTTGGTGGGGAAGACTGCCCGCTCCTTTCGCAGCGCCGCAAGCCGCTGCGCCTCGGTCGACTTCATGGCCTTCCCCTTGTCGGCTTTTGGAGCCATGGCGGAAGTGGTGGAGGAGGTCGACGGCGTTGGTGGTGCTGGTGGCGATGGGGGGCGGAGCGCTGCTCTCTTTCGGCTTTGGGAAGACGAGGGAGCGGCGGAGATTTTTGAGATTGGAGCAGCAACGGGCGAATGGACGAACTACCCCTGTTTCCCCTGCTTATAAAGAGGGAGGGGGCGGACGTTCCGCATTTCCGAATAAAGAAACCACCCACGATCTCTCCCACGACGCCGCATTCAACGCGTGCCGTTCGGGGAGGGCGCGGTGGATACGGAGAGAGATACGGCGTAACCTAGGCCGCGCGTGCCCGTGCCCTGTTTTGGGCCTGGCCCAACAGCGCTCGGCACCGTGTATGGCCCAGGCCCGGGGGCTCCTGTCGGTGTACTAGAGTAGGGGTACCCTAGTATCCCGAACTTGTGCACGGGCAGTCGCAGCATCCCGCGGCAAGGCTTGCCGGGTGACCGCCAAGGTCCTCCGTGGTTCCTTTGGAGCCATTCAAGAACAAAGTATCCAAACCAAGACACCACAAGACCCCGGCAAGAGGAGCTTGCCGGGAAGGCCAACCAAGGCAAGGCGCTTAAGGAGACAAGACCCCGGCAAGAGGAGCTTGCCGGGAAGGCCACCCAAGGCATCTCAAGGAACTTGCCGCGGCGCGCCTCGCATCCCGGCAAGGCCCGGTGAGCAACAAGCTCCCGGACGCGACAAGACAACGACCGCGGCAAGGCGCTTGCCGCGGCAAGCCACCACTCTATGCCCGCGCTCCAGCACATCCACCAACGTGTCGCTCTGGGACCCTTCCAGGCGTGCGTGGCAGGAGGCTGTGCAGCCAGCGGTGCGCAGTGGCGAGCGGTGCTGACAAGATTGCCATCGTGGCGAGCGGTGGCGTCCCTGACGGTCCCTTTTGCACTGTTTAGGCAACACAGACGGGCATTTAATGCCCTTGTCCCCTGCCGTCAGGGTTAGGTATGATACACTGTAGCAGGTAGCTATACCTACCACAGCACCTTTCCATTTTTACCCTTTGTCTCCGTTGCCACCTGTCGGTGACCCCTTGAGCATATAAAAGGAGGCCCATGTGCAACGTAGGAGGGGGTTCGGAAAAAAGAGAACACTCAGGCTCGGTCTCGTTAGCCGCTGGTGTGTACTGTAGCACTCCGCGCTCCCGAGCTAGAACTCAATACAAACCACAAAGCAGGAGTAGGGTTTTACGCATCCGTGCGGCCCAAACCTGGGTAAACTGCTTGTGTGCTTCGCCTCGATCCGCTCTTCGTGCGACCTTCGCCCCCGCTGAACCGAAAGGGACTCGGTCCGCCGGTCCCGTAGGTGTTCGTGGATTAGTCCCCCGACAATTTAATTCAAGCTTTGGTATTGAGCTTACTCCTTTTCTTTTTGCCCAATGCCTATTTATGCCGGTGCACCTCTTAATTTTCCCCACTTGCTATTCTTTTGTTCCGGAGTGCTAAAGATATCTCAGAAGATTCGTGTTTCCACTCTTAATCTGTTCAAGCTATTTTGAGGATGTTATCTCATTCAAGCCTTTTAATTCAACCGGTGCAATCTCTCCTTTAATCATTTCAACGGTGTTTCTTTGAGTGGGCCCTAACCCACACGTCTTTTCCCAGGATCTTACCAGACTCTTCTTATTTTCCCGGAGCTATCCTCAAATTTATTTTCAAAGTTTGACGTAAGAATGAATTTTCATCAGTCAGATGTACTTCTCCAAGGTCTGTCAAATTCTTTTCATCGCTGGCTCAACCTCTTCATTTTGATTCTTCCGGAGTGTCTAAATAATTCAGGGTGGTGTTTCCTGTCATCATTCTCGGGGATTTGTAGACCGAAGAAGATTTTTCTCTCAATCTTGCTCCATTCTCTTCAAGATTAGCGATTCTATCTTGTTGCCATCCTCTCATAATTATTTGCGATCGTGAGATATTCTTTTCAACCATCCGGAGTAATTCAGAGTATTTTCAGTTTGATTCTCCGGAGCCCATCATCTCAGATTTATTTTTTCTTAGCTTCCAGTTATCATTCTCCAATCTTACCGGTGTATCATTCAATATTCTCTAATCAGTTTGTGATCCCTTCGTTCACTTGTATCTAAATTCTCTCAAGTATCCTCGTTCATTTCATAATTCTTCCCGGTGTTTATTTATCTTTCCTTTGGTCATTTTAATTCTTACGGTGGTTCGTGCAAGAGTTCTCGTCATTCGTTATCATATCAATTCATTCGTTGTTCCAATCCTACCGGTGGTTCGTTGAATACCTTCTCAAGTTTGCGCTATATCTCTCTTAATCCTTCCAACGGGAATAAGTTGTTTGCAATCCGTTGTTTGTCATCAATTTAAATTGGTGAAGGATACGCATAATGTACTTCTTATTCTTGTTTCATCCTAATGATTAATTCTTATTCTGGAGGCCCTTCAAACTCTCGGTTTCATTTGTTTCATCTTCTCTTTTTCCCGGAGTCCAACCTCTTTCAATTATATTATCACGGAGATCTCTATCTAAATCATTACAAGGCTTCAATCTTATTCTTTTCATCATTCAATTATTTTGGATAATTCTTTTATTACCGGAGTTCTTAATGAAGGTTCTACATGATGTTTCATCAGGGATTTAATTCATTCTCGAAGTGTTCATCGACATTCTTTTCTAAGAAGCTCAAGCTTTCTTCATATTGTAATCCGGAGTGCGATTCTTTCTACCGTGTCATTGGAGGTGGTATTATGCCATTCTTGATAATTTGAGTTCATGTTTCATGATTCACATAGTGTTAACAATAAGGTATTTTAAATCCATCAATCTCGTCATTGGAGTTATCTGGGGTTATATTCCACCTAAAGCCTTCCCTAAGGATTGTTGCTAATTATGGTGCTTATAAATGTCCCAAGTTCTTCATTTATCCTCCCGGTGAAATAAGTTTCTCGTCTCCTCGTTCATATCAATCCAATTCTTTTTTCCGTTAGTGGCAGAATTTCACCTCATAGTTTTGAGATGTTCTCCATAAGCCCACTACAACCTTGTTCTTTTCGTTGTTGGTTTTCCAACAACTCCGTTCGACCTTTCTCCTAAGGATGCCTTCTCAACCTCTTTTGTGGCAGAAGTTGGCATTTTCTTCTCCAATCTCCTACTTCAGTTATCCAACTTCTATTCTTTCATTCCGGAGACATTGTGATGTTGCTCTCTTCAACCCATCATCTTGTTTGTCAAGATCATGTCCAATTTCTTCCATTTACAGTCGAAGTGATGTCCAAACTATATCAGTCTTATTCCTCCTCTATCTTGTTTAACCGGTGTGTTGTGACCTTTTGCTCAAGTCCTTTTCTTCCTATCAAATCTTGCATCTCTTTTCAATCGGAGTGCTGCCCGAAGTTGTTCTTCCATGTTCCTCTTTGCTAATGGAGTGTTTTCAACTTCATTCATCTTCATTGTATTCTTTTCTCAAATGGTTTAACCTTTCAAGGTTCTTTGGTTTCACTCATTGGTCAAAGGAGCAACTTAGTTTTACCTCTTCTCTTTCTCTTCCATTTTCCCTCTGGTGCCATTCTAGATCTCGGGACGAGATCCTCTCGTAGTGGTGGAGTGTTGTAACGCCCCGAGACCGATGTGCCAGGTGTCCTCTAGTTATTCGCTTGCGTGTTGCATTTTATCATGTCATCATGTGCATTGCATCATCATGTTTTCAAAACTTGCATCCGTCTGGGTTTCCCCAGTTCCGTCTGTTGTCCGTTCTGAGCCCAACCACACTTGCACGTGCCCGCGGCATGTCCAAAATATTATTTTATAAGTGGCCGGAAAATGTTCTCGAAATGGGTTGAAAGTTGGCGTGCGCTGTTGTTATGTTGTTAGTAGGTCGCCCGCCAAGTTTCATCGCATTCGAAGCTCGTTTGACAGCCCAACCGTTAAACTATAGCGACATTATAGTCGGTCAAAACGTCGGACGTTTTCGGTCTCCGGAAATAGTTGCCGGGCTGCAATACTCTCCTCTCAGTCCAACCCTCCTACACAGCCCGAGTCCAGCCCACTAAACCCCCCCCCCCCTCCGACCGGAACCGTTCGATTACGATCAGAGGGCTCCGAAACCCCCCTGACCCTAGCCCCTTCTCTATATATATACACCTTCCCTAGCCCATTTTTGGACAAACCTAGCCTAAACCTATCCCCTACCTCTAGCCAGCCGCAATCCCCACCTCCTCCTCGAATTTTCCGTGCACATCCAGCCTCCCACCGCCACTTGGCGCCGCCGCCGCGCCCCGGACCAATCCGGGCGTGCCACGTCGCCCCTGGCCGTCTCCAGCCACCCCTGGGCCGCCATGTGGCGTCGCCACCTCACCCCAGCGCTCCCCACCGCCGCCGGCCCTGCGAGCCCTGCCGCGGCCCACCTGGGCCCATCTGGGGCTCGGGACAGCCCCCGCGTCGCCTCCCGCTCCCTCGTCCCCGAGCTCTAGGGGAGGGAGCTCCCGCACCAGGCCCCGTCGGTGTCCTCGCCGGAGCTGCTCGCCGGAGCAGCAACGAGCTCCACCAGGTCGACCCCGTCCCTCTCCTCTCCCTTTTCTCTCTCTTCTCTTTTTCTCTCCCTAACCTCTTTGCGCTCCCACATGGTCAGCACCGCCACCAGGGCTCCCTCGCCGACGCCCACGACGAACCGCCGTTGGATCCGGCCGGAATGGACCCGGCGCGACCAGATCCGGCCATCCCCATGTCCCCGCGACCTCCCCGCCGTTGTTGCGCCCTCACCGGCATGCGCCGTCGCCGCCGTCTCTGCCTTTCGGTTCGTGCGGGCACGAGGAGGAAGAGCTCCTCTCGTGTGGGCCCCGCATGGGCTGATGCGCCCCAAGGCCTAGCTCCCGGCCCAATCGCCCGGCCTGCTGTTTCCACCGCCTTGGGCAAAGGCCCACTGGGTGAGAACCCCGCTGTGCACTGTTGGCCCAGTCCGATTTGGCCCACCTCTGGTTTTTTTTCAGATCTTCAATTTGTCTATTTTTTCAGAGGAGAGCATTTTTGCAGGAAAACCCTTGTGGATCATGCATATAATAACTCATGAACCGTGCATCGGATCTAAATAAGTTATATATGAAACTTGCTTAGAATTTTGTCTAGATTCATAATATCCAACTTTTATCTATGTTTGAAATGTTTAAAATGTTGTTTGATTAAATTTGCTCCTATGCCATGTTAAAATGCTTTAATTCATAACTAATTAACCGTAGCTCCGAATTTAATAAACTTTATATGTAAATGGGGTAGAATTTTGCCTAGTTTAACATGGTGGCATCATCTTGCATGTTTAATAACTATAAAATATGGTTTAGGGTAGGACAGGACCAAACCTAATATATGCATATGGGGATTTACCGGAATTGTTGTTCGTTGCTTCCGGCCTCATTTAAACTTGACTAGATAGGTAGTTTTATTTTGCTTCACCCTCTTGCCATGTTAATCAACATTTAATCTTGTTGGGTACATAAACGAGAGAGAACTAAATAAGTCATGTGGTGTTTTCTTCAATATGCAACTCCGTTGCATAATGAGCTCCACTTAATTTGTAGGATTGTTTGTGCATTTTGCCATGCCATGTATCACTAAACCGGACATGCATCATACTCGATTGTGCATCACGCCATGTTGATGTGTTGGTTGTTTACTATGTTGTGTGTTTCTTTCCGGTGTTGCTTCTTCGGGTTGATTCCGGTAATGTCGCGTTTGTGAGGAACCGTTCGACTACGTCCGTTTGTCTTCTTCATGGACTCGTTCTTCTTCCTTGCAGGATTTCAGGCAAGATGATCATACCCTCGAAATCACTTCTATCTTTGCTTGCTTAGTTGCTCACTCTTTTGCTATGCCTATGCTGCGATACCTACCACTTGCTTATCATGCCTCCCATATTGTTGAACCAAGCCTCAAACCCACCTTGTCCTAGCAAACCGTTGTTTGGCTATGTACCGCTTTGCTCAGCCCCTCTTATAGCATTGTTAGTTGCAGGTGAAGATTGAAGTTTGTTCCTTGTTGGAACATGGAGATGTTGTTCCTTGTTGGAACATGTTTACTTGTTGGGATATCACAATATATCTTATGTAATTAATGCTTCTATATACTTGGTAAAGGGTGGAAGGCTCGGCCTTATGCCTAGTGTTTTGTTCCACTCTTGGCGCCCTAGTTTCCGTCATATCGGTGTTATGTTCCCGGATTTTGCGTTCCTTACGCGGTTGGGTTATAATGGGAACCCCTTGACAGTTCGCTTTGAATAAAACTCCTCCAGCAAGGCCCAACCTTGGTTTTACCATTTGCCACCTAGCCTCTTTTTCCCTTGGGTTAGGCCAGCCCAAGGGTCATCTTATTTTAACCCCCCCCCCCCCCGGCTAGTGCTCCTCTGACTGTTGGTCCAACCCAGAGCACCGTGCAGGGCCATCCCTTGGCAACTTGGGTTACGTCGGCTCCTGTACGCTTAGCTTATCCGGTGTGCCCTGAGAACGAGATATGTGCAGCTCCTATCGGGATTTGTCGGCACATCGGGTGACTTGCTGGACTTGTTTTACCATTGTCGAGGATGTCTTGTAGAACCGGGATACCGAGTCTGATCGGAATGTCTCGGGAGGAGGTCTATTCCTTCGTTGACCGTGAGAGCTTGTGATGGGCTAAGTTGGGACGCCCCTACAGGGATTTGAACTTTCGAAAGTCGTGCCCGCGGTTATGGGCAGATGGGAATTTGTTAATGTCCGGTTGTAGAAAACCTGAAGTTGACCTTAATTAAAATGAATCAACTGCGTGTGTAACCATGATGGTCTCTTTCCGGTGGAGTCCGGGGAGTGAACATGGTGTTGGAGTTATGCTTGATGTAGGTTGTTCTAGGATCACTTCTTGATCATACTTTTATCGACCGTGCTTTGCCTTCTCGTCTCGCTCTCATTTGCGTATGTTAGCCACCATATATGCTAGTCGCTTGCTGCAGCTCCACCTCATACCTTTTACCTTACCCATAAGCTTAAATAGTCTTGATCGCGAGGGTGCGAGATTGCTGAGTCCCCGTGGCTCACAGATACTTCCAAAACCAGTTTGCAGGTGCCGATGAGTTCGTGGAGATGACGCAACCAAGCTCAAGGAGGAGCTCAATGAAGATCTTGTCCTTTGTGTTGTTTCGTTCTAGTTGATCAGTAGTGGAGCCCAGTTGGGGTCGATCGGGGACCTTGTCGCATTTGGGGTTCTTCTTTTATTTTGGTTCCGTAGTCGGACCTTGATTGTATTTGGATGTTGTAATGCTTCACTCATGTATTTGTGTGAAGTGGCGAGTGTAAGCCAACTATGTCTCTTTTCCCTTATGTATTACATGGGTTGTGTGAAGATTACCTCACTTGCGACATTGCTTTCAATGCGGTTATGCCTCTAAGTCGTGCTTCGAACGTGGGAGATATAGCCGCATCGAGGGCGTTACACTTGAGGTACTCCACAAGCATCTCAATAGCGTCATCTCTTTCTCCCCTGGCACAAGCGAATGCATAGTGGCAAGTGTATGGCACGTGGCAGGGAAGGTAGCGGTAACAACGAGTCTTCATTGAAGGAAGAACATCCCGGAGGCGGGCTATGGCCTCACGGGCAGCCATCTGCATGGCATGCCTCTCCGTAGGCATGGCCCTCCCGACGAATCGGAAGCGGCGGAACTCGGCGCGTCCTCCCTTGAACTGAACTGAGGCCTGGTACATAGACAAACTGTCGCTGAGCTTGTGTCGGCAGAGTGTGAACTCCGGACGGACTGATGGCCCGATCGCGATCTTGGTGATGGAGATGAGGAGCTTGATAAACCCCTCAGGAACATTGGCGAACACCTGTGACTCACAATCGCTGCTCGCCATCTACAAAAGTAGACAAAATCCCGAATAGTCAAATCATAAATTTATGATGACCAACAGAAAATTGCTACAATATGCAGAATAATAAAGTAAGCTAATAACCGATTAGCTGTCGCACCTAGTGGCTTCCTACAGTCAGCCTGGCTCTGATACCAAGTTTGTCAGGACCGCCTTTCCAATAAAACATTTATTGAAAAGCCGACCTTTGTGTTGACCAGTACAGAAGAATTCTTCTTACTAGCAGACAAAATCTTGAGCTGAGGATGCTCAACAATTTATTACAGGCACGCCTATATTATACATAAAGGCGGATATGGCATAAGGGTAGGGTGGCATAACTACTGACTCGTAATAAAGGTGGTGGTGGATATGTCACAGTGAAGTGGGTGACATGACTCTGAAATCTTACAGCTCATCAAGCGTCAGAGTGAGGCTTGATGATTTTATTTGGGTGGCGGAAGCGTGTATAATACAAGTGAACAACTCCAGGGTCACATGTTACTGACTGGGACTCCTCTAGGCGTCGGACTCGCTATTGAACTCTTCATCCATAAGATCACCTTCGTCAACATCTGGCCAAATCAACAAGCCAGGTGAGTACTTTGAATGTACTCGCAAGATAGTTCGGACATAAGATATAACAAATGTAAACATGATGCACATGAGCAGGTTAGTATGCACAATCAAATAATAGATTTGCACTGCACGATAAATAAGAGGAAATCAGGCGGTAATCCTCCCGAAATCCCAATAAAAATAACTGAAGACCGATCGGGTGTCTGAAGCGATGCCTCGAAAGGTGAAAATAAATTTAACATGCCGCAGTCGGGCGTCGAGACGACACCACATAAAGGGCTTATATTGAAAAGTAAATAACAATAATGCCACAGTCGGACGTCTGAGCGACATCACATAAAGGGCTTATATTGAAACGTAAGTAACAATAATGCCATAGTCGGACGTCTGAGCGACATCACATATAGGGCTTATATTGAACGTAAGTAACAATAATGCCACAATCGGACGTCTGAGCGACATCACATAAAGGGCTTATATTGAAACATAAGTAACAATAATGCCACAGTCGGACGTCTGAGCGACATCACATAAAGGGCTTATATTGAAAAGTAAATGACAATGATGCCACAGTCAGACGTCTGAGCGACATCACATAAAGGGCTTATAGTTTATCATTCGAATTTAAATAGCTCATGAATTTAAATCATCGCAAGGAAATACTCAGCATATAATAATATACTGGTTAGTCCATTCACATAAATAACCTTCAGCCGAGTTTACCACTCGCTTTTATGTTTATACTCCGGGGACTGCCACTGGGGTTGACACTGAGATTTGCCACTGAGACTGACACTAATACAGAGATGATGTACAAGTCCTTGCTCGTGGACATGGGTACTCGAATGATTTTGACTCTGTAGAGTTTGTACTCTTTACCACAGCCAACGGATTTCGGTAGTCACAAGGACTAGTTCCGTTTACGGTGTTTTAGAAGAAACACGTCTAACTAGTACACACCCATTCCACATTCCGTTGCCAGGGATCACCCTCGGCGACGTTCAAGAAAAACCTTAGGACGGGGAGGCTACAACCTCGAATAGCATGGGATCAAATTTATATCGCGCGATCTAAGGGGTGCCCCCCTCTCGGTCCCAACCGGAAACACCCATGCCCCCTGACCGGATGACTGGCTTTAATCCAGGGCCATGGAACCCTCATCGCGGTCCCTTTGTTTGGTGTGTACCAGGAAAGAGGTTTGCAACTTACTAAACCGCACTCTTTGCAGAAAACATGTGGCAGCACAAAGGGGAAATGAACGGGATCGAGACTTGACCCACGTTAGAACTAGAGTTAATGGTTGGCATAAGACTGGCATGCTTCAACAATACCAGCTTGCAACCCATCATGTCACCACATGATCATGTTGCCTTATCATCATAAGGACACATCGAACTTCGAAGCTCACCGATAGCTTGTCTTGCATGCACATAACATTCACAAATGCTTATATAAACATGCCATGAGAAAACTACTCGAGCAAACATGCAAAACACTCATCATATCAAATGTTCAAACATGTTTGCCTGGTTCGGAGAAGTCGGAGTCCAGCTTGGTGAAGTACGCGTCTCCTTTACCCCTTCCGGTATCTACGTATTAAAGAAAAATCGGACACTACATAAATACCGTGCGTGCACAAAAAGTATCCCAAATATTTTTCAAATAAATATGACAAAAAACTAGACAGAAAAATAGAGATGACAGAAAAAGTTTCAAGTTAAAATCATCTTTTGTTTAAAAGTTATAAGAGTTTTAGTCTAGGGACCTTCTTGTAATGAAACAGAAAGTTTCCAGGGATCACTTTATAAAAACAGAAAACGTTTCAGTTTAGAATACGTCAGTCCAGGGGGGGAGACATATTTTGCCCGAAGCCATTTTCAGAAAATGTTTCAAAAAAGAGAAAAAAGCTGACGGGGAGGTCCCACCCGTCGGGTTTGAAAACTAAAACAGAGCGCTGGCGCCCGAGGGCCGCGGCGGTCGCCGGCGGCGATCCACGGCGAGGCAGGGGGATCGGAAGGTACCAACGTGTTCACCGTGTTCTTCCGCACCTGTGGGTGGTGGAGTTGAGCGTCGGCGAGCACCAAGTCGACGGCGGCCCCCAACTCCGGTGGATGGTGGTTCGGGCGTTGGTGGATCTCGCCGGGGAGAGCTGCAAAGATCGAATTGAGGCTCAGGTTAGGGTACTGGGTGCACTAGAGGGTTGCTGACGCGGTTAGGAAGGCGGGAATGGCCTCACCTGAGTGAATCAAGCCGGAGCCCGAGGCGGATCGGGGCGGCCAGGGTCGGAGAAGGTGACCTCCTCGGGGTCCTAGTGGCTAGGCGGGGCTCTGGTGAGGTGGAGGTGTGGTGCTGGGTCGAGAACAAGCTCGGGGGCTCCTTTTATAGCCGATCTGAGGCGGTGGCCGAGAAGGGGATAACGCCGGCGATGATTACAACGAGGCAGAGGTCGGTCAGGTGGTTTAGGGAGCTAGGCATCACCGCGATGGTCAACTGGTTCTGTCCAAGTGCTAAGCTTGGCCTGCCTTGGGTGGTACACCACGTTCTCGACGGAACGGCTCATGGGACTCGTCGGCGGCAGAGAGCACGCTCTGTGCTGCTCAGGCCATGGTGACGGTGCCGCAACGTGCACAGGCAAGCGGACAGCCACGCGGAGGCCACGGGTGGCTTGGGCGGTGCTGGACGGCGCCGAAAGGTGGTGCTGATCCCTGCTGGCCGCCACGGGTGGCTCTGCCACCGCAGAAGCTGCCGGCGTCGGGGAGACACGTCACCACCGATGATGGTGCCCGAACAAACGACTGTGCGGCACTCTGGATAAGGAGGGGGAACAGGGAGCAAGGCGCCACTGCAGTTACTGGCGAGATCGACGCCGTGCTCTGAAGAAAACGACACTGACGGCGAAACAGAAACACTGAACGTGTGAACTTTCTGAATTTGAACAGCAACAGTGCATGCTAGGTGCTCGATGAAATGATTTTGGCATGTGGGAAATTTTTCTGGAAGCTGTATGAATTATCTCAGAATTTTTGGAAAAAGAAAAATATGAATTTCACCAAAAATGGCATTTCTGGTCCAAACTTGCAGAGGGCGAATTTTGAAATATTTGAACTGAGGACAGGTGGATCTTGATGGATCTAGGTTGAGGGTACTAAGGACTAGTCAGAGGAGTTGGTTTGGGATCAAAACTCAAAAGAAATTTGGTACTTCCTTTGTAAATCACCTAGGTCCATAAATAATGGCAGAAATAGTTTTGAGGATTAAATAAATGGAATAAAAATCAAAAATGGTTTGAAACTTGCTGGAGATGGGAGTCTTGACTTGATTCAAGGCAGGGATGGGTTTTGGAATGCTATGTCAAAATGTGACATGACAAAAGAGGAAATTTTGAGTGGGAAAAGAATAAACCCATAATCCCTAGGGTTTCATCTTAATAGAAGAAATTTTAAAAATACTAGAGTAGAGTCAAGACAAAACTAAAAGCTCTCAAGACCAAAAATCAAGGTTGAGAAGAGTACCAAAATATTTGTCATAAAAGTTTTGAGTGGGAGAGGGTTTAAGAAATTTTTTAAATAGCCTCCTCCAAAGCAAATAAAGATTTTGAGAAAAAACCAAATCAAAATTTTTGGAGTGTCACATGGCACGCTCAACACCATACTCGCAATGCTTACGGTTTTCACCTTTTATATCCCACACTAGTTAAATCATAGTAGACTAAATTTCAAAATTGGGTCAGTCGATTTTTCAGAGCTCGCCGGAGTTCGCTGGTGCGATCGAAGGGGCTCGGGTGGTTGTGGGGCCTCGCCGAATGAAGAAAACTCGACGCTGGTGGGGGTGGGGTGGCGGAGGAACACAGGCGGTGGGGGCCGGTGGTCCGGCCGGCGGCCCGTGCGGTGTTCTGTATGGGAAGAATCAGAGACGAGGAAGAAGAATGGTTAGGAGACATAGGATCTTCACCCAACCGCCTGAAATGGTCGAGAGATAGCTAGGAGTTGCATTCTTAATGCGCTCTGGTTCATCATGTGTGGGCACTGCGCAACCAACATTTTATTATCCAAAATCTACTTGCTCTTCTTTACCATGTTCCTCTTCCGTTCTTCTTTAATATGTACTCTCTCCGTTCCTAAATACAAGTCTTTGTATAGATTCCACCATGGACTACATATGGAGCAAAATGAGTGAATCTACACTCTAAAATGTACCTGGATACCTCTGTATGTGATCCATAGTGGAAATATCTACCAAGACTTATATTTTGGAACGGAGGGAGTATGATAGTAGTACAGTATGTTCCTTGTACTGAAGATGAGCAGGGACATTTGTAGTGTAGAGGTCTATATGGTCGGTTGTGATGGACACTTTGAGCCTCTTTGATTCGTAGGATCTTGTAAACATAGGAATAGGATTTGTAGTGGCTTGCCCACTTGAATCCTATAAGAATAGCAAGGAAATGCGGGGAGCTCTGTCGCCTTTGAGAGTTATATTGATATTAACAGTACCGCACCTTCACTTGAAGAGAGCTGGTATCCGAAGCCTTTCTAGCCGTACCGGCAATACTAGCACATATATTCCAGCAAGTTCCACTTTGCTGATTTTACTCTGATGCTTAAGGTTTTCCCGTTATATCTACACTATGATCTATGCAGCTGCTTTGTGTCGCACTAGCAGCAGTCCACTCTTGAAGCTAAACACTGCAATGACTTACAAAATTGGCACCAAGGCATTGAGTGCCATTCTGGATGCAATGAAACTCATACGCTCCCCACCTGTTGATTCTTGTTTAGAATATGATCCTAGTGACTATTCTAACCTCGAGGAGTCAAAGGCGGATGGCCTGTCCTGTTCACCCATCAAGGTGCCTGTTCTAATTTGGCAATATTTTATTGATTGCGGGTATCTTGCATATGTTTTCTTGCATTTCTTCTACTTTGTTGCACCGCCATCTGCTTAGTTTACTCATCATATATGTCGAGATGCCATGCCCATCCATTATCAATACATATTCCATCTGTCATCATACCATGTTTTTCCACTCAAATGCTGTTCTTGTGCATCAGACATCAAAAAGGAAGAGGGTGATTGCCGAACCTGAAGGAGCACCAGCAAAGTCCTTGAAAAACATGGTGGTGCCAGAGAAATCAGACAACACCCCACTTATATTGGTTGTACAACCAGTGACACAAAACATAGGACCGACTCTAGCAGACTGTACCCATACTTCACTGGCCACACCACTAGCCCCACCACACAGGACCTGCACTCTAGCAAAAGGTATACCGATTTCATTTGCCATAGCACTAGCTGTACCATAGAAAAATCCCACTCCAGCAAAAAGTACAGCAAGTCCACCGGCCGAAGACCTATCCCAACTGCAGAGACGGCCAATTCCTGTAGATTGGAGCCCCATTCCATT
This sequence comes from Triticum aestivum, assembly GCF_018294505.1. Classification (NCBI taxonomy): domain Eukaryota; kingdom Viridiplantae; phylum Streptophyta; class Magnoliopsida; order Poales; family Poaceae; genus Triticum; species Triticum aestivum. The sequence goes on from NC_057794.1 coordinate 456,244,497, forward strand.
TATTCCCAGTTTAAAAGACAATGCTTTCAATGTTGTTAGGGACTACATGCATATATTCCCATCATGGGAAGATTATTGTGAAGACAAACACCATTTTCACATCTTCCTGTCCAACTTACGTGTAAGTGCTATTATTCATGGCTATTATTTTCCTATTTTCTGCTGATTGAACACATCAATGATTTACATTACATTGTTGTAACTAGGCAAGGGTTAATCTGGATAGTCATGATGAGCAAAGCTTGCTTGTGCTTTTCAAGGAAGCATTGTAGCAATATCGGTGTTACCTGAGGAAATCACACTTTGATGGCAAGTCTATAAACGAATTTCCGGTGAAGTCTCTTGTGCTAAATTTAGAAGACATTGAATGGAAAAACCTTGTTATGCACTGGTCTCGTTCCCAGGATGAGGTACCGTCTATGAAATCACATGACAATTTGAACTTCTACTTTTCCGCATGTGCCTTACGGATCTTTTTTGTAGGAAATCTGCTCAAAGAAGAATTCCGGTTTGACAAGAACGACAGGATATTGCAAATATGCTGCCCGCTGCTTTGCTCTTGTTACTACCTATTGTCCTGTAACACTGTACTTGCATACATACCTGGTTCATTATGTGACAGCAGTATGCATGATAGCTTGCTTATCAATTGTTCGCTCCAAATTATCTGATCTGTATGAATGGTTACATTAGTGTATAATATATCCAATGCCAATGTTTTTTTAGCTCTGCATTGTTCTTGTAAGTACATGATGTACTTTATCAGTGTACTTATAATGACAGGTAGTTGTTCATGTACCATCACTCTGCAGCTTATTTTCCTTTGCCCTCCATTTTCTACACATCACATATATATTTACTCTTACCATAAGGTTGGTACTGAAGAAGTTTAGCTATGCATTGCTCTTGGTTGTACCTTTTGTCTGTATCGCTACACTTACATTTATAGCTACTTGGTTATGTAGCATCACTCTTCGTCTTATCTTAAATATTCTCCATTTTTTCGTATATTATCACATCTATATTTACTCTTAACAAAATGTAGAATAAAGGCAATGCTTTTGAAGAAGATTTTGTGGTAAACTTCTTGAATTGCCCCCCCCCCCCCATCAGCATGGACAAGGCCTTTATAGAGCCCGTCTTCACTAATAATGTAAGTTTGTCCATCTCAAGCCTTCAAACTTTGTTGTATATATTTGGTTAGGCATGACTGCAACAGCTGTTTATTTTGGTGTTTGCATCAAATTGCTTGTTTAAAGTTTATTATATGTAGTTCATAAACAAAAGTTCGTCCTTTCTCAATTTAAGTTTTCAGTTGTACAACCAAGTTCCTTCTTCATACCATGTAAATTAAACTATATAGAGCAAGTGATCTTCTTTTGCACTGCATGTATGCTTCTGTTCTTCATCTGTAATCCAGTGGTGTGGTGAACCTACCCACTACAGCACAATGTCATATTCTGCAATGTCTTAACTATGAAAAATGTCATATCATTGTACTATTATTTAAACCATCTCTTTATTTGCCAATCTGAAATGGTATAAATTGAGAGCACACTAACCATTGATACTTATGAGTTCTTGATCTGTAATCCAGTGGTGTCGTGAAGCTGCCAACTCCTTCACAATGTCATTTCCTGCCATGTCTTGACCTGAACAATACCATATTGTGTTAATGCAAATTTAAACTGTGTCACTTTATTCGTCAGTAAGAAATGTGATGAATTGTTAGCACTGATACTTTTATGTGCAAAACCTATCATCTGTCTGCTTGTTTTTCTTTCAGAGTGAGGAAGATATAAGTGTTGAACAAGTGCAGTCTCATCATCTTGCTCAGCTGCTTGCGCTGTAGCTCCCCGGCAGGGCTAACCTTTCTTGAACTCTATTGAAGTGCTGTTGGTTTTGTATATTATTTTGTCGGCGTGTTTATTTGCACTGGTGGCGATCTTTGATGCCCAGTGTATGTAATCTGATGTCTGCTTGTGCTTTATTATCATAGTGGCGAACTTTGATGCCCAGTGGATGTAATATGCCGTAATTTCTTTATTGTATAGTATATGTTTTTTCTTATTCACGATGTTGTAGTTATTTTACTATATGTATATCCTGTCTTCGCAGTAAACCGGCCAGACCGTAAAATTACGGTACATAATCGGGCCGCCATGCAATCACGATGTAGGTTGGGCCTGAAACGTGCCGATCAGCTCATGGGCCAGCAGCAGCCCGAAATGAACCCCGGCCCGTGATTGTGCGAATCAAATCACAGGCTTTTAACAGGCCAAAAAATTGTCTCGGTCCTTGTTTGGCCCAATCAGATATCGGCTGCGAGCAGGCCGGATGCAAACCGGGCTGTAGTTAGGCCCAACTATATGATGGGCTTTTAACAGGCTGAAATTAATATAGGGCCGAAATGGTAAACGGGCCCTTAACAGGCCAAAACTAATATCAGGCCGAATTACTAAGTGGGCCTTTAGCAAGTGGGCCCAAAAGCATAGTGTCCAGTTGACGGGCCCAATCTGATATGGGCCATAATTAGGCCCAAAACCTCTTAAAGGGCCGAACCTGATCTGGGTCGTAATTTGGCCTAGAACATGGTAGGCTTTTAACGGGCCGGATCTCATATGGGCCACTATTAGGCCTGGAGAGTGGTAGGCCATTAATAGACTGTATCGAATATGGGCCGGCATTTGGCCCAAAACATGGCAACCAGTTAACGGGCCGACCTACTAGGGTCCTCAAAATCTTGTGGGCCTACAGCTGGGCCGGCCCATTAATGTCGGCGAAATCTCGTGGGCCTTTAACTTGGCTGACCCATTATGATCCGCAAGAATTTTGTGGGCCTTCACCTGGGCCGGCCTATTATGGCACACAAAAATCTTGTGGGCCTTTACCTGGGTCGGCCCATTATGGCCCGCGAAATCTTGTCGGCCTTTAGCTGGGCCAGCCCATTATGGTCCGCAAAATCTCGTGGGCCTTTAGCTGGGCCAGCCCATTATGGTCCGCAAAATCTTGTGGGCCTTTAGTTGGGCCGGCCCATTTAAACTTGTTAGGCCATGCCACGTGTCGACGTATCATAAACGCCTTCTGTCTAGTGAGTGGATGACATCTGTCCCGACGATGAGCTGACATGTGTTTCCTCTAGCCAATGATGATTTTACACGTGGAAAATCCCCATTGGTCGGGGCTGTTAACGGGTTATCGGGTCCAAAAGCCGACCCGATAGCTTAACAGCGTTCCGTTATGGTGGATGCCACGTGTCGGTCACCCTTGAAATCATGGAAGTGGACACTTCCGTGATGATAATTTTGGTAATGTCATGGAACACTTCTACGACAGCACAGGTATGACTATCTTGATTTTGTCATAAATTTGTCATGGATGTATATGCATGACAAAAAAAGCGACCTAGTGTGACAAACACGTATCATCACGGAAGTGTATTTTTTTGTAGTGTTGATGATGACGATGGCGACGGATTCCCCTCTCCGGATCCCTGAACGGACTCCAGATAAGCCCTCCCGAGAGGTTTTAGGGCTTGGCGGCAGCTCCATATCGTAAAACGCGATGAATCCTTCTCTCTGATTTTTTTCTCCCCGAAACCAAATATATAGAGTTGGAGTTGAGGTCGGAGGAGCTCCAGGGGGCCCACGAGGTAGGGGGCGCGCCCTAGGGGGGCAGGCGCGCCCCCCACCCTCGTGGACACGTGGTGGGCCCCCTGGTCTTCATCTTTTGCAAGGATTTTTTATTATTTCCGAAAAGTTGTTCCGTGAAGTTTCAAGTCATTCCGAGAACTTTTGTTTCTGCACATAAATAACACCATAGCAATTCTGCTGAAAACAGGGTCAGTCCGGGTTAGTTCCATTCAAATCATGCAAGTTAGAGTCCAAAACAAGGGCAAAAGTGTTTGGAAAAGTAGATACGACGGAGACGTATCACGTCTCCAACTTATCTATAATTTTTTATTGCTCCATGCTACTATATTATCTATTTTGGATGTCAATGGGCTTTATTTTACACTTTTATATCATTTTTGGGACTAACCTACTAACCGGAGGCCCAACCCAAATTGCTGTTTTTTGCCTATTTTAGGGTTTCGCCGAAAAGGAATATCAAACGGAGTCCAAACGGAATGAAACCTTCGGGAATGTGATTTTCTCAACAAACGTGATCGAGGAGACTTGGAGTGGGCATCAAGAAACGATCGAGGAGGCCACGAGGCAGGGGGGCGCGCCTACCCCCCTGGGCGCGCCCTCCACCCTCGTGGGACCCTCGTTGCTCCACCGACGTACTTCTTCCTCCTATATATATATCCACGTACCCCCCAAACATCCAGGAGCACCACTAAAACCTAATTCCACTGTCACAACCTTCTGTACCCGAGAGATCCCATCTCGGGGCCTTTTCCGGAGCTCCGCCGGAGGGGGCATTGATCACGGAGGGCCTCTACATCAACTCCATGGCCTCTCCAGTGATGTGTGAGTAGTTTACTTCAGACCTACGGGTCCATATTTATTAGCTAGATGGCTTCTTCTCTCTCTTTGGATCTCAATACAAAGTTCTCCTCGATCTTCTTGGAGATCTATTCGATGTAATCTTCTTTTGTGGTGTGTTTGTCGAGATCTGATGAATTGTGGGTTTATGATCAAGTTTATCTATGAACAATATTTGAATCTCCTCTGAATTCTTTTATGTATGATTGGTTTATCTTTGCAAGTCTCTTCGAATTATCAGTTTGGTTTGGCCTACTAGATTGATCTTTCTTGCAATGGGAGAAGTGCTTAGCTTTGGGTTCAATCTTGCGGTGCTCGATCCCAGTGACAGAAAGGGAAACGACACATATTGTATTGTTGCCATCGAGGATAAAAAGATTGCATTTATATCATATTGCATGAGTTTATCCCCCTACATCATGTCATCTTCCTTAAAGCATTACTCTGTTCTTATGAACTTAATACTCTAGATGCATGCCGGATAGCGGTCGATGTGTGGAGTAATAGTAGTAGATGCAGAATCGTTTCGGTCTACTTGTCGCGGATGTGATGCCTATATACATGATCATACCTAGATATTCTCATAACTATGCTCAATTCTATCAATTGCTCAACAGTAATTCGTTTACCCACCGTAATACTTATGCTCTTGTGAGAAGCCACTACTGAAACCTATGGCCCCCGGGTCTATCTTCCATCATATTAATCTTCCAATACTTAGTTATTTCTATTGCCGTTTATTTTACTTTGCATCTTTATTTCTCTTTATCATAGAAATACTAAAAATATTATCTTATCATATCTATCGGATCTCACTCTCGTAAGTGACCGTGAAGGGATTGACAACCCCTTTGTCGCGTTGGTTGCGAGGTTCTTATTTGTTTGTGTAGGTGCGTGGGACTCGAGTGTGATCTCCTACTGGAGTGATACCTTGGTTCTCAAAAATTGAGGGAAATACTTACGCTACTTTGCTGCATCACCCTTTCCTCTTTAACGGAAAAACAACGCAGTGCTCAAGAGGTAGCAACGAGCAGGAATTAAGCTTGGGGATGCTTGATACATCTCCAACGTATCTATAATTTTTTATTGTTCCATGCTATCATATTATCAACCTTGGATGTTTTATATGCATTTATATGCTATATTATTTGATTTTTGGGACTAACCTATTAACCTAGAGCCCAATGCCATTTTATGTTTTTGCCTTGTTTTTGAGTATGCAGAAAAGGAAAACCAAACGGAGTCCAATTGACCTGAAATTTCACGGAGATCATTTTTGGATCAGAAGAAGCCCACGGAGTACCAGAGATGGGCCAGAAGAGTCCCAAGGCCACCACGAGGGTGGGGGCGCGCCCTACCCCCATGGGCGTGCCCCCCTACCTCGTGGCTGCCTCGGGGACCCCCCCTGACTTGTTCCCGACTCCAACACCTCTTATATAACCCCAAACTTCCAGAAAGAAACCTAGATCGGGAGTTCCGCCGCCAGAAGCCTCCATAGCCACCGAAAACCAATCTAGACCCGTTCTGGCACCCTGCCGGAGGGGGGAATCCCTCTCCGGTGGCCATCTTCATCATCCTGGCGCTCTCCATGACGAGGAGGGAGTAGTTCACCCTCGGGGCTGAGGGTATATACCAGTAGCTATGTGTTTGATTTCTCTCTCGTGTTCTTGATTCGGAACGATCTTGATGTATCGCGAGCTTTGCTATTATAGTTGGATCTTATGATGTTTCTCCCCCTCTACTTTCTTGTGATGAATTGAGTTTTACCTTTGAAGTTATCTCATCGGATTGAGTCTTTAAGGATTTGAGAACACTTGATGTATGTATTGCATGTGCTTATCTGTGGTGACAATGGGATACTACGTGATCCACTTGATGTATGTTTTGGTGATCAACTTGCGAGTTCCGTGACCTCGTGAACTTATGCATAGGGGTTGGCACACGTTTTCGTCTTGACTCTCTGGTAGAAACTTTGGGGCACTGTTTGAAGTTCTTTGTGTTGGTTGAACAGATGAATATGATATTGTGTGATGCATATCGTATAATCATACCCACAGATAATTGAGGTGACACTAGAGTATCTAGGTGACATTAGGGTTTTGATTGATTTGTTTCTTAAGGTGTTATTCTAGTATGAACTCTAGGATAGATTGAATGGAAAGAATAGCTTCGTGGTATTTTACTACGGACTCTTGAATAGATCGATCAGAAAGGATAACTTTGAGGTGGTTTCATACCCTACAATAATCTCTTCGTTTGTTCTGTGCTATTAGTGACTTTGGAGTGACTCTTTGTTGCATGTTGAGGGATAGTTATATGATCCAATTATGTTATTTTTTTCGCGAATACGCAAAGCTTGCGTATCATTGCATTGATAGAAGAAGAGTGAATACAAGCGGTAGTACAACACATGGCACGAACGCAGAGGCGTAAACATGGTGCATGGAGCAGAGACATGGGATGCTCAACCCAGACATAGATACAACACAGCTAAACTCGCCACCCTGTAAGCAGCCCAAACCAATCGAACATGATGCCCAACATCTCTAAATCCACCGCCGAGGATGCCGCAAACAAACAAGACGACGCCTTCATGAAGGAGAACGACACTGAGACGTCGTCGCCGCCCGATCCGGATAACTGGACCTAGGGTTTCCCCTGTTGCTCGAAGAGGGGCACAAATGACGGCCATGGCAGCGCCTCCAAGAAGGTGACGGCACTCGTAGGTGTCGCCGCTGCCAGCATCGAAAGATCGAGCAAGGATTTCGCCTTGGCCACAATCTGAGCAATCCCAAGCCGTCGGAGCAAGATTCAGAGAAGTGGAAGCCAAGTCGTCAGTTGAAACTGTCACCACAAGAAGGGGAGCTGCGTCCGCTGCCGAAGAAGGCACCAGACATCGCCGGACATGAGAGCTACGGATCGGGCGGAGGTGGGGGGCATGGAGGTGGGTAAGGTTGGGTGACCGGGTCGGATGGCACAGGGGAAGCCAAGGTGGCCGGGGGGCCCGGACAAGCCAAGATTTGGAGAGAACGCAAATACGAGCCACCGGGACTGGAGCAACAGGGGCGCCGACGTGCCAAAGGAGCCGGAAGGAGACGCAGCTCCAGGAACACGCCAAAGCCGGAGCCGCACCGGGATGGACCGGCCAACAAAGACATCTGCAGGGGGGTTGCAAAGCCACCAAGATGCTGACAAGCCGGAGGAGCTGGAAGGGACGCAGCTCACGCAGGGGCCAGATCTGGAACCGCACTGGACAATCATGGATAGGGGAGGGGGCGCATGTCCATGAATTCCAGGGCCAAGGCCGCACCTGCAGGCTGGGAAGCGTGCGAGGGGATGGCACGCCAGCCGCAGTCCCGGCCGGGCGAGCTGCAGGGGCAACCGCCGCCGGGCAACCAAGGGCACCGGAGATCCGTAGCTTGAGGGGAAGGGGGCGGGCAAGGCGGACGCCGCAGCGCGAACGGAGGGGAGGTGCGCGTCGAAGGAGGCCGGGGGGGCGGCATGGCCGCGCCGGCCAGCCCTTTGTCGCCGGCGGCGTGGGGATGGGCGGGGGCGGAGGTGGACGGGGACGGCACCGCGGGGCGATGCATCGAGGGAGAACAGCCCCGCCGCCACCTTCCCAGGGCCCGGCGCGGCTTCGCCGCCCGGCCCTCCGGCGGCGGCGGCGTGGGAGAGGGCGGGGTTGGGGAGGCCTCGCGGCGGCTGCTAAGGTTCCCCCCGTGTCGCCCGAAGCAGGCGACGCGGGGGTCGGGCAAGTGTTTAGGTATCAATATAGGCTTTCTTCTCCAATTATGTAATTATTGTTGAGAGAACTTGCACTAGTGAAAGGATGAACCCTAGGCCTTGTTTCCTAGCATTGCAATACCTTTTGTGCTCACTTTTATCATTAGTTACCTTGCTGTTTTTATATTTTCAGATTACAAAAACCTATATCTACCATCCATATTGCACTTGTATCACCATCTCTTCGCCGAACTACTGCAGCTATACAATTTACCATTGTATTGGGTGTGTTGGGGACACAAGAGACTCTTTGTTATTTGGTTGCAGGGTTGTTTGAGAGAGACCATCTTCATCCTACGCCTCCCATGATTGATAAACCTTAGGTCACCCACTTGAGGGAAATTTGCTACTGTCCTACAAACCTCTGCACTTGGAGGCCCAACAACGTCTACAAGAAGAAGGTTGGGTAGTAGACGTCATAATTTTAGAGTGAAGTGGAGAATCAACATAACAAGAAAATAAAGTTTCTATGATCTGATCGCGGAGGCGAATATTTGAGTTACGAGTTTGTCCTTCATTTAAAAACAATGTGAATAGTTTCACAACTCACGCCACCTGGAACACCATAGCGTAATGGTGTGTCCGAACGTCGTAACCGTACTTTATTAGATATGGTATGATCTATGTTATCTCTTACTGATTTACCACTATCGTTTTGGGGTTATGCATTAGAGACAGCTGCATTCACGTTAAATGGGAACCATCTAAATCCGTTGAGACGACACTGTATAAACTGTGGTTTAGCAAGAAACCTAAGCTGTTGTTTCTTAAAGTTTGGAGTTGTGATGCTTATGTGAAAAAGCTTCGGCCTGATAAGCTCGCACCCAAATCGGAGAAGTGCGTCTTCATAGGATACCCAAAAGAAACTGTTGGGTACACCTTCTATCATAGATCCAAAGGCAAGATCTTTGTTGCTAAGAATGGATCCTTTCTAGAGAAGGAGTTTCTCTCAAAAAAAGTGAGTGGGAGGAAAGTAGAACTTAATGAGGTAATTGTACCTTCTCTCGAATTGGAAAGTAGCTCATCACAGAAAACCATTCCTGTGATGCCTACACCAACTAGTGAGGAAGCTAATGATAATGATCATGAAACTTTAGATCAAGTTACTACCAACCTCGTAGGTCAACCAGAGCACGTTCCACGCCAGAGTGGTATGGTAATCCTGTTCTGGAAGTCATGTTACTAGACCACGACGAACCTATGAACTATGAGGAAGCGATGATGAGCCCAGATTCCGATAAATGGCTTAAGGCCATGAAATCTGAGATAGGATCCATATATGAGAACAAAGTGTGGACTTTGGTTGACTTGCCCGATGATCAGCAAGCTATTGAAAATAAATGGATCTTCAAGAGAAAAAGAGGACACTAATGGTAGTGTTACTATCTACAAAGCTCGATTTGTCGCAGAAGGTTTTCGACAAGTTCAAGGTGTTGACTACGATGAGATTTTCTCATTCATATCGATGCTCAAAGTCTGTCCGAATCATGTTAGCAATTGCCACATTTTATGAAATCTGGCAAATGGATGTCAAAACTGCATTCTTTAACGGATTTATTAAAAAAGAGTTGTATATGATGCAACCGGAAGGTTTTCTGAATCCTAAAGGTGCAAACAAAGTGTGCAAGCTCAGCCGATCCATCTATGGACGGGTGCAAGCATCTCGGAGTTGGAATATACGCTTTGATGAGTTGATCAAAGCATATAGTTTTATACAGACTTGCGGTGAAGCCTGTATTTACAAGAAAGTGAGTGGGAGCACTACAGCCTTTCTGATAAGTATATGAATGACATATTGTTGATCGGAAATTATGTAGAATTTTCTAGAAAGCATAACGGAGTGTTTGAAAGGAGTTTTTTCAAAGAAAGACCTTGACGAAGCTAATTACATATTGGGCACCAAGATCTGTAAAGATAGATAAAGACACTTGATAAGGCTTTCAATGAGTACATACCTTGATAAGATTTTGAAGGAATTCAAAATGGATCAGTCAAAGAAAGGGTTCTTGCCTGTATTACAAGGTGTGAGGTTGAGTAAGACTCAAAGACCGACCACGACAGAAGATAGAGAGAGAATGAAAGTCATTCCCTATGCCTCAGCCATAGGTTTTATACGATATGCCATGTTGTGTACCAGACCTATTGTGTACATTGCCATGAGTTTGGCAAGGGGGTACAATAGTGATCCAGGAGTAGCTTGACAGCGGTCAAAATTATCCTTAGAGGACTAAGGAAATATTTCTCGATTATGGAGGTGATAAATAGTTCGTCGTAAAGAGTTACATCAATGCAAGCTTTTACACCGATCCAGATGAATCTGAGTCTCAATCTGGATACATATTGAAAGTGGGAGCAATTAGCTAGAGTAGCTCCATGCAGAGCATTATAGACACATAAATTTGTAAAATACATACGGATCTGAATGTGCCAGACCCGCTGACTAAACCTCTCTCACAAGCAAAACATGATCGCACCTTAGTACTCTTTGAGTGTTAATCACATAGCGATGTGAACTAGATTATTGACTCTAGTGAACCCTTTCGGTGTTGGTCACATGGCGATGTGAACTATTGGTGTTAAATCACATGGCGATTTGAACTAGATTATTGACTCTAGTGCAAGTGGACGACTGAGGGAAATATGCCCTAGAGGCAATAATAAAGTTGTTATTTTATATTTCCTTATATCATGATAAATGTTTTTTATTCATGCTAGAATTGTATTAACCAGAAACTTGATACATGCGTGGATGCATAGACAAAACACTGTGTCCCTAGTAAGCCTCTACTAGACTAGCTCATTAATCAAAGATGGTTAAGTTTCCTAACCATAGACATGTGTTGTCATTTGATTAACGGGATCACATCATTAGGAGAATGATGTGATGGACAAGACCCATCCGTTAGCTTAACATAATGATCGTTAAGTTTTATTGCTATTGCTTTCTTCATGACATATACATATTCCTCTGACTATGAGATTATGCAACTCCCAGATACCGGAGGAATACCTTGTGTGCTATCAAACGTCACAGCGTAACTAGGTGCTTATAAAGATGCTCTACAGGTATCTCCGGAGGTGTTTGTTGGGTTGGCATAGATCGAGATTAGGATTTGTCACTCCAAGTATCGGAGAGGTATCTCTGGGCCCTCTCGGTAATGCACATCATAATAAGCGTTGCAAGCAATGTGACTAATGAGTTAGTTGCGGGATGATGCATTATGGAATGAGTAAAGAGACTTGCCGGTAACGAGATTGAACTAGGTATGACGATACCGACGGTCGAATCACGGGCAGGTAACATACCAATGACAAATGGAATTACATATGTTGTCATTACGGTTTGACCAGTAAATATCTTCGAAAAATATGTAGGAACCAATATAAGCATCTAGGTTTCACTATTGGTTATTGACCGGAGATGTGTCTCGGTCATGTCTACATAGTTCTCGAACCCGTAGGGTCCGCACGCTTAACGTTCGATGACGATTTGTATTATGAGCTATGTGTTTTGGTGACCGAAGATTGTTCAGAGTCCCGGATGAGATCACGGACATGACGAGGAGTCTCGAAATAGTCATGAGGTAAAGATTGATATATTGGATGAAGGTATTCGGACACCGGAATGGTTTCGGGACGTTTCAGATATTTATCGGAGAACCGAGGGGTTACTGGAACCCCCTGGGGAAGTAATGGGCCTTCATGGGCCATAGGAGAGAAAGAGAGGGGAGCCTGCAGGGTGGCGCCCCCTCCCAAGGGAGTCCGAATTGGACAAGGGGGGGGGGGCACGGCCCCTTTCCTCTTTCCCTCTCCCTCTCCTTCCCTCTTTCCCGCTCCATAAGAAGGAAAAAGGGGGGATCCTACTAGGACTGGAGTCCTAGTAGGACTCCCCCCCTTGGCGCGCCCCTTGGTGGCCGACCTCCTCCTCCCCTCCTTTATATATGGGGACAGGGGCGCCCCAAAGCACAACAGTTATTCTCTTGGCCATGTGCGGTGCCCCCCCTCCATAGTTTACTCTTCCGGTCATAGCGTCGTAGTGGTTAGGCGAAGCCTTCGCAGATCACATCACTATCACTGTCACCACGCGTCGTGCTGACGAAACTCTTCCTTGACCCTCTGCTGGATCAAGAGTTCGAGGGACGTCATCGGGCTGAATGTGTGCTGAACTCGGAGGTGCCGTACGTTTGGTACTAGATCGGTTGGATCGTGAAGACGTTCGACTACATCAACCACATTAACCTAACGCTTCCGCTTTTGGTCTACGAGGGTACGTGGACACACTCTCCCCCTCTCGTTGCTATGCATCTCCTAGATAGATCTTGTGTGATCATAGGAATTTTTTTGAAATTGCATGCTACGTTCCTCAGCATCCCTAACCAGACGTACAGTTGTCACAACAACTGGAACCGGTCTACCAAATCCTCGTCTTCACGAAGCTACTGGTTCTATCCCTTACTTCCTTTACTTTTCAGTTTGTCTTCGTGAAGTCATTGCCTGCCTGCCTGATTTCACTACTAGAGAAAACCTTACTAGTGGCGCTGGTTTTTTACATAGCAGTAGCGCGGGGACCCGCGCTACTGCTAGGGCGCTACAACTATTATTTAGCAGTAGCGCGTTTCTAAACAAGCGTTGTAGCTAAAATACTTAGTAGTAGCGCCTCTTTCTCTACCAACGCTACTACTATGATCACATAGTAGTAGCGCCCTATTTTCTCCCCGCACTACAACTAGGTAAATAGAAATAAAAAATAAAAAAAGAGTCAGAGGCAATATTCATGGAAATCAAGACAAGTCCAGTGCAAATAAACTAAGTTCACAGAACCATCTCACAAGCATTAACGACAAAAACCACATTTAATGTAACCACACAATCTCACAAACTCATATATAGTAGTCAACAATGCATGGATAGATCATAGTTGATAAGTCTACTAGGTAGTCATACTAGCATATATATGGTTCAGCATCCACACGCATGCATGGATAGATCTCACAAGCATATGTAGTTCTAGATGATATCGATGACGACCATCATCCTCAAGCCTGGGCGGTGGGTGTTCCTGATAGTAATTAGGATTGCCTGTCCAACATGAAGATTCTTGCCGATGAGGAAGCTCTTCCACCCAACCGAGTTGAAGTGTGTGCGACCGTCCGTGTCCACGTCGTACGCACAAGTGGTGATGGAGCCCCTCGCGGTAAGGCGTATTCCAGCAGAGCCTTCTTCATCAGGCTTGATACCAAAACTCTCAGATAGGCTCTTTGGCAATTTCTGAATAAGAAAAACATATCAATTAATAAGTATCCTCACACATTCTACACTATCAAAAGACAGTACTACATTTCTACACTAAGTATAACAATAAAGCATATATATCATTGGATTCACTAAGCATATATATCATCGGATTCACTAAGCGTATAGATCATCGGATTTACTAAGCATATAAGATTCACTAAGCATATATATCGCCGGACTCTACACTAAGTATAATAATAAAACATATCATCAAATCACTACAGTAAATGCAACATACCATGATATGCCGATCAACCATGGTACTTGTCAGGCGGGTCACGAATGGCACCCCGACGAAGTTAGCACGTGGCGGAATGATGTCCCATAGGTTGCACACCTCCTCCTCGCTCAACCTCATTCTTTGAGCAATGATGGCTTCACCAAGTGGGTCGTCGTCATCCTCATCATCCTCATCATCTTCATCATCTTCTGCTTTGTTGACATAAATCACGGCCAACTTGGGTCTTTCTGCTCTGAAGGAGAAGCTGATCAACTCACCACCGCTGATACGCATGTGGGTGATGAAACGGACCCATCCATCTCCCACCCGCGTCATATTTCGTCCTTTCTCGACCTCCATAGTGTAGGGGCCCCCAGGAGCCTCAACGGTCACAGAGTCTCCGGTCAGCTTGTTGAATTCCGACCTCACATTGCATGGGACGATCTGTGTGCAAAAAGCAAAATGATATATACACGATGCATTAATGCCAATAACACTAAAAACAAAATAGTGGTTACTAGTTTCATATAATTTATTACCGCCGCATGAAGAAAACTCGATTGGTAGTAGATGCCGAATAGCGTGCCAGTTGCAAGGCTGCTGGTGCACCTTGACTTGCACCGTCGGCATGGTGGTGGTGGTGGTGGCGGCGTCATTTCCCTAAAGCAATATGATTAGAGGATTAACGATCCAAAAATTAAATATAAAGTTTTCAATACACACATCAGGTTTTGAATAATATACACATCATAGAGAATACACATGAGGTTCACATGGCAAGCAAAATAACAACTAAATTGTAGTTCAGTTCAGACAATAACCTAATAGAGATCATGTAACCCAAACATAGTCTAATAACCCAAACAGAGCCTAATATAGAATTCACAAGTGGGTGAAAATGTAGCCAACATTGTAACGCCCGGGTGGTTATGCTACAGTAATCGTCCCGGTTCGGTTAAATAACCTCTCGTTAATTCGGACCCGTCCTAAAACAAAATTTAAAACTAAAACAAATGATAACGAGTTCCGAAAATAAGTTCTAAAATGTTCCGGGGTTTTCTAAAATAACTAACCTAATATTGGTGGGGTGCAATAATTTTTACAAAATGCCAGAGCATTTTAAATAAACCAATAACAGAAAAGGAAAATAATAAATGAAAAGCAAAATAAAAGAGAGGGGGGATAACCCCCCCCCCTGGCCCAGCCAGCCGGCCCCCTCCCCACTCCCCCTTTCGGCCCATTCCCCTCCCCCCCCCCCATGGGCCGACCCACCGGCCCAGCCGCCGGCCGCATAACCCCCCCACCCCTGCGGCTAACCCTAGCCACCGACCGCACCCCCCCCCCGCGCCCCCTCGCCCCTCTCCTCTCCCCGATCGGATCGGGGGCGGAGACCACCCCCCCGACCGGACCACCCCGCCGCGCCACTCCCACCTCGCCGCCGACCCCGCCGCCCACCGCGGCCCCGGGCCTCCCCTCCTCCTCCGACGCCGCCCGGAGGCTCCCCTCCCTCCCCTCCGTCGCCCCCCCCCCGAGCCCGCGCGGCCTCCGCCGCCGCGGCTCGGCCTAGCCGCCCCGTCGCCGGCGCGCTCCCCCGACCCCCTCCCCAACGGTCTTCCCCGCCCCCCATCGAGCCCACCGGCCGAGCCCCTGCCTCCCCCTGTGAGGCTCCCCTCTCGCCCCCTCTCTTCCCCCTCCCCCGTCGGCGACGGTTCCGGCCTCCGCGCCGCACCGACGCCCCCCTCCGGCTCCCTCCCGCTCGTCGCCGTGGCCCCGAACGGCCCGGCCACCGCGTGGCTCCCTCTTCCCCCTTCCTCCCCTCCGACGGCGACCCCCTCGCCGGCGCCCTAGCGGCGCCCCGAGCCCCTCGCTCCCCCCCCCCGTTCGGCGCCTCGCCGCCCCCCC
Organism: Triticum aestivum; assembly: GCF_018294505.1. Lineage (NCBI taxonomy): Eukaryota > Viridiplantae > Streptophyta > Magnoliopsida > Poales > Poaceae > Triticum > Triticum aestivum. The sequence goes on from NC_057794.1 coordinate 456,260,187, forward strand.
CCCGACCAAGGCCTCGTTCCCCCCCCCCCCCGCGCACGACGCTCGGCCCCGGCCCGAGCCCCCACCCCGTTCGCCCTCCCCGACTCGCCGGCGTCGCTCGCCGCCGGCGGCCGCGTCGTGGCCTCGGCCGCGCCGGCCCCGTGCCTCGGGCGCCCCCGATCCGCCCCTGGGTCGCGCCCCGAGCGGCCCTGGGTCGTGCCCGATTCGGGCAACGCCCGCGTCGCCCGCACCCACCGCCCGTTTGGCCTCAGGCCACTGACGTGGGGGCCCCCACCCCCACCCCCAAATAAAAAAAAAACAACAAAAACAAAGAACGTTTTAAATAAAAACAGAAGCTAAAATGGAAATAGAAATGAATTAAATTAATTAGCTAAATAATTAATTAATTAATTAATTAAGCAATTAATTAATCTAGTTAATTCCGGATTAATTAACCCTAATCATTAGTTAAATTAATTGGGTAATTAATTAAACTAATTAATTCTGAATTAATTAACACTAATCATTAATTAACTTAATTAACTAAGGTTAGTTAAACTTTGATTAGGTTAATAAGTTAATAGTGAATGACATGCGGGACCCACCTGTCCGGGTTGACTTAGTCAACCCTGTTGACTGATGATGTCAGCATGACATCATGCTGATGTCATAAATGCAATTTCGAAATTAATTAAATAATTAATTAAATTCCTGAAATTAATAAAATCTTTTAAAAATCATATCTTTTAATCCGTAATCCGGATTAAAATATTTTCAACATGAAAGTTGCTCAGAACGACGAGACGATTCCGGATACGCAGTCCGTTCGTCCACCACACCCCCCTAACCTATCGAACCCGCAACTTTCCCCCTCCGGCTCCTCTGCCCGAAAACACGAAACACCGGGAATACTTTCCCGGATGATTCCCCCTTGACCAGTACCACCTTATACCACGTTAGGGCACGCTTAGCATCGCTTCTTGACATGTCATGCATCGATATGCATCTGTTTACTTGGTATTCATTGTTTCTTCCCCCTCTTCTCTCCGGTAGACTACGAGACCGACGCTGCTGCTGCCCAGTTCGACTACGGAGTTGACGACCCCTCTCTCTTGCCAGAGCAACCAGGCAAGCCCCCCCCCCTTGATCACCAGATATCGCCTACTCTTCTCTACACTGCTTGCATTAGAGTAGTTTAGCATGTTATTGCTTTCCGTTAATCCTATTCTGATGCATAGCCTGGCATTGTCGCTACATCTGTTGATACTTTACCTGCAATCCTAAATGCTTAGTATAGGATGCTAGTTTATCATCATTGGCCCTACATTCTTGTCAGTCTGCCTTGCTATACTATCGGGCCGTGATCACTTGGGAGGTGATCACGGGTATATACTACATACATACATACTATACAGATGGTGACTAAAGTCGGGTCAGCTCATTGAGTACCCGCAGGTGATTCTGACGGGGGGGCTGAAAGGACAGGTGGCTCCATCCCGGTAGAGGTGGGCCTGAGTTCCCGACGGCCCTCGACTGTTACTTTGTGGCGGAGCGACAGGGCAGGTTGAGACCACCTAGGAGACAGGTGGGCCTGGCCCTGTTCGGCGTTCGCGGACACTTAACACGCTTAACGAGATCTTGGTATTTGATCTGAGTCTGGCTACGAGCCTATACGCACTAACCATCTACGTGGGAGTAGTTATGGGTATCCCGACGTCGTGGTATCAGCCGAAGCACTTCAGACGTCAGCGACGGAGCGGCGCGCGCCGGATTGGAACGTAAGCCTGCTCTTGTATTAAGGGGGCTAGTTCTGCTTCCGGCCGCCCACGCAACGTGCAGGTGTGCTATGGGCGATGGGCCCAGACCCCTGTGCGCTTAGGTTTAGACCGGCGTGCTGGCCTCTCTGTTGTGCCTAGGTGGGGCTGCGACGTGTTGATCTTCCGAGGCCGGGCATGACCCAGGAAAGTGTGTCCGGCCAAATGGGATCGAGCGTGTTGGGCTATGTGGTGCACCCCTGCAGGGAAGTTAATCTATTCGAATAGCCGTGATCTTCGGTAACAGGACGACTTGGAGTTGTACCTTGACCTTATGACAACTAGAACCGGATACTTAATAAAACACACCCTTCCAAGTTCCACAGACAACCCGGTGATCGCTTTTCCGCAGGGCGACGAGGAGAGGATTGCCGGGTAGGATTATGCTACTCGAGATGCTACTTGGAGATGCTACTTGGAGGACTTCAATCTACTTTATTCTACATGCTGTAAGACGGAGGCTGCCAGAAGCGTAGTCTTCGACAGGATTAGCTATCCCCCTCTTATTCTGGCATTCTGCAGTTCAGTCCACTGATATGGCCTCCTTACACCTATACCCATGCATATGTAGTGTAGTTCCTTGCTTGCGAGTACTTTGGATGAGTACTCACGGTTGCTTTCTTCCCCCCTTTTCCCCTTTTCCTTTCTTTCTGGTTGTCGCAACCAGATGCTGGAGCCCTGAAGCTAGACGCCACCGACAACGACGACCCCTACTACACCGGAGGTGCCTACTACTACGTGCAGCCCGCTGACGACGACCTGGAGTAGTTTAGGAGGATCCCAGGCAGGAGGCCTGCGCCTCTTTCGATCTGTATCCCAGTTTGTGCTAGCCATCTTATGGCACCCTGTTTAACTTATGTCTGTACTCAGATATTGTTGCTTCCGCTGACTCGTCTATGATCGAGCACTTGTATTCGAGCCCTCGAGGCCCCTGGCTTGTATTATGATGCTTGTATGACTTATTTATGTTTTAGAGTTGTGTTGTGATATCTTCCCGTGAGTCCCTGATCTTGATCGTACACAATTGCGTGCATGATTAGTGTACGATTAAATCGGGGGCGTCACAAGTTGGTATCAGAGCCGACTGCCTGTAGGAATCCCCCTTCCAACTCCTTGGCCGAAGTCGAGTCTAGACTTTACAAAACTTTTACTAACATGGCTGTGCGGCCCATGGGTCCACGTCGCCATTGGGTGGTATTAGGATCTTTTACTCCTCGATCTTTACTCTGGGATTCTGAACTCTCTTCTATTCGGGTTAAACGATTTTGCTAATAACAAAGCTAACTTTAGGTTCTCGCGAGTACTTTCTCCCGGAGAGCCCCTCACTTCAGATGATCGTCTGCTAATCAGAAGAATTCGGAGATACTCTTTGATATTCTCTCGAGACTTTGTGACCATCACTTTTGCTATTCCTGGCCACCGATAAATCCGTATGGATAACTACTTACACTTGCCATTCATACGATCATCCCCCGTTGATCTTGTTATTACAAGATATCCCAAAGTTTTCTCTATTGTTCGGAGAATATTTTGTGCCTACTGCCTAGCAGTTCTTTGCCACATGAATACCCCTTCAAGTAAATCCTCGCACTTGTCGAGTATCCGCTCATCCCCAGTTGATTCATGTATTTCACAAAAGTATTCAAAATACTACTTGAACTTCCGAAAATCCTGAGTAGCCTATTGCTCTTGAAATTCTTGCTTGCTTGCATTGTGGTTAACCCCATAAGTCTCTAGTCTTATTGACATTCCTTGTCATTATCATTTTGAGTCTGTTGACTCAGTATGTTTACGAATACACGCAATCATCATTGATCCTTATAAATTATCTTTCCGGCTGAGCTGCCATTCTTTTAACTGGAAATGGTTTTCGACCAATCCGATTGTCGTTGATTGTACCCTAAGGCTATTCAACTTATCCATTTCTAATCAGAGCCTTGCTTCTGATCCCTTGATTTGGAAATCATAATTCCTTTGCATTTGACAATTGAGTTAGTCAGTTGTTTCTATAATTTGCTTCCTCTAGTTGAGTACCGATGCTCACGTTAGATCCCTTGTGGACCACCAGATCCTATGTTGGATTTTATCTGACAATGCCCTTCATATTCGATAAACTTGTGAGCCTTTTTCTCGGATACATAATGCCTTTGGTAAATTGTATCGTCTGCTTCCTCAGCCATGCTCTGCCTTCAAGCTTGAGTTAATTACTTCTAAAAGATTCTGGTATAGGATTCTAAGATGCCCCGATGGGTTGAACCTATGCCTTCTCTAAACCGTGTGAACCCGAAAGTTTTCACGAGTCATACTCTTCTGGTGCTTCACCAGATAAAATTTCAACACTGCAACTTCATCGAACGTGAGAAGTGAATGAAAGGTTATGCATTGGAGAAGTGGGAGTCGACCTTGAACTTGTGTTCATGCCCATGGACGCGATATATATCCTATCATTAAAGCTTCTTGTAACAATAACTATTTCCTTGATAACTAACCTATGGTATCTGTGAATTGATCCCTTGCAACCGTGGTTCCGACCATGATTGTTCTTCTTTGATCTCATTTCTCGGACAAGTTAAAACAATTGTCTTCTATGGATCAATACACCAGTCCCACCTTTACTTTGATCTTGTGTCGAGTATTACCCCCCTGGTATCTCGAGATTATCATGGAACTGCATAACTCCTTATGAGTTCTTCATCAAGTGCTACGTTCCCACTGATTACAATTTTTCGCGGGCTCTGAGTTATTGAACACTCAAAGACACCGATAACTGAACCGAGTCCGCACTACGGTTCAACAACTCTTCAGTAAGCTTCTATAAATACGAGTTTGTACCCGATCACGCCATTCCTAGCCTGTTTGGCTATATCATTGTCGTGACGATTCTAACTGTGCTACCTGGTCCTTATTCTCGGAGCACCAATTTTCGACGATGAACTAACCTTATGTCGATCCTCATCGTCATATCATTTCTCCTTGAACAACAAGCTTGGTTTCGAGTTTGTGTCGTACCCATGGTTCCAATGACTTTTGGCTTCATCATTCCTTTGACTTGATGTCGTCGCTGATTGATTACTTCTTCATGAAATCTGTTGACAAATTCCTCATCAACCTTATGAGTTCTTCCAGGATATCAATTGAATTCATGATGAGAAATACCATCCTTGTCCCTCGATGATTTGAGTTATCAGCGGCAACATTCTTGCCTCCCCCCCCAACACAAACTTGTTCACCATTTGTGTTGTACCTTGGTTTCCTTGCTATCCAGCAATTGTTCTTCTTTACCTTGGAGTATTACCGTCCTTTATGTCAAGAATGTTCTGAGATTTGTTCCCCCTCTTGAGAATTCTTGACATCGAAATACTTCTCACCATCACCATTCTTTCTTGGTCCCCGTGTTAATTCCAACAAGTGAATGGTGTTGTTTGTATTCCTTCCTTCTATCAACCCTATTGCTTTGAAGTTAATGGTCGGTCGTTCATTCTTAGACTATTGATTATTGAAACATCATTCCGGCATTGGTCGTGCAACTCAGCCCATATTCCCGGTGCACCTCTCATCCAATGTTTAACTGTGTATGTTCTCCTCGAGCATACACCATTTTCTCATTTGATCCGACAAATGTTATCTCCTTGTTCACATAATTGTGGAAATCCATCTTTTGGGAATCTCGGTGAATTGCCGTTGAGTTCACCAGACACCTCCTTGTCCTCTCCTTGGTTTAATGGTGAACTATTGCTTCAGAAACCCGCTCCCATAGTTCATTTCCCGAGAAGCTTGCAATGCCATTTCAACGATTTGTGTTGCGCCTTTTCTTCTCGGACATCCTGAGTCTCGGGTATCCTGACACCAATCGGATCTGAATCTCGGTCAGATATGATGGTTGGGACAACTTTCCAAGAGTTATGACGTTGATCCTTTGATGACCCGGTAACATGATGTCATGCCTAGCACCCCCCCCCCGGCTGGAGGACCTATCATTATAGATTCCTTTTCAGCAAGGTTATCCATTCATCCATGAGGAAATTGTAAGACTTATTCTACAAGTTATTCTTGATGGATCCTTCGTGTTTCCAAAGTCTGATCTTCACCTGAAGACCATGTCACTGCTATCTCGAAGCATGTCAAGGGTACTCCGATTTTCAACAGGAACATTTGAAGCACGATGCTAAATTCTATTTATCACTTATCCTAACACCGTTGTATGGGTAAAATCATGAGATTCCTTCCCCCTTACCTAAATGGTTTTCTACTTTATATCCTGTCATGGATATCATGCTCTGCTTGTCATTAGGAAGGATATACCCCTGAAATATGTGTTTAAACACATTTTCCTTTCCATTGTTCTGTTTAATCTGATGATCATATTTTCCTTCCATTGGTTCGTTTAGACCTTTGCTATGAACTATATGATATAAGCAGTAATAATCCACTGCTTGTGCAAACACCCCGATGTACAACTCTGTCAGTAAGACCCTGTTTTTATTGTTGATGACATTCCGGTAACCACCGATGGATGAGAACTTTGCCTATTGGTCCGCCTCGTTGAACGAGCAGGAAAGTAGTTCTCTTCGTCCCTCGCCCTTGGTATCGACGTTGCCGCCGACATAATTGACAGGCTACCCCCCCCTGACATGCCTAGCTTGCATGATCACGCAAGACGTCTCCGCCCTTCCTACTTCTAACCCACATGGTGGGCCCATAACCCACAGGTCCACTGGATCGAAACCTGACTCTCCTATACACCCTATTGTCGAAGTTATTCCTCGTGCTTGGCTTCGTATTTTATTCACGGGCCACCTTCCTAATGCTCTATTCTGGTATCAGACGCAAATACTTACTCTCGCTGCTCTGAAACCCTTACTCACTCTGGTTCAGACTTCGAGCAACTATCTATCCACTTGGAACCTCTTATTGTACCTTCGTACCTTACTCTTGATGTATTCGATATGTTCGACTCAAGAGATAATCTTATACTAATTCATGGGTTAACCCCCAGGTTGTATCCCTCACAAGCATTCTGTCGTAGTCAAGCTGCCCCTTACCTAGTCGTAAGTACGTTGGAGATCCTGAAGCAAAGGAAGCAAAGGACGACATCACCATGATGACCTGAATCAGAGAAATGAAGATGTCAATGTAATGGATCGACCTCTTCAAGAAGAGCAACCAAGACCGAGAACACTCGCTAGAATTTCGTAACCAGAACCTTCCCCCTTGCCCCTCTCTTAAATCTCGGGACGAGATTTCTTGTAGTGGAGGAGATTTGTAACGCCCGGGTGGTTATGCTACAGTAATCGTCCCGGTTCGGTTAAATAACCTCTCGTTAATTCGGACCCGTCCTAAAACAAAATTTAAAACTAAAACAAATGATAACGAGTTCCGAAAATAAGTTCTAAAATGTTCCGGGGTTTTCTAAAATAACTAACCTAATATTGGTGGGGTGCAATAATTTTTACAAAATGCCAGAGCATTTTAAATAAACCAATAACAGAAAAGGAAAATAATAAATGAAAAGCAAAATAAAAGAGAGGGGGGATAACCCCCCCCCTGGCCCAGCCAGCCGGCCCCCTCCCCACTCCCCCTTTCGGCCCATTCCCCTCCCCCCCCCATGGGCCGACCCACCGGCCCAGCCGCCGGCCGCATAACCCCCCCACCCCTGCGGCTAACCCTAGCCACCGACCGCACTCCCCCCCCCCCCCGCGCCCCTCGCCCCTCTCCTCTCCCCGATCGGATCGGGGGCGGAGACCACCCCCCCGACAGGACCACCCCGCCGCGCCACTCCCACCTCGCCGCCGACCCCCGCCGCCCACCGCGGCCCCGGGCCTCCCCTCCTCCTCCGACGCCGCCCGGAGGCTCCCCTCCCTCCCCTCCGTCGCCCCCCCCCCCGAGCCCGCGCGGCCTCCGCCGCCGCGGCTCGGCCTCGCCGCCCCGTCGCCGGCGCGCTCCCCCGACCCCCTCCCCAACGGTCTTCCCCGCCCCCCATCGAGCCCACCGGCCGAGCCCCTGCCTCCCCCTGTGAGGCTCCCCTCTCGCCCCCTCTCTTCCCCCTCCCCCGTCGGCGACGGTTCCGGCCTCCGCGCCGCACCGACGCCCCCCTCCGGCTCCCTCCCGCTCGTCGCCGTGGCCCCGAACGGCCCGGCCACCGCGTGGCTCCCTCTTCCCCCTTCCTCCCCTCCGACGGCGACCCCCTCGCCGGCGCCCTAGCGGCGCCCCCGAGCCCCTCGCTCCCCCCCCCCGTTCGGCGCCTCGCCGCCCCCCCGACCGAGGCCTCGTCCCCCCCCCCCCCCCGCGCACGACGCTCGGCCCCGGCCCGAGCCCCCACCCCGTTCGCCCTCCCCGACTCGCCGGCGTCGCTCGCCGCCGGCGGCCGCGTCGTGGCCTCGGCCGCGCCGGCCCCGTGCCTCGGGCGCCCCCGATCCGCCCCTGGGTCGCGCCCCGAGCGGCCCTGGGTCGTGCCCGATTCGGGCAACGCCCGCGTCGCCCGCACCCACCGCCCGTTTGGCCTCAGGCCACTGACGTGGGGGCCCCCACCCCCACCCCCAAATTAAAAAAAAACAACAAAAACAAAGAACGTTTTAAATAAAAACAGAAGCTAAAATGGAAATAGAAATGAATTAAATTAATTAGCTAATTAATTAATTAATTAATTAATTAAGCAATTAATTAATCTAGTTAATTCCGGATTAATTAACCCTAATCATTAGTTAAATTAATTGGGTAATTAATTAAACTAATTAATTCTGAATTAATTAACACTAATCATTAATTAACTTAATTAACTAAGGTTAGTTAAACTTTGATTAGGTTAATAAGTTAATAGTGAATGACATGCGGGACCCACCTGTCCGGGTTGACTTAGTCAACCCTGTTGACTGATGATGTCAGCATGACATCATGCTGATGTCATAAATGCAATTTCGAAATTAATTAAATAATTAATTAAATTCCTGAAATTAATAAAATCTTTTAAAAATCATATCTTTTAATCCGTAATCCGGATTAAAATATTTTCAACATGAAAGTTGCTCAGAACGACGAGACGATTCCGGATACGCAGTCCGTTCGTCCACCACACCCCCCTAACCTATCGAACCCGCAACTTTCCCCCTCCGGCTCCTCTGCCCGAAAACACGAAACACCGGGAATACTTTCCCGGATGATTCCCCCTTGACCAGTACCACCTTATACCACGTTAGGGCACGCTTAGCATCGCTTCTTGACATGTCATGCATCGATATGCATCTGTTTACTTGGTATTCATTGTTTCTTCCCCCTCTTCTCTCCGGTAGACTACGAGACCGACGCTGCTGCTGCCCAGTTCGACTACGGAGTTGACGACCCCTCTCTCTTGCCAGAGCAACCAGGCAAGCCCCCCCCTTGATCACCAGATATCGCCTACTCTTCTCTACACTGCTTGCATTAGAGTAGTTTAGCATGTTATTGCTTTCCGTTAATCCTATTCTGATGCATAGCCTGGCATTGTCGCTACATCTGTTGATACTTTACCTGCAATCCTAAATGCTTAGTATAGGATGCTAGTTTATCATCATTGGCCCTACATTCTTGTCAGTTCTGCCTTGCTATACTATCGGGCCGTGATCACTTGGGAGGTGATCACGGGTATATACTACATACATACATACTATACAGATGGTGACTAAAGTCGGGTCAGCTCATTGAGTACCCGCAGGTGATTCTGACGGGGGGGCTGAAAGGACAGGTGGCTCCATCCCGGTAGAGGTGGGCCTGAGTTCCCGACGGCCCTCGACTGTTACTTTGTGGCGGAGCGACAGGGCAGGTTGAGACCACCTAGGAGACAGGTGGGCCTGGCCCTGTTCGGCGTTCGCGGACACTTAACACGCTTAACGAGATCTTGGTATTTGATCTGAGTCTGGCTACGAGCCTATACGCACTAACCATCTACGTGGGAGTAGTTATGGGTATCCCGACGTCGTGGTATCAGCCGAAGCACTTCAGACGTCAGCGACGGAGCGGCGCGCGCCGGATTGGAACGTAAGCCTGCTCTTGTATTAAGGGGGCTAGTTCTGCTTCCGGCCGCCCACGCAACGTGCAGGTGTGCTATGGGCGATGGGCCCAGACCCCTGTGCGCTTAGGTTTAGACCGGCGTGCTGGCCTCTCTGTTGTGCCTAGGTGGGGCTGCGACGTGTTGATCTTCCGAGGCCGGGCATGACCCAGGAAAGTGTGTCCGGCCAAATGGGATCGAGCGTGTTGGGCTATGTGGTGCACCCCTGCAGGGAAGTTAATCTATTCGAATAGCCGTGATCTTCGGTAACAGGACGACTTGGAGTTGTACCTTGACCTTATGACAACTAGAACCGGATACTTAATAAAACACACCCTTCCAAGTTCCACAGACAACCCGGTGATCGCTTTTCCGCAGGGCGACGAGGAGAGGATTGCCGGGTAGGATTATGCTACTCGAGATGCTACTTGGAGATGCTACTTGGAGGACTTCAATCTACTTTATTCTACATGCTGTAAGACGGAGGCTGCCAGAAGCGTAGTCTTCGACAGGATTAGCTATCCCCCTCTTATTCTGGCATTCTGCAGTTCAGTCCACTGATATGGCCTCCTTACACCTATACCCATGCATATGTAGTGTAGTTCCTTGCTTGCGAGTACTTTGGATGAGTACTCACGGTTGCTTTCTTCCCCCCTTTTCCCCTTTTCCTTTCTTTCTGGTTGTCGCAACCAGATGCTGGAGCCCTGAAGCTAGACGCCACCGACAACGACGACCCCTACTACACCGGAGGTGCCTACTACTACGTGCAGCCCGCTGACGACGACCTGGAGTAGTTTAGGAGGATCCCAGGCAGGAGGCCTGCGCCTCTTTCGATCTGTATCCCAGTTTGTGCTAGCCATCTTATGGCACCCTGTTTAACTTATGTCTGTACTCAGATATTGTTGCTTCCGCTGACTCGTCTATGATCGAGCACTTGTATTCGAGCCCTCGAGGCCCCTGGCTTGTATTATGATGCTTGTATGACTTATTTATGTTTTAGAGTTGTGTTGTGATATCTTCCCGTGAGTCCCTGATCTTGATCGTACACAATTGCGTGCATGATTAGTGTACGATTAAATCGGGGGCGTCACAAACATTTTCTACTACAAAATATAAGCACCAGACTAAGAGGTAATACAAGGGAAGAACAATCGCACACACAGACAAAAGATAGCATCAACCTGTCCTAATTAACACAACAAAGTCAGTTTTCTCATTCAAGAAAACAGAGACATGAGACATATCCGTTAGCATTTTTTCGAAACGGGTGTTAGCATATATTCAAATGCGCACCATAACAACTTGACAATTTGAGCATCACCACATACATACACTCTCTTCAACCTGAAAGAGTATCGAATCAAGCATTGATTTTTCCATGAAACCACATAACAGTGAGGGCTTCTTGGTCATATCTTTATATGCATCAACAAAGAAGCTAGTGGATCAAATTCACACATAGGGTAGCTCATCACGAGGATACAAACATTTAGACATTTAAGAAGAACTGGCACAATCAACATCATTCAGATGAAAGGAGGAGCATTCACGACATAACCCTAGTGTCAGGAAAGAACCCCTCTCTAAACCCTAGAACACCAGGCACCGCCGCCGCCACTGCTCCAGGGACAACAGCCAAGAATTGAAACCCAAGTTTCAATTATATTTGCTAAACTGCTAATCAAGAATTGAAACCCAAGTTTTGGTGAGCAACAAAAAGCCTCTACTTGTCTCACCTAACCCCTCTCTCTCTACTCTCTCCCCAATCACGCGAGGAAACAAGCCTGGAACACGTCGCATCGAAGCGCGGAGTCACCGTGCAATCCCTAAATCCCTTTCCCCCACGCAAAATCCCAAAACATGGTGAGCCGCCGCGACGAATCGATTGGAGCCTAGCTAGTGGTGGCGCGCGCAGGGAGGAGGAGATCGAGGGGGACTTACGGGGTTGGAGCGTCGGAGGAGGCGAGAGGCAACCGCGCATGGTGGTGGCGCACGGCGCCGTCGACGGGGGTGAGGCGGCCGGGGAGGAACCCTAACCGCGGCGTCGTCGTCGGAGGGGATCGATTGTGAGAGTGAGGGGGGTGCGGGGGGCGCTCGGGCAGGTTTTCTTTTCCCCTAGTAGTAGCGCTGGGTAGAGGCCGGCGCTACTGCTAAGCCCACCAGCTGTAGCGCCCGTTCGAAACAAACGCTACAGGTAAGTGGGCTACCGTTTTTGCCATGCGGCCCATGTAACAACAGCGCGGCCCAAGCTAACAAATGGTGCTGTTATTTAATAGTAGTAGCGTGTTTTCTACCCAGCGCTACTGGTAAATACCAGTAGCATGGGGTCAGAAACAGGCGCTACTGATAAACTCCTACCTATAAGCATTTTCCTAGTAGTGTTTGTTTGACTTTACGGTGCGAAGACTATTACCCATTTGGCTTCATACTGTATTCCATTCTGATCCATACTACCTATCTGCTGTTAGTCTTCGTGCTTTTACTATATTGCTTACTTGACTATGACTTGTCTAGTATAGTTCATTTTCCGCTGCATATCATATAGGTTCATTCCAACATTTTGTCTTCAAAGACCTCGTGTTTTGAAGGATTTCATAAAAATCGCCTATTCACCCCCCTCTGATTGACAATTAACACTTTCAGTTGCCAACTAGGCACTGTTCAAACATTGCCGTATGTGCCTCAAGCATTTGTGAGATCACTAATAAATAAAAAAAAGTGTTATACAACCAGCCACTCTTTTAGGCTTGACACCGGTGATCGTATTTTTTTGGATTTCTTTCAGCCTTTTCGATGGTGTTCGTTTAGTGGGAGGAGACGTTTTCGTTAACTATCAATTTCAAAATATTGTGTCGGCTACGTATCTCGAAGGTGTTCATAGGACAGAGTGTCCGTACGTGCGTTCATAAGAATACATTTTTTTTAGACTAGTTCATAGGAATAAGTGAGCATATGCGATTGTTCATAGGATTAACTACTTCATCATTTTCTCTAGAAAAAAATACTTCGTGATTTTTTTTAAAGCCAGCCATTATTTTCCCTTGCGCTCAACATTTCCCCTTGGCTGCCCGGGCTCGACCCGGCGCGGTCTTTTCCCTTCCACGAGTGGGTGCGGCGGGGAGCTCCCCTCCCTCCCTCCCGCTCCACATTTTCCCCTCCTCTCTCTGCACGCGGGCCACACCAGCGGGAAGCCTCTCGAATTCGCTTTCCACCGCCCATTGTCCCGCGCGACCCCCGCTCCCAAAATTCAAACTCCTCGACCGTTCCCTACACCATCCCCTTCCCCGGCCAGACCACCACTTCCACCCCCAACCCCGCAATCCCCCACACCCAAACCCAAACCCCAGCCACCAGCTAGCGCGCACACTACCTCAGCCCCCCACACCCAAATCCCCAGCCGCTAGCCAGCGCGCACGCCGCCTCGGCGCGCGCACGCCGCCATGGCGCCCGCCGCGAAGAAGCCCCCGCTCAAGTCCAGCTCCTCGCACAACTCCGCCGCGGGGGACGCCGCCGGGGGGAAGACCATCGAGGAGACCTACCAGAAGAAGACGCAGCTGGAGCACATCCTGCTGCGCCCGGACACCTACGTCGGCTCGGTGCAGAAGCACACGCAGCCGCTCTGGGTCTACGAGGGCGGCGCCATGGTGCACCGCCCCGTCGCCTACGTCCCCGGCCTCTACAAGATCTTCGACGAGATCCTCGTCAACGCTGCGGACAACAAGCAGCGCGACCCCTCCATGGACTCCCTCAAGGTCGACATCGACGTCGGCGGCTGCTGCATCTCCATCTACAACAACGGGGACGGCGTGCCCGTCGAGATCCACCAGGAGGAGGGCGTCTACGTGCCCGAGCTCATCTTCGGCCACCTCCTCACCAGCAGCAACTACGACGACAACGAGCGCAAGACCACCGGCGGCAGGAACGGCTACGGCGCCAAGCTCGCCAACATCTTCTCCACCGAGTTCGTCATCGAGACCGCCGATGGGCGCCGGCAGAAGAGGTACCGTCAGGTAAGACAGTCGTGGACCCCGTGACCGTTTTACGGCTGATGTTCTGGTTTTCGGGTCGGTGTTTGGGGCTGGATTGGTTAGATCTGGAGGCATCTGGCGAATCGATGTGCCATGTGACTAACGAGGCGCGCCTGGTTGTGATCGTTGTTCTTAATCTGGGGCTGGATTAGTGTTTGGGGCTGGATTAGTTAGATCTGGAGGCATCTAGAGTTGAGAATCTGGTGGTATTGGAGCGCGAGACCGTTGTTCCTGTGTGTGTTGTTTAATTGGGCAAACGGCTGGAGATTCTGCAGGGTTGGTTCAAAGTTTCTCGTCTGTAGAACCTGCTTGCATACGTTTTTCACATCTAATTCCTATGTCATTGATCTTACGTTGAGATTCGTGTGGATATTTTTTTTTCTTTTTCCTTTTCCTCTTTATGCATGATTCACTCACTTAGATGTGCAATAACTAGAGCACATCTAGATGTGCCCTAGACACACCCTTTTTCTTAACAGTTTTGTTGAAGCACATCTAGATGTGCCATAAGTATTGCACATCTAAGTCCTATGTCATTGATCTTAATTATTACTAATCCGAATCTTGTTTCCTTTGATAGTTTATAGCATTGCTCAGTATGGTTTACCATGAATATGCACATCAGTTTAAAACTACTACGAAGACACATAGTTAATTTAAACTAACTACCAGGGTTGTAGTCTGTACACTCACTATTAACTGCAGGATTGGTACACCCAGTAGTTGTACATTAACTAATGTCTCCTGAAAGTTCTTTAGGCACAGCCACCCTAATTACCAAGCGCATGATACATCGTGACATTCCTCCTTAAATGCATGTGCAGGTTTTCTCTGATAACATGGGGAAGAAGTCGGAGCCTGAGATTAAGAAGTGCAAGCAGTCAGAGAACTGGACCAAAGTTACCTTCAAGCCTGACCTTGCAAAGTTCAACATGACCGAGCTCGAAGCTGATGTGGTGGCACTCATGATGAAGCGAGTAGTTGATATGGCAGGCACCCTTGGCAAAACGGTGAAGGTTGAGTTGAACGGCGAGAGGGTGGGAGTAAAAGGATTCTCAGATTATGTGCAACTGTATATCGACTCTGCTTCCAAAGAAGGCATCGAGCTACCAAGGTTTTACATAGTTTTTCTCTTACCAGTTTGAGCCTGTCCACGGAAAGCTCTGACAAGCACTATATCTGATGTTCAAATTTGTCTTCCTTTCAGAATTTACCAGAAGGTAAATGATCGTTGGGAGGTGTGTGTGAGTCTAAGTGAAGGCCAGTTCCAGCAGGTGAGTGTGGGCTAGTTTCCTGTGAAGCTCCATTGTAGTGTGTTGTTGTAGTTATGCCTCAGACATTTTGTTTGGATTGCAGGTCAGTTTTGTAAACGGAATTGCAACCATAAGAGGTGGAACTCACGTTGACTACGTCGCGAACCAAATTGCCAGCCATGTGATGGGCGTTGTGAACAAGAAGAACAAGCAGGCTAACATGAAGTTGCATACAGTGAAGGGCTACCTATGGGTATTTGTTAATGCGCTCATTGACAACCCTGCATTTGATTCACAGACCAAAGAGACCTTGACGACTCGTCAAGCAAGCTTTGGGTCCACATGCGAGCTCTCTGAAGAGTTCCTTAAGAAGGGTATGTGATGAGTTAACTTTGCTATCCTTGATTTGTCCATTGTGGCTGCACCACTAATGATACTGTTCACTTCTTACAATTGCAGTCTCTGGCTCGGGTGTTGTTAGCAATCTCCTTTCTTGGGCCGAGTTCAAACTAAACAAGGAACTGAAGAAGACTGATGGAACCAAGAAGACAAGTATTGTTGGCATCCCTAAGCTGGAGGATGCAAATGACGCTGGTGGGAAGAACTCTGACAAGTGCACCTTGATCCTTACCGAGGGAGATTCAGCAAAGGCTCTAGCAGTGAGTAACACGAACCTATTAAATGCCATAGCATACAGTTTCACTGTCATACTGAAGAGTTCAGCCTGTTTTCTCTGCAGATGGCTGGTATAGGTGTAGTAGGAAGGGACCACTATGGCGTGTTTCCTCTCAGGGGTAAATTATTAAATGTGAGAGAAGCAAGCCATAAGCAGCTCATGGAGAATGCAGAGATCCAGAATATAAAGAAAATATTAGGTCTGCAGCATGAAAAGAAGTACGATAGTACGAAGGGCTTGAGATACGGCCACCTCATGATAATGACAGATCAGGTTTGCCTGACAACGTCTCCAATTTATCTCAATTAGTCAAAGTGAAGTTGTTTCTTGGCTTACATTGAACTGATGAAATTTCAGGACCATGATGGTTCCCACATCAAAGGGTTGCTGATCAATTTCATTCACAAAGAGTGGCCATCTCTCCTCAAAGTTCCTTCTTTCTTGGTTGAGTTCATCACTCCAATTATCAAGGTAGGCAAGTCTTTTGGTCGTTGTCAAATGTATTTTTGTGTGTTAAGGTAGACATTAATACATATTAAATCCTAATATTTACCATTCAGTTTTTTTTTTATATTTCTCCCTGCCAGATCAAATTGGTATTGTCACTCCAGTAAAAAATAATGCTTTTGTTAATTTCTCCAGGCAACCAAGGGCAAAGCTGTCAAGGCATTTTACTCTATGCCAGACTATGAAGCATGGAAAGAGAGCTTAGGTGGAAATGCAAGTTCGTGGACTATAAAGTACTACAAGGTGTGCCTTTTGCCCCTCATTCAGTTCTTGCATGGTTTCGCCAAATTTGGTGTTTCCCCCCTTATTTTTACTGGAAGGGGCTATAACAAAGATGGCTGTAGTTATTTTTGGTCTTGATAGAGTTTTGACTTGTACAGGGGCTGGGAACCAGCACAGCTCAAGAAGGTCGGGATTACTTTGAAGATATTACCCATCACAAGAAAGATTTTGTCTGGGCAGATGACAAAGAAGATGGTGAGGCTATTGAGTTAGCATTCAGCAAGAAAAAGATTGCTGAGAGAAAGGACTGGCTGACCAACTATCAGGTTTAATATTTGCATCATTTCCCAGTTTGAAACAAGTCCCTTATTCTGTATCAATAGTAACACACAAACCATATTGCAGCCTGGAACTTGCCTTGACCAACGGGAGAAACGCATCAAGTACAGTGATTTTATCAACAAAGAGCTGATTCTCTTCTCGATGGCAGACCTTGAACGGTCAATACCTTCAATGGTCGATGGCTTTAAACCAGGACAGAGGAAGATTTTGTTTTGCTCGTTCAAGAAGAATTTGGTTAAAGAATCAAAGGTTCGCCAAAGAGCTTTTGAATTTGTGTATTGGAATCATCATGCATATTCCTTAATTTGTTACCTTTATTGGCTACAGGTGGCACAGTTTATTGGTTATGTGTCAGAACACTCAGCATACCACCATGGTGAGCAGAGTCTAGCAAGCACAATTATAGGAATGGCTCAGGATTTTGTTGGCAGCAATAATATCAATCTTTTGGAGCCCCGTGGCCAGTTTGGTACCAGGAATGCGGTGGGTTAGCTTTTGTTAAAGCCAAGTACAATATGACTCTGTTTGTAACGGGTTCTCATGCTTCTTTGCTTGCTAACATTCATTTCAGGGGGGCAAAGATGCTGCTAGTGCTAGGTACATCTTCACCAGATTACAACCTATCACCCGCTTAATTTTCCCAAAGGATGATGATGTTCTTCTGAACTATTTGAATGAAGATGGGCAGTCAATTGAACCCAGTTGGTAATATATATATTATCTCTTCAAACATTCATCCTGCCAATTATGATTGCAATTCAATTTATTTTTGTGTACCTAAAATATGCCACATTATGTTCAGGTATATGCCAATCATTCCCATGGTTTTGGTCAATGGAAGTGAAGGCATTGGCACTGGGTGGAGCACCTATGTCCCAAACTACAATCCAAGAGACATTATTGCTAATCTGAAAAGGTTGCTAAATAACGAGACTATCGTACCAATGGTTCCTTGGTACAGGGGGTTCAAGGTCGGCGCAATGCTTTTACTAGCATATTTCTGTTACATAGGTTTGACTGTTTTAATGCAACAAATGATTTTGATGCAAAATTTTGTTCATCACCTGACAGGGCTCTTTGAAGGAGACAAGTTCAAAGGCAACTGGTGTGACATATACCATCACTGGTGTTATAGAGGAAGTTGCTGACACCAGGCTTAAAATTACTGAGCTTCCCGTCCGCCGCTGGACTACAGATTACAAAGAATTTCTTGAATCCATGTGTCCTATTCCTATTAAGGAAAAGGAAAAGAGCAAGGACAAGAACAAGGACAAGAAGAAGGAAAAGGATAAGGACAAGGAAAAGGAGAAGGAAAAGAGCAAGGAACCACCATTGTTAGAGGTACTGTAGTTCATAGTACAAATAGTTCATTCTCTTGGGGTTTCAGATGTTTTGACTTTCTTCAACTGAATCAATTTACAGGAAATAAGGTCGCAGTGTGATCATGCGGATGTAGATTTTGAGCTTATCCTGACAGAGCAAAACATGAATATAGCCAAGCAAGAAGGCCTTGAGAAGAAATTCAAGCTGACTACCACAATAGGAACAACAAACATGCACTTATTTGACTCAAATGGTAAAATCCGAAAATATGACACCCCAGAGGACGGTGAGTATCTCTAACAACACGGACCTGTATTATAGTTACAAGTCCTTTTTCGTGTGGTTTTGCCCCTGATATTATGTTAACTTTACAGTACTTAAAGAGTTCTTTGATTTGAGGCTCGACTTCTATGTCAGACGAAAGGTACATATTAACCTTTTCCTTTGGCTGTTCATTTGCAAACTACTGTACTAACTAACTAACATATGCTGTGCAGAAAGTAATGTTGGAAAACATGGGGATTGAGTTGCTCAAGTATAAGAACAAAGTTAGGTTTATTCTTGCTGTTATTTCTGGGGACATCATAGTCAATAACAGGAAGAGGGCAGAGCTATTCCTGGAGCTGAAGCAGAAGAAATATGATCCTTTCCCAAAGAAAAAACCCACGGCTGAGCCAGTTGCTGTAGGATCTACAGAAGTAGATGAAGAAAATGATGAGGGTCCTGTTGAGGCAGCAGCAAGTGATTATGAGTATCTTCTCGCAATGTCTATTGGTACCTTGACTATGGAGAAGGTGAAGGAGCTCATCGCGCAGCAGGATAAGGTAGATGAAGATCTGAATATCCTGAGTAATACAGAGCCAAATACTCTTTGGCTGAGAGACCTTGATGCTCTTGAGAAGGAACTGGATGTAAGCAGTGTTTCTCTCTATTGTTATGTTTTCTTTTTCCTCTTGAGCAGGTTTTGCTCGGCGTCATGTGTTTCACTGCTCTTCTCACTCATTGACTTTGATACAGGTGCTTGATGCAAAACTTGAAGCTGAGCAGAATGACAGATCACGCAAGCGCGCCAAAAACGCGAAGGAATCTAATGCAGCACCCAAGAGACAGCCTAAGAAGGCTGCGGCCAAGTCTCAGAAGGTACAGAGTAACACAACTGATACATTTCTTGAGTTGCAATACCTGGTTGCCCTTCACTGATAAAACAATCAAAATTTTCAAGGCAAATTTGGCTGGGAGCGACGATGAAGATTTTGAACCACCGAATCCGAAACCTGCAGCGCAAAAGAAGAAACCAGCACCCAAGAAGGTTGGTTCCTCGATCAAACCTTGTCTCACTCTGCGTGGCATAGTTTATTTGCTGCTTTATAACAAGTCAATGTAACAATTTCATAGGCAAGTGCACCGGTGAAAGATGAAGAGGACGACGAAGTGGCTCATCTCAAAGACCGTCTGGCCGCTTATAATCTTGACGACTCCTCTCCAGAACCTAGTGGTAATGGCCACTGACATAATGTTGCGTTTGTGAACATAAGATGTCCATATTTTAGAAGTTTATAAGCTGATGGCGTAATCACTTGTGCAGCCATGGAAACAGAAGAACAGCAGAAGGCAAAGAAAGGGAGGAACGGACCAAGCAAGAGAGGCGCAGCGAAGAAGGCCATGTCATCCCTAGCTGAGTCCGATGACGAAGACATGGCAGAGCCCCACCATGAGAGCGAGGGTGGGGAGTCTTCCATGGAACTTGAGAAGAAGACCAAGGGAAGAAAGCCTGCTGCTGAGAAGCCGAAGGCTACCACCATCAGGAAGAGGGCGCCGGCTCAGAGCAAAGTCATGAAGCAGAAAGTGATGGAGGAAATACTCAAGCCTACTGATGACAGCAACCTCAGCGCTCCTTCCCCTGAGAAGAAGGTCCGCAGGATCAGGTCCTCCCCCTTCAACAAGAAGAGCGGCTCGCTTCTGCAGAGAGCGGCGAGCGCTTCAACAGGGGCAGAAGATGCCGAGGCTCCTCCTTCCGGCAGCTCTGCTGAGCCGGTTGCACCGAGAAGGACAGTAAGGGAGAGGAAGGTGACGGTAGTCTACGCGGATTCTGGGAGCGAAGATGATGAGTCCGAGGATGAAGATGCGTCGGAGCCGAGCGAATCTGACTACTCCGGTGAGGACTAGAGTACTAGACTCGTTGGCTCAGCTGCTCCAAACAGTGTGTGGAATTGGAGTGCAGTGTGACTGGTTTCTAAGACATTTGGTTAGCTGATCTCATGTGTTGGTGCTTTGCTCAGGTGCATTTCTTGTGCGTCTTATGTTTATGTTAGATGTGTGTACTGATGTCACAAGAAGGTTTGGAAGCTACGTGTTGTTGCTTACAGTTTCTCCATGGCTTCTGTTCCTACTTAGTCTGTGAGCTTGTATCGTTGTTCAGTCTAAGAGTTTGTTTGTATCTGTCTTATTCTACAGTCAATTTTTTCATCATTCCAGTTTCTTGTTATTCAGTTGTGAGCTTGCATTGCGACGGCCTTATTCTCAGTATTTCCACACATCATATTTTTCCTTTACGTGGGATTGAGTACATGTAGATATGGTCATTCAGTTTCATTCAGTCTAGTACCTCAGTTTCTTAGTTCCGCATTATATTTCAGTTGAGCACTTCACCGGTTTCTTTAAAATTTTGCCCATGGAGCCTTGCAGCGCTCATTCATATTGTGGCAACGATTATGAAGGCAGTGCCCATGGAGCCTGTTGATTATTATGTCCTCCAAACACAACAAAACACACGATTGACTTCTAGCGAAGTAAATCCCTTTTGAAAATCACCATGGTGGTGTTGGTGCTCAGCGTATCAGCATAGCCCAGAGCGCATTTCAATGCATTCTGAACCACACTGTTTACCAAAACGAATGAAGAGCAATTGTGTCGAGGAAAAACCCTTGCCCTGCTAGTGCCTAGTTGACGGCATTTTCCAAGACAAGGAAAACATTGCGTGCCATTACATTTTTTTTCCAGAAAATGGAAATGGCGCAGAGCTTTCTAGGTTTCATGTAGCTGACTCAAGCATTTAAGCAAACAGCAACAGAAGTACGCCTATATGCTAAACAGCAATACAGTTCGTGCTCTGACGTTGTCAGGACGAATTCGACATGAGAACCACAGTCAACAAACATGGTAGCTTGCACGATTCACGCTTAAACTGCATAACAATTGACTTCCACCCTTCATGCTTAAACTCCTCAACAGAAACAAAACACAACCTGGTATTAGTAGCTTGGAAGAAGCCGACGGCAGCAGACTAAAGATGATGGGTTTGCCCATTTGCAATTCATCACTATTGAGCGGCACATCAGAGATCAGTGGGTCTTCGATAGCGCCAACAATATGCCACGATCTGAAAAAAAACACCAAGCAGAAAACTCGTAACCAACTGTACATCTCAGAATTTGTAATTTGATGTGCGGCTGTATGTACAACTAGTTCCAGAGGTTACAAGACTGCATTGGACATGTGAGCTTCAGCTATACCAGAAAGTAATTTAATGCATCTTAACGAAAAATGTGAAGCAATGTAAAGTGATAATGCAATACCAACAAGGCTGAATAAATATTAGCAATCTCTTTTTTAACCAAGGTTGACTAAATACTTAGCAATCTCTATTTGAACCAAGGATGCACTTCATGCTTCACCAACTATTTGACCAATCAACAGCAGTAGCAAAAAAGAGACATTTTATTCCAGGGGTAATGTTGCATGTAATAGCACAGAAGAATACCGGACCCGAGTCCACAATTTGAAAATGGCTACAGAAACAAGAGGTGACTTATTTTATGACAGGACATCCCAACATCAATTTCCAAGTTTTTAGTAAAAGTGAAAAACATCCGAGTTCCACACCTGTTAGAATCTATTTACAAATGCTAAACGCTTTGTGGTGAAACTAAGTTCCTTGCCCACCAATTGTTTTTCCAAGAAGTCTGGTACTGCTACCTTTGAAAGACAAGATCAACATTATACTAAAATTTCATGAAAGGGAGACGACATAGATTACACATAATTTCTCTGTTCCAAGTAGCTGAGGCAGGAATTAGGCAAACAGTAGATGAAATATGCCTCACGTATTAATCTGAAATACAACCTTTTGACATTATGACGAGGACGAATTCAACAAGACAACATCAATTAATTGTAAGGACTTGCACAATTTGTAAGTAAACTGCTGAACAGAGAATAAACGACTTCACACTTAATAGTAGCAGCTCTGAAAGAAACCAGCAGCACACTTTGATCAGTTAATCCGTATTAACGATAACAATGTGCCATGATATAAAATATATCATGTACAAAACTCATAACAAACTCCAAGTCAGCATTTTACTTTGGTGAGCTATATGCTAGCACCAGTTCCAATGGTTACAACACTGGGTTTGAGATGTGACCTTCAGCTATGCCACAAAATAAGAGATGGTTATTTATAAGAAAGTCTGACGGAAGGTAACAGGATAGTACGAGACCAACATGTTTGTGAATTGTGTACATATTTAGCAATTCGACCAATGCATGGTCATGGTCCTTCACATGTCAAAATCTCATATCATAAACCACATTATGTTTTCCAGCGTCATATATTAAGTTTTCTCTATCACAGAGAATTGTCCTTGGCAAGATTCATATGTGAATATACATATAACAAACATATATTACTTTCATTACGACTAATTATTCACAAACCACAACCAGCTAAATAAGCAAACATACAGAAGCCGTAACGAAAATGCAAGACAATAGACAAGAAGCAAGGTCTAGCAGCAATACCTGGAGTGTAGAAGCTCATGTAGGGCAGGACGCTAAAGTAGTGTGCGGGCTCGTCAACCTTCCTGACTCGCCCTGACTTGAGCTCTAGAGTGAATAAGCCAGCATCTGTGTTGATGAAGATGACACCCACACCCTCTGCGGAACCAACCACAAATGGTTGGTAATCTGGATCCACGACGGGCACAATTGTCTCCAGCTCGATGCTCCTGCATTTTACCCATTCAGCAGCTGCTTCTGAATTCACCTTCCTTGACCACAGATAAAGAGTAGAACTCTCAGTGCAGGCAAACCCCAGCGAACTGTCCTCCATCACCATGAGAGCAATTGGGCTCCTAGTGTGTGGCGGCGGGTTAATCATGGATAGGCAGTTGTTTGGCAGGTTGTACTTGACGATTTTGTGAGCGGACCGAAGTGTGAAGTAGACTTCATCTCCAATGACAGCTATTCGCCGGGGCATGACATAGGGCAGGTGGTAGAGGTTTTCTGCAATGTCGTCTCGCATGTGCTGGGCGTAGCACTCGCAGGTCGCAGCCATCGTCAAGAGACACTGGCGCACTCCACTCGCCTGTCACCGACGAGTACACGCTCGCCTTAACCTGGCGGCCGGCGTCGTCGGTGGCCAGGAAGGCCACGCGGAAGGGGCCGCCTTGGCAGTCGAGATGCTGGCAGCCATCGGCGGCGCAGAAGACCGCGGCGGTGCAGATGAGCCAGACGATGCCCGGCGCAGGTAGGACGTGCCGGTCGCCCGTGACGGGGTCCGAGACGACGAAGACCAGGCCCTCGTCCTGCACCATGTGGATGAGCACGCGGCCGTGGCGGCAGTCGAGGGGGACGGGGTGCTTGCCCTGGCCGTCGGAGCCCGGGTAGGGGAAGTCCGGCATCGACGTGGTGGAGGTGAAGCGGGGCGCGGGCCTTTCTTGGAGGACCTGGAACCTCTGGAGGAGGCCGAGGAGGGGAGGGGCTCCGTGGAAGGCGCGGTAGCGGCGGCGGAAGGAGGGGTCGCAGACGACGCGGAGCCACGACTTGCAGACGAGGGCGGCGCGGAAGAGGTGCTCGGGCTCGGAAGGAGGAAGGAGGTGGAGGACCTCGCCGACGAGCTCGTCCATCAGCTCCGGCCGTGGGGCCATGGTGCGGTCGCCGGAATGGGTGGGGGCCGCCGCCGGGTCGGTGGGTCGGGGAGGAGGCGAAGACGCGAGTGAGACGGCCCATTCTACTTGGTTCGGCTCTGTGGCCTCGCTCAATAGAAAATCATGAGACTTCCTAGTCTGCGGGACCTCCAATACCCCTATTTGCCGCACGATGCAGAAAATTGTCGGGGCTTCGCACAGGGCGCCCGCGACTGGGCCGACCCATTTGATTTTTATTTTTTCTGTTTCTTTTATTTTTCCTTTTTAATTTTTTTCAAGTTTACTTTTCCTTTTCAAAAAATGTTCATAGATATAAAAAATATTTTTAATTTTTTAGATTTGATAAAATTTCCAAAAAATGTTCTTGTTTTCAACTTTTGTTTAGAATTTTCGATATTTTTTCAGAAATTCAAAACCTATTTGCTTACTTTAAAAAATGTTCGATATTAAAAAAAGAATTTCAAAAAGTGTTTGCATTTTATTTTATTTTTGTAAATTCAAAAAAGTGTTCTCATTTTTGAAATTTACCTACAAATTCAGAAAACGGTCACGTTTTCACAAAAAATCGGAAATTCATAAATTGTTTGGGGAATTCCAGAAAATATCCGTGTTTTCAAAATATTGTTCGTAATTTCAATTGTTTTTCCTATTTTTTATTTTTTAGTTTCTTTTAAAGAAATCACAAATTTTAAAATGTTTAGCTTTCAAAAATATTTTTGTTTTAAGAAAATCACATTTAAAATTGCAAGGAAATGTTTATATCTGTCACAACTTGTAGTTCATATACACCGCGCTACCTATATCGACACCAAAGCTCAGGAACATCCAATGGCAAGCGACGAGGTTCACCACCGGGAGGTGCTAGGTTCGATCCGAGGTCCCGGGCTTTCCCCGCCTTAATCCAAACCAAATAGCTAAATTTCAATCCACGTGCAACAGTCTGCCTAGGATGGCCCGGGTGGCTCGGGCTAATCCACATGGATTAATCCTTGACTAAACAAGGCCCTAAGGACCCTAAACCCGAACCCAGATGCATCGGGCTCGCGCAGAGCTGGCCAAATGGGCCAGCACGACACGACACTCCCTGGGCCGTGCTAATCGTGCCTGGCATGACACGGCCCACACATGCACGTTTACTACATAGGTCGTGTCGTGCCGACCCGCGTGCCTTGCTCCCTGGCACAACACATTTAGTAAATGGGTTGGCCTTGGCGCAACACATTTAGTAAATGGGCTGCCGGCCGTGGCATGTCTGGGCCGCATGCTGTTTAGCCTGTTGTGCTATATTTTTAGGTTTATTGGGTTGTTTTAGGTCATATATAATAATAATAATAATAATAATAACAGGTCGTGCCATGCCGAGCCCGTATGCCTCGCTTCCAGGCCCAGGCACGACCCCTAGCGTGCCGCTTGCTGGACACGACAGAAATCACTAATTAGGGAACACTCTTTGCAAAGTTTATTCCCAACTTCCCAGGTGTGTCACTTGTCGTAACCTGTAATTTTTTTTTTTCGTAGATCTGTTTATTCAAAAGTTTTATCTCTTAAACCGTGAGTTCAAATCTTGAACCGTTTTCACCGTTGGATTCCCCGTGTCGAGCTCTACAAAATTAGATTCCATCTTGCTAGGTTTATATAATGATCTATGTAGACCGTTGTCACCTTCCGTATAGTACATAGTACATGTATAGTACTAGATGACAACAGTCTACATCGATTTTGGGAGCGGAAGGTGATAACAGTCTACATGGATTCCAGTAGCGACGATGAGGAGTCCGAGGATGAAGATGCATCGGAGCCGAGCGAATCTGACTACTCCGGTGAGGACTAGAGTACTAGACTCCTTAGCTCAGCTGCCCAAACAGTGTGTGGAATTGGAGTGCAGTGTGACTAGTTTAAGACATTTGGTTAGCTAATCTGATGTGTTGGTGCTTTGCTCAGGTGCATTTCTTGTGCGTCCTATGTTTATGTTAGGTGTGTGTACTGAGATCACAAGAAGGTTTGGAAGCTATGTGTTGTTTGCTTACAGTTTCTCCATGGCTTCTGTTCCTACTTAGTCTGTGAGCTTGTATCGTTGTTCAGTCTATCAATACCGAGAGTTTATTTATATTTGTCTTATTTTACAGTCAATTTTTTCATTATTCAGTTTCTTTTTATTCAGTTGTGAGCTTGCATGGTGACGGCCTTATTCTCAGTATTTTCACATATATCATATTTGAGTATATATAGCTATGGTCATTCAGTTTCACTCAGTCTAGTACCTTATTTTTCTTCACTTTTCAGTTTCCAATCTAGTGCGGCAATGATTATGAAGGCAGTCTATCCTTCATTTTGGAATTGACAAACAAAGCAGCGAACCCAGAGTTAGGGCACTCTTTTCTTTTGCAATGTTGATTTTTCATTTTGGTAGATGATGATTTTCATTTGCACGGTTGGTTTTGCGTCGACAGTAAATTTGAAGTGCAACCAAGCAGTAAATCAGTCACCTACTCACCTCGGCCGATTTTGTACACGATGAAAGGAGACTATCCTTTGCTTTCTATCCTAAATATAAGTATTTTTAGAGATTTTAATATAAACTACATACAGAGCAAAATTAGTGAATCTACACTCTAAACTATGTCTATATACTACATGTATCCATTGAAATCTCTAAAAAGACTTATATTTAGAAACATATGAAGTATAAAGCAGGGCAAGATAATTAGCAGACCTTTTTGACTAGGGCAGGAAAGAGAAGTGCGGGCGCAACAGAAGTCTGACAATAGCCATTTCATGATAGAACGCGGAATCCTCTTCCAAATAATCAAGTGGGAATAAATGAAATGGTAAAAAGTGATTAGCTGTTGTAATCTTGTTGGGCGTTGCCAACTAGACGTGGTTCAAACATTGTATAATTAAACCATTATGCGCCAAACAACTCTACTCTCTATCGTCTCCGACAGCAACCCGACACGATGTACGAACGAAAAAACACTTTCAGAACATAGTTAAAACACAAGCTAGCACAAATAAAATCAAAACAAAACAATCAATCGTAAATAATCTACTTGATTCAAAAGAGTTAATCTCACCGGTGCTGTTAGCCTCTCTAGTCTCTATCATGTGTACTGTAGTCCTTCCCTGAAACATTCTTCATTTCAAGAAAGACGCGAAAACATATTGTGATACATTATTAGAGCAACTTCAATGAGGCGACCTATTTCGTCCGCCCGCGTTCGTTTGGGTCGGCACGGACAAAAGTGGCGGCCCAACGCGCCGACTCAAACGGACGCGCGTCCGTTTTTCGTCCGTGGGCGACCCATTCCAGGCTCATTTTTTAGCCGGATTTGCGTCGGTGCGGACACGAGATGGACGCCCGCGCGCCTACTCCTTTTCCCGGACCCGCCTGTCGGTGCCAGCCACAACCATTTCCCCCCATTTTCCCAAAAACGCTCCCGCCAGCGCGCGCCCCCCGCCCCCAACCAGCGATGAAGGACGCCATCGACCTCGACCTCGACGCCGCCGGCGGCCTCGCCTCCTTCACCTCGTCCGGCGCCGTCGCCCCCTCCGGGAAAGGCAAGCCTCGTGCCCGCGCAAGACCGCCGCGGCGATCAAGCCGAAGAAGGCGCTGACGCCCGAACAACGGGCAAGGAAGTCGGCCAAGAGGAAGGGCCGGAGGCACGCCGCAGACGCGAGGGATGAGGCCGCTGCCGCCGCCGTGCAGCAGGAGTTCACCCACGCCCGCGTCGCGCTGCAACGAGGGAGGCGCTTTACATGCTTGGGGTAAACCCTAGGCAGCACCACCTCGTCCAAGCCGTCGTCGCCGCGGCCAGCACCGGCTCGTCGGCATTTCCTCGGATGGTGATGCCCGACTCACCCCGCGCATCGGCTTGCAACCCGGTCCCCGGCTTCCACGTCTACCCGCAGGCCTCCCGCCTCTCCGGGGAGTGCTCACCCGACGTGAGCGTGGTCGCGCCTTCCACACCCGCGCCCACGCCCATCGACCTCAACGCCATCCCGGTGGTCGGTGGCTCGTCGTTCGGCGGCGCGAGGAAACGCACGCGACAGACGCCGGCCGGCGGTCTCCCGGACGCCCGCAACCTGTTCGAGGAAATGCCGTCCGTCGTCGACGAGGACTACATGCAACACCTCATCTTCGAGGGTGGTGCGCCGGGCGCTGGCTACGATCCCGAGGAGACGCAAAGCCAGGACGGCCGCGGGGCGTTCACGCCGGCCGCTGGCTATGATCCCGTTCAGGCGGCCTTCATGCGTGATCAGGTCGGCGTCGACCTGGACGGCTTCCCCCTCGACCATGAGTTCCCGGACGACTATGGGCTAGAGGAAAAGGACGAGTGCGACATCGAAGTGGAGCCTTTGTTCGACGAGCTCGCCAACCAAGCCGCCGGGCCGAAGCCGAAGTGCAAGAGCAAACACACGAAGGCGTACACAGCTGCCGAGGACAAGCTTCTATGCGAGTGTTGGCGAGACATTGGACAAGACCCAAAGACGGGCGCCGAGCAAAAGCATTCAACCTTTTGGACTGGTGTGCACCACGAGTTTCATGAGCGCAAGAAGTTTCCACCCTACCATTTGTGAGCACGCGCGGGTGGGTCTCCATTTCCAAGCGGTGGAGGGTAATCCAACTAGAGTGCAACAAGTTTTGTTCCACCCTTGAGAGCGTCAAGACTCGCCCCGTGAGCGGCATCGGCGTGCAAGACATGGTATGATAGCAAGCAAGTCGGCCTCTTTTGTGCCATCAAGATCATTTTTTTACGTCTTCATTTGCTATCACTTGCCCATATGCTTGCATGGAAACATTTTGTAGGCATTTCAAGCTTTGGAGGCATTCAAGGTTCAACACAATGGCAAGTGCTTCAACCTCTCCCATTGCTATCGTGTCATCAAGGACGAAGAGAAGTTCAAGGCACAATATGCCGCGCTCAAGGCACGTGGGGGGAAGGGCGCCGTGGAGGATGTTGGGGAGGGCGAGCCGGCACGACCGCGGGGGAAGACCAACTCCAAGAAGGAGGACAAGCGAGATGCGGCCACCAACGCCTTGATCGCAAGCGTGGACGGCATGATGAATAAGAAGGACTCAAGGGAGGAGGAGTGCCGGCGTTTCAAAGAAGAGCAAATGAGCGCTTTCATGGAGATCCAAAGGAGGAGGCTTGAGCTTCACGCCGAGAAGCAAGCCAAGATGTTCGAGCTCGAGGCCGAGAAGCAAGCGAAGATGCTAGAGATCGAGGCCGCCAACGCCAAGACAAAGGCGAAAGAAGTGGCTCTTGCAAGCATGATGACCGGGGTGGAGATCATGAAGGTGGATCTCAACGCCTTGTCGCCAAGGAAAAGGCCGTGGTTCGAGAAGATGCAGGCCGACATGCTCAAGTTTCAGGACGACTGATCTTGGCGTCGAGGGCCATCTTTTTGTATGCCGGCAGGTGTGCCGGCATGACCACGGGAGCCGCGGTGGCGTGGTCGAACTCCAAGTCCCACCATTTTTTGCATGCTGGCATGTGTGCCGGCCGGCTGGCGAGCGAGTGCGCCAGCAGGAGCTATGGTATTTTCTAAAACCGACATTGTATGCCGGTGCTGGCATAGTGCCGGCATGAGACATGGCCGCTGGCATGATCGGCCGCGAGCCTTTTTTAATTCAAAAGTTGAATGTGGACATGAAATGGGTCGGCGCGTTGGGCACATTGCCGACCCAAATATAAAACTGGGCGGACGCCGAACAGGCGGCTGACCCAAATGGACAAAAAGCGGACAAATACGCCGTCTATTTGGATCGCCCCATTGGAGTTGCTCTTAGCATCTGGCACCACCGGTCGGGTAAGAATATACCGTCAGCATCTGTAACCCTTCAACCATGAAACATTCTTTCCGTCCACCATGTGCAGTATACTTTCAGTTGACGACCAGTTCGTTTTGTAATGGTAGGCGGCTAACCAGCTAATCAAGGGGGAAGAAGGGGGGTCACTGCTTATAGTGCGCTGTAACCTGCCACGGCAAGCAACGGACATGTTATCGGCCAATCCCAAGACGTCATCTGAAAGCAAAAGTCGTCCGTCCAAATTCCTACCCCGGACGAAACTTTCAGCAGCTGCTATACCTAAGAAGCCACAGCCATTAGAAAACGTGTATATCGCCAAATCGCAACATCATCGAACCGTAAAATAACCCAGAGGCAAGGCGTCGCACGCAAAAGACTCGGGCTTCGCTCGCGATGTGTTGATGTGATGTGACGACAGATAACGCTGTGTATTAGGATAGGATTGAATTTGCCATTAGCGTTGGTTGTGAGAAGGCGACACGTGCGTATTTTAGCCTATTTTAGGAGATCATTCATTGGAAAAAAATAGCATGCAACTGACGGTCTTGATCGACGCAGAAATGCTATGTATGTGATCTGCGCCGTCCGCCTGAATTGATGACCTTCTATTTCTTTCCCTCCAATTGGCGTGCAAGGTGCAAGTGCAACTACTACTAATTGCTTACCATTTCAATCCGCGTGGGACACCCTAAAAAAAAAACCGCGTGGGACTGAGGATGGAGGAGCTCGGTCGGTCGGTATAAAATGGCCCACCCAACCAATCTCCCGGCCCCGAGAGCCGAGAGGCTGAGAGGTCAAGAGTAGGCTGAACCGAACCCGCCCACACACACCCATCGTTCCTCACCAACCCCTCTCACCTCTCGCGATCATGGGCAGCTCACGGGTGGAAGGCCTCATCCCCTTCATCTACAAGGCCATCAAGGAGCACCGCCGGAGCGGCAGCCGGGCCGCCGCCTACCGGGGCGCGGACGTGGAGGACGACGTGGACCTCGGCGACACGGACCAGAGGCGGCGCTGGCTGGAGCAGGAGCTGCGGTCGCCGCTCCGCGCCGCCGCCGCCCCGGCGTCGGCGCAGGCGCACGGGCGGAACCGGTCGCTGGAGGAGCTGGCCGGCCAGGTGGGGCTCTCGCCGGGCCGGCGGATGCCGTTGCCCAAGGCCAGGAGCGTCCGCGCCTTCGCCTGCATCGGCGCCGGCGCCGCGTGACGGCCGAACACGTACGCCGTAGTCCGGTAGATGCGTACTTTTGGTTCATGCTTTGTGGGTCAAGTGCAATAGTGTAAGTTTTGGTTGAAGCTGTGCATACGTACGAGTGATTCGTTATATGACTGGAGTTGGAGATTGCAAACCAACAGATACTTCTCGTTTCAATTTTGCTTCACAAATCCTCGTGTTATTCTTATAGCCACCACCTAGCTTGATAGATTGCTGAGAAAGGTTTATCTTTTCTGTTGGTTTATTTTTAGTTTTCCAGAAAACGTTGGTTCCAACCAAAATATATTGCTGGATCGTTGTTGCTTTTTCTTACACTTATGATGAAATCTATGTAAGAATAATAATCATTTAAAAGAATGATACGGACCATGGCATAACAAGCGAATATCAGACCTAATTAATTAGCTTCTTCTTCGGCACGTCCACCCGTGATCCTCCACAAGCCTGGATTATGAATTTATTCGTGTGATTCTCATGTACGTAGTACAGATATTGCGAGGGTGCACACAGCACACAAAACATGAAGAGATTTTCCAGTTTATCTTTCTTTATGTTTCTTTTTTGAGAAATATTTCCTTTTTCTTTATATTTCAGAAGATTCTTTTTCTTTATATAGCCTTTTTTTTTGAGAATTTTTCTTTATATAGCCGTTCCGGTGGGGTGTATGCCCCCGACAAGCCCATGAGGCTGTAACATCGGCCCACTTTCTTCATTATCAAGAAAATGCCTAACGAGGCCAACGGGTGAGGCAAATGTAACGGAAAATGTATGGTAAACGATTTTGTCTAAAAAAAAGGTATGGTAAACAATTAAGTACGCCCGATCGGCCAGGCTTTCGGCTGGTTGCTCTCTCTTTCCTTATCCTTTTTCTCTCTCGACAGAGAACACTGCACATCTCACACCCCCTCCCCCCTTGCGGTCCTCTCCATAGCCGCACCCAACCATGCGCCTCTCTCCTACCACTCATATTTGCCGATGGTGTGCGAGAGGCAGACCGTCGTTGGATTCAAGGTCCTCGCACCCGAGGAGCGAAGGGATGCTGCAAACGCTCGACCGCCGCCACCCCCTATGCTGTTGAGAGTGCCGTTGCGAGGCCATGGCGAGTTGCGAGGCGAGCGACAGGAGGGCTGTAACAAGCGTGGCGACCTGCTGCAACCCCGGTGCGATGGCGTGCTGGAATCGGCCATCATTGATGCTGGAACCAACCATCGTCGGTGCTACAACCGACGGCCAGTGAGCTGCAATTGACATCGGGCGGTGCTACAACCGGCGGCCAGCGTGGTGGAACCGGCACGGGGCGGTACTGCAAAGGGCGGTCGGCGAGCTGCAACCGTCATATGGCAATGCTACAACCGGCGACCGACGATTTGCAACCGATAGAGGGCGATGATACAACAACAAGCTACAACCGGCATGGGGCCGTGCTACAACCGGCAGCCGGTGAGCTGCAACCGGCATGGGGCGGTGCTACAACCGGAGGCAGGCGGAGCTACAACCGCCAGTTGCCGTCAATGCTGGAACCAGCGGCACAAAATCTATAACCAGCGACACAAAAAGTTGGAACCAGCCAGGGCATTTATTGCGACAGTGGAGAATGGGTTGTGTTGTCGCCGCGATTTTCCTGGAATCAACGACACAAAAAAGTTGCGATAGGGTGGATAAGAAGCTATAATCGAGGAATAACGGCGACACGCGTGATCAACGACACAACACTGCAACCTGGAGGCACAAATTTTTGCCTCGACCCGGCAATGGGTTGCACTGTGATGCGACAGCAAGGGATGCTAGAGACAAACGAGGGCGACAACGACAGGGGGAGGGGGTGCGAGCTGCTACCGGCGGGGCGTCAGGGGTGCTAACAATGTGGGGCACGGGTAGCCGCGCGGCTACCAGCCGAAAATTACACAGTTGGTTCCACTAAAAAGGATCCAACACTTTGAAATCTAATAAAGAGAGGCCATATGAGAGCATGCGTGATCCAATGATAACAATATACTTTCTACCAATCTAAAGCAGAGCAAAAGCTTGAAGATATACATTTGGCCAGCTAGGCGACATGCTTTTATTTGGAAGGTTGTGCATATTTCTCATGATAAACTTGAGAAAAGAAAGGTGTACACTCTAAAAGATATAGATTCGAGCTGTAACTGACTCTATATAGGAACTCTTAGTGTCCTCTTTTTAAAAGTTTGCAACTGAGTGCTATGAGACAATTTACATCACTTCTCAAACGGCACGTAAAGTGAAAAGTGGGTGACAATGGCCTAGGAAAATTTTCTAACAAACATGTTATTAAAAGTCCTATTTTGCCCCTATGTCTCCTTTTAAAGCCTGTGGAGAAAGACACCTCAACGCACACAAAGTCACCAAATATAGCACAAGTTTTTCTTGGAGGTTCTTATCTAGGAGTAGAAACTAGTGAGCGACTAGAGATGTCACTCTTATCACCACCACCACCACCACCACCATTGTTGGTCACACCATATGGGTCAACAGGAGGTGGTGATTCGTCCGTTTCAATCGACCCTTACGTACCATTGATCGTGACTTTGATCATCATTGCCGCCCTCATGGTTGCCTCTTTGGTTTTTGCAAATTTATGTGTTAAGCGTTGGGCATTCTTCAACAGTTCATATGCTACACAGTCATTCGTGAAGCAAGAATGTGGCATGTGCACTCGTGAGGGCACCATTGATGTTGCTTATCCTGTGATGAAGGGTAATGTGGAGAATGTGGCTTCAGAGGAGTTGGTGGAGTCAGATCCACCACAAAACGAAGAGGATGACGAGGATGGTTCTTCCGAAGAAGGTTTTTAAGACATCAATTAATCTATGTTTTACTTATCTAGAATTTTCTAGATATTATGTTATGTTCCCTCGATGCTTTGTTCAAAGAGATTTGGATGTGTTTTGTAAGCTTGATCCTACTGGTCCAAAGGATAATAAATAATATGCATCTCTTAGATTGCTGTTATGTATATACAGATCTCACTATTGTTTAGGTTTTGGTGTTTTTCAGCTCTTGTAGTTTTAGTTCATGTATTGGTCGGTTTATTATTCGGTGTGAGCTTCGCGCCATTTTTTCACGCTTGCCGTGAAACTTGAACAACCAAACAAACACCAGAAATAAGTTTGAACCGTTCATGCACATAAGCCTTACCAAAAAATTATTGCTCTTGCATTTTAATCTGCACGTCCTTCAAAATTAGAGATCATTTTAATCGAGTTCAAAAAAAAGGGAGATCTTTTTAATTGGTACTATGTAAGCAACACATTTTGGCAATTCGAACTCATTTGTATGTATTGAAAATTTTGGCACCCATTTAGCAAGTCTTAGCTTGCTTCTACCGTGCTAAAAAGCTAGCATTTCACTAATTTATGCCACTTTTCCTGAAAAAATATGTCACTTAATCTGTACATTTCTACTGCATTGTTCATGCATGTGAACATGTATGTTTTTGGCAGTTATAGATTCTGTTGTGTGTCTTCAGCAAGTGCCGGTGCCTGAACTTTTTTTTTAGATTCGGCAACCTTTATTAAACAATAATCATAGCAGTTACAAGGAAGGGGAGTAAGAAATCAGGAGGTTTATCTCGCCACTCTCTAGAAAAATTTCCTCTGTAACTAGCCCAAGCAAGCCCATGCGCTGCTGCATTACCTTCCCGAGCACAATGAACAATAGTGCCGGTGCCTGAACCTTTATTCGCCGCTTGACACAAGAGGAACATATAACATGCAAAAAAGCAAGCAAAGTATATAACCCGCATACTCATGTGAGTTAAGATACAGACGACAAAAAAACACACAATTTTCACATAAAGAAACAAGAAAATTTTAGGATTATCTCCATTAGTATTACCTCTTGTAAGGTAAGAGTATCTACAACCGGTGTCCTCAAATCCTCCTTAAACGTTCACGGACGCGCCTAGTCAGTGACCTGATAGGAGAGAGAAGAAAAAAAAGCGACCCACCGAACCCCTTATATCATCCCTATACGTGTGGGTTGTCCGCGAACCTTCATATTGAGAAAATTGTAGAGAGGATATGAGGGACCGCGGAAGCGCCTGGTCAGTCCGCCATGTAGGACGTGGTCCACCCCGGACAACCTTTTCACTTTCTTTCTTTATTCATTCTTTTTTTTCTCTATCTTCACTTCATCAATCACGTGCAAGTGACAGGACATATAAGAGGGGAAATGAGGAGTATGGCTGCATGGATGGACAAATATAAGGGTTCAAAATGGACTTGTCCGGTTTTTGATAGGGCGTGTCCGCGATCGTTTAGGGGCCAGATTTGCTAAGTCTGCCTATAGATGCTCTAACATAAGGACGACAAACCTGTAGGGTTAATATGGACTTTTACCTTTATACGAATAAGCAAACAAATTATTATGCCATTACAGCATGGTGCGTAACTAGGAAATATATCATGCATAGTGCTAACATTTCCATGGCATGCCTTATTTTCACCATACAAAGTATATAACCCGCATACTCATCTCTATTCCTAATGTCTCAGTTGGTAGGTCGCATTCCAGGTTTTATTTTCGTCCCACCATTTTCGTCCGATTTTCTTTCGTCGGTTTTTTCGTCCCCTCCACTCCTCCAGCCACCCACGCACGTAGCCAGAAAAAACACTCCGCAAAAAAGCACTCCTATCGATTTAGGTCGCAGCCCCATCGGTTCAACTCCTACGAGACCGCCGCCGCCGTCGGCGGCATCACCCATCTCGATCCAACTCCTTCCTCGGTCCAACTCCTACGAGACCGCCGCCGCCGTCGGCGGCATCACCCATCTCGATCCAACTCCTTCCTCGGTCCAACTCCTACGAGACCGCCGCCACCGCTTCCATCGCGGAACCCCAGGGTTCCTAGCCTCGCCACACACGTCTTGCTCCTCTGCCAATCTACGAGACCGCCGCCGCGCCGCCATCGCGGAACGCCAAGGTAGGGCGTGGTCACATTGCAGGCAACGAGGAGCAGCGCAAGGCTGTGTCTGTCGTGCCCTGCATCGCGCCACCCACCACCTCCACCCTCCATAGTAATCCCTTCCCCAACCTTTGTCCCGTCCCGCATGACGGTCGGCCGCTGTGCTCCCTTAGCAGGCCAAGCCATGTTCATCCTCCCCCGCAGCACTGTGATCCCGCCACTGCTTCGGTCGATCATCCGCACCCCGCCCCGCTGTGGCACAGCGCATCGTG
This sequence comes from Triticum aestivum, assembly GCF_018294505.1. Classification (NCBI taxonomy): domain Eukaryota; kingdom Viridiplantae; phylum Streptophyta; class Magnoliopsida; order Poales; family Poaceae; genus Triticum; species Triticum aestivum. The sequence continues at coordinate 456,296,501 of NC_057794.1, forward strand.
CCCTGTAGGCGGCTGAGAGACGGAGAAGGGGTCGTAGGAGTCGTCCCCGCATCTCTCCAATATGTTTTCCTGTCCATCGTCTTCCCCCATCTCCAGCAGCTAGATCGTTCCCACATCGGATCCATGCATGTGCATCTACGTAAGTACCATCCACGTGCCTTCATTTGATTTTATTCATTGTTCATCTGGTCCTTAATTAATTATCTTGAACGTTGATTAATTAATATGGAACTCGCACATTTGTGATGGTTTTTTTATCTTGCATAAAAAGGAGAGGTGGTTCTTCTTCAGAAGAAAAAGCATTCTTGTTTTCCCCGGATGTGATTATCAGTACGATCTAATCTGATCTGATTTTTCTAGATTATGGATGCTTTCTTGTTTATCCAGTCTTGATTTGGGCAGCTGGTTCATGAATATCTTCTCCTGTGGAGAGTTAGTAGCAAAATTATTTATTATGTCATCTGTACTTCCATAAATGTGAAGCTCAGACAAGCTATTCTGTTCAGGGTGTTTGCTAACAGTCCATATTTTCAGATTTCCCACGTGTGCACAACTAATTTCCCCGGTGAAGCTGCTGCTTTCTGGTCAGCTGCAAGCTCCTATTTCTTCCCATAGTTTTTGTACTGTGATAGCCTCAATGAAAAAAAAGTTGTTCTATATAGGTGCTTCTCATTTCACGGATAGATTGTTCTTGATAGGTAACTGACATGAATTATAGTTTGTCCTGGAGACCTTAATATCAATAGTTCTAAGTAGAGTTCTGAACGAACTGCAAAAAATACTCTTGTTAGATTGCCAGTTATCTTAGTTAAACCTTCTAGATGTCTGTTCTATGCTGCATCATCTATTAAATCACCGCTAAGTATCCTGCACTGAGATCCGTAGCAACGTTTGTGTGTAGCCACCGTGCCTCAGCTCTACCGGCGGAATGACCATGTATATATTTTTCTTCTGCCCGCATAATGGAAAAAACCCACAAAAGTAGTTGCAGGTGGGCCGTCGGTGACAAGATTTACCCACAGAAGTTGAATAGGTATTAACCCCTAAGAATACCCAAAAGCAGAGGTAAGGAAGATCGAGGTAACTACACTGATGTTTGAGGAAATATTGTTAATATACCTTGTTAGCGAATTGAGTCCTATCACTGGCTAGACAAGAGTGAATGCCTTACCCTTGTCCTTTAGATGCTTGCTGCTCTATAGCCATAACAGTGTGATAACTGATAACTACTTAGTTGATTTTTGGGTTGCTTTGCTGTCTGAATCATGTTTTTGCAGATCATTACTATCCTCTTTTTAGGGGCAATACTACCCTTACTTACCTCATAGTTGTGCATAAATCTTCACAAGCAGTGATTTTAGGGTTCGTTCTGTCTGAAACCGTGCTAAGCGGCGAGCCAAATTAATTATTTCACGATTCTTAAGCGGTACATAACATAATGCTAACTGTTCGTTCTACATGTTCATATAACTGATTATTGTTGATTTGTAAATATTCTATTTGTATTGTTGATAGAAGATAGACTGTACTATCCTATTTATTTGTCCCTCCCTTGGTTTGCCTTTGGCTCTATTGGTCGTTTTTTTGCACAAATTTATTTGCTTGCCTCTATTTTGAAATAGAATATTTGGCTTGGCTTTTGACTGCTGTTGTATGCGTGATGGCAGATGGATTTTTTTTCAGCTGACACACTATGAGATGCTTGTGATGTAGCAGTTGTAAGTATCGAACCAAATGAATTATTATTTTTAATGTTATTTTTGTGCAGTTTCGCCTCTTACATACTTTGGTGATTTTTTAGATGCCTGCAACTTTGTGATTGTACAAAAAGTCTAAAAGCCTGTTCAACTATGATGTATAGTGTGTACTACAATCTACAACTGCTGGATGGCAAGGCTAAGTGTCGTTCATAGTGTTCCTTTTTATGGCAAGGCATAGTAGATTGTAGTTGTCATAGGCATCCAGCAGTTCGAAAACTGATGTAATGCTGATAAATATGTACATCAGTGCACAAGCAGTTGAACAGTCCTTAATATCTTGATGGAAGGAATAAGAGGCACTTACAATGCTCAGTTTATTGTGTCTGCCGTATTGTTGTGCTATTTCAGGAAGAATATGCAAAAGAGGTCAATGACACCAGGGCCCTCAAGCTCATGTAAGCTGAAGAGGCAAAAATTCTTGATAACATAGAGCATACTAGCATTATCCTCATTTTCTAATCTATTAGTCCTTCATAATTCTTCGCATGATGTAAGATTGGTTGCATTGTTAACAAAACTAAAGAAAATAACAATATATCAGGTAATACTCCCTGTGTAGCTTGCAAAATTGTTTTATATTATGGGACGGAGGGAGTAACTTTTATTGATAGATATTCAGATTGCACTGATGTGAACAATCCAGGTATATTAGCACGTCTATTGATTGAGGAAGTTTCAAATGTTTAACCACATGGATATCACAACGATACATGTACATATTGGTGTAGTATCTTCAAATTTATTTCTCAAATGTTAAAATATAGATAGAATAAGATCAGAACAGAAGAATTGTGTTTACATGATTGTGATGCATGTGTTTGTCCATGTATTTTGGTATACACTAGAATGTGTATAGTATATCTTGTTTGTGTTTTCTTTTCAGATGATTTTTTTGGCGTGTTGGGTTTCTTTATGTCACTTCAGGAGTTGAAGAATGAGAAACTAAAGGTTGTTCTACTTCTTATATTAACTCGTGATGTGACTATACTTGTGCATAGTGAGGTAGTCAATGATGGCGGGAGTGACATGGACACTCTATGCCCTTGCCGCTCGCCAAACACGGTGTTTCCCCGGATGTGATCTACTATGACGATGAGGTCATGCAGGTATGACCTCTGATCATATGCCTTAGGTAATGCTTCAGAAGCTATTCATCGTATTTTAGTTTTGGTTAGGTAGGTATAATGTCCATTATAAGCTCATATATATTTGGGTTCTTCCAAGTATTTGTGCAAGAATTACTAAAAAATACCCCTAATTTATTATCTAAAGTAGTTAGCAGTAATATTGTACTCATGATTATCAGCAATAAAAAGCCCATCTACTTTAGCCACATTTCTCCCCCACAGATGTACTAGATTTTGGGGAATCCAGACTATCCAGATGGTTGGAATTTGAGGAGCCCGTTGAGTGCCCATTTGATGTCAAAACACAACCGGACGTAAGAGGTAGAAATGAGCTTTAACAGAAATATGGAGAATGATTTGAGGGATTGTAAATGGTTGAGATAGAGAATCATTTGAGCGGTTGTAAATGGTTGAGATAGCAAAATATGAATATCTTATATTGATTAAGTTTTCTATGAAGGATTTTGCATTACATGCACCGGCGGAGCGTCGGCGGGACCAAGGAGGGTCCCGGCCCCCTTTTCATGTGTAACATTGCAAGGATAAGCTTGTCCTAAAACTAAACACCCTATTAATCTTCCGGCCATGGTTTAGGTTTAGCTTCAGGTTCAAACTGCTCAGAACATCATACTATTGCAGTCTAGCTTTCCAACTTTTCTTGGTCCAGAGTAACCAGAGAGAAGTGAAGAACTCAACTAGGTAGATTAGATGCCCCTTGTGTGGGTGAGAATATTTATTTTTCTTAACCAAGCTCTCAAGATACTAAGGAAATAATGATTGTTAACCTACATGCATCATGTTCAACTCATCTTCTTCGCAACCAGTACATTTTATTTTTGCATGTCCATTGCTCATTTTAACTTCTGCCATTTATTCCTAGGAGCTCATATATATTTCTTTTCTTTTCTCCTTTCGCATATGGTCTCATTGTTACTTCAATAATAGTACTATGCAATCCAATTTTTTCTCCAGGAGCCAATGGTCAAGTTTGTACATTTTTTTGTTTTTGAAAGATGTCCTACCAGCTCTATTGTCTATAAATGGTTCGGTCTATGATTTTTGTCGGGGATTCGCCGCTTCTTTTGGAGGTACGACGTCTACATCTATCAGCTGTTCTGCCACGAATTCTGATGCACTTTTAATGTATCTTGGATTAAAACAAGCATGAGAACTTGCCAAGCCATCTGGAAATGCCATCAGAGCCGAAACATTTTTAGGTTGCTGACAGCATTGAGCTGGACTTGCTTTTTATGCTACTACTGCTGAAGACAAACTCCAGAGAAGGGAGTGAAAGTAGAAAGAAGAGAGGTTGCACAAGATGAGTAATGATGGGTAGCGATAGAGGCTGAAACTGTGATGATGATGCGGATCTGACCATTAGTATGTTTCCCATCAAGGAAATCTACAATTTCTATTATGATACAGATTTTTTATTATGAGGTCTGTTTCTCATAAAGAATGTGATTTCTGCATGATAGTTTTCTATTGAAGGTTTTATGCAAAGACTGACATTTAAGAAGGATGTAGTAAAATGTAAACCTTGGTAGGTACTCCTGAAGTTGAAGCTACTCAGGCAATAGTAATTTCTTTTTCCGAGAACTGAACTACTGTTTCAGGTTTTGCTTAATATTGTTATTCCTCGTAGGATGTTCAAGATGTACACCCTTTAAATTTTGTACTTACCATAGCTTCAGGTCCACTTGTGAGCTCTTATGCAATTTTGCTTAAGTTAGATTACATTGGGGTTGCTTTGACCTTATGGTCATGTATATACCAACGAGGACCTATTACATATCCTTTTTCCCTCACAAATCTTTAGGTACAACTGCATAGTTACGTGCTTCGAATTAAAAGCATGTATGGCAGGTGGTGGAAGGAAAGATTGCAAGTCAGATGCACCACTGGTATACAGTAGACACAATTTGTGTTAAACCATTGAAATGTTTATGACCCGTTCCAATGCACGGGCAGTCAACTAATTCAATACGCCATCATCTCTCGAGGTAGTGATAGCCGTCTCATTTTTTCAATCAGATGTACAATACGCCATAATCTCTTAGAGTATGTGGGAAGTTTAGAAAAGATGCAAGAAATGGTGCAGTGAGATGACACACCTTCTAAGTGATGACAATGCTACATGCTGCTTTGTCTTTTTTATTTATTATATTTTTATATGTTCACCTTTGTAGGTCAGAGATAATAAAAGTTGATGGTTTCGGATGATGCTTTGAAAATGTCGATTGAGAAAGTGACAGATGTAACTATGAGCGACTGGACTCAAAAGTCATCCAGTTTTACACGATGAGATGCATACAAATAATTATTCTTCCTTGTATATATGTTGCACATGATAATACTTTTTTTGCGAGGTATGAGAGAGATGGAGATAGATTACGTTGATGTTCAAAAAGAATCCTTTGACATGGGCCGGGTTAATTTCATTGGAATGAGCCAAAACTACACCGAGTTTTATACAACAACGTAATCTATCTCCATTGCTAAAAACCTAAAAAGCCCATGGCAACGCACAGGCATTCTACTAGAGGTCAACATGGTAAGTAAAGTATTTTGTTTATTGTTATCATGGTTTATTGTTGTTTCTATAGCTCCACTTGTAGATTTATCTTCCCTATTCATCCATCGGCCGATACATCTTGTATGTCATCAACAAAGAGGCACGTCGTCTATATATTATGGACCCTATTCAAACATCACAATCGTCAGAGGATAAAAATTTGACGCATGCACTGAAATTAAAAAGTTTTGTAAGGGATTTCAAAGAAGCACTCGAAATAAAGCTGCATGGTTGGAATTCCGATATATCTAAATGGCAACGTTTATTTCCGTTTGGTATTCCAATGAGTATAGACGGGTAATGAATTCATAATAAAAATATTTATTTTTGTTAATTTAAAAGTTTGCAGGAATGTGTCTGGCTATTTTGTTTTTCATTTTATGCTCTGGTGGAACGGTAAAGAATTGCTGAAGCCGGTTTGTACGGTGAGTATTGTCCGTTATATGTTTTAAGACCACCAGCGTGAAATTTTCATACTAACTACATATATTGTTTGTGCAGGATGGGTATGAATTGAGAAAGCAGTTTTTATTATACTTGCTAAAACATCGTGGAAATGAAGCTAATGGCAACTTTCTTGATATTATAAAAGAATTTCTTAAGAGCATCATCTAGATATTTATAGTTTTGTAATAGATGTTTAGTTGGAACATTGCTCAGTTTGTTACATGGACATGTTGTTAATCTTTCTTTTTGTTATCAATTTACATTGCAAAAATGGACTTCAATTATTCAATAATTGTGTTTGTGTTATATTGTTTGTACATATGAAATTTAACGTGCAACTCTTGCAAACTATTTCAAGAGCCCGTTGCAACGCACGGGCACTCTACTAGTGTGAGTAAAAACACAATTTAGTTAATTTTGAACTTTTGGATCATTGTATAATTTCAGACACAATTTCAGATTTTTCATGCGATCATATAGTTTTTTTACACGAGTAAGAGTGAAATTAATAGAAGTGTGACATGATAGTATGAATTAAATATGTAGTTTTTTTGAATAGTTTGGATTGCTTACCACACATGTCACGTGGTAATATGTATTCCCGTAATAATGATGGTGGCGGGCTCCGCTGCCGAAGGTGGCGGGGGTGCTCTCTCTCCCTCTCCCAGGGCGGCGCTGGAGGCCAGTCCTGTTGACTGGGATGGCGATGGCTGGCGGACCAGCGCGAGGAGGCCGGGGTGGTGGCCCCGGGACGAGCTGGCCGGTGCACAACATCTCAGGTGGTCCGCACTTGACAGGCGGCGACGGCTTCGGCCACAGGGGTGGCGCGGCCTCGCTAGATCTGGGTTCTGGCGCCTGGATCCGTGCGCGGGACGGTGGTGCTACGCGGCGGTGGCCGCGGGCAGCCGGTGGCTGGTTTCCATGTGTGGCGCGTAGGTGTGCTAGTAGGGCACGACGGCCGCAGTTCTGCCTGGGTGTGCACCAGCGTCGGCTGCGGGCTCAGAGCGGCTCGGGCGAGGAGTGGTGGTTCAGGCAAAGGCAGTGGCTCGAGGGGGTCTTCCCTCCTGTCTGGTTTTGCTCGGCCTGCCATGGCCATGACTGGAGATTGGAGGAGGTTGCCGCTCCATGGAGGAGGTGGTTGGTGGTGGGATGGATGGGTGTCTATGGTGGCGGTGGATGTGGAGTTGTCCTTGGCCGAGGTGGCACTGGCCAGGGCGCTCGAGATGGTGGGGGCTGCTAGGTTAATATGCTGCGTGATGCGACGCCTCCCGTCGTGGTGGTTGACCCGATTGAGTAGCTCCGGAAGTTTGGGTTTTGTGATCTTGGGCCGGGAGAAATCCCCGCTTCGTGACGCCGAGGCTAGCCACGACGACGTCCTTGGATGCCGTCCCCTCTTTGGAGGTGTTTCTTTGGCCCGGGAAACCCTTGGTCCGTCCTTTGGACCAAGCGGCGGCGGTATCATGGCGTCATCCTCTTTTTGGAGGCATCTTCTCGTTGCTCGAGGAGTTCCAGTGGCACGGCGCAATTTGGTGTCGGCTTCTACTATGGGTATGGGCCTCCTTGGCGCAATGTATACCATCGCAGGCGCTCTCTCGATGACGCCGTCTGTAGGTCCCCCAAGGCCCTGCTGTCCACTTGCCAACTTCTTGGCACAATGGGTGGGGTATGTTTGTCTGTGTTGGCCTCGAGTTTTGGTCTTGTTGTAGAGGTCTTCGGCTTCGGTTGTGACGCGTCTTGGTTTCTCTGTGGCTTGCCCCATCGCCATCGGCATGAGGTTGACCTAGATGAAGCATGAATCGTAGTACCCGTGGTGGGTGTGTTTGGTGGATGTGGATGCTAATTCTTATGCTTGGCGTTGTAATGGCCGAAAGACGTTGTATCCGGCTTCTTTGTCACTTCTTCTTTAATATATGATACACATGCGCATGCGTATTCGGAAAAAAAATATGTAAGCCATATTTGGTAAAAAATGTCATCCAATAATAAGGCATGACTATTATATATGGAAATCATGCATGCCTACTATACATGGAAGCAAAATAAACATATTCATGAATTTCCTTTAAACATAGTGAAAAGAGAGGTTAAAAATCATTTAAACATTCATTTTTTGACAAGTGGTTGCTTTATTTGGATTATTATGTTGATCAAATGTATCCTTAATGAATGGAATGATCAGATTGAATATTTCTCTTGAGATGGACCATCTTAAAACTGCTCTAACAAAACACTCCATTGGTCAACTGCCTTTTTACAAAAAGAAAATATGGTAGCCATATGATGTTGAAATTTCTCGTATGTGCAGAGCAAAAAGATGTACGTCAATGATGCAATAGAGAGAAAATGAGATCTTGCAAAACTGTGCGATCTATCTGGTTTTGATTATGTTCCATTAACCCAGCTCAACTGGATATACACTTTGCGACAAGACACTTTTTTGGAACTACGAAAGGTAGAGTTCAATTTTCACTGAACTAAAACATAGGTCCTTATATATCTTCACACAAAACCAGAGTATTTTGCTCTCATATAGATATCTTTCATTTGTTTAAGAAAATTTGATGGAAAACGGTGATGGAGATAATGTAATTTGAGGTTCGAAACAACTCTGCGTACAACGATTTTTGTACAACACTTCCACGCCAGACAGTGAATAGATGCCGGATGCTATGACCAACAAACTGAGCCATCTCTAATCGTATAAGTGTAGGACGGAATTTTGTCGTATGCATATCATTGTTGTTTTCAGGTTATCCTGTCCTCCAGGGATACTAGTGCAGGTTATCTTGTCCTCCAGGGATACTAGTATGGCAGCTTTTAACTGGACAATAAATTACTCAAAACCTCAAGCAAGGTCTAATATATACCATTGGTTTGCACTTTTGACATAACGAGACCTGCAAATCATGGCCGAGGGAAAGCATCAGGTGCTCCAAACACTCATATGCTCCCACGCTCCAATGTTCGAAAGCTCAATTCTCTTTTTGTGGACATTCACAAGACATGTCTGTCGGATTTCGGGTTTCGGCAAAACCCTCGAGATTCGAACACTGGGGTGCGCATGAAGATCTCCCCCCGCCCCTCAGCTCATGCTCTCGCAACGATCTCAGAACCTAACTCACCAAACTCGAAGAAAAAAGGACATAGAGTTTATACTGGTTCGGGCCACCGATGTGGTGTAATACCCTACTCCAGTGTGGTGTGGTGGATTGCCTCTTGGGCTGAGGATGAACAAATACAAGGGAAGAACAACCTCCTGAGGAGAGGTGTTCTTGGGCTCGATGAGCTTGTTTGTGTGAGGATGGAATAGATTCGATCCAAGATGAGTTCTTGGATCCCCTCCTCCTTTCTCCTCCCTCTCTACTGTGGTGGCTAGTCCTATTTGTAGAGACCCTGGTCCTCTTCCCAAATATAGGCGGAAAGGGATCCAACAACGGCCAAATTTGAAGGGAGACAACTAGTACAAGTTATCCTGACAAAAGGTGGTCTTCGCCTGCCAAAGGCTCTGGTGCTGACGCCGTCCTGGGCTCCACGGTGACCTCCGTCCTGCCGTCCTGCTGGTCTTGGTCTTGTTGCACCGATATGGAAACCTTTGCCTGATGCCTCGGGACTCCTCCCATGCGCCTGCCCCTTTAGCACCAAAGAGGAAACGAGGACACTGCGCACACTGGCGCCCGCCTGGCCTTGGTCGTCATGGCTTGCGTCACAGGAACCTCGTGAGGTGCCCCTCGCCTTGATCCCTCCACCCCTCGCGAGCCAGCCTAGTAAGGCCGCCCCCGAGGAGGTCTTGTGTCATCCGCCTCGCGAGGCTTGGCCCTCGCAAGGGTCTTGAGTGTTTGCTGCTGAAGATGGACCGTACAGGGCCACTGGTGGAGCCACGCCATGGGCCGCAGGCAGGCAAGTCTGGGGACCCCCGTTCCCAGAACGCCGACAGTAGCCCCCGGGCCCAAGGCACGCTCGAACTTGGCTTTGAGGCGAAGCCAAAGGGCAAGTGTGGAGCACCGCGGGCCCAATAGCCTGCGTCCTCGATTGACGCGTGGCGACTAACGGGACATGGGCGTCTTCGCTTCCCCACGCTGCCTCGGCAACCGCCCGACTTGACGAGTCCTTGATGCATGCAGAGAAAACTATCATTACCTGTGATCGTGGGGGTCGCCGGTTGGCCTTCTCCTGCTATAAATGAGGAGGGGGGCTAAGCCCCCGTCGCCCATCTCTTCCTGCTCCGCTCGCTTCTTCTCCCTTGCTTCATCGCTCGCAGCGACACCCATGGCGCCGATTCAGAGGTTCTCAGCCGCAGAGAAAGGAAAAGCCCCCCGCGACGAGCCGGGGCCGCTTCGCCGAAGAAGAGGCTGGCCCGCCGCCGCGACGTAGTCGTGAGGCCGGAGGTGTCGAGGCCTTGGTGTGAGCGGCCTCCCCCCGGGTATCCGCTGCCTTTGTACGCCCAGGCCGAGGGCTCTGGAGGAAGAGGCGGCGACCAGCGCCATGGTAGCGGGCGTCATCGCCCCAGGAACCCACGCCGAGGGCTCCTCGCGCGAACTTGTGATGTGGGCGGCGATGCCTCCGCGCGCTCGGATTCGCTTCCCGCAGTTCTTCTCTGCCGAGATGCCGCCGAGGGGTCCCCTCGAACTATGGCTGCAACATGCCGAGTGCGATGCCCCGGCGACAGGGGCGGAGGTCGAGGTCGTCTCCTAGGGAAAGATCTTCATGACCCGCGGCTGGGGTGAGGTCGCCCGAGTTTGCCGCACGGAGGGCGCCCTCGCCATCCACTTCGAGTACGACGGCGCCTCTATGATGTTCTTCAAGGTCTTCGACAAGGAAGGCCGCCGCTTGGAGTCCTGCCCTGGAGAGGGTCGTCGGGACGGTGCAATGGCAGGAGCCAGGACGGCCTCTGGCCTCGCCAGCGGTTCCTCCAGCAGCAGCGGTGACGCTCGGGAGTCCAGTGACTCTCTCGAGCCCTACGAGACTCCGAAGACGAGCGACGACAGCTACGTGCCCCTGAGCTCTCGCTGTGCCCGGAGTGCAGCCGCAACGTCTGGCCGTCGCCGTCGCTGATCTGGATGGGGTTGGCGCCGGCCTCCCGTGGCCCACTATTGATGATGGCGCCGGTGGCTTGGTGCGTGTAGATAGGGCTCCTAGAAACCTTCTTCTTTTGTTTCCTGCGAGGAATCGAGACGAACCCCGTGGGAGGCGTGTAAAGGGTCTGTAATGCCTTTTGTTGATATCATCCTTATTATGAATATTTACAAATACATGTCCTGCTTCGGCTCGGTCTCCCCTTTCCAACTTCACGGTAGCTTGGTGCTCTACACCGACGGGTCCCGGTCCCCAGGCAGGCTGCAGCCGTCGCTGGTATGCCAGGTGATACGCCTCCAATGTATCTATAATTTTTGATTGCTCCATGATATTATATTATCTATTTTGGATGTTAATGGGCTTTATTTTACACTTTTATATCATTTTTGGGACTAACCTACTAACCGGAGGCCCATCCCAAATTGCTGTTTTTTTGCCTATTTTAGGGTTTCGAAGAAAAGGAATATCAAATAGAGTCCAAACGGAATGAAACCTTCAGGAATGTGATTTTCTCAACAAACGTGATCCAGGAGACTTGGAGTGGCCTTCAAGAAACAAGGGAGGAAGGCACGAGGCAGGGGGGCGCGCCCTCCACCCTCGTGGGCCCTCAGTTGCTTCACCGACGTACTTCTTCCTCCTATATATATATATCCATGTACCTCCAAACATCTAGGAGCACCACGAACACCTAATTCCATCGCCGCAATCTTCTGTACTCGAGAGATCCCATCTCAGGGCCTTTTCCGGAGCTCCGCTGGGGGGGCATTGATCACGGAGGGCCTCTACATCAACTCCATGGCCTCTCCGGTGACGTGTGAGTAGTTTACTTCAGACCTACGGGTCCATAGTTATTAGCTAGATGGCTTCTTCTCTCTCTTTGGATCTCAATACAAAGTTCTCCTCGATTTTCTTGGAGATCTATTCGATGTAATCTTCTTTTGCGGTGTGTTTGTCGAGATCCGATGAATTGTGGGTTTATGATCCAGATTATGTATGAACAATATTTGATTCTCCTCTGAATTCTTTTATGTATGATTGGTTTATATTTGCAAGTCTCTTTGAATTATCAGTTTGGTTTGGCCTACTAGATTGATCTTTCTTGCAATGGGAGAAGTGCTTAGCTTTGGGTTCAATCTTGCGGTGTTCGATCCCAGTGACAGAAAGGGAACCGATACATATTATATTGTTGCCATCGACGATAAAAAGATGGGGTTTATATCATATTGCATGAGTTTATCCCTCTACATCATGTCATCTTCCTTAAAGCATTACTCCATTCTCTTGAACTTAATACTCTAGATGCATGCTGGATAGCGGTCAATGTGTGGAGTAATAATAGTAGTAGATGCAGGAAGGAGTCGGTCTACTTGTCTTGGACGTGATGCCTATATACATGATCATACCTAGATGAGGGAGTCCTGGATTAGGGGGTATCCGGATAGCCGGATTATATCCTTTGGCCGGACTGTTGGACTATGAAGATACAAGATTGAAGACTTTGTCCCGTGTCCGGATGGAACTCTCCTTGGTGTGGAAGGCAAGCTTGGCAATACGGATATGTAGATCTCCTTCCTTGTAACCAACTCTGTGTAACCCTAGCCCCCTCCGGTGTCTATATAAACCAGAGGGTTTAGTCCGTAGGACAAAGAAGAACAACAATCATACCATAGGCTAGCTTCTAGGGTTTAGCCTCTTCGATCTCGTGGTAGTAAACTCTTGTACTACTCATATTATCAAGAACAATCAAGCATGACGTAGGGTATTACCTCCATCAAGAGGGCCCGAACCTGGGTAAACATCGTGTCCCCTGCCTCCTGTTACCATCCGCCTAGACGCACAGTTCGGGACCCCCTACCCGAGATCCGCCGGTTTTGACACCGACATTGGTGCTTTCATTGAGAGTTCCTCTGTGTTGTCATCGTTAGGCTTGATGGCTCCTTCAATCATCGATAGCGATGCAGTCCAGGGTGAGACTTTTCTCCCCGGACGGATCTTTGTATTCGGCAGCTTCGCACTACGGGCCAACTCGCTTGGCCATCTGGAGCATATCGAGAGTTACGTCCCTGGCCACCAGGTCAGGTTTGGAAGCTTAAACTACACGGCCGACATCCGCGGAGACTTGATCTTCGACAGATTCGAGCCCCTGCCGAGTGCGCCGCACGATCACGATGAGCATGATTTAGCTCTACCATCGGACAGTGTTCAGGAGACCGCACCGGCAACCGCTCCGACCCTCAATTCGGAGCCAATTGCGCCATCCATGGACGGGTGGATAGACCCCGCCACGGAGGCCGCATTCTCAGCGGCGATCGAGCCGAGTATCGACCTTACCCTTCACGAGAGCCATGACGCCAAACTACCGGATTCTTCTCCGGCTACGGACTCCGAACCGCCTGCGCCCATGCCTATTGAATCCGACTGGGCGCCGATCATGGAGTTCACCTCCGCGGATATCTTTCAGCACTCGCCCTTCGGCGACATACTGAACTCATTAAGGTCTCTCTCCTTGTTAGGAGAGTCCTGGCCGAACTATGTCCGACAGGATTGGGATGCGGATGACGAAGAAATTCGCCGCCCACCCACCACCCACTTAGTAGCCACTATCAACGATTCGACCGACATGCTCGACTTCATCTCCGAAGACATCGACAGTATGGACGACGATGCAGGAGACGAATAGGAACCACTGCCCACAGGGCACTGGACACCCACTTCATCATATGATGTATACATGGTGGACACACCCAAAGAAAACGACGACGAGGAATGGAAGGACACAACGAAGGATTGTTCCCTCAAGAAGCAGTCAAAGCGGTGGCATAAGCGCCGCTCCAAATCCCGCCTCGGCAGAAACAACGTTCATATAGACCCAGTGATAGAGCAGGGTGAGCCAGCGGACGACAAACACGACATTGAACCATCGTCCAACCACGGCAACACGGAGAATCAAACCAAACAAACCGACTCCGGCAAAGATAACATTCCGGATGACATCACACAAGACAGGCACCCGGAGCAACAGAATACCCATCAAAGGCTTGTTGCCACTGCGAGGAGTCTGAAAAAGCAGAAGCAAAGGCTCAGGGCTGCACAAGACGCACTCGGAATTAGATGGAGTGAAGTACTCAACACCGCAGCAAAGTACGGTGGTAGTCGCCACACAAAGAGCTACCCGAAGCGAAAGCTGCTACCTGAATTCGATGAGGAGGCCTTAGATCCCCCGCAATCAAAAAACAAAACAACCATCTGGTCGGATAGACGACCTAGTGGCCAACATAGAGCGGCAAACGACGCCGCACACAAGCCAGTACGCGATCCACGTGAGGGCTCGCATCAAAAGGACGGCGCAACCAGATCCATCTACGGGCCAAGCAAGCGCGCTCCAGCACGCAATGCAACACAACAAAAATCCGAACACCACGGTACACCCAAATACAGGGGTGCCGCACACCCCCTATATTTCACCGATGAGGTGCTGGACCATGAATTTCCAGAGGGATTCAAACCCGTAAACATAGAGGCGTACGACAGAACGACAGACCCTGGGGTCTGGATTGAGGACTACATCCTCCATATCCACATGGCTCGAGGAGACGACCTCCACGCCATCAAGTACTTACCCCTCAAGCTCAAAGGGCCAGCTCGGCACTGGCTTAAAAGCCTCCCCGAAAACTCCATTGGAAGCTGGGAAGAGCTCGAAGACGCTTTTCGGGCAAGTTTTCAAGGGACCTATGTCCGATCACCGGATGCAGACGATTTAAGTCATATAACTCAACAGCCCGGAGAGTCAGCCCGAAAGCTTTGGAACAGGTTTCTCACTAAAAAGAACCAAATAGTCGACTGTCCGGATGCCAAAGCCTTAGCAGCTTTCAAGCACATCGTTCGAGACGAATGGCTTGCCAGACACCTCGGCCAAGAAAAGCCGAGAACAATGGCAGCATTAACAAGCCTCATGACCCGCTTTTGCACGGGCGAGGACAACGGAAACGGGAAGCCACGACGCAGCAAAAACAAGCGCCGGAATAAAGAAGACAACCCGAAGAGCACAGCGGTAAATGCCAGATTCAAAAGCTCTCGGATAGGTCAGCAAAAGCTGCCCTCCAAAGGCAAAAGAGATGAACTGTCCAGCCTAAACAAGATTCTGGACAAAATATGTCAGATCCACAACATCCCCGATAAACCTGCAAATCATACCCATAGAGAATGTTGGGTCTTCAAGCAGTCCGGCATGCTCAACGCCGAACACAAGGGGCAGGATACACCAAGCGAAGACGAGGATGAGCCTCGCAAGCAAAGCACTGGGGAACAGAAGAAATTCCCACCAGAAGTCAAAACAGTAAACATGTTACACGTGATGAAGGGGAGAAACAAAGAGGCACTCCTAGAGACACATGCCCCAGGGCCTATCACCGCGGTGTTCTGCCACTGATCGTCCCAACCGATCACCTTTGACCATCGGGATTACTCGGCAAGTATCCGGCATGCAGGATGGGCTGCCTTGGTGTTAGACCCGATAATTGACGGATACCACTTCACACGAGTCCTGATGGACGGCGGCAGTAGTTTAAACCTGATATATCAGGACACAGTCCACAAAACGGGGATAGACCCAACAAAAATTAGCCATAGCAATACTACCTTTAAGGGAGTAACGCCAGGCCCAGAAGCCCATTGCACGGGCTCCCTGCTACTAAAGGTTATATTCGGCTTTCCCGATAACCTCCGCAGCGAAAAGTTAACCTTCCACATCGCTCTGTTCCAAAGTGGCTATCAAGCACTACTCGGACGCGAAGCTTTCGCTCGCTTTAACGCAATACCGCATTACGCTTCTCTCATGCTTAAGATGCCCGGTCCACGTGGCATCATTACAGTAAATGGAAATATTGAGCGCTCCTTGCGCGCGGAAGACCGTGCGGCCACCTTGGCAGCCGCACACTAGACGGCCTCACCAACTAGAGCATCTGACAGGTCGTTAAGACCACGGACACGGTTATACAAGTCCGGTGCGGCTATATATAATTGATACAGGTTTGATGGCTATACCCCTATAACAATACAAGGGGCTCAACGCATGTAAACAAGTGACAATTAGGCTCAACCTTACTTATCTTGAACTGTACATGGTTTATTTAGTATAACCTACCTTTTTGCATGACAACTTTTCAACTAAGTTCCTCTCTTTTACAGATGACCATCGTGCGACACCCGTCCAGGATACGACACAACGGAGACACAGGCGCAGATGTGCAGCAGGGACCCGTTCCAAGGATTCTTTTTAGATTAAGACCCTGCGTAAACCTTTTTTACTGTCTCTTGTTGATGCACATCCCCCGGATTCTCAGTACAATTGAGAAGGATGCTAACGTATTGGCATGTGGCCACGTCAGAATATTGCACGTACCTGGACACTAGGGGCTTATTACAAAGGGCACTGTTTAGGCCCGGTTTACATCATAAAGACCGAATACCTTAGGGAGTGTTCGGCGTCGCGAGTTTGGCCTTATATGCATCAACTCCGAATCATGTCTTTGGTCAAATGTTGGGTTTGCCCGGCTCTTGTGTTTTGCTGCCTTACGTTCCGCTCTATCGGTTAAGGCGGCACCAGGAGAACTACTGCGATTGTGCCCTGGTTCATCCGGACGAGCACCTCAGTAGAGAAAGCCGAAAACTGACTGTCATGATATAGCATGAGACTGGTCAACCACTCGATGACCTAGCGGGATCTTCGGGATTCCTCCGCCTTAACAAAGGGCCGTTTCCCGGCCAGGCATGTATGCACCCCGAATTCGGATGAGCGCGGAGCCACCAGGGGCTATATAGTAGCCCCACTGCCAAACTCCTCTGGCTAAGTGAAAGTGTTAAAGCATTATAGTCCGATTGCCTAGTTCACTCCGCTGTCACCTCCTTAATGGACCAAGACGTTGGATCAAGTGTGAACATGCGTCTTCTGCGAACACCCCCGCATTATATGCGTGGGGGCTGAAGCCGACGACTGCCATCTTTCAGGTTATATACATATACACATAAACGGCCGCACAGGAGGCATCATAGTACTTTCCGGCAAAAGTATAAATACAGCCTTGATAAACTCAATAAAACATTGTTTTTACAATGGGAATACATGTCACTTAAACATAATATTCTTCGAGCACTGAGCCTCTATCAAACAAGTGCCTTCAAGAACTTCTTCAAAGTAGTGCTCGGCAGCTACTCGGCCTATGGCCGAACCCTGTGCCGCAACAGTGGTGGCATCCATCTCCGCCCAGTATGTTTTGACACGGGAAAGGGCCATCCGCGAGCCTTCTATGCACACCGACCTCTTTACAGCATCGATGCATGGCACAACACCAAGGAATTGTTGCACTAAGCTAAAGTAGCTATTCGGCCTTGGCCCTCCTAGCCACAGATGATCCACAATGGACCTCATGGCAAGTCCGGATAATCTATGGAGCTCGGCCCAACCAGTCAATCACTCATTCAGCAACAACAGACGGTCTGGAGCGTGAAACTGTGACCAGAACAACTTCTCCACTTCAGGACCTTTCTGATCCTTGAAGTACTCGGCCGCATCAGCAGCACTTGCAGCCAAATCCACAGCCGGTCCAGAGGAGCATATTTCGGATCTCCGAACTTAGTCCGCAACAAGAAGGGCTTCCCAGAAACGATATCCGTAGCTTGATTCAGCTCCTCCTTCGTCGCTCTAATTTTGGAGCGGGCTTCCTTGGAAGCCACCCGGGCCTTCTCCAGGTCCGTCACCTTCGCCCGGTTTTCCTCTTCAAGAAGCTGGTAACGGTCAGCAACATCTTTTAACTCCATGGCCATCTTGGCAATTTTTTCTTTGCTCTCGCAATGTGCGGCCTGTTCGGCCCTTAACTCTTCGGCCACCTTTAAAGCGGCCGCATTGCTACTCCTTGCTTGCTCCTTGGCTCGGGCAAGCTCCGTCCGAAGGGTCTCCACAGTGGCAGCTCCATCTGTAGTCACAACATATTAAAGATACTGGCATCATGCTGCTCTTATTATGTGACAATCACCAGAAAAATCACTTACCCTGTGCCTCGTCAAGCCGCTTGTTAACAAGCACGATGTCGGCATCTACCGCATCCAGTTGCCGCCTTAGTTCGGCAAACACATCAGTCCGGCTAGCCACCAGAGCTTCAACCACCTACACACAAAGGTGGTCTGGTTATTACATGGGACTATGATCCTCTGTTTGCCACCGTTTTTGACGACAACCAGAGTCTCAAGGGCTACTATCTACACAGGGCACATCTAAAAAATGTGCGGTACTGTAAAAAATGTACATCATTTCGTGTACCTCAAAACCCGTCAGTAGACTCATAAAGGCTTCATGCAACCCGCTTTCGGCGGACGAAATCCTTTCAATCACCATACCCATCAATGTGTGGTGCTCTTCTGAGATAGTCGCTTGCTCTAGCAGATCCCTCAGTACGTCCAACCGCACACCAGACGGTGCCGGACTCTTTTGATTGCTCTCTTCAAGAGCCGAATACTGAGGACTTCGGATGGCCATAGGATTACCTTCTGGCCTTGCCGGATCAAGAGAAACCCTCCACGACGACACCTCGGGGTCGCCCGCCTCATGAGGCGGTATGGCAGGGGGAGGTGTTTCGCTCTCCATCATCTGTGGAAGAAGATCCCCTGAAAACGAGCTCTGCGGAGAAGGTCTAAGATCCGAACTGCAAGATAAATGCCTCGGTTATTTTCCTCAGAGGTAAAGCGAAATATTTTCATTATTAAGTACCTTTTTACTTACAGCTCGGTGGAGGGCTGATCCCCTTGAGGGCATAGTGCGGCCAGGGTATCCCCCAGGGCAGGACCCTCCGGCGGAGATTTCTTCACCCGTTTGGAGACCATTGTCTCCGGGCCCTCAGAGGCGGTTCTCTTCCTTCCCCGGGGAGAGGAATTTTCAGTTCCTCCTCCCCTGCTAACCTCCTTCACGGAGGTGCTAGCCTCCTTGTTCCCCCCTTTATCCTCTCCCGAGGGCGCTTGATAAGGCGCGATCTCCAGCATCCTGGTTAGCACGGGATTTGGTGAGGTCTCAGGGAGGGGGGCCGGACACCTGATCAACTTTGCCTTTGCTATCCAATCCTGGTCAAAGAGCAGCTTTTTTAGGGCAACGTTTCGATAAATAAACGGATAGTGTGTTCAGATGCGGGGCTACTTACTTGGGTATCCGAGCGATTGTAGCTCAGACCTGCATCCTTAGTGATGTCCGGACACATTATTTGTGGTCCGAAGAACAATTTGTACATCTCTTCGTGCGTCATGCCAAGAAAATGTTGAATAGCTCGCGGTCCTTCCGGGTTGAATTCCCACATGCGAAGGGGCCAGCATTTGCAAGGCTGGACTTGGCGAACTAGCATGACTTGCACTACCATAACCAGACTGAAATCTCTCTCAAAGAGATCTCGGATACGGCTTTGTAGTATTGGCACGTCCTTGGCTGGACCCCAGCTGATCCATGACATTAGTTGTGGTGGGGGGCCTGAGCGAAAGGTGGGGGCAGCTACCCACTTGGAACTTTGGGGAGCTGTGATGTAGAACCACTCCCGCTGCCACAATCCAGACACCTCTGGGAAGCAACCCTCAGGCCATGGAGTGTCAGCGATTTTGCTTATTAAAGCGCCTCCGCACGCTGCATGCTGCCCCTCGATCATCTTCAGCTTCACCTCGAAGGTCTTGAGCCACAGGCCGAAGTGAGGGGTAATGCGGAGGAAGGCCTCACATACGACAATAAATGTCGAGATGTGAAGAAGGGAATCCGGGGCCAGATCATGAAAATCTAGCCCATAATAGAACATAAGACCCCTAACGAAGGGATCCAGAGCGAGGCCTAGTCCTCGGAGGAAGTGGGAGACGAACACGACGCTCTCGTTGGGTTCGGGAGTAGGGACGACCTGCCCTCGGGCAGGCAGCCGATGCGAAATTTCGGCGGTTAGATATCTGGCCTCTCTCAACTTCTTGATGTCCTCCTCCGCGACGGAGGAAGGCATCCACCGACCTTGAAGGTTGGATCCGGACATAGTTGAAGGTCCGAAGTGCCTAAACCTGAGCTTTGGGTGTTGGAACTCGAGGCAGGAGGCGGATTCGATTAAGATCGAGAGGAAAAAGCCTTGTCCCCTTTATAAAGAGGGTGAATATCAAGCGTCCTCCTCATGACTGTTTGGGACTTGCCTAAGATCTAGGATTCCTACCCATAGGCATGGTTGGGTTACCCATGTCCATATTGATGAGAATCCCGTAATAAAGGGGACACGATCTTTGCTTCGACAAGACGTGCCAAGGAAACCGCCTCGCGAAACACACTGAGATTGGTTATGAAAAACGATTCGAATAAAGACCTGGCTGTGGTGTGATGTCACACTACGGGGTACGTCAGCAGATTTGATTTATGGAAATATTATTCTCTCTACGGTGGTATGTGGAACTTGTTTTGCCGAGCCGGACACGATCCTCGTGTTCAAAATCTTCTATGAAGTATTCGGAGGAGGAACCCGCCTTGCAATGCCGAAGACAATCTACACGCCGGACTCATCGTCATTGAAGCCTGGTTCAGGGGCTACCGAGGGAGTCCTGAATTAGGGGGTATCCGGACAGCCGGATCATATCCTTTTGCCGGACTGTTGGACTATGAAGATACAAGATTGAAGACTTCGTCCCGTGTCCGGATGGAACTCTCCTTGGTGTGGAAGGCAAGCTTGGCAATACGGATATGTAGATCTCCTTCCTTGTAACCGACTCTGTGTAACCCTAGCCCCCTTCGATGTCTATATAAACCGGAGGGTTTAGTCCGTAGGACAAACAAGAACAACAATCATACCATAGGCTAGCTTCTAGGGTTTAGCCTCTTCGATCTCGTGGTAGTAAACTCTTGTACTACTCATATTATCAAGAGCAATCAAGCAGGACGTAGGGTATTACCTCCATCAAGAGGGCCCGAACCTGGGTAAACATCATGTCCCCTGCCTCCTGTTACCATCCGCCTAGACGCACAGTTCGGGACCCCCTACCCGAGATCCGCCGGTTTTGACACCGACACTAGATATTCTCATAACTATGCTCAATTCTATCAATTGCTCGACAATAATTCGTTTACCCACCATAATACTTATGCTCTTGAGAGAAGCCACTAGTGAAACCTATGCCCCCCCGGGTCTATCTTCCATCATATTAATCTTCCAATACTTAGTTATTTCCTTTGTCGTTTATTTTATTCTGCATCTTTATTTCTCTTTATCATAAAAATACCAAAAAAATTATCTTATCATATCTATCAGATCTCACTCTCGTAAGTGACCGAGAAGGGCTTGACAACCCCTTTATCGCGTTGGTGCGAGGTTCTTATTTGTTTGTGTAGGTGCGTGGGACTTGAGTGTGATCTCTTACTGGATTGATACCTTGGTTCTCAAAAACCAAGGGAAATACTTACGCTGCTTTACTGCATCACCCTTTCCTCTTCATGGGAAAACCAACGCAGTGCTCAAGAGGTAGAAAGAAGGATTTTTGGCGCCGTTGCCGAGGAGATTCGCGCCAAGTCAAGTCAAGATTTGACTCCCACAAAGAGTCATTTCTGGCGCCATTACCAAATCAAAATGCACCAAGTACCCATCACAAACTCTTATCCCTTGCATTACATTGTTTGCCATTTGCCTCTCGTTTTCCTCTCCCCCACTTCACCCTTGCTATTTTATTCACCCTCTTTTCCTCTCTCCCTCTCTCTCCATTCCCCTTCTGCTTCCCGATTCGCCCTTTTTGCCCATTTCTTGTTTGCTTGTGTGTTGGATTGCTTGCTTGTCGCGATGGCTCAAGATAATACTAAATTATGTGAATTTGCCAATACCAACAATAATGATTTTATTAGCACTCCGATTGCTCCTCTTACCGATGATGAATCTTGTGAAATTAATACTGCTTTGCTGAATTTTGTCATGAAAGATCCGTTTTCTGGCCTTCCTAGTGGAGATGCCGCTACCCATCTAAACAACTTTGTTGATTTGTGTGATTTTCAAAAGAAGAAAGATGTGGATAATGATATTGTTAAATTGAAGCTATTTCCGTTTTCGCTTAGAGATCGTGCTAAAGCTTGCTTTTCGTCTTTGCCTAAAAATAGTATTGATTCATGGAATAAGTGCAAAGATGCTTTTATCTCTAAGTATTTTCCTCCTGCTAAGATCATCTCTCTTAGAAACGATATTATGAATTTTAAGCAACTTGATCATGAACATGTTGCACAATCTTGGGAGAGGATGAAATCAATGATACGTAATTGGCCATCACATGGTTTGAATCTTTGGATGATTATACAAAACTTTTATGCCGGATTGAATTTTGCTTCTAGAAATCTTTTATATTCAACCACGGGAGGCACTTTTATGGAAATCACTTTAGGAGAAGCTACCAAACTCCTAGATAATATTATGGTTAATTATTCTCAATGGCACACCGAAAGATCTACTAATAAAAAAGTGCATGCAATTGAAGAGATTAATGTTTTGAGTGGAAAGATGGATGAACTTATGAAATTGTTTGCTAATAAGAGTGCTCCTACTGATCCTAATGATATGCCTTTGTCTACCTTGATTGAGAATATAATGAATCTATGGATGTGAATTTTGTTGGTAGGAACAATTTTGGTAATAACGCGTATAGAGGTAATTTTAATTCTAGGCCGTTTCCTGGTAATTCCTCTAATAATTATGGTAATTCCTACAACAATTCCTATGGAAATTATAATAAGATGCCCTCTGATTTTGAATCTAATATTGAAGAATTTATTACTTCGCAAAAGAGTTTCAATGCTTTGATTGAAGAAAAATTGCTTAAGATTGATGAGTTGGCTAGGAACGTTGATAGAATTTCTCTTGATGTTGATTCTTTGAAAGTTAGATCTATTCCACCTAAGAATGATATCAATGAGTCTCTCAAGGCCATGAGAATTTCCATTGATGAGTGCAAAGAAAGAACCGCTAGGATGCGTGCTAAGAAAGATTGCTTTATAAAAGCGTGTTCTTCTAGTTTTCATGATAATAAGGATGAAGATCTAAAAGTTATTGATGTGTCTCCTATTAAATCTTTGTTTTGCAATATGAATCTTGATAATTATGGGGCTGAAGATGAGCCACCTTTACCTAGAAGGCGTTCCAAAAATCCGGAGTCTTTAGATCTTGATGCTAAAATTGTTAAAAGTGGGATTGAAGAGGTTAAAACTTTAAATATCAATGAACCCACTATTTTGGATTTCAAGGAATTTAATTATGATAATTTCTCTTTGATAGATTTTATTTCCTTGTTGCAATCCGTGCTAAATTCTCCTCATGCTTATAGTCAAAATAAAGCTTTCACTAAACATATCGTTGATGCTTTGATGCAATCTTATGAAGAAAAACTTGAGTTGGAAGTTTCTATCCCTGGAAAACTTTATGATGAGTGGGAACCTACAATAAAAATTAAAATTAAATATCATGAGTGTTATGCTTTGTGTGATTTAGGTGCTAGTGTTTCCACGATTCCAAAAACTTTGTGTGATTTGCTAGGTTTCTGTGATTTTGATGATTGTTCTTTAAACTTGCACCTTGCGGATTCCACTCTTAAGAAACCTATGGGAAGAATTAATGATGTTCTTATTGTTGCAAATAGGAACTATGTGCCCGTAGATTTCATTGTTCTTGATATAGGTTGCAATCCTTCATGTCCTATTATTCCTGGTTGACCTTTCCTTAGAATGATTGGTGCAATTATTGATATGAAGGAAGGGAATATTAGATTCCAATTTACGTTAAGGAAAATCATGGAACACTTCCCTAGAAAGAAATTTAAATTACCTTATGAATCTATTATGAGAGCCACTTATGGATTGCCTACCAAAGATGGCAATACCTAGATCCATCTTCGCTTTTATGCCTAGCTAGGGGCATTAAACGATAGCGCTTGTTGGGAGGCAACCCAATTTTATTTTTATTCCTTGCTTTTTGCTCCTGGTTATTAATAAATAATTTACCTAGCCTCTGTTTTGGTTATGTTTTTTGTGTTTAATTAGTGTTTGTGCCAAGTAGAACCGTTGGGAAGCCTTGGGAAAGTCTTTTTGATCTTGCTGTAAAAACAGAAACTTTAGCGCTCACGAGAATTGCTGCCATTTTTATTTGGAAGGTGATATTTAGTTAATTATTTTTTAAGATGATTAATAGATAAATTCCTCACGTCCAGAAATTTATTTTAGAATTTTTGGGGTTCCAGAACTTGCGTTAGCTATAGATTACTACAGACTGTTCTGTTTTTGACAGATTCTGTTTTTCTTGTGTTGTTTGCTTATTTTGATGAATCCGTGGCTAGTAAAAGAGTTTATAAACCATAGAAAAGTTGGAATACAGTAGGTTTAACACCAATATAAATAAAGAATGATTTCATTACAGTACCTCAAAGTGGTGTTTTGTTTTCTTTCACTAACGGAGCTCACGAGATTTTCTATTTTGAGTTTTGTGTTGTGAAGTTTTCAAGTTTTGGGTGAAGATTTGATAGATTATGGAACAAAGAGTGGCAAGAGCCTAAGATTGGGGATGCCCATGGCACTCCAAGGTAAAACTCAAGGACACCAAAAAACCTAAGCTTGGGGATGCCCCGGAAGGCATCCCCTCTTTCGTCTTCGTCTATCGGTAACTTTACTTGGAGCTATATTTTTATTCACCACATGATATGTGTTTTTCTTGGAGCGTCTTGTATGATTTGAGTATTTGCTTCTTAGTTTACCACAATCACCCTTACTTTACACACCTTTTGAGCGAGACTCACATTAATTGAAATTTATTAGAATACTCTATGTGGTTCACTTATATCTTTTGAGCTATATAGTTTTTGCTCTAGTGCTTCACTTATATCTTTTAGAGCGCGGTGGTGGATTTTTTTATAGATACTATTGTTCTCTCATGATTCACTTATATTATTTTGAGAGTCCTTTAGAACAACATGGCAATAATAAAAAAATTCATATAAGTGCATTGAATACTATGAGAAGTTTGATAATTGATAATTGTTTTGAGATATTGAGATGGTGATATTAGAGTCATGCTAGTTGAGTAGTTGTGAATTTGAGAAATACTTGTGTTGAAGTTTGTGATTCCCGTAGCATGAACATATGGTGAACCGTTATGTGATGAAGTCGGAGCATGATTTATTTATTGATTATCTTCCTTATGAGTGGCGGTCGGGGACGAGCGATGGTCTTTTCCTACCAATCTACCCCCTAGGGGCATGCGCGTAATACTTTGCTTTGATAACTTGTGGATTTTTGCAATAAGTATGTGAGTTCTTTATGACTAATGTTGAGTCCATGGAATATACGCACTCTCAGCCTTCCACCATTGCTAGCCTCTCTAGTATCGTGCAACTTTCGCCGGTACCATAAACCCACCATATACCTTCCTCAAAATAGCCACCATACCTACCTATTATGGCATTCCCATAGCCATTGCGAGATATATTGCCATACAACTTTCCACCGTTCCATTATTATGACACGCTTCATCATTGTCATATTGCTTGCATGATCATGTAGTTGACATCGTATTTGTGGCAAAGCCACCGTTCATAATTCTTCATACATGTCACTCATGCATCATTGCACATCCCGGTACACCGCCGGAGGCATTCACATAAAGTCATATTTTGTTCTAAGTATTGAGTTGTAATTCTTGAGTTGTAAGTAAATAAAGTGTGATGATCATCATTATTAGAGCATTGTCCCAGGTGAGGAAAGGATGATGGAGACTATGATTCCCCCACAAGTTGGGATGACACTCCGAACAAAAAAAGAGGCCAAAGAAAAAAGAGAGAGAAAGAAGGCCCAAATAAAAAAATGAGAGAAAAAGAGAGAAGGGACAATGTTACTATCCTTTTTCCACACTTGTGCTTCAAAGTATCACCATGTTATTCATATAGAGAGTCTCCTATGATATCACTTTCATATACTAGTGGGAATTTTTCATTATAGAATTTGGCTTGTATATTCCAATGATGGGCTTCCTCAAAATGCCCTAGGTCTTCATGAGCAAGCAAGTTGGATGCACACCACTTAGTTTATTTTGTTGAGCTTTCATATACTTATAGCTCTAGTGCATCCGTTGCATGGCAATCCCTACTCACTTACATTGATATCTATTGATGGGCATCTCCATAGCCCGTTGATATGCCTAGTTGATGTGAGACTGTCTTCTCCTTTTTGTCTTCACCACAACCACCATTCTATTCCACCATAGTGCTATATCCATGGCTCACGCTCATATATTGCATGAAGATTGAGAAAGTTTGAGAACATCAAAAGTATGAAACAATTGCTTGGCTTGTCATCGGGGTTGTGCATGATTTAAATATTTTATGTGGTGAAGATAGAGCATAGCCAACTATATGATTTTGTGGGGATAACTTTCTTTCGCCATGTTATTTTGAGAAGACATAATTGCTTAATTAGTATGCTTGAAGTATTATTATTTTTATGTCAATATTAAATTTTTATCTTGAATCTTATGGATCTGAGCATTAATGCCACAATAAAGAAAAATTACATTGAGAAATATGTTAGAAAGCATTCCACATCAAAAATTCTTCTTTTATCATTTACCTACTCGAGGACGAGCAGGAATTAAGCTTGGGGATGCTTGATACGTCTCCAACGTATCTATAATTTTTGATTGCTCCATGCTATTATATTATCTATTTTGGATGTTAATGTGCTTTATTTTACACTTTTATATCATTTTTGGGACTAACCTACTAACCGGAGGCCCAACCCAAATTGCTGTTTTTTTTGCCTATTTTAGGGTTTCGAAGAAAAGGAATATCAAACAGAGTCCAAACGGAATGAAACCTTCGGGAACGTGATTTTCTCAACAAACATGATCCAAGAGACTTGGAGTGGCCGTCAAGAAACAAGGAAGGAAGGCACGAGGCAGGAGGGCACGCCTACCCCCTGGGCGCGCCCTCCACCCTCGTGGGCCCTCCGTTGTTCCACCGACGTACTTCTTCCTCCTATATATATCCATGTACCCGCCAAACATACAGGAGCACCATGAAAACCTAATTCCACCGCCCCAACCTTCTGTACTCGAGAGATCCCATCTCGGGGCCTTTTCCGGAGCTCCGCCGGAGGGGGCATTGATCATAGAGGGCCTCTACATCAACTCCATGGCCTCTCCGGTGATGTGTGAGTAGTTTACTTCAGACCTACGGGTCCATATTTATTAGCTAGATGGCTTATTCTCTCTCTTTGGATCTCAATACAAAGTTCTCCTTGATTTTCTTGGAGATCTATTCGATGTAATCTTCTTTTGCGGTGTGTTTGTCGAGATCTGATGAATTGTGGGTTTATGATCCAGATTATCTATGAACAATATTTGATTCTCCTCTGAATTCTTTTATGTATGATTGATTTATATTTGCAAGTCTCTTCGAATTATTAGTTTGGTTTGGCCTACTAGATTGATCTTTCTTGCAATGGGAGAAGTGCTTAGCTTTGGGTTCAGTCTTGCGGTGTTCAATCCCAGTGACAGAAAGGGAACCGATACGTATTGTATTGTTGCCATCGAGGATAAAAAGATGGGGTTTATATCATATTGCATGAGTTTATCCCTCTACATCATGTCATCTTCCTTAAAGCATTACTCTGTTCTCTTGAACTTAATACTCTAGATGCATGCTGGATAGCGGTCGATGTGTGGAGTAATAGTAGTAGATGCAGGCAGGAGTCGGTCTACTTGTCTCGGACGTGATGCCTATATACATGATCATACCTAGATATTCTCATAACTATGCTCAATTCTATCAATTGCTCGACAGTAATTCGTTTACCCACCGTAATACTTATGCTCTTGAGAGAAGCCACTAGTGAAACCTATGGCCCCCGGGTCTATCTTCCATCATATTAATCTTCCAATACTTAGTTATTTCCTTTCTCGTTTATTTTATTTTGCATCTTTATTTCTATTTATCATAAAAATACCAAAAATATTATCTTATCATATCTATCAGATCTCACTCTCATAAGTGACCGAGAAGGGCTTGACAACCCCTTTATCGCGTTGGTTGCGAGGTTCTTATTTGTTTGTGTAGGTGCGTGGGACTTGAGCATGATCTCCTACTGGATTGATACCTTGGTTCCCAAAAACTGAGGGAAATACTTACGCTTCTTTACTGCATCACTGTTTCCTCTTCAAGGGAAAACCAACGCAGTGCTCAAGAGGTAGCACCAGGTTGCGATGCCGTGGTCAAGGCCAGGAGGTGAGCGGCCCAAGGTCCAGTAAGAGCTCCTGAGGCGCGATGCTCAAGAGGTCCCCTTTAGCATGCAAGCAGCTACCTAAAGGTAGGAAAGGGAGGCGGCATCGCCGTAAGAAGGCTGCAACAGGTGAGAATCTTATGCCATAGCGCTCGGCTGTCCTAGGTGCGAAACTTATCTTGGCAGTCCAGAGTTGATTCCTTGTGCTGCGCCAGACTCCTTGTGCTTCGGCGGCCATAGTATAGCCAGGTTAGGCCCATGCTCTTCTGTGTGCTCTACATCCTCGGGTCCCGGCCCTCGAGCAAGCTCAGCCGCCGCTGGTATGCCAGGTCGCGATGCCATGGGCAAGGCCAAGGGGTGAGGTCTAGAGAGCCAGTAGGAGCTCCTGAGTCGCGATGCTCAGGAGCCCCCCTTTTAACGCACAAGCGAATCACATGGGAAAGTAGAGAGCCCGTGGTACCGCTCGCTATTGCCCTTGTGAGGTTCCTGCAGGTTAGCACGTGGAGGGATACAAATTGCAGCCACGCTTGCTGGTCTGCCACTGGTCGTTCCGCAAGAAGATGAGGGCACTGAGGGCCTGGTGAGGTGACGTGCGCGGGGGTGCCGCGAGCCAGAGCTCGACCGCTCAGATTTGTCAGCGTTGCAGGGACGGACCCGAGCACAAGCGTCGTGCCAGCATGAGTAGCCCCCGTTGCGGGATGAGCAAGGGGTCGATCGGCGGCGCGGGCGTCTGTGCTGAGTGACAATCAAGCAAGTGATGACTGTAAATAACCCATGCATGCGAACCATCTAGCTTAGATACATATAAAAATGATACATGCCACTGGGGCGGACCCGAGCGGCCTGGGGATGATGCAGCCCGAGGGGCGACCCCAATATTGTAAGCTAAAGATGCAGAAAGATACACGTCGCAGGGATAGACCCATGCGACTTGGGGATAATGCAGCCCGAGGGGCACCTCCAACTGAATGAACTAGAAATTGTCACCTGATAACGCCGCCGGAGTGGTGTTGGAGTAGCTGATGATGCACGCTGGAGGGTCGCTCCTCACGAGCTGCCAGAACCCTGAGCCTCAGGAGGCTCTGGGGCTCGGGTGGTTCCTTGAGGACGATCGCCATCTCTGCCCGGACTGCGTGATGCCTGGCCTCCTGAACTGCCAGGATGCTCCGTAGATGACACTGGTAGGCGACATCCGCGTTCAGCAAGCCAAACGGCATGCAAACATAGCTGTGAGGTGGACCCTCACACCGTCCAACGCGCGAAGCCCAGAAGCGCTCCTGAGATGCGGCCCTGTTGAGCCCTGATACGTCCATTTTGCATCATTCTTTTATATCAATATTTATTGCATTATGGGCTGTTATTACACATTATGTCACAGTACTTATGCCTATTCTCTCTTATTTTACAAGGTTTACATAAAGAGGGAGAATGCCGGCAGCTGGGATTCTGGGCTGGAAAAGGAGCAAATATTAGAGACCTATTCTGCACAGCTCCAAAAGTCCCGAAACTTCACGAAAGATGTTTTCCAAATATATAAAAAATACTAAGAGCAAGAACTTCACTAGGGGGCCAAACCCTGCCCACGAGGGTGGGGGGCGCGCCCCCCTACCTCGTGGCCCCCCTGGTGGCCCTCTGGTGGCCATCTTCTGCTATATGGAGTCTTTCGATGGGAAAAAAAATCAGAAGCCATCTTCTCGGACGAAACTCCGCCACCACGAGGCGGAACCTTGGGGGAACCAATCTAGGGCTCTGGCGGAGCTGTTCTGCCGGGGAAACTTAGGGGGAAATCATCGTCATCGTCATCACCAATGCTCCTCTCATCGGGAGAGGGCAATCTCCATCAACATCTTCATCAGCACCATCTCATCTCAAAACCCTAGTTCATCTATTGTATCCAATTCTTGTCTCCAAGTCTGGGATTGGTGCTAGTAGGTTGCTAGTAGTGTTCATTACTCCTTGTAGTTGATGCTAGTTAGTTTAATTGGTGGAAGATCATATGTTCAGATCCTATATGCATATTAATACCCCTCTGATTATGAACATGTTTATGCTTTGTGAGTAGTTACTTTTGTTCCTAAGGACATGGGAGAAGTCTTGCTATTAGTAGTCATGTGAATTTGGTATTTGTTCGATATTTTGATGAGATGTATGTTGTCTCTCCTCTAGTGGTGTTATGTGAACGTCGACTACATGACACTTCACCATTATTTGGGCCTAGAGGAGGGCATTGGGAAGTAATAAGTAGATGATGGGTTGCTAGAGTGACAGAAGCTTAAACCCTAGTTTATGCGTTGCTTCGTAAGGGGCTGATTTGGATCCATATGTTTCATGCTATGGTTAGGTTTACCTTAATACTTTTGTTGTAGTTGCGGATGCTTGCAATAGAGGTTAATCATAAGTGGGATGCTTGTCCAAGTAAGGGCAGCACCCAAGCACCGGTCCACCCACATACCAACTTATCAAAGTACCGAACGCGAATCATATGAACGTGATGAAAACTAGCTTGACGATATTCCCATGTGTCCTCGGGAGCGCTTTACATCATATAAGAGTTTGTCCAGGCTTGTCCTTTGCTACAAAAAGGATTGGGCCACCTTGCTGCACTTTATTTACTTTTGTTACTTGTTGCTCGTTACAAATTATCTTATCACAAAACTATCTGTTACCACTTATTTCAGTACTTGCAGAGAATACCTTGCTGGAAACCGCTTATCATTTCCTTCTGCTCCTCGTTGGGTTCGACACTCTTACTTATCGAAAGGACTACGATAGATCCCCTATACTTGTGGGTCATCAAGACTCTTTTCTGGCGCCGTTGCCGGGGAGTGAAGCGCCTTTGGTAGGTGGAATTTGGTAAGGAAAAATTTATATAGTGTGCTGAAATTTACTGTCACTTGTTACCATGGAAAGTAATCCTCTGAGGGGCTTGTTCGGGGTATCTTCACCCCGACCAGTAGAGCAAAGAGTTGCTCCTCAACCTACTGAACCTACTGAAAATGAAATGAAAATGAAAATGCTTGCTTTGAAGTTCCTGCGGGTATGATAGAAAAACTGCTAGCTAATCCTTTTTTAGGAGATGGAACAAAACATCCTGATGAACATCTGATATATGTGGATGAAGTTTGTGGATTATTTAAGCTTGCAGGTGTACCCGGAGATGTTGTTAAGAAGAAGGTCTTCCCTTTATCTTTGAGGGGAGATGCATCGACATGGTATAGGCTATGTGATGATATGAGGTCTTGGAATTACAAACGATTGAAATTGGAATTTCATCAGAAGTTTTATCCTATGCATCTTGTTCATCGTGATCGCAATTATATATATAATTTTTGGCCTCGCGAAGGAGAAAGCATCGCTCAAGCTTGGGGGAGGCTTAAATCAATGTTATATTCATGCCCCAATCATGAGCTCTCAAGAGAAATGATTATTCAAAAATTTATGCTCGGCTTTCTGGTAACAATCGCACCATGCTTGATACTTCTTGTGCTGGCTCTTTTATGATGAAGACTATTGAATTCAAATGGGATTTATTGGAAAGAATTAAACGCAACTCTGAAGATTGGGACCTCGACAATGGTAAGGAGTCAGGTATGACACCTAGTTTTGATTGTGTTAAATCTTTTATGGATACCGATATTTTTCGTAAATTTAGCACTAAATATGGACTTGACTCTGAGATAGTAGCTTCTTTCTGTGAATCTTTTGCTGCTTATGTTGATCTCCCCAAGGAGAAGTGGTTTAAATATCATCCTCCCATAGAAGTAAAAGTAGCTGCACCTATTAAAGTTGAAGAAAAGACTATCACTTATAATGATCCTATTGTTCCTACTTCTTATGTTGAGAAACCACCTTTCCCTGTTAGGATAAAGGATCATGCTAAAGCTTCAACTGTGGTTCGTAAAAGCAATATTAAAACATATACACCTCCTGAGCAAGTTAAAGTTGAACCTAATATTGCTATTGTTAAAGATCTCTTGTCTGATAATATTGATGGGCATGTTATTTATTTCTGTGATGAAACTGCTAGAATTGCTAAACCCCGTGATAAAGATAAACCTAGACCTGTGGTAGGCATGCCTGTTATTTCTGTTAAAATAGGAGATCATTGTTATCATGGCTTATGTGATATGGGTGCTAGTGCTAGTGCAATACCTTATTCCTTATACAAAGAAGTTATGCATGATATTGCACCTGCTGAGATGGAAGATATTGATGTCACAATTAAACTTGCCAATAGAGATACTATTTCACCAATGGGAATTGTTAGAGATGTTGAAGTCTTGTGTGGGAAAACTAAATATCCTGCTGATTTTCTTGTTCTTGGTTCCCCACAAGATAGCTTTTGTCCCATTATATTTGGTAGACCCTTCTTAAATACTGTTAATGCTACCATAGATTGCAAAAGAGATGTTGTTACTATCGGTTTAGATGATATGACTCATGAATTTAATTTTTCTAAATTTAGTAGACAACACCGTGAAGAAGAATTACCTAGTAAGGATGAAATTATTGGTCTTGCTTCTATTGCCGTACCTCCTAGTGATCCTTTAGAACAATATTTGCTAGACCATGAAAATGATATGTTTATGAATGAAAGAAGGGAATTAGATGAAGTATTCTTTAAACAGGAACCTATTCTGAAAAACAATTTACCTGTTGAAATCCTAGGGGATCCTCCTCCACCCAAGGGTGATCCCGTGTTTGAGCTTAAACCGTTACCTGATACTCTTAAATATGCTTATCTTGATGAGAAAAAGATATATCCTGTTATTATTAGTGCTAACCTTTCAGAGCATGAAGAAGAGAGATTATTGAAAACTCTGAAGAAGCACCGTGCTGCTATTGGGTATACTCTTGATGATCTTAAGGGCATTAGTCCCACTCTATGTCAACATAAAATTAATTTGGAAGAAGATGCTAAACCAGTTCGTGATCATCAACGCCGGCTGAATCCTAAAATGAAAGAAGTGGTAAGAAAGGAGATACTAAAGCTCCTTGAGGCAGGTATAATTTATCCCGTTGCTGATAGTCAGTGGGTAAGCCCTGTCCATTGTGTCCCTAAGAAGGGAGGTATTACTGTTGTTCCTAATGATAAAGATGAATTGATTCCTCAAAGAATTATTACAGGTTATAGGATGGTAATTGATTTCCGCAAATTAAATAAGGCTACTAAAAAGGATCATTACCCCTTACCTTTTATCGATCAAATGCTAGAAAGATTATCCAAACATACACATTTTTGCTTTCTAGATGGTTATTCTGGTTTCTCTCAAATACCTGTGTCAGCCAAAGATCAATCAAAGACTACTTTTACATGCCCTTTTGGTACTTTTGCTTATAGACGTATGCCTTTTGGTTTATGTAATGCACCTGCTACCTTTCAAAGATGCATGATGGCTATATTCTCTGACTTTTGTGAAAAGATTTGTGAGGTTTTCATGGACGACTTTTCCGTCTATGGATCTTCTTTTGATGATTGCTTGAGCAACCTTGATCGAGTTTTGCAGAGATGTGAAGAAACTAATCTTGTCTTGAATTGGGAAAAGTGCCACTTTATGGTTAATGAAGGTATTGTCTTGGGGCATAAAGTTTCTGAAAGAGGTATTGAAGTTGATAAAGCCAAGGTTGATGCTATTGAAAAGATGCCATGTCCCAAGGACATCAAAGGTATAAGAAGTTTCCTTGGTCATGCCGGTTTTTATAGGAGGTTCATTAAGGACTTCTCAAAAATCTCTCGGCCTCTGACTAATTTATTACAAAAAGATATACCATTTGTCTTTGATGATGATTGTGTAGAAGCATTTGAAATACTTAAGAAAGCATTGATCTCTGCACCTATTGTTCAGCCACCTGATTGGAATTTACCCTTTGAAATTATGTGTGATGCTAGTGATTATGCTGTAGGTGCTGTTCTAGGACAAAGAGTTGATAAGAAACTAAATGTTATTCAATATGCTAGTAAAACTCTAGACAATGCTCAAAGAAATTATGCTACTACTGAAAAAGAATTCTTAGCAGTTGTATTTGCTTGTGATAAGTTTAGACCTTATATTGTTGATTCTAAAGTAACTATTCACACTGATCATGCTGCTATTAAATATCTTATGGAAAAGAAAGATGCTAAACCTAGACTTATTAGATGGGTTCTCTTGCTACAAGAATTTGATTTGCATATTGTTGATAGAAAAGGAGCTGAGAACCCCGTTGCAGACAACTTGTCTAGGTTAGAAAATGTGCTTGATGACCCACTACCTATTGATGATAGCTTTCCTGATGAGCAATTAAATGTCATAAATGCTTCTCATACTGCTCCATGGTATGCTGATTATGCTAATTACATTGTTGCTAAGTTTATACCACCTAGTTTCACATACCAGCAAAAGAAAAAGTTCTTCTATGATTTGAGGCATTACTTTTGGGATGACCCACATCTTTATAAAGAAGGAGTAGATGGTGTTATTAGACGTTGTGTACCTGAGCATGAACAGGAACAGATCCTACGCAAGTGTCACTCCGAAGCTTATGGAGGACACCATGCTGGAGATAGAACTGCACATAAGGTACTGCAATCTGGTTTTTATTGGCCTACTCTCTTCAAGGATGCCCGTAAGTTTGTCTTATCTTGTGATGAATGTCAAAGAATTGGTAATATTAGTAGACGTCAAGAAATGCCTATGAATTATTCACTTGTTATTGAACCATTTGATGTTTGGGGCTTTGACTATATGGGACCTTTTCCTTCCTCTAATGGTTATACACATATTTTAGTTGCTGTTGATTACGTTACTAAGTGGGTAGAAGCTATTCCAACTAGTAGTGCTGATCATAACACTTCTATTAAAATGCTTAAAGAAGTTATTTTTCCAAGATTTGGAGTCCCTAGATATTTAATGACTGATGGTGGTTCACATTTTATTCATGGTGCTTTCCGTAAAATGCTTGCTAAATATGATGTTAATCATAGAATTGCATCTCCTTATCACCCTCAGTCTAGTGGTCAAGTAGAATTGAGTAATAGAGAACTCAAATTAATTTTGCAAAAGACTGTTAATAGGTCTAGAAAGAATTGGTCCAAGAAACTTGATGATGCATTATGGGCCTATAGAACTGCATATAAAAATCCTATGGGTATGTCTCCGTATAAAATGGTCTATGGAAAAGCATGTCACTTACCTCTCGAACTAGAACACAAGGCTTATTGGGCTATTAAAGAACTTAATTATGATTTTAAACTTGCCGGTGAGAAGAGGTTATTTGATATTAGCTCACTTGATGAATGGAGAACCCAAGCCTACGAAAATGCCAAGTTGTTTAAAGAAAAAGTTAAAAGATGGCATGACAAAAGGATACAAAAGCGTGAGTTTAATGTAGGTGATTATGTATTGCTATACAACTCTCGTTTAAGATTTTTTGCAGGAAAACTTCTCTCTAAATGGGAAGGTCCTTACGTTATCGAGGAGGTCTACCGTTCCGGTGCCATAAAAATCAACAACTTCGAAGGCACAAATCCGAAGGTGGTGAACGGTCAAAGAATCAAACATTATATCTCAGGTAATCCCATAAATGTTGAAACCAATGTTATTGAAACCGTAACCCCGGAGGAATACATAAGGGACACTTTCCGGAACGTTTCAGACTCCGAAAAGGAATAGATATGTGGTACGGTAAGTAAACCGACTCCGAAACAGTTTTTAAGGCAATATTTCTCCGTTTTGGAATATTTAGAAAAATAGAAAAATAAGAAGCAGTCCGGGAAGGACACGAGGCGTCCACGAGGGTGGAGGGCGTGCCCTACCCTACTGGGCGCGCCCCCTACCTCGTGGGCACCTCGTGTGCTCTCCGGACTCCGTTTTCATACACGACACATATTTTGGTCGGTAAAAATTCATTATATAACCTCCCGGGGGTTTTGACTCCCGTATCACACAAAAATCTCATGTCTTTGTTTCGAGCTGTTTTCTGTCAGGGTTGTCAAGGCCAGGCACTATGTCATCTCCCTCCTCCAACCATGAGGGCAACGATGCTTGGCTAATGAAGATAGAGCTGAAGAGAGAAGAACCCATGGAGATCAACAAGGATGAAGGGATCAAGAAGGCCATGGAGGACCAAGTTCCGGCAACAGAAGACACCCTTCAACTGGATCACAATCTTCTTACCCCAACATAAATCGAAGCTTTCAAGATGATTGAGTTAGCTCGTATACAAAATAAGTATCTCACACGTGAAAATATTTTGTTGAAGGAGCATATCATCGCACTCAAGGGCATTATCCGCAAGTTAGAAGACCTCCTACGCTCAATGTGCGACTATCCATCATCAACATCCCCACCTTCTTCACCAACAAAGGAGACATAATCACATGGTATGGGCACTCCACTTGGCAACTGCCAAGCTTGGGGGAGTGCCCCGGTATCGTATCACCATCACTTTTATCTTTACCGTTTTTCTTAGTTCGATCCTTTTGGTAATATCTTGATCTAGTAGAATAAAAGTTCTTAGTATGATCTAGTTGTGAGTTTTGCTTTATTATCCTTCTATGTAATCGAGTCCGTGAGCTATATAATAAAGATTAGTGTTGAGTCAAGGGCTTGATTATTTTGCCATGATCCTAAGTGAATAAAAGAAAAGAGAAAGAAATAAAAAGAAACAAAGAGATCATGTGAGTCTTATGGAGAGTAATGAGCTCACATAGAAAGAGTATGATGAATAAAAGTTGTTGAGGGTTGACAAACACAGTTTTGGTCATCGTTGCAATTAATAGGAAGTAATAAAGAAAGAGAGGTCTTCACATATAAATATACTATCTTGGACATCTTTTATGATTGTGAGCACTCATTAAAATATGACATGCTAAAGAGTTGACATTGGACAAGGAAGACAACGTAATGGGTTATGTTTTCTTACATCTGAGATGAATTATATTGTCTTGGATCTTCCAACATGATGAGCTTGCCTTTCCCCCTCATGCTAGCCAAATTCATTGCACCAAGTAGAGATACTACTTGTGCTTCCAAATACCCTTAAACCAGTCTTGCCATAAGAGTCCACCATATCTACCTATGGATTGAGTAAGATCCATCAAGTAAGTTGTCATCGGTGCAAGCAATAAAAATTGCTCTCTAAATATGTATGATTGATTGGTGTGGAGGAAATAAGCTTTATACGATCGTGTGATATGGAAGTAATAAAAGCGACAGACTGCATAATAAAGGTCCATATCACAAGTGGCAATATAAAGTGACGTTCTTTCGCATTAAGATTTTGTGCATCCAACCATAAAAGCGCATGACAACCTCTGCTTCCCTCTGCGAAGGGCCTATCTTTTACTTTTATCTCCTACATTGCATAAGAGTCATGGTGATCTTCACCCTTCCTTTTTACATTTTATCCTTTGGCAAGCACAATATGTTGGAAAGATCCTGGTATATATGGCTAATTGGATGTGAGTTTTCATGAACTATTACTGTTGACATTACCCTTGAGGTAAAACGTTGGGAGGCAAAACTATAAGCCCCTATCTTTCTCTGTGTCCGATTAAAACTCCATACCCATAAGTATTGCGTGAGTGTCAGCAATTGTGAAAGATTATATGATAGTTGAGTGTGTGGACTTGCTGAAAAGCTCTTATACATTGACTCTTTCCTATGTTATGATAAATTGCAATTGCTTCAATGACTGAGATTGTAGTTTGTTAGTTTTCAATGAAGTTTACGATTCATACTTGATATTGTGATTGAATTATTACTCTAGCATTAGAGATTATATGACAAAGAATTATATGAGTTGCTGTTCTAAGAATGATCATGATGCCCTCATGTCCGTATTTTATTTTTATCGACACCTCTATCTCTAAACATGTGGACATATTTTTCGATTTCGGCTTTTCGCTTGAGGACAAGCGAGGTCTAAGCTTGGGGGAGTTGATACGTCCATTTTGCATCATGCTTTTATATCAATATTTATTGCATTATGGGCTGTTATTACACATTATGTCACAATACTTATGCCTATTCTCTCTTATTTTACAAGGTTTACATAAAGAGGGAGAATGCCGGCAGCTGGGATTCTGGGCTGGAAAAGGAGCAAATATTAGAGACCTATTCTGCACAGCTCCAAAAGTCCTGAAACTTCACGGAAGATGTTTTCCAAATATATAAAAAATACTGAGAGCAAGAACTTCACCAGGGGGGCCACACCCTGCCCACGAGGGTGGGGGCGCGCCCTACCCCCCTGGGCGCCCCCTACCTCGTGGGCCCCCTGGTGGCCCTCCGGTGGCCATCTTCTGCTATATGGAGTCTTTCGATGGAAAAAAATCATAAGCCATCTTCTGGGACGAAACTCCGCCGCCACGAGGCGGAACCTTGGCGGAACCAATCTAGGGCTCTCGCGGAGCTGTT
Organism: Triticum aestivum; assembly: GCF_018294505.1. Taxonomy (NCBI): domain Eukaryota; kingdom Viridiplantae; phylum Streptophyta; class Magnoliopsida; order Poales; family Poaceae; genus Triticum; species Triticum aestivum. The sequence continues at coordinate 456,335,161 of NC_057794.1, forward strand.
CTGCCGGGGAAACTTCCCTCCCGGAGGGGGAAATCATCGCCATCGTCATCACCAATGCTCCTGTCATCGGGAGAGGGCAATCTCCATCAACATCTTCATTAGAACCATCTCATCTCAAAACCCTAGTTCATCTCTTGTATCCAATTCTTGTCTCCAAGTCCGGGATTGGTGCTAGTAGGTTGCTAGTAGTGTTAATTACTCCTTGTAGTTGATGCTAGTTGGTTTAATTGGTGGAAGATCATATGTTCAGATCCTATATGCATATTAATACCCCTCTTATTACGAACATGTTTATACTTTGTGAGTAGTTACTTTTGTTCCTGAGGACATGGGAGAAGTCTTGCTATTAGTAGTCATGTGAATTTGGTATTCGTTCGATATTTTGATGAGATGTATGTTGTCTCTCCTCTAGTGGTGTTATGTGAACGTCGACTACATGACACTTCACCATTATTTGGGCCTAGAGGAAGGCATTGGGAAGTAATAAGTAGATGATGGGTTGCTAGAGTGACAGAATCTTAAACCCTAGTTTATGCGTTGCTTCGTAAGGGGCTGATTTGGATCCATATGTTTCATGCTATGGTTAGGTTTACCTTAATACTTTTGTTGTAGTTGCGGATGCTTGCAATAGAGGTTAATCATAAGTGGGATGCTTGTCCAAGTAAGGACAGTACCCAAGCACCGGTCCACCCACATACCAAATTATCAAAGTATCGAACGCGAATCATATGAACGTGATGAAAACTAGCTTGACGATATTCCCATGTGTCCTCGGGAGCGCTTTTCTCTATATAAGAGTTTGTTCAGGCTTGTCCTTTGCTACAAAAGGATTGGGCCACCTTGCTGCACTTTATTTACTTTTGTACTTGTTGCTCGTTACAAATTATCTTATCACAAAACTATCTGTTACCACTTATTTCAGTACTTGCAGAGAATACCTTGCTGGAAACCGCTTATCATTTCCTTCTGCTTCTCGTTGGGTTTTACACTCTTACTTATCAAAAGGACTACGATAGATCCCCTATACTTGTGGGTCATCAAGCCCTGGAATGTCGATGCAGACGCGCAGCCCGCCGTCCTCGCCAGGATGGGGAGCTGCACCGGGTGGTGGGTGGCGGTCGCCGTGCATGATCCTTGCTTCTTGAGGCTCCTGGGTAGACTTGATGATGAACTCCTGAGCACCGGGCGCTTCTCGCCCAACGCTCTCTTGAGGGAAGCATGCAACGAAGCACGCCTCTACGTGGTGCCCGAGCGCCTCCCTGATGATGTTGGCTAGGTCTGAGGCCCTCCAGAAGAAAGCCCCCGAGCCTCGCCTAAGGAGGGCGCCGGGCACGCCTTCCTATGCGAGGGAGGGAGGCGCCCTAGGTGTGGGCGCCGATCCCGAGGCGGTGCCGCTACAGACGTTGCTCTCCTGAGGCCCTGTGCGGAGTAGTTGCTTCTTCTTCTTGGGGATGGCCTTGGGAGGGTACTAGACGCCCTCGTTGTCAGGGCCTTCGATCGTTGCGGCTTGGAAGGCATGCTCTAGGGAGCACACCGCATCTCTTTCTTTCACAGGGGACCGTGATGATTCCGTCGCTTCCTGGCATCTTGAGGACGTTGTAGCCATGGTGGGTCACTGCCATGAACTTGGCTAACGCTGGGTAACCAAGGATGGCGTTGTACGGCAGACAGATGTGGGCGACGTCGAAGTCGATGAGCTCGGTGCGGTAGTTGTCGCGTTGGCCGAAGGTGGCAAGGAGGCGGACCTGCCCTATCGGGGTGGTGGAGCTGTCAGTCACTTCTGAGAAAGGCTTGGTAGGCTGTAGCTGATCGTAGGGCACTTGAAGGCTGTCGAACGTCTCGATGGACAAGACACTGAGCACCGTGCCGCCGTCGATGAGGGTCTTGGTGACTTGGACATGGCTGATGATGGGTGAACAGAGCATCGGGAGGACGCCGGCGGTTGCCGCGCATTTGAGCTGGTCCGCTGAGCTGAAGGTGATGGCGTACTTGGACCACCTGAGCGGGCGCGTGGCCTCGAGCCTGGGGAGGACCACGTTCACCTCGCGAGCTAACTGCTTTAAGTTGCGTTGGGAAGCCAGGGCCTAAGCACCGCCCAAGATGCAGGTGATAGCGCGCGTCTCCTAGAAGCCCCAGCCCCCTCATCCTGATGATGGTCGTCGTTCCTTCTTGGTGGTGGCGACAGCGGAGGGAGGCCAGGATTGCCCCGAGGACGGTCCTCGCGAGGCTGGTCGTGCCAGGCGCCCTCATGAGGCTGCTCCTGCTAGTGGTCCTCACGAGGCCGATCGCGCCACTCTCGGCGGGGGCCGCGGTCGTCCCAGCGTCCTCCACTTTGTCCTCCTCCTTGGTCATAGCCTCGGTCGTTGCGCTCGAGGCGTCGACCGAAGTGTCCATCTCGGATGGCCCTGAGCTCTTGACAATTGTTGGAGCCGTGGCTGTGTATGTTGTGGAAGGCACAGAATGGACGACTGCTTTTGGATGACTCGGGGTGGTCCTGGCCGCGCTTCGTGTCTGGCTCTGCCGCATCATGGCTACTCCCTTGCTCTTCACTTCCTTGAACTTGGCTTTCTTCTCTTCTGGGTCGACAGCAGGGAGCTCGAGGAGGGAGAGACACCCTTCCTCGGCTCTTGTGCACTTGGTCGCCATTTTGAACATCTCTAGAGCCATGCACATCTCCTCGTGGATGGCGAGCTCCTCCTTCATCTTGACGCCGCGGACGCCATCAGAAAACGCTGAGACGATGGCCTTGTCCACCACCTTGGGGATCTTGAGGCGGACATTGTTGAAGCGCTGGATGTACTTATGCAGGGTCTCTCCCGGCTGTTTCTTGATGCGGCGCAGGCCACCCACGGCCGAAGGGCGGTCGCGAGTGCCCTGAAAGTTGGCGATGAAGCGGTCACGCATCTCACCCCAGCAGGAGATTGATCCCACGGGCAGGTTCAGGAGCCACGAGCAAGCGCCATCCTTGAGAGCCATGGGAAACCAGTTCGCCATGACTTTTTGTCGCCGTTGTCCGCTTCGATGCTTAGCTCATAGAGCTGCAGGAACTCCACGGGGTTGGGGGTGCCGTCGTAGCGTGGAGACAGATCCGGCTTGAACTTGCCAGGCCAAACGACGGTGCGCGGCTCGGGAGTGAAGGCTCGGCGGCCTGCTGTGGTCACCGGAGCCCGTCGTGGTGGAGGAGCCTGGTCTTGGTACCCACGCACCGCCACTGCAGGCGGCGCACAGTCTTGACGTGGTGGTGCGGGGAGTGCAGGAGCATTTTCCTACGGTCGGGAAACTTCTTGGCAGCTTCTTTCTTCATGCGCGGGCACGCGGCGTGGCGGATCGCGCAGCGGGACCGCGCGTCTTGAGGTGAGGACGCCTTCTTGGTGTGGAGGAGGCGGGGGTGCTCCATGTTCCGCGCGTCTCGGCGCGAGGGCGCCGTCTTGATGAAGGGGCGGCGGAGGTGCCCAATGAGCTACGTCTCCCGCAGCCGGAGGCAGGCGACGCAGCGAGAGGGATGGTGCAGGAGAGCCCCCAGCGGCGCTGACGAGCTCGGCGATGCGGTCCAACCAGTCCTCGTAGAGGTCGTCGACCGGGAGGCAACGTAGGAGCTCGCGCGCCATGAGCAATGCGGCCTGCGCATCGGTGGGCGCGCGACGAGCGTGGGACGATGAGTCGGCCGGAGTCAGCTACGGGGTGGCGGTGCGGCCGTCCCGCCGCACGGAGGGGTGCAGTGATGATGCTTGCTGCTTGTTTTCTACACGGCCGGTAGCGGCGTTGGCAACAGGTGATGGAGAATGGTGGGGAGGTCTGCCAACGGGCGCCATCTGGGCCACGCGAGCGGCTAGGGCGGCTCGGCGCTCGGGGCGAGCTCGACGAGCGTCTGACATGGACGTGGTGGAGTCACGTAACGTGGATCGATGAAAGGAAGGCTTCAGCGCACCCCTACCTGGCGCGCCATGTGTCGGATTTCGGGTTTCGGCAAAACCCTCGAGGTTCGAACACTGGGGTGCACACGAAGATCTCTCCCCCATCTCACGCTCTCGCAACGATCTCAGAATCTAAGTTGCCGAACCCGAAGAACAAAGAACACATGATTTATACTGGTTCGGGCCACCGACGTGGTGTAATACCTTACTCCAGTGTGGTGTGGTGGATTGCCTTTTGGGCTGAGGTTGAACAAGTACAAGGGAAGAACAGCCTCCTGCGGAGAGGTGTTCTTGGGCTCGATGAGCTTGTGTGTGTGAGGATGGAATGGATCCAATCCAAGGTGAGTTCCTGGATCCCCTCCTCCTTTCTCCTCCCTCCCTATTATGGTGGCTAGTCCTATTTATAGAGGCCCTGGTCCTCTTCCCAAATGTAGGCGGGAAGGGATCCAACAACGGCCAAATTTGAAGGGAGACAACTAGTACAAGTTATTCTGACAAAAGGTGGTCTTCGTCTGCCAAAGGCTCTGGTGGTGACGCCGTCCTGGGCTCCACGGTGACCTCCGTCCTGACGTCCTGCTGGTCTTGGTCTTGTTGCACCGATATGAAAACCCTTGCCTGATGCCTCGGGACTCCTCGCCTGCGCCCGCCCCTTTAGCACCAAAGAGGAAATGATGATACTGCGCGCTGGCGCCCGCCTGGCCTTGGTCGTCATGGCTTGCGTCACAGGAACCTCGCGAGGTGCCCCTCGCGAGCCAGCCTAGTGAGGCGCCCCCGAGGAGGTCTTGTGTCATCCGCCTTGCGAGGCTTGGCCCCTCGCGAGGGTCTTGAGTGTTTGCTGGTGAAGATGGGCCGTACAGGGCCGCTGGTGGAGCCTCGCCGTAGGCCGCATGCAGGCAAGTCTGGGGACCCCCGTTCCTGAAACGACGACAATGTCTATATCCTTACAAAGTTCAAATTCAAAATTGAAATACACATAAATAGAAAAGACAAATCCAACATGAATAGTGTGACAAAAGGACAAAAGCAAAAAAACAACACTATTCACATCTAGATTTTTTTGTTTCTCAGTGTCTTGAGAACATTCGCTTTTTTTTTTAATTTTTTGACACATCTAAATTTGTTTTTTTTTGTTTCTCGATGTCTTGAGAACATTCACTTTTTCATAATTTTTTTGACACATCTAAATTTTATTTTTGTTAATATGGGAGAATATGAAAGTTGGGAGCACTAGATATTCTCCCTCATGACTGATTGACAGACATGGCATATCTTTTGTGGACAACACACTCAAATGGTCCCCCCCTCTCTCTCTCTCACACACACACATTTCCACTAGCACCCTAATCCCCCTTTTGTCTATGTTGGTGTTGGTTTCCCCACTCGTGCCCCTTCCACAATGTTATGTGTCCCTGTATGAGTCCTAGGGGATCATCTAAAATATTAGTTCCTACTATACTAGAGAAGCACTCGGATTAGATTAGAAAGGAGTCCGATGGAATCCGAAGAACATACTCATTGAAGGAGATTTTATTTTGGGACAAGACCGTATGAGATCACAACTCGGAGAGAATTAAGTATTGAAGTCCAAGGAACAATGTATATACATGTGAATTTAAGTCCACGACACAGGGGGGCGATATCGCCAGATGTACATACAAGACATGCATCATCTCGGCGAGTACTCTACCGCGAGCTACTTTATATCACATTTACATTAGCACGACCCTTTGAATAACCCCAATGGGGCCTGGACCTAGGTATATAGTGTTCTTTGTCTTTCTGATCTCATTGACACTACTAGAAAAAGGGCTAAAGATGAAATTGACACTAATAACGCATCAGAGAAGTGGTGCGCCACTACTATTTACTAATGGCGCACCACATGAAGATACGTCATTAATGTGTAAGACACTAATGGCGCACCAGGCACAAGGTGCGTCACTAGTAACAAAATGCTTTTTTTTTCATTTTTTCAAACATACTAATGGCACATTCGGGCAAAGTGCGCCATTAGTAGTTAGAACTACTAATGACGCACCAACCGTTGAGTGCGCCACTACTGTATTTTTTTTACTTTTTTGCAAAACTACTAATGGCGCACCGTCGCATAGTGCGCTATTACTAGTTCAAACTAGTAATGACGCAATGTGCCACGGTGCGCCATTAGTATAAAAATTATTTTTAATACTTTTTTTGCAAAACTACTAATGACACATGTATGTGTGGTGCACCCTCCCCCGTTCCACCGCCGCCGACGAGCACCCCCCGCACCCGCCCCCACTCCACCGCCGCCGACGAGCACCCCCGCACCCCCCCCGCTCCACCGCCGCCGACGAGCACCCCCCGCACCCGCCCCCGTTCCACCGCCGCTGACGAGCACCCCCCGCACCCGCCCCCGCTCCACCGCCGCCGACGAGCACCCCCCGCACCCTCCCCCGCTCCACCGCCGCCGACGAGCACCCCCCGCACCCGCCCCCGCTCCACCGCCGCCGACGAGCACCCCCCGCACCCTCCCCCGCTCCACCGCCGCCGACGAGCACCCCCCGCACCCGCCCCCGCTCCATCGCCGCCGACGAGCACCCCCCGCACCCTCCCCCGCTTCACCGCCACCGACGAGCACCCCCGCACCCGCCCCCGCTCCATCGCCACTGACGAGCACCCCCCGCACCCTCACCCGCTCCACCGCCGCCGACGAGCCACCGCATATATGTTACTCCCAAAAGTATATAAAGTTTGTCAAATTTTGAGCTATGGATATTTAGTTATGATTTAAACAAGTTTGAACATATTTAAACACAAATAAATATCAAACAACATTTTAAATGTTGTTAGCATGGCAACAAACCGCATATTATTTTTCTACATGAAATTTTGAGCATCTAGCATATGTGACATGTTATATTTGGATGCATGCATAAAAAGATATGTGCAAAGAAAAAAAATGCATAAAAACAAAAATTGGGGAGCGTGGGAATCAAACCCAGGACCTCCCAGTGTGTGTGCTGCGTGCTGACCAGTCGAGCTAGTGTGTGTGTTCTGTTTTGGATACGGTTAGGTGGAATATAACCTGAGTGCTCGAACTGTAATAAAAAATTGTACTAATGGCGCACCTGGGGGTGGTGCGCCATTGCTGTCGTCGTACTTATGGCGCACCAGGGGGAGGTGCGCCATTGCTAACCCTCCCCCACTCCACCTGTTCCCTTCTGGCCTCTCTCCCTCCCTCGCCAGATCCCCCCACTCGACCTAACCTCGCCGCAGCCGCCCACGCGCCCCCACCGCCTCCCTCTCCCCTTTGCCGCCTCCCCCCGAGCCCCGCCTCCCCCCCGAGCGCCGCCTCCCTCGCCTCGGAGCCGCCTCACCCCGAGTTCCACCAGGAGAGGAGGCCCCACGTCCACCAGGAGAGGAGGCCCGCGACCTTCCCGCCGTCTATCCCCGCCTCCCCCAAGCTCGCCGTCTCCGCCCTCTGTCGTCTCCGCTCCGGCCACCACCTCATCGTGGTCAGGTAACCCTCCTCCCTCTGCCTCTCTTCTCCTCTCTTCCTCCTCTCCTCCCTCCCGGCCATGCCCTCTTCTCCTCTCTTTTGCTAGGTTTAGGTCAAATCCCTCTTGAATGTAGGTCAAATTAGGTTCAAAAAATTGTGGGAGTAGTGCCTAGCAAACATGAATAATTAGTACTCCATGTGCATTGGAGTACTTGGTACCTGCAAGATTTGGACACACTGAAAAAATGCACTGGACACACTGAAGAAATTTTTTGTGTCCAGTAAGATTAGAGAAAATTTTGTGCTAATGGTGTGCTGGTAGAACACACAATTTTTGTTAGTTCGTTGCCATGTCATGATAGGACATTCAGTTGTTCACAATGCTCTGAATTTGTGTGCCAAAGAGAGTTTTCTCTGAATTTGTTGTTCACAATGCTCTAATGGTTTGTCAGTGAATGGTGGTGCAATGTTGGCCTCTGTTTCAAATATTTCAACAATTACTTGACCATAAATAAAAAAGAAGATTTGGGGACGGTAACTCCTGTGTGGTTTCTATTAAATTTAAAATAGTGAGGGTGTCATTTTCATCCATTCATCTCTTTCTCTAGCTTGTCTAAAAGTTATGTTTACAATATTGCTGCATTTTCTAGAACATCCACCACACTATAATATTTCATAAGATGATGATATAGTTAAGAATATTACTTAAGGTATGCTTCTGAATATTGTTGTCCACAATGTCTTCTTGCCAAACGCTTATCCATTTAGGAGCCATGGTCATAAGCAGTCTGCTCGAGGGTGGTCTTCCACAACATATGGAATTTATCCATCTAATGTAGTCAATAGATGTTGTCAAGTGATTGTGTCATGGTTTTGGTTCTGTTTTTAAAAAGGAAAGCCAGTTGTTCAGGCTTCAAGAAAATATTTTCTCAGAATATTACTGCTAAGCCCAAGCTTGTTAATCATGTAACTTGAGAAAATTATTGGAGTAGATCAAATTCAGCCATTATAATGTTTGATGCCTGCATCAACACTTCTCTGTACTGCATGCGGTTGTTATAGTTGAGGGTCAAAAGTAGAGGTTAGCTTTAACATGATTCGATAGTGCTTTCATCACTTGTGTGGTGATTGTCTTGGTCCTTTTCATTTTTGTCATGGCATTCTTGAGGTGCTGATGTGTCTGAGGGCATGAACCGTGATCAGGTTGAGTTTAGATTTCATTAGATTAGATGGATTATCAGAACTTGACGTGGTTTTCCACTTAGCTATCTGAATTGAGAAAAAACATAGCTTTTGCTGTCTCTGAGGCAAAACTTGCTACTCCATATACAACTAATACTACTACTAGACAAGATACTACTCCATATACTACTAATACTACTACTGTATTTCATTTCAAAGTTCAAAATGCCGGTACTGAGATTTTCATTTCCAATGAGTGATGTTTTTCCTAGCAGTAGAAAAAACATAGCAACTTCTTTGATGTTATAAAGTTGTTCTTATATGGGTGAAACTCCACTTGTTTTTAGGCTAGTGTAGGGTGTTGCTTCTTCTGTATGGGCCAACTATGTCACAAATAAATTGTTCCTTCTTCTGTATTTGACAAGTAATGACTTGCAAAGATGATGATCATCTTGCTAGTTTGTTGGGTTTTGTCCCCGAGAGGCCCTTGAGTTTGCCGGAATGTCGATTAACTTCCGTTCCGGCAAATTCGGGTACTCCATATGTCCTATTTTCAGCAAAAGGTCATGCTGAAATTTTCCGTGAATTTTAGCATGACTTTGCTAAAAATAGGACATATGGGGTACTTGCGACTAATGTTGATTATCTTCTGCTCAAAATTTATGCTGCTATAATGTTGTAAGTGTACTAATTGGTCTCTTCTGCTGCTTATCAGAGATGGGGGGAAGCAGCCACCGCCGCTCTGCCTCACCGGAGTACGAGTTGGATGCTTTCGAGTTCTTCACTATCATACTTTCTTCTTCAGTATCAGCCACGAGGCAGATATATAAAACGAGAGATCTCCCCTTCACCCATCTCATTATGATAACTCTTTTGTTTGCTACATCACTCCTTGTCCCAAATTGCAGAGGCTGCCTGACGCTTTTATGAAGATGCTGGGTGAAGATCCGCCAGATAATGTGAAGCTCCGACAGGTCGGCAGCGGGGTTCGCAGGCTGTGGGACGTGGAGTTGGTGATCGAGGAGGGCCACATGTACCTGTGCCGTGGCTGGGAGAAGTTCTACAGTGCCTACGACTTGCGGACCGGGTACTTTCTTCTCTTAAGGTATGACGATGACGCCACAATGCTCATCGTGAAGGTTTTCAACAAGACTATGTGTCGCATGCGCTACGCTGAAGACAAAGATGCCAGTGCGTTCTGCCTCTTCTTATTCCTCCATATTTGGCTTTGTCTCACATTGATTGTTAACGGTCATTGTTGCATTTGGACAGGCAATGGGAGCAGCAGCAGCGACACTGGCTACAGCCAAAGCAGCAGCGATTATGGCTGTAGCAAAAGCAACAACGATTCTGGCCTTAGCGAAAACAGCAATGATTCTGGCAGCAGCGAAGACAACAAGAAGGATGATCCGGACTGGAGTGGGGGAGAAGAGGAGCAGAGTGGGGATGAGGAGCTGCAGGATGACGATGGGCATCAGGCTAAGGATGACCTAGCATTGGTGGTGGCTGACCAAGGGCAAGATATGGTGGTGGCTGACCAGGTGCAAGAGATGGTGGTGGCTGACCATGGGCAAGAGATGGTGGTGGCTGACCATGGGCAAGAGATGGTGGTGGCTGACCATGGGCAAGAGATGGTGGTGGCTGAGGGTGGCCTCGCGATGGTAGTGGTGCCTGACAATTACCACGCACCGGGGGTGGCGCCGGCGATCCCACAGCTGGGCGACATGACCACGCCAATTGTGGTAGAAGACTACATCCCACAGCTGCCTCCACTGCCTCCACCGCCTCGCCGCTCTTGGCGCATCAGGCTGAGGAAGGAGAAGGAGAAGAACAATGAGAACTGAATTATGTCAGGTATATCAGATCTCCAAAATGATATATATATATATATATATACTTAGTTACCTATTTATCTCTAATATGCTTAGTTTCCTATAGGTTATCTCCAAAATTACTTATGTTAGCACAAAATGATCAAGTTTACATAATAAGCTTATAGTCTTCTTCTTATTCTTCTTATTATCCAAAATGACATATGTTAGCTTCATTTTACCTAAGTTGGCTCTAATATGCTAACTTAGAGCTTATATGCTTAGTTTCCTATAGGTTAGCTCCAAAATTACTTATGTTAGCACAAAATGATCAAGTTTACATAATAAGCTTATAGTCTTCTTCTTATTCTTCTTCTTATCCAAAATGACATAGGTTAGCTTCATTTTACCTAAGTTGGCTCTAATATGCTAACTTAGAGCTTATATGCTTAGTTTCCTATAGGTTAGCTCCAAAATTACTTATGTTAGCACAAAATGATCAAGTTTACATAATAAGCTTATAGTCTTCTTCTTATTCTTCTTCTTATCCAAGATGACATAGGTTAGCTTCATTTTACTTAAGTTGGCTCTAATATGCTAACTTAGAGCTTATATGCTTAGTTTCCTATAGGTTAGCTCCAAAATTACTTATGTTAGCACAAAATGATCAAGTTTACATAATAAGCTTATAGTCTTCTTCTTATTCTTCTTATTCTTCTTCTTATTCTTCTTCTAGTCTTCTTCTTCTTCTCTTCTTCTTCTTCTTCTTCTAACTTCTTGTTTATCATTTTGCAGATTTAATTTAATTCACGGAAGCTTGCATGGATGGAGTGCTTCTTTTCCATTTGTGTTTTTATTTTGTATCAATGTGAAACTTTTGTGAATTGATGGATAACGGTGTTGAATGAACATTGTGAAACTTTTGTAATATGTATCGATGGAACTATGCGTTGGCTATGTATGTATATATGATGAAACTTGTGTGTTGGATATGATCTGGTGGACACAGGTAACATCGTTACATATAGCCCCCTGTATGTAAGCTAAGCAGATCTGTGTTGTATGTTATCTCTAATATTTTTTAACCTGTGAAAATATCAGAAATAAAAAAAATCCCTAATATTCATACTAGTGGTGCACCACACAAGACACTAATGGCGCACTGTTATAATCACACTAATGGCGCATCACCCAACAGTGCACCATTAGTATGCCAAAGCACATGGTTAAATATGGCCCCCTGGGAGGCATACTAATGGCGCATGGTGTTCTATACTAATGGCGCACTGCTCGGTGCGCCATAAGTATACCAAATACTAATGGCGCACCGGTGGTGCGCCATTAGTAAGAAATACTAGTGGCGTGATACTAATGGCGCACCAGCAATGCACCATTAGTGGGCAAAACTGGTGTGCCATTACTAGCCCTTTTCCTAGTAGTGTGAAATTAACCAATAGGGCCCTTGTGTGCCCTACACGTCCTTTTCGACAGGTATATGATAAGTCTCCAACATATCTATAATTTATGAAGTATTCATGCCATGTTTACAACAATTTTATATGATTTTGATATGATTTGAATGGAACTAATCTGGACTGATGTTGTTTTTAGCAGAACTACCGTGGTGTTATTTTTTGTGCAGAAATAGAAGTTTTTCGAATGGGCTGAAAATTTATGGTGATTTTTTGTGGACCAAAAGAGACCTCCCGAAGCTTTGAGGAAGGACAAGAAGCCTCACGAGGAAGCGACAAGCCTGGGGGCGCACCCTCCCCCCACGGCACGTGGAGCAGGCTTGTCGCTCCCTCGTGGGCCCCCTTGATGTGAAACCAACGCCAAAAATTTCTATAAATACCAAAAACCCTAGAAATAAACCTAGAACTTCCGATGTGCTGCTGCAAGCCTCTGTACCGAAGCGATCTCGTCTGGAGGCCTTCTTTGGCACCCTGCTGGATGGGGAAATCATCACCGGGGGCCATCTTCATCATCCCGACGGTCTCCACGACAAAGAGGGAGTAGTTCACCCTCGGGGCTGAGGGTATGTACTAGTAGCTATGTGTTTGATCTCTCTCTCTCTACCATGAGCTTTGTTAATATAGTTGGATCATATGGTGTTTATCCCTCTCTATGTTGTTGTGATGAATTGAGTATTTACCTTTGAGGTTTCACTATTATCGGATTGAAAACTTTTATGGATTTGATAAAACTTGATGTATGTCTTGCATATGAATACCCATGGTGACAATGGGGTGTTCTATTGATTCACTTGATATATATTTTGCCACTAAACTCGTGGATTCCTGAGGCAACATTGGGGTAATCTATGCATAGGGGTTGATGCACATTTTCGTCCTACTTTCTCCGGTAGAAATCTTGGGGGTACTCTTTGAAGTTCTTTGTGTTGGATTGAATATTATGAATTTGAAGTTGTTTGATGCATATCGAATAATCAACTCAGGATACTTGTGGTGACATTAGAGTATTTAGGTGACATTAGAGTTGGTTGATGTGTACCATATGGTGTTATTTTAGTACGAACTCTAGGGCTATTTGTGACACTTTTTTTTGACTGGGCTATTTGTGACACTTACAGGAACAGATCAATAGATTGACCGGAAAGCATAACTTTGAGGTGGTTTTGTACCCTACAAACAATTACATATTATGTTCTCCGCTAGATAAGAACTTTGGAGTGACTCTTTGTCGCACGTTAAGGGATTGTTATGTGATTCAATTATGTTAACACTGTTGAGAGATTGCACTAGTGAAAGTATGAACCCTAGGCCTTGTTTCTAAGCATTGAAGTACCGTTTGTGCTGACTTTTGTTACTTGCTACCTTGCAGTTTTTATATGAGGATTGGATCCACACTCTGAGATATGTTATGAGGAGTGCTAAGAAAGAATATGTGATGGATCAACCACTTGGTGACTACCCGATGCTTGGAGCGTCTCAAGATGTCATCAATGTGTTTTTATCTTGCAAGAATGATTTCAGTGTTGTCAAAAGTATTATTCTATCATGCATGAATCAAGTGTTACATAAACTTCATGAACAATTCAGTACTACAAAAATTGCTGAGGCACTTGAAGTTATGTATCACAAAGATCCAACTGAAGTTCATGAGATGACCGAAGCATTGGAAGAGTGCAAGATAGCTAAAGTTAGTGAGCAAGGTGTCAAACTTGCAGACTATTATGATAGTATTCATGGAATGGAAATAGATTTTCCAAAGACTCCAGAAAATGATTTGATCCTTACCTCACTTTATGAAGCGATGCTCAAGACCAAAACAAATAGGGTTGCAGAACCAACAAAAGTTGATGGTGAAAAAAATAGAAGTTTCAATAGAAAAAACAACACCAAAAGGAACGAGGGTGGAGTTTCTTGCGAGACTATATGTTTCTACTACAAAGGGAAATGACACTGGAAAAGAAATTGCTTGAAATATCTAACAGATAAGAAGAACACATCTTCTGTTAAAGGTATAAAAGTTATACAAGTTAATGTTATTGATATTCTACTCACCGAAAATTCCAAGTCATGGGTATTTGATATCGGATCTATTGCTAACATTTGCAACATGATGCATGTACAATTGAATGTTCGAGAGCTGAGAAGAAATGAAGTTGTGATGCATGTCGGGAATGGTGATGGGATCGCTGATCAAGCCGTCGGTGTCATGTCTTTGAAATTACCTTCATGATTGATTTTAGAACTAAGTAATTGTTATTTTGTTCCAAAGTTATGTAAGAACATTATCTCTGGATCATGTTCGATAAATGACAGTTATTCTTATTAGTCAGAGAACAATGGTTGTTCAATATTATAAGATACACTACTGGAAATAGTATATTTGCTATCTGCTTGCTCTTTGCCGTCAGCCAGCTGACGACAAAGACTGTCTTTGCCGTCAGCTTAGCATAAGCGGACGGCAAAGAAATGACTCATGGCAAAGACAATTTTTGCCTTCAGTCCTTTCTTTGCCGCCTGCCAGCTGACGGCAAAGAGCATATGGCAAACAACAAAGAGGGAGGTGGGCCCCACTAATGAGCTGCGTTGGCTAACCCTAACGGCCGCCTCTTTGCCGTCTGCTAGCAGACGACAAAGAACAAGTAGGCAGATGGCAAAGAAGAGGAGGACGACAAACAGTTGACTTAACAAAAGGCCGCGCCCCCACCCTGACCCCTATCTGTCTCTGTTCTCTCCCTCCCTGACGACCACCACACGCCGACCCCACCACCCGCCGCTGCCGCCCCACCACCCCGCCGCCCCACCGGCCCACCGCCCAGAGCCCTGCTGTAACACCCCGGATATGATTTACCCATTATGTACTCCAACTCTTGCCGTTTCTGGCGTTAAGTTATTTTATTTTCTCGGGTTCAGGTTTTTGTCTCCGTGTGTTGTTATCACTTGTCATGCATCTCATATCATGTCATCATGTGCATTGCATTTGCATACGTGTTCATCTCATGCATTCGAGCATTTTCCCTGTTATCCGTTTTGCATTCCGGTGCTTCGTTCTCCTCCGGTGGTTATTTCTACCTTTCTTTCGTGTGTGGGGATTAAGCATTTCCGGATTGGACCGAGACTTGCCAAGCGGCCTTGGTTTACTACCGGTAGACCGCCTGTCAAGTTTCGTACCATTTGGACTTCGTTTGATACTCCAACGGTTAACCGAGGGACCGAAAAGGCCTCGTGTGTGTTGCATCCCAACACCTCTCCATTTTGGCCCAAAACCCACCAAAACCCTCTCCATCATCTAGAGCGTTCGATCACGATCGCGTGGCCGAAAACCGCACCTCATTTGGACAGTCCTAGCTCTCTCTACCTCTATTTAAAGACCCCCTCCGAAATCCGGATCTCCTTCTTCTCCGAAACCCTAGCCCCGCTTCTCCCCGCACGCCGGACGTGTCCGCCGACGCCGGACAACGTCCGCCCGATCCGCCGCCGCCAATCCCGTGCTGCCACGTGGCGGGAACCGCCCCACATCGCCGCTCCCACCGCCGGCCCGCCAGGCCCGTGCGGGGCCCCCGCGGCCCAGCCGCCGTTCACCGCCCGCGCGCCTGGGAGCACCGCCGCCCGAGCCCTCTTCCTCCGCCGCGCCGACGCCCGCGCCGGCTAGAGCTCACCATCTCCGGCCATCGCCTCATCCACTCCGGCCGCGCCGTTTCCGCCGGGGGACGCCGCCCCTCGACGCCGGCGAGCGCCCCGGTGCCGGCCGACCCCGCCTTCGCCTCCCACTCCCTCGGATCCGGCCGCCCCGACGACTCCGGCCATCTCCGGCGACCTACAGCTATAGTTCCGGTGAACCTCGTGAAGCGTGCCACCGGATCCAGATCTGGAAATTGGATCGGTTGACTTTTTTTCCCCGAAACCCTAATTATTTGCTCATGTTCATCATGTCGTAACTCCTCATCCGTAGCTCCATTTTGGGCATATAGCATATCAAAATGTTCATCTCAGAGAGTACATCATTTCATCTCATTGCATCATTTTCATTTGAGTTCATCTTGATGCCCGAAATGCTGTTAGAAGAGTGTTATTTGAGATAATTGTCACATCTGCTGCTCCATTTAGCTATTTGTCATTTTTGCCATGATTATTGTGTGCATGATGTGCCCCTGAGCTCTTCATGAGTTTTGTTATATGTTTTGCCATCTATCTAGAGGTGCAACCCATGTATTTTTGTGATGTGTGTGGTGACTAGCACAAGCTTGCAAAGTGGTGCATTCGTTAATGCTGATTTCAGGGACTTAGCATTTCCACTAAGTCCTTGGACTGTTTATCTCAATATGCCATATGTTCATGTTGTTTCCTAGTGATCCGTGCCTCTTTTGAGGATGATCAGTAAGGATGTTTTGTTTATCTTGTAGTGCTCTATCCATCCATGTCTTCGTTTGCAATTATGGAGCACCCTAGCTTGAGTCAATCGAGCTCTACTTTTGTCATTTCGTGAATCTGGGCAGATTGTCTACTTGTTAGCAATTTTGCCGAGGATGTTGTAGTTGATCCGTGCATGCTATGCTATTGTTTTTGCCATGTCTAGCTTGTATTTTGTGTTTTCTTGATGGGTGTATGCTTAGATTATCATGACTTGCTCTGTAGTGAGTGCATCGAGCTCGTAAACATGCCTACTTGATATCTGTTTCAGCATGCTCCAGTTTTCACTAAGTCTGAGAACTGATTATGTTTTTGCCATGTTCACATGCTTGCAAATATATTTTCTAATCCCTTTTGGCTCAAGGTAATTAAGGGACTTTTGTTAAGCTCTTTGAGTAGATCCATGCCATGCTTTACTTTGCCATGTTCAGGTCCTGTAGCATATAGTTTTCATGCTCCAAAGAGTGCTATCTGATCTGAAATTCCAGACAAGTGTTAATTTCACTAAGTGTGAAATGTGTTTACCAAATGCATTTTTGCCATGCTTGTTTGAACCTGTTAATGGATGAATTGGACGTAGCTCAGTGCTAGTCTTTTGTTAAGCATCATGAATGGATCCCTGCCATGTATTTTGATGCCATATTTGGGGACTGTAGCATGTTCATCTTGTTGCATTTAGATGGTTACTTGCTGTAAATCGCAAAACGTGGTCATATTTGAATTGCTTGCCATTTCCAAACCGTAACTCCGATTCCGGTGATCTTTATATCGTTTTCAAGCGATTTCATCTCATATTTCCAGTGGCACACTTGGATTTCCAAGTTGAGGCCAGGTTCATGCATTCCTTGTCAAATCTTGCATATGCATCCCATATTGCATCCCGCATAGCATACCATGTTTGCATCATGTTGTTTGAGTTTGCACGTGGTTGATTGTGTCCTTGTTGCTTGTTTGTCTTGTTTGGGTAGAGCCGGGAGACGAGTTCGCTAACGAGGAGCCCGTTGAGTTTGCTTTCGAGGATCCAGTCATCTCTGACAACTTTGCAGGCAAGATGATCATACCCTCGAAATCACTACTATCTTTGCTTTGCTAGATGCTCGCTCTCTTGCTATGCCTATGCTACGATGCCTACCACTTGCTTATCATGCTTCCCAAATTGCCACGTCAAACCTCTAACCCACCATGTCCTAGCAACCGTTGATTGGCTATGTTACCGCTTTGCTCAACCCCTCTTGTAGCGTTGCCAGTTGCAGGTGAAGATTGGAGACCGTTCCTTGTTGGAACATTATTTACTTGTTGGGATATCACTATATTGCCTTGTTATCTTAATGCATCTATATACTTGGTAAAGGGTGGAAGGCTCGGCCTCTCGCCTAGTGTTTTGTTCCACTCTTGCCGCCCTAGTTTCCGTCATATCGGTGTTATGTTCCCGGATTTTTGCGTTCCTTACGCGGTTGGGTGATAATGGGAACCCCTTGATAGTTCGCCTTGATTAAAGCTTTTCCAGCAATGCCCAACCTTTGTTTTACCATTTTCCACCTAGCCTCTTTTTCCCTTGGGTTTCCGGAGCCCGAGGGTCATCTTATTTAAACCCCCCCGGGCCAGTGCTCCTCTGAGTGTTGGTCCGACTGAGCTGCCTGCGGGGCCACCTCGGGGCAACTTGAGGGTTGGTTTTACTCGTAGCTAGTCTCATCTGAGTGTGCCCTGAGAACAAGATATGTGAAGCTCCTATCGGGATTTGTCGGCACATTCGGGCGGTGTTGCTGGATTTGTTTTAACTTGTCAAAGTGTCTTGTAGAACCGGGATACCGAGTCTGATCGGAATGTCTCGGGAGGAGGTCTATTCCTTCGTTGACCGTGAGAGCTTGTCATGGGCTAAGTTGGGACTCCCCTGCAGGGATTTGAACTTTCGAAAGCCGTGCCCGCGGTTATGGGCAGATGGGAATTTGTTAATGTCCGGTTGTAGATAACTTGAACCTTAACTTAATTAAAATGAATCAACCGTGTGAGTTACCGTGATGGTCTCTTCTCGTCGGAGTCCGGGAAGTGAACACGGTGTTGGAGTAATGCTTGCCACAGGTTGCCCTCTAGTTACTCGTTCGCGCTTTGCCTCCTCTTCTCGCTCTCTTTTGCGAACAGGTTAGCCACCATATATGCTAGTCGCTTGCTGCAGCTCCACATATTCACCTTGCCTTACCTATAAGCTTGAATAGTCTTGATCGCGAGGGTGCGAGATTGCTGAGTCCCTGTGGCTCACAGATTACTTCCAAACCAGATGCAGGGCCTGATGACTCCGTTCCAGATGACGCGCTTGAGCTCAAGTGGGAGTTCGACGAGGACTCACACCGATACTACGTGTCTTTACCCGATGATCAGTAGTGGTGCCCACTTGGGGCGTTCGGGACCGTTTCGCATGTTGGGTTATCTTTTATTTTGGCGCCGTAGTCGGGCCATGAGTGTTTGAATGTTGTAATGCTATTTATGTACTTTGATTGACGTGGAGAGTGTAAGCCAACTATGTATCTCCCCTTTTATTATCTTTATTACATGGGATGTTGTGAAGATTGCCTAACTTGCGACATTGCTTTCAATGCGGTTATGTCTCTAAGTCGTGCCTCGACACGTGGGAGCTATAGCCGCAACGAGGGCGTTACAAGTTGGTAATCAGAGCATTCCCCAACCTTAGGAGCCCCATTGCTTGATCGTTTTTTAGCAGCCGAGTTGAGTCTAGAAAAAATGTTTTGAGTCATTTAGGAATTATATATCGGAGAGTTTAGGAATTATTTTTACTCCCCAGTCTCTTCATCGCTCTGGTAAGGCATCCTGACGTAGAGTTTTACTCTTCTCTTCCCAAATTTCACTAATTTTTTTAGGATCATGCGGGTATCTTGGAATCGTTCCGATGGTTTTGTGACGAGAACATTGTTCTCGGTGCCTCCTGTCTTTAGGGGTTGTGGCAGTGTCCCGGGGAGTTGAGCCCCGAGGTGTTGTCGTCACAATTTTATCGTTGCAATTCTGGAATACCTGAGTTTAGTACGCCGACATCGAAAATCTCTTTTATGCAGTTCGTTGGTGAGATAACCTCGACGCCACCCAATACTGGGGCGGGAGTTCGGGAGTATCGCCATAACTAGTATAACGGATGCTTTTCGAAGGTTGAGGTAGATGGTTTCCGAAGTTTTTCTCGATTATGTGTTGAAGGATGGATACAGCTGGATGTAGGATTTGCTAGATTTGGGTGAGATATTATGCTTCCCCTGTATCCCCAACACCTGATTGCATAACCGGAAAGGTTCGGGAGTTTCATAGGTGGGAATTCTTGTAGCTCTAGTTCTTCTTCCACGGATATTTGGTTTGAGATTGGGATTTCTTACCGAGTATTCGTTCTTGATCCGTACCTTGTTGATTTATTCCTCTACCTAAATTCTAAGTGGCTTCTCAATTTATGGATATGTGACCATTTCAAGTGGAATGCATTCGTTCATTTTGTTCGGATGTGAAGACTATATGTTGTAATTTCAACCCGTTTGATTCAGCTTCATTTTATCTGTCAATGTGCTAACGGTTGTCACCCTCTTCCGGATGGCTCCCGCTAAGAGCACCAATCAGAATCAGAATCAAGATCCGCCACCACCTCCTCCTCCTCCGGAGGCATGGCAAGCTGTGATGGCCGCGACCAATGCAAACACACAGTTGATCATGCAAATTCTTCAAGAGCGCAATCAAGCGAACCAAGGCAACCAAGGCAACAATCAGAATCACTTTGCTACACTCAACCAGTTCCTTGCTAATGGGCCAAAGACTTTTAGCAATTGTGTTGAGGCAACTGATGCTGACGATTGGCTCGTGGATCTGTGCAAGCATTTCGAGTGCAGTAACGTCAGGCCTGAGGACTTTGTCAAGTTCGCATCCTTCCAACTCAAAGATCAAGCTGCAGAATGGTTCCAACAGTACAAGGATTCCAGAGGAGGCCGTGCGATTACCTGGGATGAATTCCGTCAAGACTTCAAAGCTCATCATATTCCTCAGAGCGTGGTTGAGAGCAAGCGTGAGGAATTCCGCAACCTGAAGCAAGGCTCTTTGTCTGTCTATGACTACAACAAGTTGTTTCAGAAGCTCGCCCGCTTCGCTAAGCAGGACGTCCCTGATGAGAAGAGCATGATATACCAGTTCAGGGGTGGTCTCAGAGAAGAAATTCAGCTAGCTCTTGTTCTCTTTGAGCCCTTGAGGTACAATGAGTTCTACAACATGGCATTGAAGCAAGAGGCCGCTCAACTGAGGTGTGATGCTTCCAAGAAGCGAGTCAGAGATGCTACTCCTTCTTCCTCTACTCAAGTGGCCAAGCAGCAGAAGTATTGGCTTCCTCCTCCTCCGTTCCGTCAGCCGTATCAGCAGAAGAGCAAAGGTGGCAGTGGATCTTCCCACCCACCCAACCCTGGCTTTTAGAACAAGACTTCGTCTCAAGCTCCAAGATCAAGTGCTCCGTATCACCGTCCGCTTTCAGAGGTCACGTGCAACAAGTGCCAACAGAAGGGTCACTATGCCAACAAGTGCTTCAATCAGAGGCGTCTTCCCCCTCCTCCTCCTGTGAGATCGGCAAGTACAGCTGTGGTCAAGCATAACCCCAAGCACACCAAGGTCAACTTGATGAACGCAGCTCAGGCAGAGGACTCATCAGATGTCATCATGGGTAACCTTCCTGTTAACGATGTTCCTGCAAAAGTACTTTTTGAATCTGGTGCATCGCATTCCTTCATGTCATTTCCATTTGCATCGGAGAAATTTTTTAGTACTAAGGCATTAGCTAGAGCTATGCAAGTCGTCTCTCCGGCTAAGCATCTGAGTTCTAGTATGATGGTTCCGGATATTTCTATCATGATGGGTGATTTCAAGTTTCTAGCTTCTCCAATGGTTCTTGGTAACTCGGATATTGATCTTATTCTCGGGATGGATTGGCTTTCTAAGCACAAGGCTTAGCTTGATTGTGTAGCCAGGCAGATTCAATTGACTCATTCTTCTGAGGATGTAATTGTCTTTGCCGCTCGGGATAATACTATCCGTCTGTTTTCTCTCAATGAGAAGGGTGAACTGGATGCTATCTCGAAGATTCCATTTGTTTGCGAATATCAAGACGTCTTTTCAGAAGAGCTTCCAAGAATGCCTCCTTACCGGCCAGTTGAATTCGTCATCGATCTTGAGCCTGGTACGGAACCAGTGTGCAAGCGTCCTTACAAGCTCGGACCTGAAGAGTTGAAGGAGCTGAAGAAGCAACTCGATGTTCAAGAGAGAATGGGCCTCATCCGACCTAGTTCTTCCCGTGGGGTTGTGGTGTTCTTTTTGTGAAGAAGAAGGATGGAACGGACCGACTTTGTGTTGATTACCGTCCATTGAACAAGAAGACCATCAAGAACAAATACCCACTTCCCAACATCAACGAGCTGTTCGAACAACTCAAAGGTGCCCAAGTATTCTCCAAGCTTGATCTCCGTATGGGTTATCATCAGATTCGAATCCGTGAGCAAGATATTCCCAAGACGGCTTTCAGGACAAGCTATGGGTCATATGAATACACTGTCATGTCTTTTGGCCTCGTTAACGCTCCTCCGACTTTCTCTCGCATGATGGATTTCATCTTCAACGCCTACACCAATGACTTCGTTTTGGTCTATCTCAACGACATTCTGGTCTTTTCGAAGAACAAGGAAGATCATGCCAAGCACTTGCGTTTGGTGCTCGATAAGCTCAGGGAACACAAGTTCTACGCCAAGTTCTCCAAGTGTGAATTTTGGCTCGATGAGGTTCTTTATCTTGGTCATATCATCTCTGCCAAGGGCATTGCGGTGAATCCTGAGAAGGTGTCTGCAATTGTGAATTAGGAACCTCCTCAGAACGTGAAGCAACTCCGTAGCTTCCTCGGTCTCGCAAGCTATTGTTGAAGATTCGTTGAAAACTTTTCTAAGATCGCGAAGCCTCTCTCAAATCTTCTCCAGAAGCACGTCAAGTACGTTTGGTCTCTGGAGTGTGACATTGCTTTCAACACTTTGAAAGAGAAATTGGTCACTGCTCCAGTTCTAACTCCTCCTGATGAATCCAAGCCGTACGAGGTCTTTTGTGTGCCTCTCTCCAAGGTCTTGGCGCAGTGTTGATGCAAGAGAAGAAAGTGGTGGCTTATACCTCTCGCCAGTTGAAGCCCAATGAGAAGAACTACCCCACTCATGATCTCGAGTTGGCGGCAGTTGGGCATGCTCTTTTGACTTGGAGACATCTCTTATTGGGAAGAAAAGTGGACACTTTCACTGATCACAAGAGTCTCAAGTACATCTTCACTCAGCCTAATCTCAACCTCAGGCAGATTCGATGGGTCGAAATGATTCAAGAGTATAATCCTAGTATCGAGTATACTCCAGGCAAGGCCAATGTGGTTGCTGACGCATTGAGCAGGAAGGCTTATTGCAACAGCCTGATTCTCAAGCCTTATCAACCCAAGCTTTGTGAAGCTTTCCGCAAACTTAATCTGCAAGTTGTTCCTCAAGGTTTCCTCACCAACCTTCAAGTCTCTCCTACCTTGGAAGACCAGATTCGCCAAGCTCAGCTTCTTGATGCTATGGTGAAGAAGGTGAAGATTGGGATTGCCAAGAGTCAACCCAAGTACAAGTGCTACTGCCTTGATGACAAGGATACTCTCTTCTTCGAGGATCGTATTGTTGTGCCCAAAGGTGGCCTTCGTAAAGTGATCATGAACGAGGCTCACAATTCTCTCCTCTCCATCCACCCTGGGAGCATGAAGATGTATCTGGACCTTAAGCAGGATTATTGGTGGACTCGAATGAAGCGCGAGATTGCTCAATTCGTGAATGAGTGTGATGTCTGCAGAAGAGTGAAGGCAGAACACCAAAGGCCAGCGGGTCTCCTCCAACCTCTTACCATTCTAGAATGGAAGTTTGACCACATTGAGATGGACTTCGTGACTGGGTTTCCAAAGTCCAAACGTGGCAATGATGCTATATTCGTTGTCATCGACAAACTCACTAAAGTGGCTCACTTTCTACCTATCAAAGAGTCAATCACTGCAGCTCAATTGGCGGAGCTCTATACCTCTCGAATTGTCTCTCTGCATGGTATTCCACAAGTGATCTCTTCAGACCATGGCGGCATCTTTACCTCCAAGTTTTGGGATTCTTTTCAGAAGGCCATGGGCACCAACATCCGCTTCAGCACAGCTTTCCATCCGCAAACTAGCGGTCAAGTCGAGCGAGTCAACCAGATTCTTGAAGATATGCTCAGGGCTTGTGTGATCTCCTTCGGCATGAAGTGGGAGGATTGTATTCCTTATGCTGAATTCTCCTACAACAACAGTTTTCAAGCAAGTTCGGGCAAGGCCCCGTTTGAAATTCTGTATGGCAGGAAGTGCCGTACCCCTCTCAACTGGTCTGAAACCGGTGAACGTCAGCTTTTGGGAAATGACTTAATCACAGAGGCAGAGGAAATGCGCAAAGTCATTCGAGATAACCTCAAAGCAGCCCAATCCCGCCAGAAGAGCTACTATGATAGTAAGCACCATGATTTGGCTTTCGAGATCAGAGATCATGTTTACCTGTCTCCCCAATGAAGGGTACTCGTTGCTTCGGTATCAAAGGGAAGCTTGCCCCTAGATACGTGGGACCTTTCAAGATCGTCAGCAAGAGAGGCGATCTCGCCTATCAACTCGAGCTTCCTTCAAACTTTGCAAATGTTCATGACGTGTTCCATGCCTCTCAGCTCAGAAAGTGCTTCAAGACTCCTGACCGCACCGTCAACTTCGAGGACATTGAGCTCCAAGAAGATCTCTCTTATCGTGAGCACCCCGTTGCTATTCTGGAAGAGACTGAACGCAAGACTCGTAACAATTCAATCAAATTCCTCAAAGTCAAGTGGTCACACCATTCCGACCGTGAAGCTACCTGGGAACGCGAGGATCACCTCCGTTCTGAATACCCGGCGTTCTTTCAGTCCTAGATCTCGGGACGAGATCCTCTCGTAGTGGTGGAGTGTTGGAACACCCTGGATATGATTTACCCATTATGTACTCCAACTCTTGCCGTTTCCGGCGTTAAGTTATTTTATTTTCTCGGGTTCGGGTTTTTGTCTTCGTGTGTTGTTATCGTTGTCATGCATCTCATATCATGTCGTCATGTGCATTGCATTTGCATACGTGTTCATCTCATGCATTCGAGCATTTTCCCCGTTGTCCGTTTTGCATTCCGGCGCTTCGTTCTCCTCCGATGGTCATTTCTACCTTTCTTTCGTGTGTGGGGATTAAGCATTTCCGGATTGGACCGAGACTTGCCAAGCGGCCTTGGTTTACTACCGGTAGACCGCCCGTCAAGTTTCGTACCATTTGGACTTCGTTTGATACTCCAACGGTTAACCGAGGGACCGAAAAGGCCTCGTGTGTGTTGCAGCCCAACACCTATCCATTTTGGCCCAAAATCCACCAAAACCGTCTCCATCATCTAGAGCGTTCGATCACGATCGCATGGCCGAAAACCGCACCTCATTTGGACACTCCTAGCTCCCTCAACCTCTATTTAAAGACCCCCTCCGAAATCCGGATCTCCTTCTTCCCCGAAACCCTAGCCCCGCTTCTCCCCGCGCGCCGGCGTGTCCGCCGGCGCCGGACAACGTCCGCCCGATCCGCCGCCGCCAATCCCGCGCTGCCATGTGGCGGGAACCGCCCCACATCGCCGCTCCCGCCGCCGGCCCGCCAGGCCCGTGCGGGGCCACCGCGGCCCAGCCGCCGTTCGCCGCCCGCGCGCCTGGGAGCGCCGCCGCCCGAGCCCTCTTCCTCTGCCGCGCCGACGCCCGCGCCGGCCGGAGCTCACCATCGCCGGCCACCGCCTCATCCACTTCGGCCACGCCGTTTCTGCCGGGGGACGCCGCCCCTCGACACCGGCGAGCGCCCCGGTGCCGGCCGACCCCGCCTTCGCCTCCCACTCCCTCGTATCCGGCCGCCCCGACGACTCCGGCCATCTCCGGCGACCTACAGCTATAGTTCCGGCAAACCTCGTGAAGCGTGCCATCGGATCCAGATCTCGAAATTGGATCGGTTGACTTTTTTTCCCGAAACCCTAATTATTTGCTCATGTTCATCATGTCGTAACTCCTCATCCGTAGCTCCGTTTTGGGCATATAACATATCAAAATGTTCATCTCAGAGAGTACATCATTTCATCTCATTGCATCATTTTCATTTGAGTTCATCTTGATGCCTGAAATGCTGTTAGAAAAGTGCTATTTGAGATAATTGTCAGATCTGCTGCTCCATTTAGCTATTTGTCATTTTTGCCATGATTATTGTGTGCATGATATGCCCCTGAGCTCTTCATGAGTTTTGTTATATGTTTTGCCATCTATCCAGAGGTGCAACCCATGTATTTTTGTGATGTGTGTGGTGACTAGCACAAGCTTGCAAAGTGGTGCATTCGCTAATGCTGATTTCAGGGACTTAGCATTTCCACTAAGTCCTTGGACTGTTTATCTCAATATGCCATATGTTCATGTTGTTTCCTAGTGATCCGTGCCTCTTTTGAGGATGATCAGTAAGGATGTTTTGTTTATCTTGTAGTGCTCTATCCATCCATGTCTTTGTTTGCAATTATGGAGCACCCTAGCTTGAGTCAATCGAGCTCTACTTTTGTCATTTTGTGAATCTGGGCAGATTGTCTACTTGTTAGCAATTTTGTCGAGGATGTTGTAGTTGATCCGTGCATGCTATGCTATTGTTCTTGCCATGTCTAGCTTGTATTTTGTGTTTTCTTGATGGGTGTATGCTTAGATTATCATGACTTGCTCTGTAGTGAGTGCATCGAGCTCGTAAACATGCCTACTTGATGTCTGTTTCAGCATGCTCCAGTTTTCACGAAGTCTGAGAACTGATTATGTTTTTGCCATGTTCACATGCTTGCAAATGTATTTTATGATCTCTTTTGGCTCAAGGTCACTAAGGGACTTTTGTTAAGCTCTTTGAGTAGCTCCATGCCATGCTTTACTTTGCCATGTTCAGGTCCTGTAGCATATAGTTTTCATGCTCCAAAGAGTGCTATCTGATCTGAAATTCCAGACAAGTGTTAATTTCACTAAGTCTGAAATCTGTTTACCAAATGCATTTTTTCCATGCTTGTTTGAACCTGTTAATGGATGAATTGGACGTAGCTTAGTGCTAGTCTTTTGTTAAGCATCATGAATGGATCCCTGCCATGTATTGTGATGCCATGTTTGGGTGCTGTAGCATGTTCATCTTGTTGCATTTAGATGGTTACTTGCTGTAAATCGCAGAACGTGGTCATATTTGAATTGTTTGCCATTTCCAAACCGTAACTCCGATTCCGGTGATCTTTATATCGTTTTCAAGCGATTTCATCTCATCTTTCCAGTGGTACACTTGGATTTCCAAGTTGAGGCAAGGTTCATGCATTCCTTGTCAAATCTTGCATATGCATCCCATATTGCATCCCGCATAGCATACCATGTTTGCATCATGTTGTTTGAGTTTGCACGTGGTTGATTGTGTCCTTGTTGCTTGTTTGTCTTGTTTGGGTAGAGCCGGGAGACGAGTTTGCTAACGAGGAGCCCGTTGAGTTTGCTTTCGAGGATCCAGTCAACTCTGACAACTTTGCAGGCAAGATGATCATACCCTCGAAATCACTACTATCTTTGCTTTGCTAGATGCTCGCTCTCTTGCTATGCCTATGCTATGATGCCTACCACTTGCTTATCATGCCTCCCAAATTGCCATGTCAAACATCTAACCCACCATGTCCTAGCAAACTGTTGATTGGCTATGTTACCGCTTTGCTCAGCCCCTCTTATAGCGTTTCTAGTTGCAGGTGAAGATTGGACACCGTTCCTTGTTGGAACATTATTTACTTGTTGGGATATCACTATATTGCCTTGTTATCTTAATGCATCTATATACTTGGTAAAGGGTGGAAGGCTCGGCCTCTCGCCTAGTGTTTTGTTTCACTATTGCCGCCCTAGTTTCCATCATATCGGTGTTATGTTCCTGGATTTTTGCGTTCCTTACGCGGTTGGGTGATAATGGGAACCCCTTGATAGTTCGCCTTGATTAAAGCTTTTCCAGCAATGCCCAACCTTGGTTTTACCATTTGCCACCTAGCCTCTTTTTCCCTTGGGTTTCCGGAGCCCGAGGGTCATCTTATTTAACCCCCCCCCCGGGCCAGTGCTCCTCTGAGTGTTGGTCCGACTGAGCTGCCTGCGGGGCCACCTCGGGGCAACTTGAGGGTTGGTTTTACTCGTAGCTAGTCTCATCTGAGTGTGCCCTGAGAACGAGATACGTGAAGCTCCTATCGGGATTTGTTGGCACATTCGGGCGGTGTTGCTAGATTTGTTTTAACTTGTCGAAGTGTCTTGTAGAACCGGGATACCGAGTCTGATCGGAATGTCTCGGGAGGAGGTCTATTCCTTCGTTGACCGTGAGAGCTTGTCATGGGCTAAGTTGGGACTCCCCTGTAGGGATTTGAACTTTCGAAAGCCGTGCCCGCGGTTATGGGCAGATGGGAATTTGTTAATGTATGATTGTAGATAACTTGAAGATTAACTTAATTAAAATGAATCAACCGTCTGAGTTACCATGATGTCTCTTCTCGGCGGAGTCCGGGAAGTGAACACGGTGTTGGAGTAATGCTTGCCGCAGGTTGCTCTCTAGTTACTCGTTCGCGCTTTGCCTCCTCTTCTCGCTCTCTTTTGCGAACAGGTTAGCCACCATATATGCTAGTCGCTTGCTGCAGCTCCACATATTCACCTTGCCTTACCTATAAGCTTGAATAGTCTTGATCGCGAGGGTGCGAGATTGCTGAGTCCCTTTGGCTCACAGATTACTTCCAAACCAGATGCAGGGCCTGACGACTCCGTTCCATATGACGCGCTTGAGCTCAAGTGGGAGTTCGACGAGGACTCACGCCGATACTACGTGTCTTTCCCCGATGATCAGTAGTGGTGCCTAGTTGGGGCGATCGGGACCGTGTCGCATGTTGGGTTATCTTTTATTTTGGCGCCATAGTCGGGCCATGAGTGTTTGAATGTTGTAATGCTATTTATGTACTTTGATTGACGTGGCGAGTGTAAGCCAACTATGTATCTCCCCTTTTATTATCTTTATTACATGGGATGTTGTGAAGATTGCCTAACTTGCGACATTGCTTTCAATACGGTTATGTCTCTAAGTCGTGTCTCGACACGTGGGAGCTATAGCCGCATCGAGGGCGTTACACCTGCGGCCCCCGTCGCCACCGCCGCATGTCGCCCCCATCGCTCCGTCACCCCCGCCGCCCCAGCGCCACCGTGCCCTGCGGCCCGGCGCCCCACCGCCCTGCCCCCCCCCCCGCGCCCCACCGCCCAGAGCCCTGCGGCCCCCGTCACCACCACTGCTCCGTCACTTCCCCGCCCTGGCACACCCGCGCCCTGCCGGCCCGGTGCCCCACTGCCCTCCGGCGAGCTCTTTTTTCCCATTTTTTCTTCTTCTTTTTTGCTGTTTAATTGTGAGATTAGATTAGATATGTAGTTTAGTACTAGATTAGATTAGATTAGTGCTAAGTTTTAGTTAATTAGTCATAATTAAAAGAAGTAGAAAGATGAAAAAAGAAGAAGAAGAAGAAGAAGAAGAAGAAGAAGAAGAAGAAGAAGAAGAAGAAGAAGAAGAAGAAGAAGAAGAAGAAGAAGAGGAGGAGGAGGAGGAGGAGGAGAAGAAGAAGAAGAAGAAGAAGAAGAAGAAGAAGAGAAGAGGAGAAGAAGAAGAGGAAAAAGGAAAAGAAGAAGAAGAAGAGGAGGAGGAGGAGGAGGAGGAGGAGGAGAAGGAGGAGAAGAGGAGAAATTAGAATTTGAAGTATCATGATGATCTAAAAACTTGACTACATGTCATTAGCAATATGAATTTTTTTCATAGTTTGAAGTGTCAATGCTTCATGTGATGTGATGTCCTAATTTTTTTTCACTCGGCAAAATTTACAGGCTTTGTGCTATTTCATCTCCTTGGAGTCATCGTCTTTGAAGTTTTTGGTCCGTGATCCACCATTGTTCGACTACTTCCTCTACAACCAAGGGTGACCTACGAATCCACCTTCACCTCCTATGCTCTTTTAATCATGTTAGTAGATTTCATTTTCATGCTAAGTCACGTAACCTAGGCGTCTCCTGTCTGAAAGGGTTGCATCGATAAATACGCATTCAGTTGCATATTTATCACCGTAACTCATTCTGATTGTCCAAAGATTTCCACGGACAACCCGAGGATGTATATATTGGGTACGTTCTCCATGCTCTACCCCATTCCAAGACAAAATTTCGGCAGCGCCTCCCCGTTGTTCTCCGTATGCACATTCTCTTGGCTTTTTGCCGAGACGTGTACTTGGAGAATAGCGGGGAGGTGCTGCTGAAATTGTGAAGGAACTATGCCCTAGAGGCAATAATAAAGTTGTTATTTATATTTCCTTATATCATGATAAATGTTTATTATTCATGCTAGAATTGTATTAACTGAAAACTTAGTACATGTGTGAATACATAGACAAACAGAGTGTCACTAGTATGCCTCTACTTTACTAGCTCGTTAATCAAAGATGGTTAAGTTTCCTAGCCATGGACAAAGAGTTGTCATTTGATGAACGGGATCACATCATTAGAGAATGATGTGATTGACTTGACCCATCCGTTAGCTTAGCACGATGATCGTTTAGTTTACTGCTATTGCTTTCTCCATAACTTATACATGTTCCTATGACTATGAGATTATGCAACCCCCGAATACCGGAGGAACACTTAGTGTGCTATCAAACGTCACAATGTAACTGGCTGACTATAAAGATGCTCTACTGGTGTCTCCGATGGTGTTTGTTGAGTTTGCATAGATCGAGATTAGGATTTGTCACTCCGTGTATCGGAGAGGTATCTCTGGGCCCTCTCGGTAATGCACATCACTATAAGCCTTGCAAGCAATGTGACTAATGAGTTAGTTATGGGATGTTGCATTACGGAACGAGTAAAGAGACTTGCCGGTAACGAGAATGAACTAGGTATTGAGATACCGACGATCGAATCTCGGGCAAGTAACATACCGATGACAAAGGGAACAACGTATGTTGTTATGCGGTTTGACCGATAAAGATCTTTGTCGGTGTCAAAACCGGTGGATCTCGGGTAGGGGGTCCCGAACTGTGCGTCTAGGAAGATGGTAATAGGAGACAAGGGACACAATGTTTTTACCCAGGTTCGGGACCTCTCGATGGAGGTAAAACCCTACTCCTACTTGATTAATATTGATGATATGGGTAGTACAAGAGTAGATCTACCATGAGATCAAAGAGGCTAAACCCTAGAAGCTAGCCTATGGTATGATTGTCGTTCGTCCTATGGACTAAAACCCTCCGGTTTATATAGACACCAAAGAGGGCTAGGGTTACACAGAGTCGGTTACAATGGGAGGAGATCTACATATCCGTATTGCCAAGCTTGCCTTCTACGCCAAGGAAAGTCCCATCCGGACACGGGACGAAGTCTTCAATCTTGTATCTTCATAGTCCAAGGGTCCGGCCAAAGGTTATAGCCCGGATATCCAGACACCCCCTAATCCAGGACTCCCTCAGTAGCCCCTGAACCAGGCTTCAACGACGACGAGTCCAGCGCGCGGATTGTCTTCGACATTGCAAGGCGGGTTCCTCCTCCGAATACTTCATAAAAGATTTTGAACACAAGGATAGTGTCCGACTCTGCAAAATAAGTTCCACATACTGCCATAGAGATAATAATATTTACACAAGTCTAATCTGCGAACGTATTCCGTAGCGTGTCATCACTCCACAACCAAGCCTTTATTTGAACCATTTTTACTGTCCCACCTCAGCGCGTTTTGCGAGGCGGTTTCCTTGGCACGTCTTGTCGAAGCAGAGATCGTGTCCCCTTTATTTACGGGATTCTCATCAATACGGACATGCATAACCCAATCATGCCCGTTGGTGTGTCTCCTCGATCAAAGGCGAGTCCCAAACGGTCATGGGGAGGGCTCTTGGTATTCAGCCTCTTATAAAGAGACCAAGGCCTTACTCCTTTCTTTTGATCTCAATCGAATTCGCCCTTCGCCTAGAGTTCCAACACCCAAGGCCCCAGATTTCAGGCACTTCGGACCTTTGAGACCGACGGACGCCTTCCTCCGTCACGGAGGAAGATGTGCTAAAGCTGAGAGAGGCTAGGTTTTTGACCGGCGAAATCTCGCATAGGCTGCCTGCTCACGGGCAGGTTATTCCTACTCCCAAGCCTGGTGAGAGCATGGTGTTCGTGTCTCACTTCCTCCGAGGGCTAGGCTTCGCGACGGATCCCTTCATGAGGGGGCTCATGTTTTATTATGGGCTAGAATTTCACGACTTGGCCCCGGAGTCCATCCTCCACATCTCATCGTTCATTGTCGTGTGCGAAGCCTTCCTCCGTATTACTCCTCACTTCGGACTGTGGCTTAAGACCTTTAAAGTGGAGCCGAAGATGATTGAGGGACAATACGCGGAGTGCGGAGGCGCTGTTATAAGCAAGAATGCTGACGCTCCATGGCCCGAGGGCTCTTTTGAAGAGGAGTTCAGCTTATGGCAACAAGAGTGGTTTTATATCACAGCTCCCAGGAGCACCAAGTGGGTGGCGCTGCCTGCTTTCTGCTCGGGTCCCCCGCCACGACTGGCGTCATGGGTTAATAAGGGGCTGAACTGGGGCTCGGCAAAGGACGTGCCCCTGTTGCAGGGCTGCATCCGAGATCTCCTAGAAAGAGACATTAGTCTGGTCGTGGTGACGTATGTTATGTTAATTCGCCGAGTTCTGCCCTGCAAACGTCGCCCCCTCCGCCTGTGGGAGTTCAACCCAGAGGGACCACGAGTTCTCCAACATTTTCTTGGCATGACGCCCATGGAAATGTACAAATTGTTCTTCGGACCACAAGTAGTGTGTCCAGATTCTACGGAGGATGCAGGTCTGAGATGCAATCGTTCGGATACTCAAGTAAGTAGCCCTGTGCCCGGACACACCATCCGTTCGTTTATCACAACATCACCCTTAAAAGAGTTGTCTTTGAAACAGGAGTGTGTAGCGAAGGCGAAGTTAATCAGGTGTCCGGCCCCCCTTCCCGAGACCTCGCCGGATCCCGTGTTAACCAGGATGCTGGAGATTGTGCCTTCGGAGGAAAGCGAAGGGGGGGACAAAGAAGCTGCTGCCTCCCCAAAGGAGGCTGTCTGGAAAGGAGGAATCGAAAATTCCTCTACTCAGGGGAGGAAGAGGACTGCCTCTGAAGACCCGGAGTCCATGGTCTCAAAGCGGGGGAAGAAATCTTCGCCGGAGGGTCCTATGCCGGGGGATGCCTCGGCCGTACTATGCCCTCAAGGGGATCAGCCCTCCACCGAGCCGTAAGTAGAGAGGGGAGGTTTAAAATGAGAGAAATCCTTGTTTTATTTCTGAGGAAAATAACCGAAATTTTACCTTGTAGTTCAGATCTCAGCCCTTCTCAGCAGAGCTCATCTTCGGGGGATCTTCTTCCGGAGATGATGGAGAGCGGAACGCCTCCCCCTGCCGTACCGCCTTACGAGGCGGGCAATCCTAAGGTATCTTCGCGGAGGATTTCTCCGAATCCGGCAGGGCCGGAAGGCAGTCATATGGCCCCCCCAAGGCCATCCGTGTCCGGTCTTTGAAAAAGGCCATCGAACGAGTCCGGCACCGCCTGGTGCTTAGTCGGATGAACTGAAGGATCTGTTAGGGTGAGCGTCTATCTCAAAGGAACACCGTACGTTGATGGGTACGGTAATTGATATCGTCCGCTGAAAGCGGGTTGCACAAGGCCGTCAGGAGTTTACTGACAGGTTTTGAGGTACGCGAGGTGATGTACCTTTTGACAGTTCCGCATATAAGATGCGCCCTGTGTAGATAGTAGCCCCTCAGACTCTGTGTGTTGCCGAAGACGACAACACGTAGAGGATCATAGTCCCAGGTGTAATTTTGCCGCCTTCCTATGTAGGTGGCGAAGTGTTCGGTGGCCAGCCAGACTGATGAATTTGCCGAGCTAACGCGGCAAATTGACATGGCAGATGCCGACATCGCGCTTGCCAACAAGCGGCTTGACGAGGCACAAGGTATGTAATTTCTCCGGAGACACCTGGTAAGAGGAGCTTGATGCCAGTATCTTACAGCATGTGCGCTTGATGCAGATGGGGTCGCTGCCATGGAGAACCTTCGGGCGGAACTTGCCCGAGCCAAGGAGCAAGCCAGGAGAAGTGATGCGACTGCCGTAAAGGCAATTGAAGAGCTGAAAACCGAACAGGTTGCTCATTGCCGAAGCAAGAAGGAATGGCCGAAATGGCTGTGAAGTTAAACAACGCTGCTGACCGCTGCAAGCTTCTTGAAAAAGAAGATCGGGCGGAGCGGACAGACCTGGAGAAGGCCACTACAGCGGCCAAGGATGCTCGTTCTGCGATGAGAGCGATGAAGGAGGAGCTGCGTCAGGCCGGAGATATCGTGGCTGGAAAGCCCTTTATGCTACGGATGAAGTTCAGAGATCCTAAATACGCTCCATTGGACCGGATGTGGAGTTCGGCGGACGCATATCTGGATTTAGCTGCGAGTGCCGCTGATGCGGCCGAACATTTCCGAGATCAGAAAGATAGCGAAGTGGAGAAGCTCTTCTGGTCACAATTCAACAATCCGGAGCGTCCACTTCCGTTGACCGATTGTTTGGCCGAATGGGCCGAACTGAATAGGTTGTCCGGACTCGCCATGAAGGATGTCGTTAATCATCTGTGGCCGGAAAGGCCAAAGCCAAATAGTGATTTTAGCTTGGTGCAGCAGTTCCTTGGTGCTGTGCCGCATATCAATGCGATGAAGAGGTGAGCATGCATAGAGGGTGCGTAGATGGCCCTTGCCCGTGTCAAGACATACTGGGCAGAGATGGAGGCCGCCGCTGTTGCATCCCAAGATTCGGACGGAGGCTGAATACCTGCTGAGCACTATTTTCAGGAAGTTTTGCAAGGCGCTCGTTTAATAGAGACACAGTGCTCGAAGGATATTATGTTAGAATAACGTATATTATTGTAAAACAATATTTTGATGAATTTTAGAAGCTTTTTTATACTTGTGCCTACAAGTATTATAATGCCTCCTGTGCGGCCGTTGAGGTATATGTGTATATAATCTGAAAGATGGTAGTCGTCGGCTTCAGCCCCCACGCATATAATGCGGGGGTGTTCGCAGAAGGCGCATTCTTACACTTGATCCAACATCTTGGTCCATGAAGGAGGTGATAGTGCAGCGAACTAGGCAATCGAACTATAATGCTTTATCACTTTCACTTAGCCATAGGAGTTTGACAGGGGGGTTACTATATAGCCCCTGGTGGCGCCACGCTCACCCGAACTCGGGGCGCGTGTGTGCCTGACCGGGAAACGGCCCTTCGTTAATGCGGAGGAATCCCGAAGACTCCGATAGGTCATCGAGTGGTTGACCAGTCTCACACTATATCATGACAGTCAGTTTTCGGCTTTCTCTACTGAGGTGCTCGCCTGGCTGAACCGGGGCACAATCATAGTAGTTCTCCTGGTGCCGCCTTAGCCGATAGAGCGGAACGTAAGGCAGCAAAACACAGGAGCCGGGCAAACCCAACATTTGACCAAAGACATGATTCAGAGATGATGCATATAAGGCCAAACTCGCGACGCCGAACACTCCCTAAGGTATTTGGTGTTTATAAAAACGGGCTGAGCAGTGCCCATGATAATAAGCCCCTAGTGTCCAGGTACGTGCGAAATTCTGACGTGGCCATATGCCAAGACGCCAGCCTCCTCCTCGGTTATACTATGAATCCGGGGGATGTGCATCAACAAGAGACAGTGAAAAAGGTTTACGCAGGGTCTTAATCTAAAGAGAATCCTTGGGACGGGTCCCTGCTGCACGTCTGCGCCTGTGTCTCCGTTGCGCCGTGTCCTGGACGGATGTAGCACGGTGTTCATCTGTAAAAGAGAGGAACTTAGTTGAAAGAAGAATAGCCATGTGAAATATATGTCGTACTAAGTAAACAAAGTATAATTCAAGATGGGGAAAATTGAGCCTCATTGTCGCTTATTTTACATATGCGGAGCCCCTTGTATAGGGGTGTACGGCTACAAAAACCTTTATCAATTATAAGTTTGCTTCGGACTCGCCTAGCCATGTGTGTGGTCTTAATGACCTGTTAGATGCTTTTGTTGGTGAAGCTGTTTTAATGTGTGGCTGTCAAGGCAGCCATATAGTCTTCTACGCGCGAGGAACATTCAATGTTTCCCTTTAGTGAGATGATGCCTCGTGGGTTGGGCATCTTAAGCGTGAGAGATGCATAATGCGGTATTGCGTTAAAGCGGGCGAAAGCTTCGCGTCCCAGTAGTGCTTGATAGCCACTTGAAAATGGGGCGATGTGAAAGGTTAGCTTTTCACGGTGGAAGTTATCGGGGGAACCGAACATTACTTCTAGCAGGAGAGAACCCGTGCAATGGGCATCCGGGCCTGGCGTTACTCCTTTAAAGGAAGTGTTGCTATGGCAAATTTTTGTTGGGTCCATCCCCATTTTGCGGACTGTGTCCTGATATAGCAGGTTTAGACCACTGCCACCGTCCATCAGGACTTGTGTAAAGTGGAATCCGTCGATTATCGGATCTAATACCAAGGCGGTCCAACCTGCGTTCCGGATACTTCCGGAGTAATCCTGATGGTCGAAGGTGATCGGTTTTAACAACCAGTGGCGAGATTCCCTTGTGATAGGCCGCATGGCGCGTATCTCTATAGGCGCCACTTTGTTTTCCCTTTTGTCACGTGAAGTAAGTTTACTGTTTTGACTTCTTGTGGGAAATTCTTTTGTTTCCCGGTGCTCTGCTTGTGGGGTTCGTCATCGTCCTCACTTGGTGTATCAAGCCCCTTGTGTTCGGCGTTGAGTTTGCCGGATTGCTTGAAGACCCAACATTCTCTGTGGGTATGGCTTGCAGGCTTCCCGGGAGTGCTGTGGATTTGACATATTTTATCCAAGATTTTGTTTAGGCTAGATAGCTCGTCCCTGTTATCCTTGAGGGGCAGCTTTTTCTGACCCTGCCGAGAGCCTTTGAGTCCGGTGTTGACTGCCGTGCTCTTTGGGCTGTTTCCCTTATTCCGGCGCTGGTCCTTGCTGCAACGCGGTTTCCTGTTTCCGTGCCTGACTTCAGATGTACTTGGGTCGCTGGTGCTGCATCTTGCCAACCAGCTGTCCTCTCCCGCGCAAAAGCAGGTCATGAGGCTTGTTAATGCGGCCATTGTTCTTGGCTTTTCTTGGCTGAGGTGTCTGGCAAGCCATTCGTGTTGAACGCTGTGTTTGAAAGCCGCTAAGGCTTCGGCGTCCGGACAGTCGACTATCTGATTCTTTTTAGTAAGAAATCTGTTCCAGAGTTTCCGGGCTGACTCTCCGGGCTGTTTAGTTATATGACTTAAATCGTCTGCATCCGGAGGCTGGACATAGGTCCCTTGAAAATTTGCCCGAAAAGCATCCTCGAGCTCTTCCCAACTTCCAATGGTGTTTTCGGGAAGGCCTTTAAGCCAATGCCGGGCTGGCCCTTTGAGCTTGAGGGGTAAGTATTTTATGGCATGGAGGTCGTCTCCTCTGGCCATATGGATATGGAGGATATAGTCCTCAATCCAGACTTCAGGGTCTGTCGTTCCTTCATACGCCTCTATGTTTACGGGCTTGAATCCCGCTGGAAATTCATGGTCCAGCACCTCATCGGTGAAACATAGGGGGTGTGTGGCACCCCTGTATTTGGGTGTGCCGTAGTGTTCGGATGTTTGTTGTGTTGCATTGCTTACTAAAGCTTGCTTTCTTGGCCCATAGATAGATCTGGCTGGGCCATCTTTTTGATGCGAATCCTTGAGTGGGTCGCGTGCTGGCTTGTGTGCAACACCTCTTGCCGCTCTATATTGGCCATGGGGTCGTTTATCCGACCGGGTGGCTTCCTTATTTGTTGATTGCGGAGGTTCTAAGGCCTCCTCATCAAATTCAGGCAGGAGCTTTCGCTTCGGGTAGCTTTTTGTGTGGCGACTGTCGCCGTATTTGTGTGCGGTGTTGAGTACTTTGCTCCACCTGATTCTGAGTGCATCTTCCGTAGTTTTGAGCTTCCGCTTCTGCTTTTTCAGGCTACACGCAGTGGCGACGAGCCTTTTGTGGAGGTTCTTCTGCTCCAGGAACTTGTCCGGCGTGAGGTCGTCCGGACCGTTATCTTCGCCGGGGACGGGTTGTGCGGTTTGTTTATCCAAGTTGCCTTGTTTGGATGGTTTCTCGATGGCATGTTCATCATTCGCCGGCTCACCCTGCTCTGTGGCTGGGTCTGTATGACCGCTGTCTCTGTCGAGGCAGGGCTTGGAGCGGCGCTTACGCCGCCGCTTTGACTGCTTTTCGAAGGAACGGCCCTTCATTGCGTCCTCCCGTTCGTCCTCGTCGTTTCCTTTGGGTGTGTCCACCATGTATACATCGTAGGATGGGGTGGCTGTCCAGTGCCTTGTGGGCGCTGGTTCCTATTTGCCTCCTACATCGTCGTCCATGCCGTTGATGTCTTCGGAGTCAAAGTCAAGCATGTCGGTTAAATCGTCGACAGTGGCTACAAAGTGGGTGGTGGGTGGGCGTCGAATTTCTTCGTTGTCCACATCCCAATCATGTTGGACATAATCCGGCCAGGGCTCTCCTGACAAAGAGAGAGACCTTAGTGAATTCAGAATGTCGCCGAAGGGCGAGTGCTGAAAGATATCTGCGGCGGTGAATTCCATAATCGGCGCCCAATCGGATTTGATTGGCAAGGGCGTGGAGGGTTCGGAGTCCGGAGCAGGGTCCGGCACCTTGGAGTCACGGGCTTCGCAGAGGATAAACCTGGTGTTTGGCTCGATCGCCGTTGAGACTGCAGCCCCCGAGGCGGTGTCTAGCCACCCGCCCTCGATCGGTGCAGTTGGCTCCGAGCTAAGGGTCGGAGCTGTTGCGGGCGCGGCCTCCAGGGCACTGTTCGGCGGTAGAGCTAAGTCATGCCCATCGTGACAGTGCGGCGCTCTTGGTTGTGGATCGGATCCGTCGAAGATCAAATCTCCGTGGATGTCAGCCGTGTAGTTCAAACTTCCAAATCTGACCTGACGGCCAGGGGCGTAGCTTTCAATCTGCTCCAGATGGCCAAGCGAATTAGCCCGCAGTGCAAAGCCGCCGAACACGAAGATCTGTCCGGGGAGAAAGGTCTCACCCTGGACCGCATCGTTGTTGATGATCGGAGGAGCCATCGGGCCTAAAGGTGATGACACAGAGGAACTCTCAATGAAAGCACCAATGTCGGTGTCAAAACCGGTGGATCTCGGGTAGGGGTCCCGAACTATGCGTCTAGGCGGATGGTAACAGGAGACAAGGGACACAATGTTTTTACCCATGTTCGGGCCCTCTCGATGGAGCTAAAACCCTACTCCTGCTTGATTAATATTGATGATATGGGTAGTACAAGAGTAGATCTACCACGAGATCAAAGAGGCTAAACCCTAGAAGCTAGCCTATGGTATGATTGTCGTTCGTCCTATGGACTAAAACCCTCCGGTTTATATAGACACCGGAGAGGGCTAGGGTTACACAGAGTCGGTTACAATGGGAGGAGATCTACATATCCATATTGCCAAGCTTGCCTTTCATGCCAAGGAAAGTCCCATCCGGACACGGGACGAAGTCTTCAATCTTGTATCTTCATAGTCCAAGAGTCTGGCCAAAGGTTATAGTCTGGATATCCGGACACCCCCTAATCCAGGACTCCCTCAATCTTCATAGAATATGTAGGAACCAATATGAGCATCTAGGTTCCGCTATTGGTTATCTACCAGAGATGAGTCTCGGTCATGTCTACATAGTTCTTGAACCCATAGGGTCCGCACGCTTAACGTTCGATGACGATTGGTATTATGAGTTTATGTGTTTGGATGTACCGAAGGTAGTTCGGAGTCCCGGATGTGATCATGGACATGACGAGGAGTCTCGAAATGGTCGATACATAAAGATTGATATATTGGACGACTATATGCGGACACCGGAAGTGTTTCGGGTGGTTTCGGATAAAACCGGAATGTCGGAGGATTACCGGAACCCACCCCCCGGGGAACTAATGGGCCTATATGGGCCTTAGTGGAGAGAGAGAGGCGCGGCTAGGGCAGGCCGCGCGCCCCCTCCCCCTTGAGTCCGAATTGTACTAGGAGGGGGGCGGTGCCCCCTTTTCCTCCCCCCTCCTCTTAGGACTAGGAAAGGATGAATCCTACTCCTACTAGGAGGAGGATTCCTCCCCTCCTTGGGCGCCCCAAGGGCTGGCCGGCCTCCCCCTTGCTCCTTTATATACGGGGGCAGGAGGGCACCCTAGGACACACAAGTTGATCTCTTAGCCGTGTGCAGTGCCCCCTCCATAGATTTCCACCTCGGTCATATCGTTGTAGTTATTAGGCAAAGCCCTGCGTCGGTAGCTTCATCATCACCATCATCATGCCGTCATGCTGACAAAACTCTCCCTCGACACTCAGCTGGATCTAGAGTTCGCGGGACGTCATTGAGCTGAACGTGTGCAGATCGCGGAGGTGCCGTACCTTCGGTGCTAGGATCAGTCGGATCATGAAGACGTACGACTACATCAACCGCGTTGTCATAACGCTTCCGCTTATGGTCTATGAGGGTACATGGACAACACTCTTCCCGTCTTGTTGCTATGCATCACCTAGATAGATCTTGTGTGTGCGTATGTTTTTTTTTGAAATTACTGTGTTCCCCAACAGTGGTATCAGAGCCAGGTCTATGCGTAGATGTTATATGCACGAGTAGAACACAAAGGAGTTGTGGGCGTGGGTATATACATATTGCTTGCCGTCACTAGTTGATTCTTGATTCAACGGTATTGTTGGATGAAGCGACTCAGACCGACATTACGCGTACGTGTACGCGAGACTGGTTCTACCGACGTGCTTCGCACACAGGTGGCTGGTGGGTGTCAGTTTCTCCAACTTTAGTTGAATCGGATTCAATGAACAGGGTTCTTTCTGAAGATCAAAAAGCAATCACTATACCGCATTGTGGTTTTTGATGGGTAGGTAAGACCGATTCTTGCTCAGCCCGTAGTAGCCACGTAAAACTTGCAACAACAAAGTAGAGGACGTCTAACTTGTTTTTACAGGGCATGTTGTGATGTGATATGGTCAAGATATGATGCTAAATTTTATTGTATGATATGATCATGTTTTGTAACGGAGTCATCAGCAACTGGCAGGAGCCATATGGTTGTCGCTTTATTGTATGAAATGAAATCGCCATGTAATTGCTTTACTTTATCACTAAGCGGTAGTGATAGTCATAGAAGCAATAGTTGGAGAGATGACAATGATGCTTCATTGAAGATCAAGGTGTCAAGCCGGTGACGATGGTGATCATGACGGTGCTTTGGAGATGGAGATCAAAGGCACGAGATGATTACGGCATATCATATCACTTATATTGATTGCATGTGATGTTTATCCTTTATGCATCTTATTTTGCTTAGTTCAACGGTAGCATTGTAAGATGATCTCTCACAAAATTTCAAGGTGCAAGTGTTCTTCCTGAGTGTGCACCATTGTTACAGTTCGTCGTGCCAAGACACCACATGATGATCGGGTGTGATAAGCTCAACGTTCACATACAAGGGTGCAAGCCAGTTTTGCACACACCGAATACTTGGGTTAAACTTGATGAGCCTAACATATGTAGATATGGCCTCGGAACACTGAGACCGAAAGGTCGAGCATGAATCATATAGTAGATATGATCAACATAGTGATGTTCACCATTGAAAACTACTCCATCTCACATGATGATCGGACATGGTTTAGTTGATATGGATCACATGATCACTTAGATGATTAGAGGGATGTCTATCTAAGTGGGAGTTCTTAAGTAATATGATTAATTGAACTTTAATTTTTCATGAACTTAGTCCTGGTAGTATTTGCATAACTATGTTGTAGATCAATAGCCCGCGATGTAGCTCCCCGTTTATTTTTGATATGTTCCTAGAGAAAAACTATGTTGAAAGATGATAGTAGCAATGATGCGGACTGGGTCCGTGATCTGAGGATTATCCTCATTGCTGCACAGAAGAATTATGTCCTTGATGCACGCTAGGTGACAGACCTATTGCAGGAGTATATGCAGACGTTATGAACGTTTGGCAAGCTCGGTATGATAACTACTTGATAGTTTAGTGCGCCATGCTTTATGGCTTAGAACCGGGACTTCAAAAATGTTTTGAACGCCACAGAGCATATATAAGATGTTCTAAGAGCTGAAATTGGTATTTTAGACTCATGCCCGAGTCGAGAGGTATGAGACCTCTGGCAGGTACTTTGCCTACAAGATGGGGGAGAATAGCTCAACCAGTGAGCATCTACTCAGATTGTTTGAGTACTACAATCATTTAAATTAATTGGGAGTTAATCTTCCAGATAAAATAGTGATTGACAGAGTTCTCTAGCCACCATCACCAAGTTATTGGAACTTCATGATGAACTATAATATGCAAGGGATGACAAAAACGATTCCCGAGCTCTTCGTGATGTTGAAATCAACGAAGGTAGAAATCAAGAAAAGCATCAAATGTTGATGGTTGACAAGACCACTAGTTTCAAGTAAAAGGGCAGGGGAAATAAAGGGAGCTTCAAGAAGAATGGCAAGCAAGTTGCCACTCCCATGAAGAAGCCCAAAGCTTGACCCAAGCCTGGAACTGAGTGCTTCTACTACAAAGGAAATGGTCAATGGAAGTGGAACTGCCCTAGATACTTGGCGGATAAGAAGGATGGCAAAGTGAACAAAAGTATATTTGATATACATGTTATTGATGTGTACTTTACTAGTGTTTATAGAAACCCCTCAGTATTTGATATTGGTTCAGTTGCTAAGAGTAGTAACTCGAAACAGGAGTTGCAAAATAAACAGAGACTAGTTAAGGGTGAGGTAATGATGTGAGTTGGAAGTGATTCCAAGGTTGATAAGATCACCATCGCACACTCCCTTTACCTTTGGGATTAGTGTTGAACTTAAAATAAATGTTATTTGGTGTTTATGTTAAGCATAAATATGATTGGATCATGTTTATTGCGATACGATTATTCATTTAAGTCAAAGAATAGTTGTTGTTCTATTTACATGAATAAAACCTTCTATGGTCATACACTCAATATAAATGGTTTATTGAATCTCGATCATAAAGATACACACATTCATAATATTGATTCCAAAAGATGCAAAGTTGATAATGATAGTGCAACATTTTGTGTGGCACTGCCGTTTAGGTCATATTGGTGTAAAGCGCATGAAGAAACTCCATGCTGATGGGCTTTTGGAATCACTTGATGCTTGTGAACCATACCTCATGGGCAAAGATGACTAAAACTCCGTTCTTCGGAACAATGGAGTGAGCAATAGACTTGTTGGAAATAATACATACAGATGTATGTGATGACCCACAAGTATAGGGGATCGCAACAGTTTTCGAGGGTAGAGTATTCAACCCAAATTTATTGATTCGACACAAGGGGAGCCAAATAATATTCTCAAGTATTAGCAGCTGAGTTGTCTATTCAACCACACCTGGAAACTTAATATCTGCAGCAAAGTATTTATTAGCAAAGTAATATGATAGTAGTGGTAACGGTAGCAAAAGGTAATGATAACAAAAGTATGTTTTTGGTATTTCATAGTGATTGTAACAATAGCAACGGAAAAGTAAATAAGCGAAGAACAATATATGGAAAGCTCGTAGGCAATGGATCGGTGATAGAGAATTATGCCGGATGCGGTTCATCATGTAAGAGTCATAACCTAGGGTGACATAGAACTAGCTCCAGTTCATCAATGTAATGTAGGCATGTATTCCGAATATAGTCATACATGCATATGGAAAAGAACTTGCATGACATCTTTTGTCCTACCCTCCCGTGGCAGCGGGGTCCTAGCAGAAACTAAGGGATATTAAGGCCTCCTTTTAATAGAGTACCGGACCAAAGCATTAACACATAGTGAATACATGAACTCCTCAAACTACGGTCATCACCAGGAGTGGTCCCGACTATTGTCACTTCGGGGTTGCCGGATCATAACACATAGTAGGTGACTATAGACTTGCAAGATAGGATCAAGAACACTCATATATTGATGAAAACATAATAGGTTCAGATCTGAAATCATGGCACTTGGGCCCTAGTGACAAGCATTAAGCATAGCAAAGTCATATCAACATCAATCTCAGAACATAGTGGATACTAGGGATCAAACCCTAACAAAACTGACTCGATTACATGATAGATCTCATCCAACCCATCACCGTCCAACAAGCCTACGATGGAATTACTCACGCACGGTGGTGAGCATCATGAAATTGGTGATGGAGGATGGTTGATGATGATGATGGCGACGGATTCCCCTCTCCGGAGCCCCGAACAGACTCAAGATCAGCCCTCCCGAGAGGTTTTAGGGCTTGGCGACGGCTCTGTATCGTAAAACGCGATGAATCTTTCTCTCTGATTTTTTTCTCCCCGAATGTGAATACATAGACTTGGAGTTGAGGTCGGAGGAGCTCCAGGGGGCCCACAAGGTAGGGGGCGCGCCTAGGGGGGCAGGCGTGCCCCCACCCTCGTGGCTAGGGTGTGGGCCCTCTGGCCTTGATCTTTTGCCAGTATTTTTTATTATTTCCAAAAATACTCTCCGTGGGGTTTCAGGTCATTCGGAGAACTTTTGTTT
The DNA here is from genome assembly GCF_018294505.1 of Triticum aestivum. NCBI lineage: Eukaryota > Viridiplantae > Streptophyta > Magnoliopsida > Poales > Poaceae > Triticum > Triticum aestivum. The sequence goes on from NC_057794.1 coordinate 456,379,254, forward strand.
CTGCACATAAATAACACCATGGCAATTCTGCTGAAAACAGCGTCAGTCCGGGTTAGTTCCATTCAAATCATGCAAGTTAGAGTCCAAAACAAGGGCAAAAGTGTTTGGAAAATTAGATACGACGGAGACGTATCAACTCCCCAAGCTTAAAGCTTTGCTTGTCCTCAAGCAATTCAGTTGACAAACTGAAAGTGATAAAGAAAAACTTTTACAAACTCTGTTTGCTCTTGTTGTTGTAAATATGTAAATCCATCATTCAAGTTTTCAGCAAAGATTATAAACTAAGCATATTCACAATAACTCTTAGGTCTCATGTTTACTCATATCAATGGTATAATCAACTAGCGAGCAATAATAATAAATCTCGGATGACAACACTTTCTCAAAACAATCATAATATGATATAACAAGATGGTATCTCGCTAGCCCTTTCTGAGACCGCAAGACATAAATGCAGAGCACCTTTAAAGATCAAGGACTGACTAGACATTGTAATTCATGGTAAAAGAGATCCAGTCAAGTCATACTCAATGTAAACTAACAGTAATGAATGCAAATGACAGAGGTGCTCTCCAACTGGTGCTTTTTAATAAGAGGATGATGACTCAACATGAAAGTAAATAGATAGTTCCTTCACAGAGGGAAGCATGGATTTGTAGAGGTGCCAGAGCTCGGTTTTAAAATAGAGATGAATAATATTTTGAGCGGTATACTTTCATTGTCAACATAAGAACCAAGAAATGGCGATATCTTCCATGCTACACACATTATAGGCGGTTCCCAAACAGAATGGTAAAGTTTATGCTCCCCCTCCACCAACAAGCATCAATCCATGGCTTGCTCGAAACAACGAGTGCCTCCAACTAACAAGAGTCCCAGGGGAGTTTTGTTTGCAATTATTTTGATTTAGTTTGCATAAAGCATGGGACTGGGCATCCCATTGACTAGCCATTTTCTCGTGAGTGAGGAGCGGAGTCCACTCCTCTTGAGAATAACCCGCCTAACATGGAAGATATGGACAGCCCTAGTTGATACATGAGCTATTCGAGCATACAAAATAGAATGTTTATTTGAAGGTTTAGAGTTTGGCACATACAAATTTACTTGGAACGGCAGATAGATAGCATATATAGGTAGGTATGGTGGGCTCATATGAAATAACTTTGGGGTTTATGGAATTGGATGCACAAGCAGTATTCCCGCTTAGTATAGATGAAGGCTAGAAAAAGATTGGGAAGCGACCAGCTAGAGAGCGACAACAGTCATGAACATGCATTAAAATTAATCAACACCGAATGCAAGCATGAGTAGGATATAATGCACCATGAACATAAATATCATAGGGGCTATGTTGATTTTATTTCAACTACATGCGTGAACATGTGCCTAGTCAAGCCACTCGAATCGTTCAAAAGAGGATACCACCCTATCATACCACATCACAACCATTTTAATAGCATGTTGGCATGCAAGGTAACCCATTATAAGCTCCTAGCTAATTAAGCATGGCATAAGCAACTATAATCTCTAATTGTCATTGCAAACATGTTTATTCATAATAGGCTAAATCAGGAACGATGAACTAATCATATTTACAAAAACAAGAGAGGTTGAGTTCATACCAGCTTTTCTCATCTCAGTCAGTTCATCATATATCGTCATAATTGCCTTTCACTTGCACGACTGAACGATGTGGATAATAATAATAGTGCACGTGCATTGGACTAAGCTGGAATCTGCAAGCATTCAATAAACAAGAGAAGACAAGGCAATATGGGCTCTTTTGTCAGATTAACAATAATGCATATAAGATCCACTTCAACAATTTAATTCTGGTCTTCTCCTATCGACCCCCAAAGAAAAGAAAAGAAGTAAAACTATTTACATGGGAAAGCTCCCAACAAGCAAAAGAAGAACAGGAAATCTTTTTGAGTTTTCTTTTTTTAATTACTACTACAAGCATGGAAATTAAAACTAGTTAAAATCTACAACTAAATTTTTTGGTTTTTCTTAAGGTTTATTAAACACACAAGAAGAAAGCATAAAAAGGAAAATAAACTAGCATGGATATTACAATGAAAAAGTATGAGCACCGACATCTAGCAATGAGTGTGTGAGCATGAATATAATGTCGGTGAGAAATACGTACTCCCCCAAGGTTAGGCTTTTGGCCTAAGTTGGTCTAATGCCACAGATGGCGTGGCGGATATCCAAAGTTGTAGTTGGGGTTGTACTAAGATGCAGCAGTCATTGCATCGTGGGCTGCAGCTTGGAGGCGAGCTATCTCAGCCCTCCTCTTATATTCTTCTGCCTCCTCTCTGGTTATAGAATATCTCCCCTTTGCCTGAAAATCAAAGAAAGTAGAAGCAGGGAGAGCGACGTGATAGGTGCGTTATCTGTCAAAGATTAGTCAGTACTGGAGAAATTGATCATTCCTCTCAATAAACTGATGAGGAACCATAGCCTCATAATCCAAATAAGCAGGGGCAACTCAATATCATCCTCATGTATGGTTATACCAAGAAAATTAGCTATGTGGGTTGCATAAATTCCACCAAAGAAATCTCCATTAAATCTATTAAGATGCAACCTACGTGCAACAATGGCTCCCAAATTATAAGATTTATCTCCTAACACAGCACTCCTAAGAATACTGAGGTCAGGGACACACATGTGACATGCTTCACCTTTACCGTTAATGCATCTACCTATGAAGAGAGCAAAATAATGTATAGCAGGAAAGTGAATGCTCCCTATGGTAGCTTGTGCTATATCTCTAGATTCCCCCATAGTTATACTACCAAGAAAATCTCTAAATTCAGATTTGCGAGGTTCACTAGTACTACCCCATTGTGGAAGTTTGCAAGCAGTGGTAAAGTCCTCTAAGTCCATAGTGTAAGAATTTTCATAAAGATCAAACAGGACAGTTTGAGAATTACACGAAGATGAAAATTCAAACCTCCTCACAAAGGAACTAGTGAGATAGTGGTACTGACGGCATTTTTCTTCCTCGAAGCTCACAAGATCAGCGTTACGCAAATATGCGTTAAATTCTTCCTTAATCCCCGCTTGATCCATGAAGTCCTCTGAAGGCCATTCACAAGGCCGCTGTCAGTGTCAAAACCGGTGGATCTCGGGTAGGGGGTCCCGAACTGTGCGTCTAAGGCGTAAGGTAACAAGAGGCAGGGAACATGATGTTTTACCCAGGTTCGGGCCCTCTTGATGGAGGTAAAACCCTACGTCCTGCTTGATTAATATTGATGATATCGCTAGTACAAGAGTAGATCTACCATGAGATCAGAGAGGCTAAACCCTAGAAGCTAGCCTATGGTATGATTGTATGTTGTCCTACGGACTAAAACCCTCCGGTTTATATAGATATCGGAGGGGGCTAGGGTTACACAAGGTCGGTTACAAAGGAGGAGGTATACATATCCGTATTGCCTAGCTTGCCTTCCACGCCAAGTAGAGTCCCATCCGGACACGAGACGAAGTCTTCAATCTTGTATCTTCATAGTCCAATAGTCCGGCCAAAGGATATAATCTGGCTGTCCGGATACCCCCTAATCCAGGACTCCCTCAGTAGCCCCCGAACCAGGCTTCAATGACGACGAGTCCGGCGCACAGTATTGTCTTCGGCATTGCAAGGCGGGTTCTTCTCCATCTTTCGAACGTCTGTAAAGCAGTGTCCGGTCCCATAAATGTTTGGACCTCTTGGCTTCTGTGCCCAATAAGGGCTTTCTCCCACGCGTCGAATGAATACGAGGCGCCAGGGCGTTTTTACATTCGCCCCCCTAGCCAGATAAATAAATTGTCTATTAAAGGGATGGGGATCCTTAGATCCGATCCAAACCTTCCTCCCCCAGCGAGAGTCCATCAGAGCGCATTCCGGAAAGATCCATTCCAGCATGGCCAACCTCCGCAACTCATCCTCCCGCCCCGGAAGCCCTAAGCCCAGTGATTGGGAGAGGAGTTCAGTCCCGCATAGTCTTTTAGTCGAACTGCAGACTAAGGGATTTCTCCCTCCAGCGTACATGGTGCCCGTTTGAGCCGGGCTCGCCACCTATAATGGCAGGGAGCAAGCAGAGAGCTTTCCCTGTCCCTCTATGGGGGAAGGGTCTGCCTTGTTCCCTATCTATTAAGGGGACTTGGATTTCCAATTCATCCGTTCCTCCGCGGGCTCCTGTAGTTCTATGGCCTCCAATTACACAATTTTACCCCTGCCTCCATCCTACATATCACCGGCTATGTGGCTCTCTACGAGTTGTTCCTGGGCTGTGAGGCTCACTTCGAGCTGTGGAAAAGGCTATTTTGCCTCGTCCCTCGCACACAGAGGGGGTCACTTTATCAAGTGGGCAGAGCCGAAATATGGCGCATCGCCGATATCGGATACCTGTCCGGTACTCCGAAGAAGTCGCCCGAAGACTGGCCTTCAGAATGGTTTTATATGGAGGACGTTCCCCTTCCAGACCCTGTTCGGCGGGGTCTTCCTGAGTTCAACAATGCCCCTCTGAAGAAACGCCGAAGTTGGCGCCCACGGAGCCCCCAGGTGGATCTATCTGATGAACCAGATCAAAGTTCTGGCTCAATCAGGATTGACAATAATCGAAGTTATGTCGATTTGCATAATACGGGGAGTGCAGCCACTTCAATATCATGGGACCCCTTGTGGTGTTATAACGGGGCGGATGACGCCACCCACTGCGGGCATAAGGGTCCGGACAATGCCGCCGCTTTAGCAAAAATTCTGTCTGAATTGTTCAAGGGTGAGGAAGAGGAGTTCACCCGCATCAAGCCACGGGATGGGTTCTCCATGTACAATCCTCCAAGCTGGGTAAGTTATATCTCCCTGCTCCCATTTTTCCCGCATTCTTTGTCGTAAGTATTCACCTTGCCACTTTGCGGCAGGAACTGCGAAAAGCCATAAAGGAGGTCAGCAGCCCTTCTCCACAACCAGAGGACGCTGACCGGGCCCTCGACTCCGGACTCGAAGAAGATTCGGTTATATCCGTGGAGCTGATAGACCGGTAGTTCTATAAGTTAAGCTGCGACGATGCCATGGTGGCCATTACGACCGACTATCCCGGACTGCTCCCTGCATCGCACGTAAGAAAAACCAAAAATCCCAACTCCAAAACTAGGATCCCCTTTTAGACACTTCACCCACCATATACACATGGCATTTTATAGGGAAGGCATTCGGGACGCCCTGCCGAACCCATGGCAACGCGCCAACAGGAGGCACCGAGGCCGGGTAGGCCAAAAAGGAATGCGGTCAGGACGGAGATGCTGGTGCAAAGGTATAACAAACCCCGCTCCGTGGTTGTCGTCTTTCTCGAAATGTAATGACGCCCGTGTTTCTTTAACAGAAAAACGCTCGCCGGAATATGTCCGGCGATGTTGCCAATCACGCTTCCACCAGTCGGGCGCCAGGACCGGACATGGAGGCAGAAGCCGATATGGGGCAGGCGCCGGATAATCCCCCTACAGAGGATGCAGATAGATTATCTGCTGCAAACTCAGAAGTTGAAAGTGCCATGAATCATAGGCGCCGCCGGGCCATACTCCGTGACGCTTGTTTCTCACTAGAGGCGTTTGACGCCTTCAATTCTGGAGAGGCGCACCTCCGTGCTGCTCAAGATGGTCTAGCCAGAGCCACGGATCAGTATGTAAAGGATGTATGGGTGAGTAAATCTGACGATTTATATGTATCAGTAGCCCCTGAGACTTGAAACAGTTAGCAGAACTGATTTAAGGATCATCTTTATTGTGCAGGTTCTTACAGAGAAGAATACTAGGCTGTCACAGGAGCTGGAGGAATGTAAGACCCAACTGTGGGCCGCTGTGGCCACATTGCAGGAACCAAAAAAGTCACCCGCTGGTAACATTTACTTTAAAGAATGATGGTTACCATATAACATGCGGCATGGCTGCAGATCGAACAACAGATGTTGCAGATGAATCCGAAGAGAATCCGGAGGACCAGCATGTTATGCGACAGCTAGAGGCTGGCAAACGCGTGCTGACTGAGGTTAGGCAGGAGAAAAACAATCTCCAAGATGCCAATATTAAGCTGAGCGTGGAACTAAAAGATGTTCGGGGCCAACTTGCAGACTCCGAGAAGGAGAATAAGAGGCTTCGACGCGGCATTTTCAGTAAGTGCTTGAACGAATCCTTTTAAAGGAGTTCGGCGAAGAAGCCGACTAACAGCATTATGTCTGTAGGTATGCTGACAGGTCGTCCCGCGGAGAAAATGCCCGGGTCTGCGGGTGATCTTCTGTTCGAGCTGTCACATTTGCACGAACAAGTTCGACAGGTGATGCAGGGTGTTGCCCAGGCCTTGTGGCCGTCCGTCTCCCTGCCAAAGGGCGTTGCCGAGCTTGCGGAGAAGCTCAAGGGGGCACGGCGGCGCTTCCGATTATGGAAGATATCAGCCTGCCGACAGGGTGCCAGAGAAGCCTGGGCCATGGTGAAGACGCGGTATACCAAGGCAGACCCAAATCACATGGCCGAGGTCGGACCTGTGGGGCCCGACGGAAAAGAGATCCCCGTTAGCTCAGTTTATGGGCAAGTAGAATTAGCCGCAAAGTATTCTCAACAGGATTGTAAGCTAGACCGCCTGTTGGATGGTATAGAAGAGGAATTTAGTTAGTCTGCATGACTATGTAATTAAAGTGACATGTATAATGCCTTCTAGCCGGATTGTAGATCATTTGTCATTGCGGGCCTTTTCGCTTCAACCTCTGGGCCCAATAGTCCGGAGTGTATCCGAATACCCGCTCAGTTATATAAGAACCGGGGTATGCGTGGAGACCAGGCGTAGGGGTCATTAGTGCTTTATCAGATAAGTGCCCAACTAGTTATGCTATATTACATGGGTAGTAAGAAACATCTTCCAGGGAGAATAGTTCCATTAAGGGTTCCTTTCCCTGGGTAAGCATGCCCTAAAGTGCATGTCCGGACTGCGATAGGAAACGCAGGAAAAACATCTGGGGGCAGATATGGACAATAAATAAAAATTATCTTTTTTTCACCGACTGAATATTCCCTTAAGAACACTAGCTTTCGGCTTCACCCAGTCTGAGGTACACATCTGGCTGACCCAGTAGTAACAATCGCAGAGGTGCTCCCCTTATGCCCTAGCCGAATTAACGGGAACATAGGGCATAAATACAAGAGCCAGGCAATCCAGCTTGGCCAAAACTTAAGTCATATCGATGCATATAATGGTGAAAAAAGGTACATGCGGAAGTATAACACATGTGTGGGGCATGAGGCCCAGATAAATAATTTAAGCTTCTGTGAAAGAAGCCCCCAGGTATGAAGAGTGCGGCTAGCACATCTGTAATGTGCAAGCGAGGCACAAGGTGACCCTTGAAGGCCTAGAGAAATAATAAAAGAAAGAAAGAGAAACAAGACAGATAATGTATATGCAGAAAATGGACAAAGGGAGGGGACGGACTAACATAGAGTCCGGTGCTAGGTGTAGAATCTTCGGAGCCTGGACGCGTTCCATGGGTTCTCCTCGAGTCGACTAGTTGATACATCCGGCAGTCGGTACGCTCCACCGGTTAGAACTTGGTCAATAATGAAGGGACCTTCCCATTTGGGCTTGAGATTTTTCTTTTTCTTATCCGGCAGGTGTAGAACTAGTTCACCAACGTTATAAGTTTTGGCCCGTACTTCTCTGCTTTGGTATCTGCAAGCCTCTTGCTGATAAAATGCAGAACGGGCTTTGGCTACGTCGCGCTCCTCCTCCAGGGTGTCCAAACTATCCTGCCGATCGAGCTCGGCTTCTCTTTCTTCGTACATGCGCACTCGAGGTGAGTCATGAATTATGTCACAGGGCAAGAATGCCTCTGCGCCGTACACCATAAAGAAGGGTGTATATCCGGTACTACGATTCAGCGTGGTCCGCAGCCCCCAGAGTACGGAGTCGAGCTCCTCTACCCAGTGCGTGTTAGACTCCATTAAGGAGCGCACTAATCTGGGTTTAATGCCGCCCATTATAAGACCGTTTGCTCGCTCGACTTGACCGTTGGTTTGTGGGTGATAGACTAAAGCATAATCGAGCTTGATGCCCATTTTGCTGCACCAGAGTTTTACCTCGTTGGCCGTGAAGTTCGTGCCATTATCAGTGATGGTGCTGTGGGGGACGCCATAATGGTGTACAACCCCAGATATGAAGTCTATCACCGGTCCTGATTCAGCTGTTTTAATAGGTTTGGCCTCTATCCATTTGGTGAATTTATCCACCATGACCAATAAGTACTTTTTTCTTGTGGGTTCCCCCTTTAAGGGGTCCAACCATGTCAAGCCCCCAGACCGCAAAGGGCCATGTAATGGGGATTGTTTGGAGGGCGGTAGGTGGCATGTGACTTTGATTTACAAAGAGCTAGCAACCGGGGCAGCATTGGACCAAGTCCTGTGCATCTGCCTAGGCCGTTGGCCAATAGAATCCTGTACGGAAGGCCTTGCTTACAAGAGCCCGGGCTGCAGCGTGATGACCGCCGAGTCCGGCGTGAATTTCTGCCAAAAGATTCCGCCCTTCTTCTTCGGAGATGCACCTTTGAAGGACTCCTGTACTGCTTTTTTTGTACAATTCTCCCTCATGGACCCTGTAGGCCTTGGATCGCCGCACTATGCAGCGTGCGTCATTTTGGTCCTCCGGAAGTTCCTGTCTAGTTAGGTAGGCCAGGAATGGTTCTGTCCACGGGGAAATAATGGCCATTATTTCGTGGGCTGAAGGTGTTATTTCGGTGGCGGAGCCTCCGATTGTGTCAAAGAGTTTGGTATCGGGTATTTTGGCTGCGTCTAGACTATTGTTACCGGTGTCCCCTTCCCATACTACGGATGGCTTGAACATCCTTTCCAAAAATATGTTGGGGGGGGCACCACATCACGTTTTGTGCCGATGCGGGTGAGGATATCCGCCGCCTGATTGTTTTCCCGAGCCACATGGTGAAATTCAAGCCCCTCGAACCGAGCTGACATTTTTAGGACGATGTTTTGATAGGACGCCATTTTCAGATCCTTGGCATCAAAGTCTCCATTTATTTGGGATATTGCGAGGTTTGAATCCCCACGCACCTCCAAGCGTTGAATGCCCATGGAGACTGCCATCCAAAGACCATGCAACAGAGCTTCGTATTCGGCTGCATTATTGGAGTCTGTATACAATATTTGCAATACGTACTGAATGGTATCTCCGGTTGGGGACATCAGGACGACGCCAGCCCCTAGACCAGCCAGCATTTTAGAATCGTTGAAGTGCATGATCCAATTGGAGTATGCGCCGTACTCTTTAGGGAGTTCGGCCTCCGTCCATTCGGCGACGAAGTCGGCCCATTTGGCAATCCAGCCCGTAGCGTCGCGGTTGTTTATAATATCATTAAGTGGCACTTCCGAGGCTACTGTAATCGAACACTCTTGAAAGTAGTGTTGCAGCTTCCGTGATGCCATGAATACCGCATATGCTATCTTTTGGTAATGCGGGTACCGTGATTTGCATGGAGTGAGGATAGTGGATACATAGTATACCGGCTTTTAAAGAGGGAATTTATGTCCGTCCGCTTTCCGTTCGACAACGAGCACCGCGCTTACAACTTGATGAGTTGCCGCAACATACAACAGCATTGGTTCGCCGATGTTTGGCGCGGCCAGGATTGGGTTGGTTGCCAAGATGACCTTTATTTCTTCCAATTCGGCTATGGCCGCATCCGTCCACTCGAAGTGTTCGGTGCGCCGAAGGAGGCGATAAAGGGGTAAAGCCTTTTCTCCTAAGCGGGGGATAAAGCGGCTTAGAGCCGCCACGCATCCAGTTAACTTCTGGATTTGTTTGAGGTCTGTTGGGGTAGCCAACTGTGACAAAGCTCGGATTTTGGCCGGATTAGCTTCAATACCTCTACTGGAGACAATGAAACCCAGGAGCTTTCCGGCAGGTACGCCGAAAACGCATTTTTCCGGATTGAGCTTGATGTCGTATGTTCGGAGGTTGTCGAATGTGAGCCTCAAGTCGTCTATCAAAGAGTCGACGTGTTTGGTTTTGACGACCACATCGTCTACGTATGCCTCTACTGTTATGTTTGAATCATGTCTGAATCATGTCTGAATCATGCGCTGATATGTTGCGCCGGCGTTTTTGAGCCCAAAAGGCATTGTGTTAAAATAGAAGGGACCGTATGGTGTGATGAATGCCGTTGTGGCTTGGTCGGACTCCGCCATCTTGATTTGGTGGTAACCAGAGTATGCGTTGAGGAAACACAATGACTCGTGTCCTGCGGTAGCATCCATGATTTGATCGATGCGTGGGGGGGGGGGGAAGGGATCCTTTGGGCAAGCTTTATTGAGGTCTTTGAAATCGACACAAAGGCGCCAGGATTTGTCCTTCTTTGGTACCATCACCAGGTTTGCTTGCCAGTCCGGGTGTTTTATTTCTTTGTTGAATCCGGCCTCGAATAACTTGGCTAGTTCCTCTCCCATGGTCTGTCTCTTAGGTTCGGAGAAACGCCGAAGAGCTTGCTTGACCGTCTTGAATCCCTTTAGGATATTAAGGCTATGCTCGACCAGCCTGCGTGGGATTCCTGGCATGTCTGAGGGATGCCAGGCGAATATGTCCCAGTTCTCGCACATGAACTCTCGTAGTGCAGCGTCCACAACGGGGTTTAACTGTGCCCCGATGGAGGCTGGTTTTGTAGGGTCCATTGGGTGGACTTGGAATTTGACTATTTCATTCGCTGGTTTAAAAGAGGTGGACTTGGATCTCTTGTCGAGTATCACGTCGTCCCTGTCCACTGTGGAGCATAGCATGGTTAATTCCTCGGCCGAGAGGGCTTCGGATAATGCCTCGAGGGCCAGTGCGGCTGTTTTGTTTTCGGCGCGGAGTGCTATGTCCGGATCACTGGCGAGAGTGATGATTCCGTTGGGCCCGGGCATTTTGAGCTTCATGTACCCGTAATGGGGTACGACTTGGAAGATTGTGAATGCCTCCCGTCCTAAAAGAGCGTGATAACCACTGCTGAACGGGGCTACTTGGAATGTAATTTCTTCGGACCTGTAATTATCTGGCGTGCCGAATACCACATCTAGTGTGATTTTCCCAGCACAGCATGCTTCCCGACTGGGGATGATTCCTCTAAATGTTGTGCTACTTTGCTCGATACTGTTCCAGTCTATTTCCATCTTTTGAGGAGTTTCCTCATAGATGAGGTTTAATCCGCTGCCGCCGTCCATGAATACTTTGGTGAGTCGAAATCCGTCCACGTTTGGACTGAGGACCAGTGCGGCTGGTGCTCGGGCTGTTCGGAATTTAGGTTCATCACTGGCATTGAAGGTAATAGCCATGTCACTCCATGGATTTATTGCCGCTACGTGGCAGATTTCGGCCGTGCTGCGGAGTGTTCGCTTGCGCCTATTATTTGACGCGAAGGTCTCAAAGACTGTTCACAACGTATTGTTATCCACAGGATGGTGCTCTGTGGTATTTGGGATAAGAAGATCCTCACCACTTTTGGCCACCTGCCAGAGTATCCAACATGCTCTAAGGCTGTGCGTTGGTATTGTATCCGCTGTACTATGAATTTTGCAGGGTCCGTTGAGCCATCCCTCCAGTCCGGTTCCATGCCCTGTAGAGGGTTTTTGCTTTTTGGTAGTTGACCCGGGTGTGTTGTGATAATGCACCCTTTTATTTCGGACTAGGTTTGTATTCAGGGTCGGATTATCCCAAAAGTTTGTTTCGGTTTTCCAGGCACTTTCCATCACACAGTACTTTCGTACTATGGACGCCAAGTCAGCGAAGTGTGTTATCTCACGGTGATTTATGGCGTTAAGGATTCCCTTGTCCGTGCAATTATTGCAGAAAAATAGGATTGTGTCTTCCTCGCGACAGTCCTTAACCTTGTTCATCGCAAGGAGGAATCTGGCCCAATAGTGATGTACTGTTTCCTGGGGCTCTTGCCTGATGTGGGAAAGATCGCTTATGTTTGGGTGGGTGGGTGGAATTGAATACGAACCCTTACCTGATTTGGGATCCAGGGGCCGAGGAGTTTCCAATTTTGGAAGTTCCTGTTCCGGGGTGTTACCCGATAATCCTGGCCTGCTGCCTGACTCTAAGTTCAGGGATTGGATGTTGTCCTCCCGCGAACGGGCGTCCGGCTTGGAGAGCTCGGGAATCCGGACATAGTTGGTCCTCAAGATAAAGGAAAGGTCGCCGCATTGTTCCTCCACCACTGCAATATGATGGGTGACCGGTGGAGAGTTAATCTCCCTTTGACCGAGTTTAAGCCCAATCCAATCATAGTCCATAGCAACTCCAAAGGCGGTGATGCGATCCAAGAGCTCGTTTAAGGAGGCCAGCTCCATTGGATCCATCTGTACGGCGAGTGCCGATTTGACGTGGAGGCTGTTTTCGATGACCCGAGAAGTCATCATTGGTGCAGCGGCCGAACAGGCGGTCATGACGAAACCGCCTAGCCGGAGAGTTTGGCCGACAGCCAAAACTCCCCCAACAGTAGTACCGTCTTTAAAGACGAGACGAGACATCCTTCCTTCTGGCGACGGCACAGAGGAACTCTCAATGAAAGCACCAATATCGGTGTCAAAACCGGCGGATCTCGGGTAGGGGGTCCCGAACTGTGCGTCTAAGGCGGATGGTAACAGGAGGCAGGGAACATGATGTTTTACCCAGGTTCGGTCCCTCTTGATGGAGGTAAAACCCTACGTCCTGCTTGATTAATATTGATGATATGGGTAGTACAAGAGTAGATCTACCACGAGATCAGAGAGGCTAAACCCTAGAAGCTAGCCTATGGTATGATTGTATGTTGTCCTACGGACTAAAACCCTCCGGTTTATATAGACACCGGAGGGGGCTAGGGTTACACAAGGTCGGTTACAAAGGAGGAGATATACATATCCATATTGCCTAGCTTGCCTTCCACGCCAACTAGAGTCCCATCAGGACACGAGACGAAGTCTTCAATCTTGTATCTTCATAGTCCAACAGTCCGGCCAAAGGATATAATCCGGCTGTCCGGATACCCCCTAATCCAGGACTCCCTCAGCCGCACTGGAGCGTCCCTTGGTGGCTCATCATCAACATCACGCATTGCAAGCCTGGGTCCTTGTTTCCTTGAAGAACCATCTTGGTACATTTTCCTAAGCATATTTCTCCCTCTGAAAAATTTCTGAAATTTTTAGTAACTTCAAATAAAAGTGAACAAAACTCAACAAAATTGATAGCAACTACTCCTAGAAGTGCCTAGAGCCTATATCATGCATCAAAACTACTTGGAACCATATAAATTTGACATGCAAGCTCAAGAACACGGTCACCTAGGCAGCACAAATTTGCAATGAATAAAGCACTAGAACAAAAACTAATTGGACGCAATGGAGGAGTCACATACCAAGGAACAATCCCCCAAAGCAGTTTGTGAGAGGTGCTTTGAGCAAGGAGATCGAAAATGGCAGCAAAATGAGCTTGGACTCGGGTTTGAGCTGGACAATGGTGTTTGTGGGAGGAAAAAGGAGAGTGTGGGTGCAGGAATAAGTGGAGGAGGTCCACCGTGGGCCCATGAGGCAGGGGGCACGCCTAGGGGGTAGGGCGCGCCCTCCACCCTCATGGCCAGGTAGATGCCCCCTGCTGTGTTCTCAGTGCCAAATATTCTCAAATATTCTAGAAAAAATCATATTTAAATTTCAAGGCATTTGGAGAACTTTTATTTTTGGGGTATTTTTATATTGCACGGATAATTCAGATAACAGACAGAAAATATTATTTTTACTTTATTTAATATGAATAACAGAAAGTAAAAGGAGGGTACAGAGAGTTGTGCTTTCTAACTTTGTCCATCTCATGATCATCTAAAGGAATCCATTAACAAGGTTGATCAAGTCCTGTTAACAAACTCATTTCGAATAACATGGATCCGGAGAATTTTCGAATAACACTAGGTTACCTCAACGGGGATATGCACATCCCCAATAATAAGATATCATATTTCTTCTTGACAAAATGTAGAGGAAATTCAAAACCTCCAAAAATAATCGATGGAATTTTTCCAATAGAATTGATACTGTGGACTTGAGGTTGTTTCCTCGGAAAGTGTACCGTATGCTCACTACCATTAACATGAAAAGTGACATGGCCTTTGTTGCAATCAATAACAGCCCTGCAATATTCAAAAAGGGTCTTCCAAGAATAATAGACATACTATCATCCTCGGGAATATCAAGAATAACAAAGTCCGTTAAAATAGCGACATTTGCAACCACAACAGGCACATCTTCACAAATACCGACAGGTATAGCGGTTGATTTGTCAGCCATTTGCAAAGATATTCCAGTAGGTGTCAACTTACTCAAATCAAGTCTACGATATAAAGAGAGAGGCATAACACTAACTCCGGCTCCAAGATCACATAAAGCAGTTTTAACATAGTTTCTTTTAATGGAGCATGGTATAGTGGGTACTCATGGATCTCCAAGTTTCTTTGGTATTCCACCCTTAAAAGTATAATTAGCAAGCATGGTGGAAATTTCAGCTTCCGGTATCTTTCTTTTATTAGTAACAATTTCTTTCATATACTTAGCGTAAGGATTCATTTTGAGCATATCAGTTAATCGCATACGCAAAAAGATAGGTCTAATCATTTCAGCAAAGCGCTCAAAATCCTCATCATCCTTTTTCTTGGATGGTTTGGGAGGAAAAGGCATGGTTTTCTGAACCCATGGTTCTCTTTCTTTACCATGCTTCCTAGCAACAAAGTCTCTCTTATCATAATGTTGATTCTTTGATTGTGGGTTATCAAGATCAACAACGGGTTCAATTTCTATATCATTATCATTAGTAGGTTGAGCATCAACGTGAACATCATCATTAACATTATCACTAGTTTCAGGTTCATTACCAGATTGTGTTTCAGCATCAGAGATAGAAATATCATTTGGATTCTCAGGTGTTTCAGTAACAGGTTCACTAGAAGCATGCAAAGTCATATCATTTTTCTTTTTCTTCCTTTTAGAAGGACTAGGTGCATCTATATTATTTCTCTGAGAATCTTTCTCAATTCTCTTAGGGTGGCCTTCAGGATACAAAGGTTCCCGAGTCATTTTACTAGTTCTAGTAGCCACTCTAACAACAAAATCATTATTCTTACTATTCAGTTCATTGAGCAAATCATTTTGAGCTTTAAGTACTTGTTCTACTTGAGTGGTAACCATAGAAGCATGTTTACTAATAAGTTTAAGTTCACCTTTAACATTAGCCATATAATCACCCAAGTGTTCAAGCATATCAGCACTGCATTTTAATTCTCTACCAAAATAAGCATTGAAGTCTTCTTGCTTAACCATAAATTTATCAAACTCATCTAAGCATGGGCTAGCAAACTTAGTAAATGGGATTTCAGCTTTATCATATCTATAGAGAGAATTTAACTTTACTACCTGTGTCGGGTTATCAAGACCATGTGTTTCTTTAATAGGTGATGGATTAAAACCATATATTTCTTCACCAGGCGGTAAATTAAGACCATGTATTTCTTCAATAGGAGGTAAATTCTTAACATCTTCAGCTTTAAAACCCTTTTCTTTCATGGATTTCTTTGCCTCTTGCATATCTTCAGGACTGAGAAATAGAACACCCCTTTTCTTCGGAGTTGGTTTAGGAATAGGCTCAGGAGTTGGCTCAGGAAGTGTACAATTATTTTCATTTGTCAACATATTATTCAATAGAATTTCAGCTTCATCTGGTGTTCTTTCCCTGAAAACAGAACCAGCACAACTATCCAGGTAATCTTTGGAAGCATCGGTTAGTCCATTATAAAAGATATCAAATATTTCATTTTTCTTATGAGGATGATCAGGCAAAGCATTAAGTAATTGGAGAAGCCTCCCCCAAGATTGTGGGAGACTCTCTTCTTCAATTTGCACAATATATATATCCCTTAAGGCAGCTTGTTTCTTATGAGCAGGGAAATATTTAGCAGAGAAGTAATAAATCATATCCTGGGGACTACGCACACAACCAGGATCAAGAGAATTAAACCATATCTTAGCATCACCCTTTAATGAGAACGAGAATATTTTAAGGATATAAAAGTAACGAGTTCTCTCATCATTAGTGAACAGGGTGGCTGTATCGATTAATTTAGTAAGATGTGCCACAACAGTTTCAGATTCATAGCCATGAAAAGGATCAGATTCAACCAAAGTAATTATATCAGGATCAACAGAGAATTCATAATCCTTATCAGTAACACAGATAGGTGAAGTAGCAAAAGCAGGGTCAGCTTTCATTCTAGCATTAAGAGATTGCTGCTTCCATTTAGCTAATAACTTCTTAAGATCACTTCTATCATTACAAGCAAGAATAGCTCTAGCAGATTCTTCATCCAAAACATAACCCTCTGGCACAACAGGCAATTCATATTTATTAGGGGGAGAGTCTTCATCATCACTATCATCAATATTACCAGTTTCAATAATTTCATTCTCTCTAGCCCTAGCAAGTTGTTCATCAAGAAATTCACCAAGTGGCATAGTAGTATCAAGCATAGAAGTAGTTTCATCGTAAGTATCATGCATAGCAGAAGTGGCATCATCAATAACATGCGACATATCAGAATCAATAGCAGAAGCAGGTTTAGGTGTCGCAAGCTTACTCAAAATGGAAGGTGAATCAAGTGCAGAGCTAGATGGCAGTTCCTTACCTCCCCTCGTAGTTGAGGGATAAATCTTGGTTCTTGGATCTTTCAAGTTCTTCATAATGATAAGAAGATATAAATCCCAAGTGACTCAAAGAATACAGCTATGCTCCCCGGCAACGGCGCCAGAAAATAGTCTTGATGACCCACAAGTATAGGGGATCGCAACAGTTTTTGAGGGTAGAGTATTCAACCCAATAATTAGCAAGCATGGTGGAAATTTTAGCTTCTGGTATCTTTCTTTTATTAGTAACAATTTCTTTCATATACTTAGCGTAAGGATTCATTTTGAGCATATCAGTTAATCGCATATGCAAAAAGATAGGTCTAATCATTTCAGCAAAGCGCTCAAAATCCTCATCATCCTTTTTCTTGGATGGTTTGGGAGGAAAAGGCATGGGTTTCTGAACCCATGGTTCTCTTTCTTTACCATGCTTCCTAGCAACAAAGTCTCTCTTATCATAATGTTGATTCTTTGATTGTGGGTTATCAAGATCAACAATGGGTTCAATTTCTATATCATTATCATTAGTAGGTTGATCATCAACATGAACATCATCATTAACATTATCACTAGTTTCAGGTTCATTACCAGATTGTGTTTCAGCATCAGAAATAGAAATATCATTTGGATTCTCAGGTGTTTCAGTAACAAGTTCACTAGAAGCATGCAAAGTCATATCATTTTTCTTTTTCTTCCTTTTAGAAGGACTAGGTGCATCTATATTATTTCTCTGAGAATCTTGCTCAATTCTCTTAGGGTGGCCTTCAGGATACAAAGGTTCCTGAGTCATTTTACTAGTTCTAGTAGCCACTCTAACAACAAAATCATTATTCTTACTATTCAATTCATTGAGCAAATCATTTTGAGCTTTAAGTACTTGTTCTACTTGAGTGGTAACCATAGAAGCATGTTTACTAATAAGTTTAAGTTCACCTTTAACATTAGCCATATAATCACCCAAGTGTTCAAGCATATCAGCACTGCGTTTTAATTCTCTACCAAAATAATCATTGAAGTCTTCTTACTTAACCATAAATTTATCAAACTCATCTAAGCATGGGCTAGCAAACTTAGTAAATGGGATTTCAGCTTTATCATATCTATAGAGAGAATTTAACTTTACTACCTGTGTCAGGTTATCAAGACCATGTGTTTCTTTAATAGGTGATGGATTAAAACCATATATTTCTTCACCAGGAGGTAAATTAAGACCATGTATTTCTTCAATAGGAGGTAAATTCTTAACATCTTCAGCTTTAAAACCCTTTTCTTTCATGGATTTCTTT
This sequence comes from Triticum aestivum, assembly GCF_018294505.1. Classification (NCBI taxonomy): domain Eukaryota; kingdom Viridiplantae; phylum Streptophyta; class Magnoliopsida; order Poales; family Poaceae; genus Triticum; species Triticum aestivum. Next base: position 456,397,250 of record NC_057794.1, read on the forward strand.
GCCTCTTGCATATCTTCAGGACTGAGAAATAGAACACCCATTTTCTTCGGAGTTGGTTTAGGAATAGAATCAGGAGTTGGCTCAGGAAGTGTACAATTATTTTCATTTGTCAACATATTATTCAATAGAATTTCAGCTTCATCTGGTGTTCTTTCCCTGAAAACAGAACCAGCACAACTATCCAGGTAATCTTTGGAAGCATCGGTTAGTCCATTATAAAAGATATCAAGTATTTCATTTTTCTTATGAGGATGATCAGGCAAAGCATTAAGTAATTGGAGAAGCCTCCCCCAAGATTGTGGGAGACTCTCTTCTTCAATTTGCACAATATATATATCCCTTAAGGCAACTTTTTCTTATGAGCAGGGAAATATTTAGCAGAGAAGTAATAAATCATATCATGGGGACTACGCACACAACCAGGATCAAGAGAATTAAACCATATCTTAGCATCACCCTTTAATGAGAACAAGAATATTTTAAGGATATAAAAGTAACGAGTTCTCTCATCATTAGTGAACAGGGTGGCTATATCATTTAATTTAGTAAGATGTGCCACAACAGTTTCAGATTCATAGCCATGAAAAGGATCAGATTCAACCAAAGTAATTATATCAGGATCAACAGAGAATTCATAATCCTTATCAGTAACACAGATAGGTGAAGTAGCAAAAGCAGGGTCAGCTTTCATTCTAGCATTAAGAGATTGCTGCTTCCATTTAGCTAATAACTTCTTAAGATCACTTCTATCATTACAAGCAAGAATAGCTCTAGCAGATTCTTCATCCAGAACATAACCCTCAGGCACAACAGGCAATTCATATTTATTAGGGGGAGAGTCTTCATCATCACTATCATCAATATTATCAGTTTCAATAATTTCATTCTCTCTAGCCCTAGCAAGTTGTTCATCAAGAAATTCACCAAGTGGCATAGTAGTATCAAGCATAGAAGTAGTTTCATCGTAAGTATCATGCATAGCAGAAGTGGCATCATCAATAACATGCAACATATCAGAATCAATAGCAGAAGCAGGTTTAGGTGTCGCAAGCTTACTCAAAATGGAAGGTGAATCAAGTGCAGAGCTAGATGGCAGTTCCTTACCTCCCCTCATAGTTGAGGGATAAATCTTGGTTCTTGGATATTTCAAGTTCTCCATAATGATAAGCAGATATAAATCCCAAGTGACTCAAAGAATAGAGCTATGCTCCCCGGCAACGGCGCCAGAAAATAGTCTTGATGACCCACAAGTATAGGGGATCACAACAGTTTTCGAGGGTAGAGTATTCAACCCAAATTTATTGATTAGACACAAGGGGAGCCAAAGAATATTCTCAAGTATTAGCAGCTGAGTTGTCAATTCAACCACACCTGGAAACTTAATATCAGCAGTGAAGTATTTAGTAGCAAAGTAATATGATAGTAGTGGTAATGGTAGCAAAGAGTAATGATAACAAAACTAATGTTTTTGGCATTTCGTAGTGATTGTAACAATAGCAACGGAAAAGTAAATAAGCGAAGAACAATATATGGAAAGCTCGTAGGCAATGGATCGGTGATAGAGAATTATGCCGGATGCGGTTCATCATGTAACAATCATAACCTAGGGTGACATAGAATTAGCTCCAGTTCATCAATGTAATGTAGGCATGTATTCCGAATATAGTCATACGTGCTTATGGAAAAGAATTTGCATGGCATCTTTTGTCCTACCCTCCCGTGGCAGCGGGGTCCTAGCGGAAACTTAGGGATATTAAGGCCTCCTTTTAATAGATTACCGGACCAAAGCATTAACACATAGTGAATACATGAACTCCTCAAACTATGGTCATCACCGGGAGTGGTCCCGACTATTGTCACTTCGGGGTTGCTGGATCATAAAACATAGTAGGTGACTATAGACTTGCAAGATAGGATCAAGAACACTCATATATTGATGAAAACATAGTAGGTTCAGATCTGAAATCATGGCACTCGGGCCCTAGTGACAAGCATTAAGCATAGCAAAGTCATAGCAACATCAATCTCAGAACATAGTGGATACTAGGGTTCAAACCCTAACAAAACTAACTCGATTACATGATAGATCTCATCCAACCCATCACCGTCCAACAAGCCTACGATGGAATTACTCACGCACGACGGTGAGCATCATGAAATTGGTGATGGAGGATGGTTGATGATGACGCGATGGATTCCCCTCTCCGGAGCCCCGAACAGACTCCAGATCAGCCCTCTCGAGAGGTTTTAGGGCTTGGCGGCGGCTCCGTATCGTAAAATGTGATGAATCTTTCTCTGATTTTTTCTCTCCCTAAAAGTGAATATATAGAGTTGGAGTTGAGGTCGGAGGAGCCCCAGGGGCCCACGAGGTAGGGGGCGCGCCCAAGGGGGCAGGCGCGCCCCCACCCTCGTGGCTAGGGTGTGGGCCCTTTGGCCTAGATCTTTTGCCAGTATTTTTTATTATTTCCAAAAGTACTCTCCGTGGAGTTTCAGGTCATTCCAAGAACTTTTTTTCTGCACATAAATAACACCATGGCAATTCTGCTGAAAACAGCGTCAGTCCGGGTTAGTTCCATTCAAATCATGCAAGTTAGAGTCCAAAACAATGGCAAAAGTGTTTGGAAAAGTAGATACGACGGAGACGTATGAGTATGTGGTCCGATGAGTGTTGAGACTCGTGGCGGGCATCATTATTTTCTGACCTTCTCAGATGATTTGAGCAGATATGGGTACATAAGTCTGAAACATTTGAAAAGTTCAAAGAATTTCAGAGTGAAGTGGAAAATCATTGTAACAAGAAAATAAAGTTTCTGCGATCTGATCATGGAGGACAATATTTGAGGTACGATTTTGGTCTTCATTTGAAGCAATGCAGAATAGTTTCACAACTTACGCCACCCGAAACACCACAGCGTAATGGTGTGTCCGAACGTCATAACCGTACTTTGTTAGATATGGTGCGATCTATGATGTCTCTTACCGATTTATCACTATCGTTTTGGGGTTATGCATTAGAGACATCTGCATTCACATTAAATAGGGCACCATCGAAATCCATTCAGACCACACCTTATGAACTGTGGTTTGGCAAGAAACCCAAGTTGTCGTTTCTTAAAATTTGGGGCTGCGATATGTGAAAAAAACTTCAACCAGAGAAGCTCGAACCCAAATCAGAGAAATGTGTCTTTATAGGATACCCAAAAGAGACTATTGGGTACATTTTCTATCACAGATCCGAAGGCAAGATATTGGTTGCTAAGAATGGATCCTTTCTAGAGAAGGAGTTTCTCTCTAAAAAAGTGAGTGGGAGGAAAGTAGAACTTGATGAGGTAACTATACCTGCTCCCTTATTGGAAAGTAGTGAAGGAAATATGCCCTAGAGGCAATAATAAAGTTGTTATTTATATTTCCTTATATCATGATAAATGTTTATTATTCATGCTAGAATTGTATTAACCGGAAACTTAGTACATGTGTGAATACACAGACAAACAGAGTGTCCCTAGTATGCCTCTACTTGACTAGATTGTTAATCAAAGATGGTTAAGTTTCCTAGCTAGGGACATGTGTTGTCATTTGATGAACGGGATCACATCATTAGAGAATGATGTGATGGAGAAGACCCATCCGTTAGCTTAGCATAATGATCGTTTAGTTTATTGCTATTGCTTTCTTCATGACTTATACATGTTCCTATGACTATGAGATTATGCAACTCCCGAACACCGGAGGAACACTTAGTGTTCTATAAAACCTCACAACGTAACTGGGTGATTATAAAGATGCTCTATAGGTGTCTCCGATGGTGTTTGTTGGGTTGGCATAGATTGAGATTAGGATTTGTCACTCCATGTATCGGAGAGGTATCTCTGGGCCCCCTCAGTAATGCTCATCACTATAAGCCTTGCAAGCAATGTGACTAATGAGTTAGTTGCGGGATGAAGTATTATGGAACGAGTAAAGAGACTTGCCGGTAATGAGATTGAATTAGGTATTGAGATACCAATGATCGAATCTCGGGCAAGTAACATACCGATGACAAAGGGAACAACGTATGTTGTTATGTGGTTTGACCGATAAAGATCTTCGTAGAATATGTAGGAACCAATATGAGCATCCAGGTTCGGCTATTGGTTATTGACCGGAGATGAGTCTCGGTCATGTCTACATAGTTCTCGAACCCGTAGGGTCTGCACGCTTAACGTTTGGTGATGATCGATATTATGAGTTTATGTGTTTTGATGTACCGAAGATAGTTCGGAGTCCCAGATAGGATCACGGACATGACAAGGAGTCTCTAAATGGTTGAGACATAAAGATTGATATATTGGACGGCTATATTCGGACACCAGAAGTGTTCCGGGTGATTTCAGAGAAAACCGGAGTGCTGGAGGGTTACCGGAACCCCCCCCCCCCCCCCCCCGGGGAACTAGTGTGCCTAGATGGGCCTTAGTGGAGATAGAGAGGGGCTGCCAGGGCAGGCCGCACATGTCAGATTTCAGGTTCCGGCAGACCCTTGAGGTTTGAACACTGGGGTGTGCACGGAGATCTCTCCCCTACCGATCTACGTCCAATCTCCTCGCGTGATCTAAACTGGAAACAACGAACAACACAAGGGACACGAGCTTTATACTGGTTCGGGCCACCGTTGTGGTGTAATACCCTACTCCAGTGTGTGATGTGGTGGATTGCCTCAGGGGCTGATGATGAACAGTACAAGGGAAGAACAGCCTCGCGAGAGGTGTTCTTTAGCTAGTGCGATGAACTGCTAGGGTGAGTTCAGTCACCTCTCTCTCTCTCTACTAGGGTTCTACCAGATCTCTGGATGTCTTGGGGTTTTTCTCGCTCTGTCCCTACTCTATGGTGGCTAGCTCTATTTATAGAGGCCCCGGGCCTCTCCCCAAATAATGAGCGGGAAGGGCGTCAACAATTGGCCATTTTGAAGGGGAACATATAGTACAAGTTATCCTGACCAAAGGTGGTCTTCGGCTGCCAAAAGCACTGGTGATGACGCCGTCTTGGGCTCCACGGTGACCTCCGTCCTGCCGCTCTGCTGGTTGGTCTTGTTGCACCGGAATGGCAACCTTTGCCCGATGCCTTGGCCTGCGCTTGCCCCCTTTGCACCAAAGGGGAAACAAGGACACTGTGCAGGCTGGCGCCCGCCTGGCGCCCGCCTGGTCTCGATCGTCATGGCTTGCATCACGGGTTCCTCGCGAGGTACCCCCGCCTTGATCTCTCCACCTCCTCGCGAGCCTGCCGGATGAGGCCGCCTCTGAGGAAGCTTCCTATCGTCCGCCCCGCGAGGCTTGGCCCCTCGCGGGGGTCTTGAGCTTGAGCTGATGAAGATGGGCCACGCTGGGCCCCCACTTGAGCCACGCCGCAGGCCGCAGGCAGGCAAGTCTGGGGACCCCCGTTCCCAGAACACCGACAGTAGCCCCCGGGCCATGGCGTGCCCGGGCTTGGCCTAGCAGGGAAGCGAAGGGGCAAGCACGAAGTGCTGCGGGCCCCAACAGCCTGCGGCCTTGGGCGCCGCATGGCGATTGATTGGACGTGGGCGTCTGTGCTTCCCCACGACGCCTTGTTACGCGCCCGGCTAAGCGGACCCGTAGTCGCACACAGTTGTTCCTCCTTTCCGCTGCTCGCCCGCCTCCTACCTTTCCTTCTTCCTTGAGCTCCAGCCTCCGCCGCCAATCCGGCTCGAGTTCTTCCTTCTTCTCACCACCATGGCGCCGACGAAGAAAGGAAGGGGAAAGAAGCCTGCGCCTTTGCCCCGCACACCTCCAGCGGCGACCCCCGCTGTCACCCAATCGATCATACTCAATACAGAAGCTTTGGACAAGGTCCGCTCCGCCCTTGCAACTATCTTCAACGAGTGCGGCAGGAACATGACCTGGCCTGCGTCCCATGCCTCCCTTGATAGGATCATCACAGAGGTCCGATTCTTCACCGATGCTCTATGGGCGGATCTGGTTCCCCCCTTTTCCGCCTTCTTCAACGCGGTGCTCTCCCATTATCAGATCTGCATGATGCACCTCGGGCCAGAGTCCATTACTCTTCTGGTTGTCTTTGCTTTTGTTTGCGAGGCAATGATAGGCATTCCTCCTTCCGTGGCCCTGCTGTGCCACTTCTTTTCCTTGCGCCTGAGCGACCCCACTCAGTGCTCAGGGTGCGTTAGCTTCTTCGCCGTGCCAGAGATGGCCGCTTCAGGGATCGAATTCAGCCTTCCTTCTCCTGAGGCCAGTTTGGACCGTATACTTGATCGCTCGTGTCAAATACATGACACCCCCGACAAAGCCAGCCAACCACACCAATAGGGATTGTTGGGTGTTCAAGCAGGCTGGCAAGCTAAATGCCGAAAACAAAGATAAGGGGTCACATAGCGATGACGAGGAGGAGCCCCGACAGCCGAACAACGGAGGACAGAAGAGGTTCCCCCCACAAGTGCGGACGGTGAACATGATATACGCAACCCACATCCCCAAGAGGGAGCGGAAGCGTGCGCTCAGGGACGTATATGCGTTGGAGCCAGTCGCCCCAAAGTTCAACCCATGGTTCTCCTGTCCGATCACCTTCGATCGCAGGGACCACCCCACTAGCATCCGTCATGGCGGATTTTCCGCACTGTTCCTAGACCCAATCAGTGACGGTTTTCACCTCACTCGAGTCCTTATGGATGGCGGCAGCAGCCTGAACCTGCTTTATCAAGACACGGTGCGCAAAATGGGTATAGACCACTCAAGGATCAAACCCACAAAAACGACCTTTAAAGGCGTCATACCAGGTGTAGAGGCCCATTGCACAGGCTCAGTCACACTAGAAGTGGTCTTCAGATCCCCGGATAACTTCCGAAGCGAAGAGCTAATCTTCGATATAGTCCCGTTCCGCAGTGGCTACCATGCACTGCTCGGGCGAACTACATTTGCGAGATTCAATGCGGTACCGCATTATGCATATCTCAAGCTCAAGATGCCAGGACCTCGGGGGGTCATCACAGACAATGGAAACACAGGGCGCTCTCTCCGCACGAAGGAGCACACTGCGGCCCTGCCAGCAGAAGCGCAAATCAGCCTCTTAAGGCAATCCACTAGTTCGGCGATTAAGGACCCGGACACCTTCAAGCGCGCCCAGAGTAATCGACAACAGGACCGCCTGGCATGTTTCAAGCTCGCATAGCAATGCGGCCCCACCCCGGTCCCAGCCAAACGGCGAAATCCGTGGCACGTGTACATAATTACGCATTAAAAATACCATGGGCACAGGTGGGGAGGGGGGCACGACTACGGCACGCTCCAAGACGCGGCTTAAACCGCACTAGGGGCTTCCCGCTTTATTATTTTTCTCTTTCAGGACTTTAATCTCTGGAAACCCTGTCCGGCAGCATGATTGCCGAACACATGATGCAGCAACCAAGGAGGCAAAAAGCTACGTCACACCACATAACTCCTAGGTGGATTACGATAACGAGTGACATACTTGCTTTAATACTATTCCTCAGCTTGCCCTTGGAAGGGACATGTCAAATAGTCCTACTTTTTTCTTATCGCACTACTTGTATCATTGTGCTTTAACACACCTTTTTGAATAAACAACGCATAGCATTAAGACTATTATTGCATTCTTCCTTTATATATATATATATATATATATATATATATATATATATATATGTTCATTCATGACATCTAGCACCCGTACACTCTGGTACGGCCAATACGCTAGGGGCTTAAGCATACCCCATAATATGGCGTGAGAAGTCCGAACACTTTCGACAGTGCGGCACCCTGAACTTATAGCATTATATGCATCAGCTCCGAATCATGTCTTGGGTCAATAGTTGGGTTTGCCCGGCTCCCATGTTTTGGTACCTTACGTTCCGCTATATCGGCTAAGGTAGCACTGGGAGAACTACTGCGATTGTGCCCCGGTTCTGCTGGGTTAAGCACCTCAGTAGAGAAAGCTAAAACTGACTGTCATGATAAGGCGAGAGACTGGTCGTCGTTCGAGAGGTTTCGAGTCCCTAAAGACTTATGCCGCTTAGAGCGAGGAGTCGGCTCTGTCCGGCCAAAGGCGTGTATAGCGCCCCGAATTCGGCCTTCCGAATACTAGGGGCTTCACAAAAATTTAAAATTATAGAATTCTATGGCTAAGTGAGAGTGATAACGCATTATAGTCTGATTGCCTTGTTCATTGTGCTGAGCACCTCCCTCGAAGGACCCAAAAATGGGAACAAGAGTGCTCAGGTTTATCCCGAACACCCCAGCACTCGTGGCGTGGGGGCAGAAGCCGACGACTAGCCATCTCTCAGATTTGATAAACAACCGAACAGAAGGTAATATTTTAAATTCAAACAAGCGTTGCATAGCGCATATGAACAAGTTTTCATAATACAGGATTACACGAGCAAGTTTATTCAAATATTATATCTTTCGCACACTCGTCCGCTACAAGACGGGCACCCTTCAAGACACTCTCATAGTACATCTCGGGGTGGTGATGCTCCTTGCCCTGCGGCGGCCCTTCCTTCACCAGCTTCACGGTGTCCATCTTGGCCCAGTGCACCTTCGCACGGGCGAAAGCCCGGCGTGCACCTTCGATGCAGACAGACCGCTTGATGACTTCCAGCCGTGGGCAGGCATCCACAAGCCGCTTCACCAGGCCGAAGTAGCTGTTGGGAAGGGTGTCGCCAGGCCACATCCGGACTATAAAGCCCTTCATGGCCTGTTCGGCCGCCTTGTGCAGCTCGACCAGTTGCTTCAGCTGGTCGCTCAGAGGCATCGGGTGTTCGGTCCCAGTATACTGAGACCAGAACAACTTCTCCGTTGAGCTTCCCTCCTTGGCCTGGTAAAACTATGCGGCATCCGACACGCTGCGGGGCAAATCTGCGAATGCTCCTGGAGAGCTCCGGACTCGGGTAAGTAACAAGTAATTTACTTTCACATGCTTGCTTTGCATATTGAATGCCTTACCCGCCGCTATCTTCTTCATCGCATCAATTTCCTGGAGGGCATTTTGGGCTTCAGCCTTGGCACTCTTTGCACTCTCAAGGGCCACGGCAAGCTCGGACTCTCGCGTCAAGTCAAGCTCCAACGCCTCGTGCTTCCTCACGAGAGTGTGGAGCTCTTGCTGCACCTCGCCCACCCGTGCCTCTTGTTTTTTCCGCTCGGTGCGCTCCTGGGTCGCTTTGTTTTCGGCCTTGGATAGTGCTTGCTTCAGGGTTGCCACTTCGGTCGTGGCCCCTGGCAAATTAAAGATGATCCTGTCATTTTGCAATCGCATCCTTTTTGTATATATACATATCTATAGACTATGTATTACTTACCTTTGTTCTCCTCGAGCTGCCTCTTAGCAAGGCCGAGCTCTTTCTTGGACCCTTCGAGGTCCTGCTTTAGTACGGCGACCTCTACAGTCAGTGCAGCAGAGGTCAGCAGCGAAGCCTACATACGCATATAGACATACTTATATTAGACTCCTGTAGATATTAGTTGATCCTCTATTCGGCTTTTCTTTTTGAACACCAAACAGAGCATCAGGGGCTACTGTCTATGCGGTAATATTTTTCCCTATATTTCAAATACTTACCTCAAAGCCTGTTAGAAGGCTGGCACAGGCTTCAGTCAGTCCGCTCTTGGCGGACTGAACCTTCTGGATCACCGCACTCATAATAGTGCGGTACTCTTCGTCGGTGGAAGCGCTGCGAAGCGCTCCCAGCAGATTGTCCGGTGCCTCTAGATGGACAGATGTCACCGGCACAGGCGTCTTGCCCCTTTTGGAAGGAGGCCGCCTGCCTAAGTCTGGAACCACTGGAGGTTCCGGCGCAACGTTCGGCCGAAGGCCGAACTCGGAGCCCTCGGGAGCCTTACTCCCTCTGCTCCCAGAGTCCGGAAGGTCGCCTTGAGGTGCCTCTAGGACTGTCTCCCCTCAACCTGGTGCCTCTTGAGACAGCACCTCGGCATTGTCCGTAGGGCAGGGGGAGGTGGCGGTCGGAAGTGGATCGCTATCCATATCCGACAAGTCCAAGGAGCCGCCCGACGAAGATACGTCGATACGGGCTTGTGGCGGTCTGCATAATCATATTTGGCGTTAGGAGAAGCAATGCGACAAAGGTATGCTATGAGTTACTCTGGTATCCGAATACTTACGACTTTGCCAAGGGCTTGGCCCTGAGCAGCCACTCGTCTTCGTCTTCGGCGGTGGTGGTGGAGCAGTCCGGAAGGAGAGTCCTTCCCTTCTTGGACCCTTCGGCCCCCCTGGTTGGGGCAGCCTTCCTTTTCTTGTCTCCCCCGGCTGGAGGGGGAGCATCTTCATCTTCCTCCTCGTCTTCGTGGGAGGAGTGCATTGCAGAGTCATCGAACGATGAGTCCGATACCACCTGGCGTCGGGAACTCTTTTGGGTTCCCTTGGCCTTCTTCTTGGTCTTCTCCGGCACCTTGTAAGGAGCCGGAGTCAGCATCTTCGTCAGGAGAGCGTCTGCAGTGTCTTCGGGCAGAGGGGCCGAACAGTTGATCTTCTCCGATGCCCCCACCCAGTCCTGTCAAAAGGCATGGGAGCTCAGACCCCGCACGTGGTTAAGCTATGGGAAGTAAAAATCGTACCAGATGTACAAAACTTACCGGATTCGCAGGGCGCTTCGCGCTTAGCCCGCGGTCCTCGGTGAGAGAGGGAGGGACCTCGACGCCCTTGAACAGCACCCTCCAGACATCCTTGTGCATCGTGTCGAAGAGCTCGCTCAGAGTCTGGTGCTGGGCCGGGTCGAACTCCCACAGGTTGAAATCCCATTGTTGACACGGAAGGATCCGGTGGAAGAGCATGACCTGGACTATGTTGACAAGCTTGAGCTTCTTGCTTGCCATATTCCAGATACATTTCTGGAGTCCGTCCAGCTCCACCGATGAACCCTAGGATAGGCCCTTCTCTTTCCAGGAGGTGAGCCGCATGGGGATTTCGGATCGAAACTCAGGGGCCGCCACCCAGTTGGTGTCGCGTGGCTCGGTGATGTAGAACCACGCCGATTGCCACCCCTTTATGGTCTCCACAAAGGAGCCTTCAAGCCATATAACATTGGGCATCTTGGCCACCATGGCTCCGCCGCATTCCGCTTGTTGGCCTCCCACCACCTTCGGCTTGATATTGAAGGTCTTCAGCCACAGGCCGAAGTGGGGCCGGATGCGGAGGAAAGCCTCACACACGACGATGAACACCGAAATGTTGAGGATGAAGTTCGGGGCCAGATCATGAAAGTCCAGCCCGTAGTAGAACATAAGACCACGGACGAATGGATGGAGGGGAAACCCCAGTCCGCAGAGGAAGTGGTGGAGGAAAACTACCCTCTCGTGAGGTTCCAGGGTAGGTACGATCTGCCCCGCAGCGGGCAGCCGATGCGCGATATTCGCGGCTAAGTATCCGGCTCCATGCAGCTTTTTGATGTGTCCCTCTGTGACGGAGGAAGCCATCCACTTGCCTCCTGCTCCGGACATGTTTGGAGAAGGTTGAGGAGAAGGATGTGGACTTGGGCATTGGAGCTCGAATGCGCAAGAACGGATGAGCAAGGAGGAAGAAGGCGTGGGTAGAAAAAGGTTAAACCTTATCCCCTTATAAGGGCAGCCTAAACTATGCGCCCCCACTAGCCTGGTAAAACTCGCTTATCCCCCAAGCGCCGTAATTGATGGCGCGGTTGGGTTACCCACGCCCGTATTATTGAGAATCCTGTAATAAGGGGGACACGATCTCTGCTTTGACAAGACGTGTCAGGAAACTGCCTCGCGTTATGTGCGGGGCTAGTTAAAGAAAAACGGTTCGAATAATCACCGATCCATGGCATGATGTCATGTTGCCAAAACGTGTCAGCAAATTGGATTTGTGGAAATATTATTCTCTCTATGGTGGTATGTGGAACTTATTTTGTAGGATCGGACACTATCCTTTTATTCAAACTCTTCTGTGGTGTATCCGGAGGAGGAACCCTCCTTGCAATGCCGAAGACAACACTGCGCATCGGACTCATCGTCATTGAAGCCTGGTTCAGGGGCTACTGAGGGAGTCCTGGATTAGGGGGTCTTCGGACAGTCGGACTATATCATTTGGCTGGACTGTTGGAATATGAAGATACAAGATTGAAGACTTTGTCCCGTGTCCGGATAGGACTCTACTTGGCGTGGAAGGCAAGCTAGGCAGTACGAATATGGATATCTCCTCATTTGTAACTGACCTTGTGTAACCCTAGCCCTCTCTGGTGTCTATATAAACCGGAGGGTTTTAGTCTGTAGGACAACATACAATCATACCATAGGCTAGCTTTTAGGGTTTAGCCTCTCCGATCTCGTGGTAGATCAACTCTTGTAATACTCATATCATCAAGAATAAATCAAGCATGACGTAGGGTTTTACCTCCATCAAGAGGGCCCGAACCTGGGTAAAACATCGTGTCCCCTGCCTCCTGTTACCATCCGCCTTAGACGCACAGTTCGGGACCCCCTACCCAAGATCCACCGGTTTTGACACCGACAGGTGCCGCACTTCCGGTACTAGGATCGGTCGGATCGTGAAGACATACGACTACATCAACCGCGTTGTCATAATGCTTTCGCTTATGGTCTACGAGGGTACGTGGACAACACTCTTCCCCTCTCGTTGCTATGCATCACCATGATAGATCTTAAGTGTGTGTATGATTTTTTTTGAAATTATGATGTTCCCCAACAGTGTTATCAGAGCCAGGTCTATGCGTAGATGTTATATGCACGAGTAGAACACAAAGGAGTTGTGGGCGTGGGTATATACACATTGCTTGCCGTCACTAGTTGATTCTTGATTCAGCGGTATTGTTGGATGAAGCGGCTCAGACCGACAATACGCATATGCTTACGCGAGATTGGTTCTACCGATGTGCTTCGCACACAGGTGGATGGTGGGTGTCAGTTTCTCCAACTTTAGTTGAATCGGATTCAATGAACAGGGTTATTTTTGAAGATCAAAAAGCAATCACTATACCGCGTTGTGGTTTTTGTTGCGTAGGTAAGAACGGTTCTTGCTTAGCCCATAGCGGCCACGTAAAACTTGCAACAACAAAGTAGAGGACATGTAATTTGTTTTTACAGGGCATGTTGTGATGTGATATGGTCAAGACATGATGCTAAATTTTATTGTATGAGATGATCATGTTTTGTAACAGAGTTATCGGCAACTGGCAGGAGCCATATGGTTGTCGCTTTATTGTATGAAATGCAATTGACATGTAATTGCTTTACTTTATCACTAAGCGGTAGCGATAGTCGTAGAAGCAATAGTTGGCGAGGCGACAACGATGCTTCGATGGAGATCAAGGTGTCAAGCTGGTGACGATGGTGATCATGACGGTGCTTTGGAGATGGAGATCAAAGGCACAAGATGATGATGGCCATATCATATCACTTATATTGATTGCATGTGATGTTTATCCTTTATGCATCTTATTTTGCTTAGTTCGGCGGTAGCATTATAAGATGATCTCCCTGAGTATGCACCATTGCTATAGTTCATCGTGCCGAGACACCACGTGATGATCGGGTGTGATAAGCTCTACGTTCACATACAACGGGTGCAAGCCAGTTTTGCACAAGCAGAATACTTAGGTTAAACTTGACGAGCCTAGCATATGCAGATATGGCCTTGGAACGCTGAGACCAAAAGGTCGAGCGTGAATCATATGATAGATATGATCAACGTAGTGATGTTCACCATTGAAAACTATCCATCTCACGTGATGATCGACATGGTTTAGTTGATATGGATCACGTGATCACTTAGATGATTAGAGGGATGTCTATCTAAGTGGGAGTTCTTAAGTAATATGATTAATTGAACTTAATTTACCATGAAACTTTAGTCCTGATAGTATTTGCATGTCTATGTTGTTGTAGATAGATGGCTCGTGCTGTTGTTCCCGTTGAATTTAATGCGTTCCTAGAGAAAACTATGTTGAAAGATGATGGTAGCAATGATGCGGACTAGGTCCGTAACTTGAGGATTATCCTCACTGTTGTACAGAAGAATTATCTCCTTGATGCACCGCTAGGTGACATACCTATTGCAGGAGCAGAGGTAGGCGTTATGAACGTTTGGTAAGCTCGGTATGATGACTACTTGATAGTTTAGTGCGCCATGCTTTACGGCTTAGAACCGGGACTTCAAAGACGATTTGAACGCCACGGAGCATATAAGATGTTCCAAGAGTTGAAATTAGTATTTCAGACTCATGCCCGTGTCGAGAAGTATGATACCTCTGACCGTACTTTGCCTTTAAGATGGAGGAGAATAGCTCAACCAGTGAGCATGTGCTCAGATTTTCTGGGTACTACAATTGCTTGAATCAAGTGGGAGTTAATCTTCTAGATAAGATAGTGATTGGCACAGTTCTCTAGTCACTATCACCAAGTTACTGGAACTTTGTGATGAACTATAATATGCAAGGGATGACGTAAAACAATTTCCGAGCTCTTCGCGATGCTGAAATCAACGAAGGTAGAAATCAAGAAAAGCATCAAGTGTTGATGGTTGACAAGACCACTAGTTTCAAGTAAAAGGGCAAGGGAAAGAAAGGGAACTTCAAGAAGAATGGCAACCAAGTTGCCACTCCCATGAAGAAGCCCAAAGCTAGACCCAAGCCTGAAACTAAGTGCTTCTACTACAAAGGAAATGGTCATTGGAAGCGGAACTGCCCCAAATACTTGGTGGATAAGAAGGATGGCAAAGTGAACAAAAGTATATATGATATACATGTTATTGATGTGTACTTTACTAGTGTGCATAGTAGCCTCTGGGTATTTGATACTAGTTTAGTTGCTATGATTAGCAACTTGAAACGGGAGTTACAAAATGAACAGAGACTAGTTGAGGGCGAGGTGACGATGTGTGTTGGCAGTAATTCCAAGGTTGATAAGATCACCATTGCACACTCCCTTTACCTTCTGGATTAGTGTTGAACCTAAAAATAAATGTTATTTCGTGTTTGCGTTGAGCATAATATGATTGGATCATGTTTATTGCAATACGGTTATTCATTTAAGTCAAAGAATAATTGTTATTCTGTTTACATGAATAAAACCTTCTGTGGTGATACACCCAGGGTGAATGGTTTATTGAATCTCGATCGTAGTGATACACATATTCATAATATTGAAACCAAAAAGATGCAAAGTTAATAATGATAGTGCAACTTATATGTGGCACTGTCATTTAGGTCATATTGGTCTAAAGCGCATGAAGAAACTTCATGCTGATGGGCTTTTGGAATCACTTGATTATGACTCACTTGATGCTTGCGAACCATGCCTCTTGGGCAAGATGACTAAAACTCCATTCTACGGAACAATGGAGCGAGCAACAGACTTGTTGGAAATAATACATACTGATGTATGAAGTCCGGTGAGTGTTGAGGCTCGCGGCGGGTATCGTTATTTTCTGACCTTCACAGATGATTTGAGAAGATATGGGTATATCTACTTGATGAAACGTAAGTCTGAAACATTTGAAAAGTTCAAAGAATTTCAGAGTGAAGTGGAAAATCATCGTAACAAGAAAATAAAGTCTCTATGATCTAATCACAGAAACAAATATTTGAGTTATGAGTTTGGTCTTCATTTGAAATAATGTGGAATAGTTTCGCAACTCACGCCACCTGGAACACCATAGTGTAATGGTGTGTCCGAACATCATGACCATACTTTACTAGATATGGTGCAATCTATGATGTCTCTTACCGATTTACCACTATCATTTTGGGGTTATGCATTAGAGACAGCTGCATTCACGTTAAATAGGGCACCGTCTAAATCCGTTGAGACGACACGTATGAACTATGGTTTGGGAAGAAACCAAAGCTATCATTTCTTAAAGTTTGGGGTTGCGATGCTTATGTGAAAAAGTTTCAAACTGATAAGCTCAAACCCAAATCAGAGAAGTGCGTCTTCATACGGTACCCAAAAGAAACTGTTGGGTACACCTTCTATCACACATCCGAAGGCAAGATATTTTGGTGAATGGATCCTTTCTAAGATAAGGAGTTTCTCTCGAAAGAAGTGAGTGGGAGGAAAGTAGAACTTGATTAGGTAATCGTACCTTCTCCCGAAATGGAAAGTAGTTCATCACAGAAATCAGTTCCAGTGATTCCTGCACCAATTAGTGAGGAAGCTAATGATGATGATCATGAAACTTCACATCAAGTTACTACCGAACCTCGTAGGTCAACCAGAGTAAGATCCACACAAGAGTGGTATGGTAATCCTGTTCTGGAGGTCATGTTAGTTGACCATGACGAACCTACGAACTATGAGGAAGCGATGATGAGCCCAGATTCCGCAAAATGGCTTGAGGCCATGAAATCTGAGATGCGATCCATGTATGAGAACGAAGTGTGGACTTTTATTGACTTGCCCGTTGATCGGTGAGCCATTGAGAATAAATGGACCTTCAAGAGGAAGATGGATGTTGATAGTAGTGTTAGTATCTACAAAGCTCTAATTGTCACAAAATTTTTTCGACAAGTTCAAGGTGTTGACTACGACGAGATTTTCTCACTCGTATCGATGCTTAAAAGTCTGTCCGAATCATGTTAGCAGTTGCTGCATTTTATGAAATCTGGCAAATGGATGTCAAAATTGCATTCCTTAATGGATTTCTTAAAGAACAGTTGTATATGATGCAACCAGAAGGTTTTGTCGATCCTAAAGGTGCTAACAAAGTGAGCAAGCTCCAGCGATCCATTTATCGACTGGTACAAGCCTCTCGGAGTTGGGATATACGCTTTGATAGTGTGATCAAAGCATATGGTTTTATACAGACTTGCGGCAAAGCCTGTATTTACAAGAAAGTGAGTGGGAGCACTACATCA
The DNA here is from genome assembly GCF_018294505.1 of Triticum aestivum. Classification (NCBI taxonomy): domain Eukaryota; kingdom Viridiplantae; phylum Streptophyta; class Magnoliopsida; order Poales; family Poaceae; genus Triticum; species Triticum aestivum. Next base: position 456,414,114 of record NC_057794.1, read on the forward strand.
TTTCTGATAAGTATATGTGAATGACGTATTGTTGATCGGAAATATGTAGAATTTTCTGGAAAGCGTAAAGGAGTGTTTGAAAGGAGTTTTTCAAAGAAAAACCTCGGTGAAGCTACTTACATATTAAGCATCAAGATCTATAGAGATAGATCAAGACGCTTGATATATTTTGAATGAGTACATACCTTGACAAGATTTTGAATTAGTTCAAAAATGGAACAGTCAAAGAAGGAGTTCTTGCCTGTGTTGCAAGGTATGAAGTTGAGTAAAGACTCAAAACCTGACCATGGCAGAAAATAGAAAGAGAATGAAAGTCATTCCCTATGCCTCATTCATAGGTTCTATAAAGTATGCTATGCTATCTAGCAGACCTATTGTGTACCTCACCATGAGATTGGCATGACGATGTGAACTAGATTTTTGACTCTAGTGCAAGTGGGAGACTGAAGGAAACATGCCCTAGAGGCAATAATAAAGTTGTTATTTATATTTCATTATATCATGATAAATGTTTATTATTCATGCTAGAATTTTATTAACCGGAAACTTAGTACATGTGTGAATACATAGACAAACAGAGTGTCCCTAGTATGCCTCTACTTGACTAGCTCGTTAATCAAAGATGATTAAGTTTCCTAGCCATGGACATGTGTTGTCATTTGATGAATGGGATCACATCATTAGAGAATGATGTGATGGACAAGATCCATCCGTTAGCTTATGTAACATCCCAAATTTTCAATTTGGAATGTTATACACTAGATCATCATTTGCATATCATATTTTATTGCATTTTTGCCGATCCTAGAAAATTCTACGCAACTCAAGGACCCTCGGAGAGAGTTGGGGATTTCGTTATTTTCATATTTGAGTTTCTCAAATTTCGAAAATAGGATCATTTGATTTTATTTATTTTATCTTCAATTATTTCTATTATCAAATATGAGAGAGGGAATAAAATGACTTTCCCAAAAATAAAAAATATTGAGGATTTAATAAAAAATCAAATACGATTTTATTTGGTTTTATTTGCTATTTTATTTGAATTTAGGAAAAATGCACATTTTGAAAATTGCATTTAGGCCCCAAATAAGTGTTCATCCTGTGCGGCTTGATTTTAGAAGCCGGGGAGAATTTATTTCGGGATTTTTGGAGTCCGTTTAGTATTCCTTTTGTTTTTTTTCTGAGCGTAACTATTTAAAAAACGTGTAACCGACTTACCGGGCCGTGTCCGACCTGGACACCCGGCCCGGCCGGCTTTAAATAGCCGGGAGGCCCAGCCGCCACCCCCCACCGAAACCCTAGCCGCCCCTAGCCCGCCGCCCGCGCCACCGCCCGCGCCGCCGCCCGCGCCGCCGCCCGCCGCCACCGCCCGCGCTGCCGCCGCCGCCGGAGGTAGATCTCGCCGCCGTTTTTTTTTAAAAAAAACCGATCGGTTTTCCGTCGGTTCGTTCAGTTTTTTAGTTCGTTTTTTGTAGATCGGTTTTTCCGGTTTATTTATTTAGCTAGCGTTCGCCCGTTCATTCGTTTTAACAAATGCGTTCTTCGTTTAGATCCAGTTGACGAACGTTCGTCCGTTAACCTGTTTGTCGTTTTCTTTTTCTCAGATTAAATCCGCGATTTTTCTGATCGTGATTTCTGATCCGATTTTCGTTTTAGTTTAACTTTTCGCTCATTTGTCGGAATCAGGCGATTCAAGCGCCTGGAGTTTCGTCTCGAAACCCTCTTTCCGTTTAACCAACTCAAACAAGTTTTTGCCACTGTAAAAATTGCCTTAGATCTAGAATAGTAAATGTAGCTTGTTTCTTTTGCCGTTTGTCTTTCATTGCTTCGTTCGATTTGATTCTTTTTGCCAACCAGAGTTCTTAAGTTGAACTTTCTGGTTAGATATCTTATTCGAGTTTTACCTGTGCATTAGATGAGTACTTATTGTATTCTTGTTTGTTTGTGATAGAGTACCCAGAGTGCGCCGCTTGCTACTTCGAATCACTAGGTTTTGCGGATCATCAGCAAGGCAAGTAACACTTTGATCATACCTCCTACTACCCAGTTTTATTGCATTAGATCAACCCTCACACTTTGCATGATTAGGATCTAATTAAATTGTGGATTTGGGAAGTAGATGAGATAGTACCTATTACCTGCTATTATCAAACCTTTGGGAGTTACTTCTACGTTGCTTATTATGCTATGCTATGCTAGTAGACGTGGATTGGGTGAGTGTATCCATGACAGATGTGAGATTGTTAAATTAATGGTTTATCTAAGGTGGCAACTTAAATACACATTTGGGTGGATTGAGGCACCTGGGTATTCCAGCGATTGCCTGTTTTCTTTTGGACCGCCACCTAGGCTCAAAGGGATCATGAGACTATTCATGCTAGAAACTTCCGTGTGCAGCCACAAGCTACTATGGGCTCTAGCATAGTTGACTAAGTCATGCGAACTCTTATAGTGGTAGACTAGCATATGTAGGGGATGTAGGTGGTACGGTCTACCCGTTCGTAAGGTGCTAGCGCTTCTGAAAGACTATGTCTCGGTCATCCGTTTCTCAAACACCATGCAGTGCGAGAAATCCAATGGAGGAGATCGAGTCTTGTGGGGAAAAGTGCGCAAACCTCTTCAGAGTGTATGAACTAATCATGGTTAGCCGTGTCCCCAGTTATGGACATCTTGAGTATCTAGTACCTGGATTATCATGTGAATCTCATCATGTTACTCTAAAATAAATTTTATTGGGTTTTGTTTAATGATGATGCTTAATTGGGATTGAGAATGCTGTCAACCATTCTCAATGTTTAACAACTACCATGATAGTTAAATAAAATTTATTCCTTTGCAGTAGGGAAAAATTGGCTTTATGCAAAACTGTAACCATAGAGCTTTCCACCAGCCAAATATGCATGTAGTATAGCCTTATTCTTCCATTACTCTCTATGTGTTACATTGCCAGCATATTCCATGTGCCGACCCGTTTCGGGCTGCAACGTTAATGTTACAGACTTTTCAGACGACGATTAAGGTGCCTTTAGGTCGTGGTTCTATACTCAGTGATGCCGTTGGAGTTGATGGACTCACTTATCTTCCAAGCCTTCCGCTGTTATCGTTATTAGATGGCCTTAAGCCATATTTATTGTAATAAGTTCTCTTTTGAGACACTCGATGTAATAAGTGTGTGATTACTACTCTGTTATAAATCCTTCAAGTATTGTGTGGTGTTAGCATTACTGATCCAGGGATGACACCTGAGCACAGAAATTGGACCGTTTGAGGTCTAGTCGCTACAAGATGGTATCAGAGCACACGCTGACTGTAGGACACGACCACTAAGGAAAAGCCCTAGATCACTACTCACTCTTCTCATTCTGACTTCTCATCTTTTCTACTCTTTTAGGATGGCGGATGCAAGGAACAAGTTCACACAACCGGATGAAGATACACCCTTTGGACGTCACTTGAAGAAAGTCACTAGATACATGAACATAGGAGTACCAAGCTTCACCCGAACCTACAATGCCACTCTACCTGAAGAATAGCGCTGGATGATTCAAGTTCAAGTTCCAGGAAGGACGTTCATGCCAGTCACTGAGCCCATAGAGTTTTCCTTTGATGCACCAACCTGGAGTCTAGGAAAGAGCATGGCGGCTCACATCACCATGGGACCCATTGGAGAAGTTTACCGCAATGATCTCAAGGATCTACCATATTTGTGGGTGCCGAGATGAGCACTGTGAGATGATCAGCACTAGGAAGGATAGATCAATTGCAGCTTTTATCCAGGAGTTAAACCAGCACATTCGACGTCAGGAGAACCAGATGTGTGCCGACATGATAGATCTGAAGAAGGCAAGAACAAGAATCAAGGAACTGGAGGAAGAACTCAAGTCTAGTCATGAAGATTATGAAGAGGAAATCGAAGTATTAGTGGAGAAGAATGACAATCTAATCAACAAGATCGGAATATTTATGGGAGGCCCTACACCAGTAGAAGAAGACGAAGAACCCAAGGAAATTCGCCCGAAAGACTACATCATCATCGACGACACCGACTCGGATCCAGATGATAGCGATGATGACTATGTTGATGAAGCTGGAGCAGATATCATGGAGTCTGCAACTGAAGAATATTTCTAGTAGACTACCCCATCAGTAGTAGTAGTCCACCATGTAAATATAGTAGTCCAAGCACTTTTGTGATAGTTAGATCGATTGTATGCCCTTGTTTGATTGATTGAATGAAGTGAATTGTTTGCTTTTGCCTCATGTGCATATGGGTAGTGTTTTCTCTTTAGACCCCCTCTATTCTTAAATCTCATCTTTTCTAAACCCTCAGATGCCTCCGAGACGTGACCCCGGATTTACCTTCCCACCAGAGCTCACTCAGTTGATCCAGCAGCAGAACACATTGATGCAGTTGCTAGTCCAGAATCAAAATCAGGGAAACAACAACAACAACCCACCACCACCACCACCACCTGTTGATCACTTAGCCCGTTTTCTTAGGCTGAATCCGCCGGTGTTCTCCAGTAGCACCGAGCCGATAGTAGCAGATGATTGGCTCCGTAAGACAGCTAGAGAGTTGACCACGGTAGGATGCACAGATGCGGAAAAGGTGAAGTTTGCCGCACATCAGCTGGAAGGACCCGCAGCATCATGGTGGGAGAATTTCACAGCCACTTTCCCTGTCGACACTGTCACGTGGGATCTGTTTTAGCAGGCTTTTCGTACTACCCATGTTTCAGCAGGAGCTATGGCCATGAAGAAGCGAGAGTTTCGCAATTTGCGCCAAGGAGGAAGGACAGTTGGCCAGTATGTGGAGGACTTTAGTAAGTTAGTATGTTATGCCCCAGATGACGTAGCTACAGATGCAGCTAAGCAGGAGAAGTTTCTAGAAGGACTGAATGATGAGTTGAGCATGCAGTTGATGGTAGCAACCTTAAACAACTACCAGGAGTTGGTAGATCGTGCTCTCATGATTGAAGGGAAGAAGCAGCAGATTGAGAATCGCAAGAGGAAGTATGGACAAGGGAAGTACAATTCAGGAGCCCAGCAGAAGCCATGTTTTACCCCTAGACCGGGAGGACATTTTCAGCATACCCATGGAGGAGGTAGCTCGCACAATCACAATGGCACCAAGAATGGTAGTGGGAATGGAGGAAGCAACGGCTAGAACTGCACCAACCCATCGACCCCAGCCAAGAGAGACCTGAGCCAAGTCACTTGCTTTAAGTGCCAGAAGACCGGACATTATGCTAATGAATATCCTGAATCCCAGAATGGAAATGGTAATGGAAGCTCTGGGAAGAAGCCGAACCCTTTCAACAGGGGACAGGTGAACCACGTTAATGTGGAGGAGGTTGAAGAGCAGCCGGATGCAGTAATTGGTAAGTTTTTGGTTAAGTCATTTACTGCACTCGTTCTTTTTGATACTGGTGCATCGCATTCATACATATCAAGGGGATTTGTGGATAAGTATAAACTACCAATCCAAGCCCTTAGATCACCCATGTTAGTAACCTCGCCTGGAGCAGAGTATATGGCCAGTCTATGGTGTGATCGGTTACCATTAAGGATTGGTAACTATGTATTTCCCTCGGACCTAATAGTATTGGAATCCCAAGGATTGTATGTGATATTAGGCATGGATTGGTTATCAAAGTATGAAAGGAATATTGAATGTGCCAGTAAGTCAATTTTGCTTACAACGCCAGAAGGGAGAAGGATCAAGTATGTATCCCGGCATGTGCCAAAAGGACTCAAGTAAATTGTTTAACAGGAGTTGTGCAGGAGGAAGTACCAGTGGTGAAGGATTTCCCTGATGTATTTCCAGAGGAGTTGCCAGGCATGCCGCCAGATAGAGATATTGATTTTTTGATTGAGCTTTTGCCAGGCACAGGGCCTATATCTAAGAGACCATATAGGATGCCCGCAAAGGATTTGGTGGAGATTAAGAAGCAGATTAAGGAGTTACTGGATAAAGGATATATTCGCCCAAGTTCTTCACCTTGGGGATCGCCAGTACTTCTAGTGGAGAAGAAGGATGGATCGTTAAGGATGGTTGTTGATTATCGAGGATTGAATGAAGTAACCATCAAGAACAAGTACCCACTACCGATGATCAATGATCTGTTTGATCGATTGCAAGGAGCTAAGGTATTTTCCAAGATCGATCTGCGATCAGGATACCACTAGTTGAAGATTCGAGAACAGGATATACCTAAGACGACTTTTACCACCAGGTATGGGCTGTACGAGTATACCGTTATGTCATTTGGTCTGACTAATGCACCTGCATATTTTATGAACATGATGAACAATGTGTTTATGGAGTTTTTGGATAAGTTCGTCGTAGTGTTCATTGATGATATCCTGGTTTACTCGAAGAATGAAGAGGAGCATAAGGAGCATTTGCGTTTGGTTCTTGGAAAGCTCAGAGAACATCAATTATATGCCAAGTTTAGCAAATGTGAGTTTTGGTTGAAGGAAGTTAGATTTCTCAGACACGTTATATCTAGAGAAGGTATAATAGTAGATCCCACTAAGGTTGATACCGTGACAAATTGGGAAGCGCCAACAACAGTTGGAGAGATCCGGAGTTTTCTTGGACTCGCAGGATACTACCGGAGATTTATTGAGAATTTCTCAAAGATTGTGAAGCCTATGACGGAGTTGTTGAAAAAGGATACCAAGTTCATATGGACTGAGGAATGTGAGGCTAGTTTCTAGGAGTTGAAGAAACGTTTGGTTACCTCACCAGTGTTGATTTTGCCAGATCATACCAAGGATTATGAGGTGTATTGCGACGCTTCACGTCGAGGACTTGGAGCAGTGCTTATGCAGGAAGGAAGAGTTGTTTCATATGCCTCACGACAGCTTAAGCCTCATGAGTTAAATTATGCTACGCATGGTTTGGAGTTAGCAGCCGTAGTGCATGCATTGAAAACCTGGAGACACTTTCTCATTGGAAACCATTGTGAGGTGTACACGGATCACAAGAGTTTGAAGTATATTTTCACGCAGAAGGAGTTGAATCTCAGGCAAAGGAGATGGTTGGAGCTCATCAAGGATTATGATATGAGATTGCATTATCACCGCGGAAAGGCTAACGTAGTAGCCGACATGCTGAGCCGTAAAAGTCATGTCAACACCTTAATGATGGGAGATTTACCAAGGGAGTTAGCCGAAAACCTTCGTGAGCTATGTTTGGAAATAGTACCAAGAGGCTATGTAGCAGCATTGGAGATTCAGTCTACTTTGATGGATAAGATCAGAGACGCCCAGAAGACTGACAAGGAGATTGCCTCTATAAAGGAGAAAATGAGCAAAGGAAAAGCTAAGGGATTTCGTGAAGATGAGCACGATACCTTATGGTTTGAAGACCGTGTTTATGTGCCTAATGATTTGGAGATCAGGAAGTTAATTCTGCAAGAGGCCCATAACTCACCCTATTCGATTCACCCAGGAAATACAAAGATGTATTTGGATTTGAAGGAAACTTTCTGGTGGACCGGAATGAAGAAGGATATTGCGGAGTATGTAGCAGCTTGTGATGTATGTCAGAGAGTAAAGGCAGAGCATCAGAAGCCAGCAGGATTGCTACAGCCATTGCCGATACCCGAATGGAAGTGGGATAAGTTAGGCATGGATTTTATTACAGGTTTACCTAGAACTCATTCAGGCTATGATTCGATTTGGGTTGTAGTCGATCGTTTGACAAAGGTAGCTCATTTCATTCCAGTGAAGACTACCTATACCAGTGCAAAGTTGGCAAAGATATACATGACCAGAATCGTATGTCTGCATGGAGTTCCAAGGAGCATTGTATCACATAGAGGAACCCAGTTTACCTCAAAGTTCTGGAATCAGTTGCATGAAACTTTGGGTACCAGGCTAGAGTTCAGTACAGCTTTCCATCTGTAGACAGATGGACAGACCGAGAGAGTCAACCAGATTTTGGAGGATATGCTGAGAGCTTGTGCGCTAGATTATGGGTCTAGTTGGGACGAGAATTTTCCATATGCAGAGTTCTCTTACAACAACAGTTATTAATCCAGTTTGAAGATGGCCCCTTTCGAAGCCTTGTACAGGAGGAGGTGCAGGACCCCATTGTCGTGGGATGAAGTTGGTGACCGCCAGTTGTTTGGACCGGATCTGATTAAGGAGTCTAAAGAGAAAGTGAAATTGATTCGCGATAGGCTCAAGGTAGCTCAATCCAGGTAGAAAAGCTACGCAGATTCTGAACACAAGGAGACAGTTTACGAAGTCGGAGACCGAGTTTATCTTCAAGTATCTCCACTTCGAGGAGTTAAGCGCTTTGGAGTTAAGGGAAAGTTAGCGCCACGTTTTGTGGGACCATACAACGTTTTGAAGCGTATGTGAGAAGTTGCTTACAAGTTGGAGTTGCCTGAAAGATTGTCAGGAGTTCACGACGTGTTCCACATTTCCCAGTTGAAGGAGTGCCACGCAGAGATGGCTGATATACCGCTGAGAGATACAGTGCCACTGGAAGCGATTCAGTTGGACAGTGATTTGACCTATGAGCAAAAACCAGTTAAGATTCTTGAGTATGCCAGTCGAGTCACCCGCAGCAAGGTTATCAAGTTTTGCAAAGATCAGTGGAGCCACCACACGGAGGATGAAGCCACCTGTGAGCAAGAGGAAGAATTGCTGAAGGACCACCCTCACCTATTTTCTAGCCAACCCAAATCTCGAGGGCGAGATTCATCTTAAGGGGGGTAGGTTTGTAACATCCCAAATTTTCAATTTGGAATGTTATACACTAGATCATCATTTGCATATCATATTTTATTGCATTTTTTCCGATCCTAGAAAATTCTACGCAACTCAAGGTCCCTCGGAGAGAGTTGGGGATTTCGTTATTTTCATATTTGAGTTTCTCAAATTTTGCAAATAGGATCATTTGATTTTATTTATTTTATCTTCAATTATTTCTATTATAAATTTGAGAGAGGGAATAAAATGACTTTCCCAAAAATAAAGAAATATTGAGGATTTAATAAAAAATCAAATAAGATTTTATTTTGGTTTTATTTGCTATTTTATTTGAATTTAGGAAAAATGCGTGTTTTTCAAAATTGCATTTAGGCCCCAAATAAATGTTCATCATGTGCGGCTTGATTTTAGAAGCCGGGGAGAATTTATTTCAGGATTTTTGGAGTCTGTTTAGTATTCCTTTTTTTCTGAGCGTAACTATTTAAAAAAACGCGCAACCGACTTACCGGGCGGTGTCCGACCTGGACACCCGGCCCGGCCGGCTTTAAATAGCCGGGAGGCCCAACCGCCACCCCCCATCGAAACCCTAGCCGCCCCTAGCCCGCCGCCCGCGCCGCCGTCCGCCGCCGCTGCCCGCGCCGTTGCCTCCGCCGGATCCGCTGCCAAAGGTAGATCTTGCAGACGGTTTTTTTTAAAAACCGATCGGTTTTCCGTCGGTTCATTCGGTTTTTTAGTTCGTTTTATTATAGATCGGTTTTTCTGGTTTATTTATTTAGCGAGCGTTCGCCCGTTCGTTCATTTTAACGAACGCGTTCTTCGTTTAGATCTAGTTAATGAACGTTCGTTCGTTAACCTGTTCGTCGTTTTCTTTTTCTCGGATTAAATCCGCGATTTTTCTGATCGCGATTTCTGATCCGATTTTCGTTTTAGTTTAGCTTTTCGCTCGTTTGTCGGAATCAGGCGATTCAAGCACCTGGAGTTTCATCTCGAAACCCTCTTTCCGTTTAACCAACTCAAACAAGTTTTTGCCACTATAAAAATTGCCTTAGATCCAGAATAGTAAACATAGCTTGTTTCTTTTGCCGTTTGTCTTTCGTTGCTTCGTTCGATCTGATTCTTTTTGCTAACCGGAGTTCTTAAGTTGAACTTTCTGGTTAGATATCTTATTCGAGTTTTACCTGTACACTAGATGAATACTTATTGTATGCTTGTTTGTTTGTGATAGAGTACCCGGAGTGCGCCGCTTGCTACTTCGAATCGCTAGGTTTTGCGAATCATCAGCAAGGCAAGTAAGATTTTGATCATACCACTACCCAGTTTTATTGCATTAGATCAACCCTCACACTTTGCATGATTAAGATCTAATTAAATTGTGGGTTTGGGAAGTAGATGAGGTAGTACCTATTACCTGTTATTATCAAACCTTTGGGAGTTACTTCTATGTTGCTTATTATGCTATGCTATGCTAGTAGACGTGGATTGGGTGAGTGTATCCATGACAGATGTGAGATTGTTAAATTAATGGTTTATCTAAGGTGGCAACTTAAATACACATCTGGGTAGATTGAGGCACCTGGGTATTGCAGCGATTGCCTGTTTTCTTTTGGACCGCCACCCAGGCTCAAAGGGATCATGAGACTATTCATGCTAGAAACTTCCGTGTGCAGCCACAAGCTACTATGGGCTCTATCATAGTTGACTAAGTCGTGCGAACTCTTACAGTGGTAGACTAGTAGATGTAGGGGATGTAGGTGGCACGGTCTACCCGTTCGTAAGGTGCTACGCTTCTGAAAGACTATGTCTCGGTCATCCGTGAGTGTATAAACTAATCATGGTTAGCCATGTCCCCGTTTATGGACATCTTGAGTATCTATAACCTGGATTATCATGTGAATCTCATCATGTTACTCTAAAATAAATTTTGTTGGGTTTTGTTTAATGATGATGCTTAATTGGGATTGAGAATGCTGTCAACCATTCTCAATGTTTAACAACTACCATGATAGTTAAATAAAATTTATTCCTTTGCAGTAGGGAAAAATTGGCTTTACGCAAAACTGTAACCATAGAGCTTTCCACCAGCCAAATATGCATGTAGTATAGCCTTATTCTTCTATTACACTCTATGTGTTACCTTGCCAGCATATTCCATGTGCTGACCCATTTTGGGCTGCAACGTTAATGTTGCAGACTTTTGAGACGACGATTAAGGTACCTTTAGGTCATGGTTCTATACTCAGTGATGCTGTTGGAGTTGATGGACTCACTTATCTTCCAAGTCTTCCGCTGTTATCGTTATTAGATGGCCTTAAGCCATATTTATTGTAATAAGTTCTTTTTTGAGACACTCAATGTAATAAGTGTGTGATTGCTACTCTGTTATAAATCCTTCAAGTACTGTGTGGTGTCAGCATTACTGATCTAGGGATGACACCTGAGCACAGAGATTGGACCGTCTGAGGTCTGGTCGCTGCAGCTTACCATAATGATCATTTAGTTTATTGTTATTGCTTTCTTCATGACTTATACATGTTCCTATGACTATGAGATTATGCAACTCCCGAATACCGGCGGAACACTTAGTGTGCTATCAAATGTCACAACATAACTGGGTGATTATAAAGATGCTCTACAAGTGTCTCCGATGGTTGTCGTGGTATTCTCACGGGGGGTGCAAAACGACAGATGCCACAAGGTGGCTTTGTGTGAGGGCAAGACTTCTGCTGATAGGCCCGGGAGCGGGTATGCGAGTAGCACGCGGTAGTTTACCCAGGTTCGGGGCTCTCCGGAGAGATAATAACCCTACTCCTTCATGTCTGAGTATATCTGGTATCTATATCTGGTACATAATGCTCCTGGAGCTGTATTGGATTGAGAGTAGTAGCAGAGAGCTAGCTAGCTAGTGTGTATGGTGTGAGAGCCTTATGCTCGCGTGAGTGGCCTTGTGGGCGTAAGCATGTGTGCACACGTGAATGTGTGGATGGATGGATGGCTAGCTATATATAGTGGGAGCTAGCTTAGGATGTAAGCCATGTAGGCATGGGCAAGGCATGGTGGATGTTAAGCTTGTCCCCTGGGTCACTTCATAAATAGTGCCAAGGGACAAGTGACACTATACATGATGGCTGGGTGACACATGAACAGTGCTCAGGTACAATCGTCTCGTCAGTGTCTTGTCGGTGTCGGGTTGCAGTCGGTAGCCGGCTGGTTGGCGCAGTCGGCAGCCGGCTGGGCAGAGCAGTCGGACGGGGAGCCGGCAGGAGCGGCCTGAGCAGTCGGACTGAGTGGCTTTGCTAGCCTCGATGTCTTGAAACATCGTCTTGCCGTCTTCGGGGTATCCATCACCAATAACTCCGACAGTAGCCCTCGAGCCTCCGGGCAACTTGGCAAAGTTGGACAGAGGTTCCTTGGCAGGTGTTAATGTAGTCTCCGAGCCTCCGAGTGAGGAGGGGGGGGGGGTTCCCCACAGAAATGTTCATGCAAAAAGACAAAGTTAGTCCACGCAGATATATCAAATGTTTGCTTTTAACATTGCAAGTTTTATGCGGAGGGTGCCGACTCGGTTTCGTCCGAGCCCCCTTAATCTTTTTCGTGTTCCCTCCGCTTTTTGGCTGGTGCTCTTGCTTGCCGGACAGCCGCTCTGCGGTCTGTGGCTGAGAGTGGGCCGCGAAGTGGAGTGTACATTACTTAGAGTCTAGGAGCAGATTCAACCGAGTAGATACTTGTAAAGGAAACGGTCGGATCGCCAGAACCGTTTTTCTTCCCGGACGTTTTTCGCGTGGGTGGCCTCCACCGTTCACTCTTGCTAGCCGGACAGCTGGTCTGCGGTCTGTGACTAAGAGTGGGCCTTTGGTACCGCGCACACTATTAAGCTGTCTGCGGGAACTAACGTCTCAGGCCAAGCGGCCAGCCCCTGGGCCAACTCTGGTTGGCGCTGGGCCGAACAGTGATGCAACGGTTATAAAATGCGGAGATAGCCCCCGAGCATCGCTTGAGGTTATCCGTACTTTCACGGTGCCAAAATATGCGGGTGAGGAGCTCACATTGATTTTCGTGTAGTCGCGGTCGTCGAAGACAGCCGGCGTGACTCGGCGCTCGCGGAGCGCGTCGGCGCACCCGCTGGGTGAAGCCTTCGAGCCTCCGGGTGCTCGAGGGGGGTCCCGACCGGTCAGGCTCGACCGGCCAGGCGTCTTGTAGCGCCCTTTTTCTTCTTTTCTCTTCTGCCGGCTGCTGGCAGCCGGACAAAACTCTTCTTGTATCTACAATCTTCCGTGGGGGTGCGCCATCGCACCCACTGGGTGTAGCCTCCGAGATTTAGGCCGACTGCTGAGCAATTGGGTCGGATCTCCCGGCAACTACTTTGTCTTCTTCCTCGCGGGGGCGCATCAGCGCACTCGCTAGGTGTAGCCCCCGAGATTCGGGCCGACTGCTGAGCAGTCGGGCCGGATCTCCCGGCAACTACTTTGTCTTCTCTTTCTTCGCACGGGCGCATCAGCCCACCTGCTGGGTGTGTCGTCAGAGCAGGAGGCAGTCCAGCCGGCTTGGCACAGCCGGCAGCGCGGGTCACGACTGACCGTCCGAGTGGCGAAGCAGGCGGACGGACAGATATACATTTTTCTTTTCTTCTCTTTGTCCCAGCCGACCTTATTCTTTGTGTTTTTTAGCAGTCGGCCACTCTTTCTCAGCCGATAGCTCTTTCTTTTGCTTTGAGTAGCGGGCCCCAATGCTTTTTCCCAGCCGACAACGTTGACTTTTCTAGCCGGGCCTCGGGCAGCCGTCTCTTTTCTTTCTTTTTCTCTTTCTATCCCCGCATGAGCAGTCGGCCTCCTCTAATCCACGCGGGCAGCCGACCACCCCTCGCAGCAGCCGACAGGAAAAAGCGCAAGGCGCAGCCGGCCGCGGAGCGCAGCCGGAGCTGGCAGAGCCGGCTGCGGGGCAGAAGGCGGACCGAACGGAGGGAGCCGGGCAGGGCCGGAGATGGCGGGCGTGCGGCCGTCGGGCGAGAGGCGAGGCCGGGTCGGCTACGGCCAGCCGGCGCGGGCGCGCGGCGCTGGAGTCGTCGGAGGGATCCGGGCGGGGCCGAAGATGGGGAGGAGCTCAAGCTCCTGGGCACCGCGGGAGGTGCGGACGGGCGGAGCTGGCCGGAGTCGCGGGCAGGCGCGTGACCGGCTGGCGGCGAGTCGGCAGTGAGGACACGGCAGCGGGACGGGCGCAGGTCGAAGCCGCGCGTGCTCGTGGCCGAGCTGGCGCGGGGAGGCGGCGGGGAGCCGTAGCCGACGCAACGGGCGACGCGGCAGCGTGGTTGGGGGAGGCGGCGACGGGCGGAGCCGACCCGTGGTAGCCGGCGACGGGCGGAGGAGCATCTGGCGCGGGGGAGGCCGGCGTACGGGAGGTCAGCTCCCGGTGACCCGACGAACGGGCATGGGACTGGCGCAGGCGGAGTGCAGACGTCCTACAGCAACGCGGGCGCGCGCCTGGGCGGGGGGCTGGATGCGAGCGCGGCCGGGGAGCCGGCCGGCCTGCAGGGCGAGGCAGACGCTGGCGCAGCAGTGCGGAGCGGACCCGGTGGAGCTGCGGCAGGCGATGGCCACGAGCGGGCGAAGAGCAGCGCCAGCGCGAGGAGCGCGACGACGGCCACGCGCGGGGAGGCGCTTTATCTCTGGATCATCGGGGATTATTTGAGTGATGCACATGCAATATCCGTCTTTGCCTCTGGCCAGTGTACGGGTAGTGTTTGACCACGCTTTGACTAGCATCTAGCTACTTAGCTAGCATGTATAGGCGAAATATGGAGCAAAAGCACATTCCGGCCAAAGAAAGGCGCAGCGCGGAGAGGAGCAAACGCGAGCGGTGCGTGGATGGATGCGGCCGACCGAAATGAGGCCCCGCGCACGGTGTGCGCGCAGAAGGACGGACAGCCGACGTCACAACGGCGGTGATGATGAGGCCGAGGCCGACGGCGAGGATGCGCCGTCCCCTGCGGCCACTCCGGGGGCGGGTCGAAGTCGAGCCCCCGAGCGCTACCGGAGAGACGACGCGACGACGCGGCGGAGGCGATGAAGAGAAAAGGGTCCCGCTCGGACTGCGAAACCAGCAGCAGAGTGGTAGAATAGTACCGCCCCACGATGGGCGCCAACTGTCGTGGTATTCTCATGGGAGGTGCAAGATGACAGATGCCACAAGGTGGCTTCTAGTGAGGGAAAGACTGCTGCTGATAGGCCCGGGAGCGGGTATTCGAGTAGCACGTGGTAGTTTCACTAGTAGAAAAAGGGTCAAATGTGAAGCACATTAGTGCCGGTTCCAACGGCTAGGCGGGCGGGCATCATTAGTACCGGTTCGTGGGCAACCTTTAGTACCGGTTCATGCCACGAACCGGTACAATGAGGCCAGTGCGGCTGTGGTCAGGCTGGGGCCCCCACGAAGACCTTTAGTACCGGTTCATGGCATGAACCGGTACTAGAGTTTCTTAGTAAGCTGATTTTTAGTCCCACCTCGCCAAGAGAGAGGCAGTATGAGCGGTTTATAAGCCGTGAGTGCAGAGACAATGACGAAGAGGCGCAATGCTCACCTGCATGTTGATTAGCTTCAAACCTTTCGGAATAGCATAGATTGCACTGAGCTATGTGCAGTGCAGTCTACACTATTCCGAAAGGCTTGAAGCAAATTAACCAGTATTGCACCTCTTTTTTATTTTTAATAACTTATTTGAACTCCGGACTTCTTGTGTTCCGTATGCAGCATTCAAAGCGACGTCATCAACTTCCAACATGTTCTGACATTATTTGTTGTTTTTCAGTCATTTACCGAATTGTTTAAAGAGCTAAATGACCGTGAAATTGAAAATCTCTACAAAATGAACTGTGAAAATGTTGAAATTTAGCATGGTATCATCATTTCACCCGCATAGCATGTGTGAAAGAGTAGAGAGGGTCACGACAAAAACTGGACGCACTTCGTGTACAAACTGGACAATCTCTTTCGGAGTACCAGGGTTTCGGACGAGAACTCATCTGTTACATGGGGCACTTCAATGTTTTTTAAACTTATTTGAACTCCGGACTTCTTTTGTGTTCAGTATGCGGCAGTCAAAGCAACGTCATCGATTTCCAACATGTTCTGACATCATTTGTTTTTCAGTCATTTACCGAATTGTTTAAAGAGCTAAATGACCGTGAAATTGAAAATCACTACAAAATGAACTGTGAAAATGTTGAAACTTGGCATGGTATCATCATTTCACCTGCATAGCATGTGCGAAAGAGTATAGAGGGTCACGACAAAAACTGGACGCACTTCGTGTATAAACTGGACAATCTCTTTCGGAGTATCAGGGTTTCGAACGAGAACTCATCTGTTACACGGGCACTTCAATGTTTTTTAAACTTATTTGAACTCCGAACTTCTTTTGTGTTCAGTATGCAACATTCAAAGCGACGTCATCAATTTCCAACATGTTCTGACATCATTTGTTGTTTTTCGGTCATTTACCTAATTGTTAGAGAGCTAAACGACCCTGAAATTGAAAATCACTACAAAATGAACTCTGAAAATGTTGAAACTTGGCATGGTATCATCATTTCACCCGCATAGCATGTGCGAAAGAGTAGAGAGGGTTACAAAGAAACTAAATACAGAAAAAAACTACTCAGAAATAAATAGAAGAAAATAAATAAAGTAGAAAAGAAAAAAACTATATAAAAAATACTCAAAAATAAATAGAAGAAAATAAATAATGCAGAAAAGAAAAAACTATATAAAAATATTACTCAAAATAAATAGAAGAAAATAAATAATGCAAAAAAGAAAAAACTATATAAAAAATTTGTTGGGGCGCTGCCCAGTGGGCCTGCCAGACCTAGGGTGTGCAAATGCAGGCCCAGAAGGGCCAGCAGGCTCACAGGGCAGCGCGCCATAGTTAGGCCCAGAAGCCTGCTATATAGAGAAGTTCGAAGGAGCAGCCGCGGCTGGGTTTATAAACCAGTGCGACTGCCCTTCGCTCGGCGAGGTGGGACTAAACATTGTGCACCGCCGGTGGCAGCACACAACCATTAGTACCGGTTGGTGGCTCCAACCGGTACTAATGATTGGGCCTTTAGTACCGGTTCGCTGCACGAACCAGTACTAAAGGGGCCGTTTCCCGCCCCTTGGCCTGGCGAAAATTGGCCTTTAGTACCGGTTGGTAGCTCCAACCGGTACTAAAGACCCCTCCTATATATATGGCACTTACGAAAAATTCAGTTTCATCGACCACCACTTCTTCTCGATCCAACTTCTTTGCACGACATCATTGCCGTCGCCGCGCCCGCCGCCCATCGTGTGCCGCCCTCGCAGGCCCGCCGCCCCTGCCGTTCGTCGTCGCCGTCACCGCCGTCGGCCCCGCCGCCCGTCGCCGCCACCTCGCCCACCGCCCGTCCCCGTTGCATCGCCCGCCGCCGCCCCCCGCTCGTACACACACACATACACACACACACACAGACAGACACACACACACACATACACACACACACACATAGACAGACAGACACACACACACACACATTGTTTTTACTTATTTTCTATTTTCTATTGTTTAGATTAATGTTAGATAAATTACGTAGATAATAATGTTAGAATGTTAATGTTAGATGAATTATATGGAAAAGATGTTAAATATTAATGTCAATTTTAGATGAATTAGCTAGATATTAATTAGGTATATATATGAGATTTGAACTAGTTGAATTAAAATAACCAGTTTATTTTTAGTAAGAAAATTTAGGTATATGAGATTTGATGATTTAATCAAAATATTACTATATAGAACTACCTACTTTATTTTAGTAAGAAATTAATAGAACTAGTTTATTTTTAGTAAATGCTTAGCTGAATTAATAGAACTAGTTTATTTAGTTGAATTAATAGAACTAGTAAGTGTTTAATGTTTCACCTATATATGAACATATGTTAGATATTAATGTCAAATGTTAGATGAATTAGATATAAATTATATGTTAGATATATATTTAATTTACTTATATGAGATTTCATTATCTAATTAACATTTTATTATATAGAACTAGCTACCTTATTTTTAGTAAGAAAATTAATAGAACTAGTTTAGTTGAATTAGTTGAACTAGTTAGTTGAATTAGTTCAATTAATTAGGTATATTTTTAGTAATTGCTTAGTTGAATTAGTTCAATTAATTAGTTGAACTAGTTGAATTAACAGAATTAGTTGAATTAATAGAACTAATAAGTGTTTAATGTTTCACCTATGAACATAGGAATGTCGTTTGACGACGAACACGATTTCATTATGTGCGAATACTGTGAAGACCAGCGCGGCCTGTGTGGCAGAAATTTTCTAGTTGATGATAGACGCTTCAGCATCAAGCTGGATGAGAACTTCGAAGTGGATATAGTAAGTCACAACGACGAGTCTTTTTTCGTAATTAAGCATGACTTATGCTTTATTTGCTTCAACTTTTAAGTTTAATTTTTCACTATTCTACTAGCGTATCCCCTGCCATGCAAGAATTTTTGTCTTGGATAAGATAGGCTTCAGTCCTAACGAAACTATGGAGGTAAAAAGAGTTTACTTGAAGACCGAGCATGGTTATACCTTGAACGTCAAATTATACAATGCAGACACATACACCTATTTTGAATGCAAAACTTGGCAAGCACTATGCAAGGCTTATGCATTTGAGCTTGATATGGTTATCACCTTTGATATTCGTCCAGAAGATGATATTGAAGGTAATAGAGACATCTGGGTCGATGTGCAGACGCCTCCAGTTCTATCATTATGTGAGTTTCTCAACCATATTTATGTCTTTGATATGAGATTATTTGAACCAGTTGAATAATTAATAGATCTTAATTTATATTGACAGCTTACTTTCAATCAAGCAAACATGTCCGGCGCTTGGTAGACAGGACCGTCCACTGTCCCGGGGCTGAACTAAACTGCGAGGAGACAAGTCATTATGTTTCATGGCTTGAGGATCTTGATGCTGTCAAGACAAATTTCTTTCCTGCACTTAGAAATGTTAGTACTCAAAACGTGCGACCAATAGTGTTCGTACTGAACTACGGTCACATATATTTAGGAAAGATGGTAAGATTTCTACTATTTCTCCTCAGTGCATCTTTTGCATACATTATTTTTTAAGATAAACTTCATTGCTAAGTATGTTACTATACGATGTTCTTCAACAGGGACTCCCAATGAATGTTGTGCCTGATTGGATCAAGACTAAAGGTACCATGAATATTGTTAGCTTACGGCCAAGATATCCTACAATGCACTTTAGTGCATTCATGATTTCTAATAGCAAGTAATGCTTAATAGTAAAAGATTGGATCAAAATTGTGAATGATCACAGAGAAGTACTAGGGGGCAACAATCAGAAGCGCAACCCACAATTAGGAGACAGGTTCATCTGCATGCTCCAATATGATGAATCAGCAAAGCTATACATGTTCTATGCTATTTTACCTGAGAGAGAGCAGCAGGAGTGATTAATTAGCTAGTTCATGCTCTTAGTACTTGTCCTCTCATGTCCGTGTTCTTCGTCCTGAACTTAATCTCAAAGAGTGATTTGCTTTTGTGGTGTTATGAACGCTTATAATATCATTACCATGTTGAACTCGATGATATCTTTGCTATGAAAACTGTTGTTGGTGATGATATATATGATGCAAGAGTTCTTATATTAATATGATGATGATGATGATGAGTTATTATATCATTTATGAAAGAAACTGCATATTAGTTTCAACTGGATGGATTCTAGCTAAGTGATCAAGTATATGCCATATCCATATTACCTCGATCACTTAATTAGGTGATCAAGTATATATAATATGGATATGACATATACTTGATGACTTAGCTAGAATCCACGCATCCAGTCAAACTAATCTGCGGTACATTCACCTAATGATTTAACAACTCATTATAATGTAAAACAATCACTAAATTAAATTGAAAACACAAAATTAAAGTAAAATAAAAAATAAAACCAAAACACACCCAAACATTTAGTACCGGTTGGTGTTACCAACCGGTACTAATGTTACTAATGTCCCACGTGGTTGCCCTTTAGCACCGGTTCGTGCTGAACCGATACTAAAGGGGGGGCCTTTAGTGCCCACAATTTAGTGCCGGTTACCGAACCGGCACTAAAGGGCCTTACGAACCGGTGCTATTGCCCGGTTCTGCACTAGTGTTTACCTAGGTTCGGGGCTCTCCGGAGAGATAATACCCCTACTCCTGCATGTCTGAGTATATCTGGTGTATATCGGGTACAGAATGCTCCTGGAGCTGTATTGGACTGAGAGTAGTAGCAGAGAGCTAGCTAGCTAGTGTGTATGGCGTGAGAGCCTTATGCTCGCGTGAGTGGCCTTGTGGCCGTGAGCATGTGTGCACACGTGAATGTGTGGATGGATGGATGGCTAGCTATATATAGTGGGAGCTAGCTTAGGATGTAAGCCATGTAGGCATGGGCAAGGCATTGTGGATGTCAAGCTTGTCCCCTGGCTCACTTCATAAATAGTGCAAGGGGACAAGTGACACTATACATGATGGCGGGGGTGACACGTGAACAGTGCTCAGGTACAACCGTCTCGTCGGTGTCGGGTTGCAGTCGGCAACCGGCTGGTTGGCGCAGTCGGCAACCGGCTAGGCAGAGCAGTCCGATGGGGAGCCGACAGGAGCGGCTTGAGCAGTCGGACTGAGGGGCTTTGCTAGCCCCGATGTCTTGAAATATCGTCTTGCCGTCTTCGGGGTATCCGTTGCCAATAACTCTGACAATGGTGTTTGTTGGGTTGGCATAGATCGAGATTAGGATTTGTCACTTCGTGTATCGGAGAGGTATCTCTGGGCCCTCTCGGTAATGCTCATCACTATAAGCCTTGCAAGCAATGTGACTAATGAGTTAGTTGCGGGATGAAGTATTACGGAATGAGTAAAGAGACTTGCCGATAATGAGATTGAACTAGGTATTGAGATACCGACGATTGAATCTCGGGCAAGTAACATACCGATGACAAAGGGAAGAACGCATGTTGTTATGCGGTTTGACCGATAAAGATCTTCGTAGAATATGTAGGAACCAATATGAGCATCCAGGTTCCACTATTGGTTATTGACCGGAGATGAGTCTCGGTCATGTCTACATAGTTCTTGAACCCGTAGGGTCCGCACGCTTAACGTTCGGTGACGATTGGTGTTATGAGATTATGTGTTTTGATGTACTAAAGATAGTTCGGAGTCCCGAATAGGATCACGGACATGACTAGGTGTCTCGAAATGGTCGAGACATAAAGATTGATATATTGGATGGCTATATTCGGACACCGGAAGTGTTCCGGGTGATTTCGGAGAAAACCGGAGTGCCGAAGGGTTACCGGAACCCCCCAGGGAACTAGTGGGCCTAGATGGGCCTCAGTGGAGAGAGAGAGAGAGGGGCTGCTAGGGCAGGCCACGCACCCCTCCCCCTTGAGTCCGAATTGGACAAGGAGGGGGGGTGGTGCCCCCTTCCTTCCCCTCTCCCACTCCTTCCTTCCCCCTCCTAGTAGGACTAGGAAAGGAGGAATCCTACTCCTACTAGGAGGAGGATTCCTCCCCTCCTTGGCGCGCCCTAGGGCCGGCCGGCCTCCCCCTTGCTCCTTTATATACGGGGGCAGGGGAGCACCCTAGAACAGACAACAAACAATTGTCTTAGCTGTGTGCGGTGCCCCCTCCACCATAATTCACCTCAGTCATATCGTCGTAGTGCTTAGGCGAAGCCCTGCGCTGGCAACTTCATCATCACCGTCATCATGACGTCTTGCTGACGAAGCTCTCCCTCGACACTCAGTTGGATCGATAGTTTGTGGGACGTCACCGAGCCGAACGTGTGCAGATCGCGGAGGTGCCGTACTTCTGGTAGTAGGATCGGTCGGATCGTGAAGACATACGACTACATCAACCACGTTGTCATAATGCTTCCGCTTACAGTCTACTAGGGTACATGGACAACACTCTTCCCCTCTCGTTGCTTTGCATCACCATGATAGATCTTGCATGTGCGTAGGAATTTTTTTGAAGTTACTGTGTTCCCCAACAAGTAGTTTATCACAGAAATCAGTTCCAGCGATTCCTATACCAGTAAGTGAGGAAGCTAATGATGATGATCATGAAACTTCTGATCAAGTTACTACCGAACCTCGTAGGTCAACCAGAGTAAGATCCGCACCAGAGTGGTACGGTAATCTTGTTCTGGAAGT
The DNA here is from genome assembly GCF_018294505.1 of Triticum aestivum. Classification (NCBI taxonomy): domain Eukaryota; kingdom Viridiplantae; phylum Streptophyta; class Magnoliopsida; order Poales; family Poaceae; genus Triticum; species Triticum aestivum. The sequence goes on from NC_057794.1 coordinate 456,436,103, forward strand.
TATGATCATGACGAACCTACGAACTATGAGGACCATGATGATGATGATGATGACCATGACGAACCTACGAACTATGAGGAAGCGATGATGAGCCCAGATTCCACAAAAGGGCTTGAGGCCATGAAATCTGAGATGGGATCCATGTATGAGAACAAAGTGTGGACTTTAGTTGACTTGCCCGATGATCGGCAAGCCATAGAGAATAAATGGATCTTCAAGAAGAAGACTGATGCTTACGGTAATATTACTGTCTACAGAGCTCGAATTGTCGCAAAAGGTTTTCGACAAGTTCAAGGTGTTTACTACGATGAGATTTTCTCACTCGTATCGATGCTTAAAAGTCTGTCCAAATCATGTTACAGTTGCCGCATTTTATGAAATCTGGCAAATGGATATCAAAACTACATTCCTTAATGGATTTATTAAAGAAGAGTTGTATATGATGCAACCAGAAGGTTTTGTCAATCCTAAATGTGTTAGCGAAGTGTGCAAACTCTAGCGATCCATCTATGGACTGGTGCAAGCATCTCAGAGTTGGAATATACACTTTGATGAGTTGATCAAAGCATATAGTTTTCTAAAGATTTTGGAGAAGCCTGTATTTACAAGAAAGTGAGTGGGAGCTATGTAGGATTTCTGATATTATATGTGGATGACATATTGTTGATCGGAAATGATACTGAATTTCTGGATAGCATAAAAGGATACTTGAATAAGAATTTTTTAAAGAAATACCTCGGTAAAACTGCTTACATATTGGGCATCAAGATGTATAGAAATAGATCAAGACGCTTGACAAAATTTTCAATGAGTACATACCTTGACAAGTTTTTGAAGTAGTTCAATGGAACAGTCAAAGAAGGAGTTCTTGACTGTGTTGCAAGGTGTGAAGTTGAGTAAAGACTCAAAACACGACCACGGCAGAAAATAGAAAGAGAATGAAAAAGTCATTCCCTATGCCTTAGTCATAGGTTTTATAAAGTATGCTATGTTGTGTACCGGACCTATTGTATACCTTAGCATGATTTTGGCAAGGGAGTACAATAGTGATCTAGGAGTAGATCACTGGACAACAGTCAAATTTATCCTTAGAGGACTAAGGAAATATTTCTCGGTTATGGAGGTGATAAAAGAGTTCGTTGTAAAGAGTTACGTCGATGCAAGATTTTGACACCGATCTATATGACTCTAAGTCTCGATCTAGATACATATTGAAAGTGGGAGAAATTAGGTAGAGTATCTCTGTGCAGAGTATTGTAGACATAGAAATTTGTAAAATACATACGGATCAAAATGTTGCAGACCCGTAGACTAAACTTCACTCACAAGCAAAACATGACCACTCTTTGGGTGTTAGTCACATAGCGATGTGAACAAGATTATTGACTCTAGTAAACCCATTGGGTATTAGTCACATGAAGATGTGAACTAATCACATAAAAATGTGAACTATTGGTGTGAAATCACATGCCGATGTGAACTAGATTTTTGACTCTAGTGCAAGTGTGAGACTGAAGGAAATATGCCCTAGAGGAAATAATAAAGTTGTTATTTATATTTCCTCATATCATGATAAATGTTTATTATTCATGCTAGAATTGTATTAACCGGAAATTTAGTACATGTGTGAATACATAGACAGACAGAGTGTCACTAGTATGCCTCTACTTGACTAGCTCGTTAATCAAAGATGGTTAAGTTTCCTAGCCATGGACAAAGAGTTGTCATTTGATGAAAGGGATCACATCATTAGAGAATGATGTGATTGACTTGACCCATCCGTTAGCTTAGCACGATGATCGTTTAGTTTACTGCTATTGCTTTCTCCATAACTTATACATGTTCCTATGACTATGAGATTATGTAACTCCCGAATACCGAAGGAACACTTAGTGTGCTATCAAATGTCACAACGTAACTGGGTGACTATAAAGATGCTCTACAGGTGTCTCTGATGGTGTTTGTTGAGTTGGCATAGATCGAGATTAAGATTTGTCACTTTGTGTATCGGAGAGGTATCTCTGGGCCCTCTCGGTAATGCACATCACTATAAGCCTTGCAAGCAATGTGACTAATGAGTTAGTTACGAGATGTTGCATTATGGAACATGTAAAGAGACTTCCGGTAACAAGATTGAACTAGGTATTGAGATACCGAAGATCGAATCTCGGGCAAGTAACATACCGATGACAAAGGGAACAACGTATGCTGTTATTCAGTTTGACCGATAAAATCTTCGTAGAATATGTAGGAACCAATATGAGCATCTAGGTTCCTCTATTGGTTATTGACCGGAGATGAGTCTCGGTCATGTCTACATAGTTCTCAGACCCGTAGGGTCCGCATGCTTAACGTTCGATGATGATCGGTATTATGAGTTTATGTGTTTTGATATAATGAAGGTAGTTCGGAGTTCCGGATGTGATCACGGACATGACGAGGAGTCTTGAAATGGTTGAGACATAAAGATTGATATATTGGACGGCTATATTAGGACACCGGAAGTGTTCCGGGTGGTTTCAGATAAAACCGGAGTGCCGGAGGGTTACCGGAACCCCTCTGGGGAACTAATGGGCCTAGATGGGCCTTTGTGGAGAGAGAGATGGACGGCCAGGGTAGGCCGCACGCCCCTCCCCCTTGAGTCCGAATTGGACTAGGAGGGGGGCGGCGCCCCCCTTTTCCTTTCCCTCTCCCACTTCTTCATTCCCCCTCCTAGTAGGACTAGGAAAGGATGAATCCTACTCCTACTAGGAGGAGGATTCCTCCCCTCCTTGGGCGCCCCAAGGGCCGGCCGGCCTCCCCCCTTGCTCCTTTATATACGGGGGCCGGGGGCGCCCTAGGACACACATGTTGATCTCTTAGCCGTGTGCGGTGCCCCCCTCCATAGATTTCCACCTCGGTCATATCGTTGCAGTGCTTAGGCGAAGCCCCGCGCCGGTAGCTTCATCATCACCGTCGTCACACCGTCGTGCTGACGAAACTCTCCCTCGACACTCAGCTGGATCTGGAGTTCGTAGGATGTCACCGAGCTAAACATATGCAGATCGCGGAGGTGCCGTACCTTCGGTGCTAAGATCGGTCGGATCATGAATATGTACGACTACATCAATCGCATTGTCATAACGCTTCCTTTTACGGTCTATGAGGGTACGTGGACAACACTCTTCCCCTCTCGTTGCTATGCATCACCTAGATAGATCTTGCGTGTGCGTAGGATTTTTTTTTAAATTACTGTGTTCCCCAACAAATTTTGTCTTGGAATGGGGTAGAGCATGGAGAACGTACTCACTCTACACATACTCGGGTGGGATTAGGACCTATCTTTACCTATTAGCGTGTAGGTTGCATGGACGTAATAAAATTGACAAACTAGATTAACTGATGAATGTACATGCTAAATTATATCTCTTGTGTGTCCAGTAGCTAGGCAACATGAGTGATCGTGCATGGATGTACACCGGTCACATTAGTCAGAAAGACATGACCAATGAATGGTTAACAAAAACCAACGGGTTTGTGAGAGCCGCATTTGCAAATGTCCAGAAAAAAACCTGGTGCCCCTCTGCTAGGTGCGGCAACTTTCAGAAGAGGACAGAGGATGAAATGGGTAAATACCTACAAAAGTGGGGTTTTACGGCCGATTATATAGTGTGGACATTTCATGGTCAGTCTGCCTAACGTGCCAAAGCTGAGGTGGTTCATCGTCGCACCGACGAGCATGGTACCGGGATCAAAGACATGGTGCAAGACTTTGATGATGCTTGGGATTGGGACGATGAGAGAGGAATCTGCAAAGGCCTTTAATGAAACATTGGAGTCTTCAAAACTTCCTCTCCACGAGCACACTAAGATTTGTCAGCTGGATGCCATCTCACAAGTAATGGCTCTGAAGGCTCAATTCAACTTGGGCAGAGAATGCTACACGCGATGATGACAGTATTTGGACGCTTTTTACCCAAAGGCCATGTAATGACTGCAAACGTGTACCAGTCGGACAAAATCCTCCGTGCACTTAGGATGCCCTATGAGAAGATAGATGCCTGTGAGAAAGGATGTGCCTTATTTAGGCTTGAGTATGTAGACTTGAACTATTGTCCCATTTGCAAGTCTTCCAGGTATGTTGTGGTAGACAACGGTATGGGTGAGAAGAGGCAGACCAAAATCCCCATTAATGTTCTTCGGTATATGCCAATTGTACCAAAGACTTCAACGTCTTTTGATGGTCGAAGAGACGGCCAGAAAGATGACATGGCACAAAATGGGCAAAAGAACTGAACTAGATGCGGATGGGAATCAGATGATGGTACACACATCGGATGGTTCTGCGTGGAAGCACTTCGATGCATTACATGAGAAAAAAGCGGAAGATCCAAGGCATCCTCGAGTCACTATCAACATGGATGGGTTCAATGTGTTTGGTCTGACGGCAACCCAATACACTTGCTGCCATGTATTTGTCATTCCACTCAATCCCCCCGGACAAATTATGCAAAGAAAGAACATTTTCCTGATGTTGATAATTTCAGGGCCCAACTATCCGGGGAAGAATATGAATGTTTACATCCAGCCACTTAAGGATGAATTGCAAAAGCTTGGGATAATGGGTTCAAGACATACGATGCTGCTAGCAAACAAACTTCATAATGCGTGTCTGGTACATGCACTCGATGCATGACTTGCTGGTGTATGCGCTATTCGTTGGCTGGTGTGTGCATGGAAGGTTCCCATGCCCCACATGCAAGGCAGCTCTTCAGTTTCGTTGGCTACAAGCTGGTCGCAAGTTTTCTTACTTCGACTTGCATAGACAGTTCTTGGATCCTCGCCATAAGTTCAGAAAAGACAAGAATAACTTCATCAAAGGTAGAGTTGTCAAAAACTCTACACCACCTGCGTTGATAGGCCAACAGACCCTGGATCATTCAAATGCTCTCGAGCCTGATCCAGAGCATCCAGGGTATTTCAAGGGGTATAATTTGGAACACGCCTGGACTCACAAGACATGCTTGTGGGATCTGCCTTACTTCAAAGACCTCCTTTTCCCACACAACATCGACGTGATGCACACTGAAAAGAATATTGCCGAGGCCCTTTTTGGTACATTGTTTGGCATAGAGGGGAATTCAAAGGATAATCCTAAGGCTAGAGTCGGTCAGGAGGCTCTATTGAATAGACAACTACAAAACATGCAAGAACCGAAAGGAAAGCAGAACTGGACGAAGCCAAAGGTATGGCTCAATCTTGGAAGGCCAGCTATGAGGGAAATTATCTTCTCGGTGAAAATGCACTAGATGTTCCCCGATGGGTATGCATCCACTCTAAAGAGGGGAGCGAGTCTTGAAAAATTGAAAATATCTGGTCTCAAGAGTCATGATTGGCACATTGTTGGGGAACATAGTAATTCAAAAAAATTCCTAGGATCACACAAGATCTAACTAGGAGATGCATAGCAATGAGAGGGGAGAGTGTGTCCACGTACCCTCGTAGACCAAAAGCGGAAGCGTTTAGTAACGCGGTTGATGTAGTCGAACGTGTTCACGATCCAGCCGATGCAAGTACCGAACGTACGGCACCTCCGTGTTCAGTACACGTTCAGCAGGATGATGTCCCTCGAGACTCTTGATCCAGTGGAGGGATGAGGGAGAGTTCCGTCAGCACGACGACATGGTAACGGTGATGATGAAGTTACCGGTGTAGGGCTTCACCTAAGCACTACGACGATATGACCGAGGTGTTAAAATGTGGAGGGGGGCACCGCACACGGGTAAGAGATTGTTATGTTGTGCTTTGGGGTGCCCCCTGCCCACGTATATAAAGGAGGCGGGAGGAGGAGGCTGGCCAAGGGGGAGGTGCTCCAAGGGGGGGAGTCCTAGTAGGACTCCAAACCTAGTAGGATTCGGCCCCCCTTTCCTTCCAACAGAGAGGGGGAAAGTAAGGAGGGAAAAGGAAAGAGGGGGGTCGCGCCCCTCCCCTTGTCCAATTCGGATTGGGGCAAGGGGGCGCGCCCCACCTCCTGCGGCCTACCTCTTCTCCTCCACTATGGCCCATTAGGCCCAATAACTTTCCCAGGGGGTTCCGGTAGCCTCCCGGTACCCCAAAAAATCCCCGAACCTTATCGGAACTATTCCGGTATCTGTATATAACCTTCCAATATGTCAATCTTTACCTCTCTACCATTTTGAGACTCCTTGTCATGTCCGTGATCTCATCCGGGACTCCGAACAAACTTCGGTCATCAAATCACATAACTCATAATATAAATCGTCATTGAACGTTAAGCGTGCGGACCCTACGGGTTCGAGAACTATGTAGACATGGCTGAGACACATCTCCGGTAAATAACTAATAGCAGAACCTGGACACATCTTCGGTCTTTATTGATGAAACTGCATAACAACATACGTTATTCCCTTTGTCAACGGTATGTTACTTGCCCAAGATTCGATCGCCAGTATCATCATACCTAGTTCAATCTCGTTACCGGCAAGTCTCTTTACTCATTCTGTAATGCATCATCTCATAACTAACTCATTAGTCACATTGCTTGCAAGGCTTATAGTGATGTGCATTACCGAGAGGGCCCAGCGATACCTCTTCCATACTCGGATTGACAAATCCTAATCTCGATATATGCCAACTCAACAAACACCTTTCGAGACACCTGTAGAGCATCATTATAATCACCCAGTTACATTGTGACGTTTGATAGCACACAAGTTGTTCCTCCGGTATTCGGGAGTTGCATAATCTCATAGTCAGAGGAATATGTATAAGTCATGAAGAAAGCAATAGCAATAAAACTAAACGATCATTATGCTAAGTTAACTAATGGGTCTTGTCCATCACATCATTCTCTAATGATGTGATCCCATTCATCAATGACAACACATGTCTATGGTCAGGAAACTTAACCATCTTTGATTAATGAGCTAGTCTAGTAGAGGCATACTAGGGACACTTTGTTTGTCTATGTATTCACACATGTACTAAGTTATGGTTAATACAATTCTAGCATGAATAATAAACATTTATAATGATATAAGGAAATATAAATAACAACTTTATTATTGCCTCTAGGGCATATTTCCTTCAGCCTCCCACTTGCACTAGAGTCAATAATATAGATTACATAGTAATGATTCTAACACCCATGCATGGAGTCTTGGTGCTGATCACATTTTGCTCATGAGAGAGGCTTGGTCAACGGGTCTGCAACATTCAGATCCGTATGTATCTTGCAAATCTCTATGTCTCCCTCCTTGACTTGATCGTGGATGGAATTGAAGCATCTCTTGATGTGTTTGGTTCTCTTGTGAAATCTGGATTCCTTCGCCGAGGCAATTGCTCCAGTATTGTCACAAAAGATTTTCATTGGACCCAATGCACTAGGTATGACACCTAGATTAGATATGAACTCCTTCATCCAGACTCCTTCATTTGCTGTTTTCGAAGCAGCTATGTACTCTGCTTCACACGTGGATCCCGCCACGACGCTCTGCTTGGAACTGCACCAACTGATAGCTCCACCATTCAATATAAATATGTATCCGGTTTGTGACTTAGAGTCATCTGGATCAGTGTTAAAGCTTGCATCGACGTAACCATTTACGACAAGCTCTTTGTCACCTCCATAAACGAGAAACATATTGTCGGTGTCAAAACCGGCAGATCTCGGGTAGGGGGTCCCGAACTGTGCGTCAAGGCCGGATGGTAACAGGAGATAAGGGACAAGATGTTTTTTACCCAGGTTCGGGCCCTCCCGATGGAGGTAATACCCTACTCCTGCTTGATTAATATTGATGATATGGGTAGTACAAGATTAGATCTACCACGAGATCAAGGAGGCTAAACCCTAGAAGCTAGCCTATGGTATGATTGTTGTGTATGGAGTTGATTGCCTACGGACTACAACCCTCCGGTTTATATAGACACCGGATAGGGTTAGGGTTACATAGAGACGGTTACAATGGTAGGAGATCTTGAATATCCGCATCGCCAAGCTTGCCTTCCACGCCAAGGAAAGTCCCATCCGGACACGGGACGAAGTCTTCAATCTTGTATCTTCATAGTCCAGGAGTCCGGCTAAAGGTATAGTCCAGCTACCCGAACACCCCCTAATCCAGGACTCCCTCAGTAGCCCCCGAACCAGGCTTCAATGACGATGAGTCCGGCGCGCAGATTGTTCGGCATTGCAAGGCGGGTTCCTCTCCAAATCTTGTGTACCTGTAGGAATAATGTCCGATTTTTGTAATGTAGTGCTCCTCGGCTTCCACGCCCAATAATGGCCGTCTTCCACGTGTTCAAACGAATGCGAAAAGCCGGGGTGTTTTTACATCCACACCCCTAGCCGTATAAACGAGCCGCCTATTTAACGGGATGGGGATTTAGGTCCAAACCACATCTTCTCCTTTCCGCGAGTTATCATCAGAGCGCTTCCAGCAAAGGTCCATTCCAACATGACCAGCCGTCGCAGCTCCTCCCCTCGCCCCTCCGGTCCCAAACCCGGGGACTGGGAGAGTTGCACCATCCCGCATAGCGAGTTAGCGTCACTTCAGGCCAAGGGATTTCTCCCTCAGGCATACATGGTCCCGGTCCGAGCCGGTCTCGCCACCTATAATGGCGGAAAACAAGCGGAGAGCACCCCCAATCCTTCTAAAGGAGAGCGGGTGTGCCTCGTCCCCTATCTAATAAGGGGACTGGGATTTCCAATTCACCCATTTCTCCGCGGGCTTCTGGAGTTCTACGGCCTCCAGCTGCACAACCTCACGCCCGCCTCCGTATTGCATATTGCGGGTTTCGTCGCCCTTTGCGAGCTATTTTTAGGCGTTGAGGCTCATTTCGCGCTGTGGAAGAGGTTATTCTGCCTGGTGCCCCGTTCTAAAGAGGGGTCTATATACCAAGTGGGCGGAGCCGAAGTATGGCGCATCGCCGGGACCGGATACCTATCCGGAACCCCGAAGAAGGCGTCCGAGGACTGGCCTTCGGAATGGTTTTATATAGATGACGTCCCGCTACCGGACCCTATCCGGGTCGGTCTCCCTGAGTTCAACAGTGCTCCATTGAAGAAACGCTTGAGCTGGCGTCCGCGGAGCTCTCAGAGAGAAAGCGACAGAGACGTCCTTTACCTGATGGGCCGGATAAGACTGTTGGCTCATTCCGGACTAACCATGATTGGAGTCATGGCCGCATGCATTATGCGGGGGGTGCAGCCACTTCAATATAGAGGCCACCCCATGTGGGATTTCAACGGGGAGGATGACGCCACCCGTTACGGTCGTAAGGGGCCGGCTTCAGCTGCCGCCCTAGTAAAGATCTTATCCTCTTTGTACAAGGGAGAAAAGGAGGAATTCCTCCGCGTCAACCCGCAGGCCGGATTTACTATGTACGATCCTCCAAGTTGGGTAAGTGAACAACTGCGCTTGCCCGTTTGTTTTGTACTCCCACGGTTAGATATGTAGTCTAACGACTTCAATGCAGGAACTGCGACAGGTGGTAAAGGATATAAACAGCCGCCCTCCACAACCCGAGGACCCAGAACGGTCCCTCGATCCGGACTCCGAAGAGGATCCGGACATATCGGTGGAGCTTATCGACGGGGTGTTCCATCAGCTAAGCAAGGACAATACCTTGGTAGCCATCACGGCTGATTACCCAGGGTTAATCCCGGCCTCCCAGGTGACAGAAACCGGAGTCTCATTCCCTTGAGAGAGATTCCACTCTCACGTATTCCGGTGTTTCTGACGACAACCGTGTTTTGCAGGGGAGATTTCCGAGGCAGGAGGCCGAACCTGCGGCGGCTAGCCAACGAGGGGCCGCAGGGCCCCGTGGGGCAAAAAGGAATGTAGTCCGGACTGAGATGCCGGCGCAAAGGTATAGCGCACCCTCTGCTTCCCTGGTGTTATTCTGTCAGGGCATATTAACGTTCGTGCTATCTTCAGAACGAAGAGACCTCGCTGGACTATATCCGGAGAGGTTGCCAATCGCGCCTCCACCAGCCAGGCTCCAACGTCTGGCCAGGAAGCGGAGGCGAGCACAAGGCGCGCGCCGGACGCTCCTCCGACAAAGGATGCGGACAGGCTGTCTGCCACAAATTCTGAAGTGGAGAGTGCCATGAACCACAGGCGTCGCCGGACAGTTCTACGCGACGCTTGTTTCTCCCAAGAGGCTTTAGATGCCTTTAATTCGGGAGATGCGTACCTCCGTGCCGCTCAAAATGGTTTAGCCAGAGCCACGGAGCAGTATGTAAAAGACATACGGGTAAGAAAATTTTGGTCAAATATATATATACCCAGTAGCCCCCGAGACTTGAAACAGTTAGAGCAACTGATTTAAGGATCATTTAATATTTAGGTTCTTACAGAGAAGAATACTGTACTGTCCCAGGAGCTGGAAAAGTGCAAGGCCCAACTAGAGGCCGCACTAGCCGCAGCAGGGGAGCCCAAAGAGACCCCCTCAGGTAAGATACACTTCGAAAGATTAGTATTGTGCGGTGTGGGTGCAAATCTGACAAATCATGTTGCAGATGGCGCCGGACTCGATCCGGAAAAGCAACAACTCTTACGCCGGCTAAAGGCCGGTGAGAGTACGTTGACAAAGGTGAGGCGAGAGAAGAATGATCTTCAGGATGCCAACACCAGGCTGGACGTCGAACTTAAAGATGTTCGTGGCCAGCTGTCGGACTCCACGAAGGAGAATCAGCGGCTTCGACGCGGCATATTTAGTAAGTGCTTGAACGAACTTTGAAAAAAGAGTTCGGCGAGGAAGTCGACTAACAGAGTAATGTCTGTAGGTATGCTCACAGGTCGTCCTGCAGAGGAGATGCCCGGTTCTACGGGTGACCTTCTTCCCGAACTCATGCAACTGCACGAGCGAATTCGGCAGGCGATGCGAGGTGTTGCCCAAGCCTTATGGCCTGCCCACTCCATGCCCGAGGGCCTTGGAGAGCTTGCGGAGAAGCTGAAGGGAGCTCGGCGGCGCTTCCGGTTGTGGAAGATATCGGCCTGCCGACAAGGCGCTAGGGAAGCCTGGGCCATGGTGAAGACCCGTTTTACGAAGTCTGACCCAAACCACATGGCCGAGGTCGGACCAGTGGGGCCTGACGGGAAGGAGATCCCTGTGAGCTTAGTATACGGCCAAGTAGAGTTGGCCGCGAAGTATTCCCAGCAGGACTGTAAATTAGACAGCCTGTTAGATGGTATAGAAGAGGAATACAATCAGTCAGAATGACTATGTAATTTTGAATTGACATGTGTAATGCCTTCTAGCCGGATTGTAGATCGTTTGTCGTTGCCGACCTTTTCGCTTCAACCTCGGGACCTGACGGTCCGGAGTGTGTCCGAATACCATAGCGGTTATATAAGAACCGTGGTATGCGTGGAGACCAGGCGTAGGGGTCATTAGTGCTTTATCAGACAAGTGCCCAACTAGTTATGTTATATTACATGGTTAGTAAGAAACATCTTCCAGAGAGAATAGTTCCGTTAGGGGTTCCTTTCGCTGGGAGGCATGCCCTAAAGTGCATGTCCGGACTGCGTAAAAAGACGCAGAAAAAAGCATCTGGGGGCGCATAGAATGAGTAAAAAGATCATCTTTTATCTCACCGACCGAATATTCCCTTAAGAACGCTAGCTTTCGGCTTCACCCAGTCTGAGGTACACATCCGGCTGACCCGGCAGTAACAATCGCAGAGGTGCTCCCTTTACCGCCTAGCCGAACAATCGGGAACGTAGGGGTAAGCACAGGAGCCAGGCAACCCAGCTTGGCCAAAACTTAAGTCATATCGATGCATATAATGGTGAAAAAAAGGTACATGCGGAAGTTTGACGCATGTGTTGGGCGTGAAGCCCGTATAAATAAGCTTCTGTTAAAGAAGCCCCCAGGTTTAATGAGCGCGAGTGGCGCGTCACTAGATGAGCCTTTAAGGGCTATAAAAGAAAAGAGGGGAAGGAGAGAAATGTAAGACAGAAAAATGCAAAAAATGGACAGAGGAAGGAGACGAACACAGAGTCCGGCGCTAGGCATAGAATCTTCGGAGACGGGTGGCGTTCCACGGGTTCGGCTCGAGTCGGTTATCCGACGCATCTCGCAGGCGGTACGCCCCGCCAGTCAGGACTTGGTCGATTATGAATGGACCTTCCCACTTGGGCTTGAGTTTGTCCTTTTTCTTATCCGGCAGGCGTAGAACTAGTTCGCCAACATTGTAATTTTTGGCCCGTACTTCTCTGCTTTGATATCTTCGGGCCTGCTGTTGATAAAATGCGGAACGGGCTTTTGCCACGTCACGCTCCTCCTCCAGGGCGTCCAAGTTGTCCTGCCGATCGAGCTCGGCTTCTCTTTCTTCGTACATGCGCACTCTAGGTGAGTCATGAATTATGTCGCAGGGCAGAACTGCCTCTGCGCCGTACACCATAAAAAATGGTGTGTATCCGGTGGTGCGATTTGGCGTGGTCCGCAGCCCCCATAGCACGGAGTCGAGCTCCTCTACCCAGTGCGTGTTAGATTCCTTGAGGGACCGCACCAGTCTGGGTTTAATGCCGCTCATGATAAGACCATTTGCACGTTCGACCTGGCCGTTGGTTTGTGGGTGATAGACGGAAGCATAATCGAGCTTGATGCCCATGTTTTTGCACCAGAGTTTTACCTCGTCGGCGGTAAAGTTTGTACCGTTATCGGTTATGATGCTGTGGGGGACGCCATAACGGTGTACAACCCCGGATATGAAGTCTATCACAGGTCCGGATTCGGCCGTTTTAACAGGCTTGGCTTCTATCCATTTGGTGAATTTATCCACCATGACCAGTAAGTATTTTTTCCTATCGGTCCCACCTTTAAGGGGTCCGACCATGTCAAGCCCCCAGACCGCAAAAGGCCAGGTGATGGGTATAGTTTGGAGTGCGGTGGGTGGCATATGGCTTTGGTTGGCAAAAAGTTGGCAACCAGCGCATCGTTGGACTAGGTCCTGAGCGTCTGCCCGGGCCGTCGGCCAATAAAAGCCTGTACGGAAAGCCTTGCTAACAAGGGACCGAGCAGCGGCGTGGTGACCACCGAGTCCGGCATGAATTTCAGCCAGAAGGTTCCGCCCTTCCTCTTCGGAGATGCACCTTTGAAGGACTCCGGTAGTGCTTTTCTTATAAAGCTCTCCCTCATGGACTCTATAGGCTTTAGATCGCCGCACTATGCAGCGGGCCTCGTTTTGGTCCTCCGGGAGTTCCTGCCTAGTAAGGTAGGCTAGGAATGGTTCTGTCCACGGGGCGATGACCGCCATTATTACGTGGGCTGAAGGTGTAATTTCATTGGCAGAGCCTCCAATTGTGTCAGATTGTTCGGCGTCGAGTGGTGCGGCTGGGTCCGGGCTGTTATTTGCGGGTTCCCCCTCCCATGCTACGGATGGCTTGAACAATCTTTCCAAAAAGATGTTGGGGGGGACTGCATCGCGTCTTGCTCCGATGCGTGCCAGGACGTCCGCTGCTTGATTGTTTTCTCGGGCTATATGGTGAAACTCCAGCCCTTCGAACCGAGCTGACATTTTTAGGACGGCGTTGCGGTAAGCTGCCATTTTTGGGTCCTTGGCGTCGAAGTCTCCATTTATTTGGGATATCGCGAGGTTTGAATCCCCGCGTACCTCTAGGCGCTGGATACCCATGGATACTGCTATCCGGAGGCCATGTAGGAGGGCCTCATATTCGGCTGCATTGTTGGAATCCATGTACATGATCTGGAGCACATATTGGACTGTGTCTCCTGTGGGGGACGTCAGGACGACGCCAGCCCCCAGTCCGGCCAACATTTTGGAGCCGTCGAAATGCATAATCCAGTTTGAATATGTGCCGTACTCTTTAGGGAGCTCGGCCTCCGTCCATTCTGCGACGAAGTCGGCCAAAACTTGCGATTTAATAGCTCGCCGTGGCTTATAGGTTATATCGAACGGGAGAAGCTCGATGGCCCATTTTGCAATCCGGCCCGTTGCGTCGCGGTTGTTGATAATATCGTTGAGTGGTACTTCCGAGGCTACTGTTATGGAACACTCTTGAAAGTAGTGTCGTAGCTTCCGGGATGCCATGAATACCGCGTATGCAATCTTTTGATAATGCGGGTACCGTGATTTGCATGGAGTGAGGACGGTGGATACGTAGTAGACCGGCCTTTGAAGGGGGAATTTGTGTCCATCCGTTTCCCGCTCGACAACGAGTACTGCGCTGACAACTTGATGTGTTGCTGCAATGTACAATAACATTGGTTCGCCGGTGTTCGGCGCGGCCAGGACTGGGTTTGTTGCCAATATGGCTTTTATTTCATCAAGTCCGGCCGTGGCGGCCTCCGTCCACTCGAAGTGTTCGGTGCGCCGAAGGAGGCGATAGAGGGGTAGTGCCTTTTCTCCCAAGCGGGAGATGAAGCGGCTTAAAGCCGCCACGCATCCGGTTAATTTTTGTATTTGTTTGAGGTCCTTTGGGATATCCAATTGTGACAAAGCTCGGATCTTGGCTGGATTTGCTTCAATTCCTCTACCGGATACAATGAAGCCCAAGAGCTTTCCGGCTGGAACGCCGAAGACGCATTTTTCCGGGTTGAGCTTGATGTCATATTTTCGGAGGTTATCGAATGTAAGCCTCAAGTCGTCTACTAGAGATTCGACATGTCTTGATTTGACGACCACATCGTCCACATACGCCTCCACTGTTTTGCCGATCTGATTTGCCAGACATGTCTGGATCATGCGCTGATATGTTGCGCCGGCGTTTTTTAGCCCGAAGGGCATTGTGTTGAAGCAGAATGGGCCGTATGGTGTGATGAATGCTGTTGCAGCTTGGTCTGATTCTGCCATCTTGATTTGATGGTAACCGGAGTATGCGTCGAGGAAACACAACAAATCGTGTCCTGCGGTGGCATCGATAATTTGGTCGATGCGGGGGAGGGGGAAGGGATCCTTTGGGCAAGCCTTGTTAAGGTCTTTAAAGTCGACACACAGGCGCCAGGATTTGTCCTTCTTTGGTACCATCACCAGGTTTGCTAGCCAGTCCGGATGTTTTATGTCTCTGATGAATCCGGCCTCCAATAGCTTGGCTAGCTCCTCTCCCATAGCCTGTCTCTTGGGTTCGGAAAAACGCCGAAGGGCTTGTTTGACAGGTTTAAATCCTTTTAGGATATTTAAGCTGTGTTCGGCCAGCCTGCGTGGGATCCCTGGCATGTCTGAAGGGTGCCAGGCGAAGATGTCCCAGTTCTCTCGTAGGAACTCTCGTAGTGCGGCGTCTGCATCAGGGTTCAGTCGTGCCCCGATTGAAGCTGTTTTATTGGGGTCCGTTGGATGGACCTGGAATTTGACTATTTCGTCGGCTGGCTTGAAGGATGTGGATTTGGATCTCTTATCGAGTATCACATCATCCCTGTTAACCGTGGAGCGCAGCGCAGTCAGTTCCTCGGCCACTAAGGCTTCGGATAGCGCCTCAAGGGCTAATGCGGCCGTCTTGTTTTCGGCGCGGAGTGCTATGTCCGGATCACTAGCTAGAGTGATAATTCCATTCGGCCCGGGCATCTTAAGCTTCATGTACCCGTAATGGGGTATTGCTTGGAAGATTGTGAATGCTTCTCGCCCTAGTAAAGCGTTATATCCGCTCTTAAACGGGGCCACCTGAAACGTGACTTCTTCGGACCTGTAATTATCCGGCGTGCCGAACACCACATCTAGTGTGATTTTTCCTGTGCAGCGCGCTTCCCGACTGGGGATTATTCCTCTAAAGGTTGTGCTGCTTCGCTCGATGCGGTTCCAGTCTATTTCCATTTTTTGAAGGGTTTCCTCATAAATGAGGTTCAGTCCGCTGCCTCCATCCATGAGCACCTTGGTGAGGCGAAAGCCGTCCACTATGGGACTGAGGACCAATGCGGCTGGTGCTCGGGCTGTTCGGAATCTAGGTTCATCACTTGCGTTGAAGGTAATAGCAGTGTCGCTCCATGGATTTATTGTTGCAACTTGATAGACTTCGGCGAGGCTGCGGAGTGTTCTTTTTCGCATATTGTTTGATGCGAAAGTCTCGAAGACTGTGAGAACGGTACTGGCGTCCTCGGGCTGGCTTTCTGCGGCCTCCAGAATTAAGAGGTCCTCGCCAATTTTGGCCACCTGCCGGGGTATCCAACACGCTCTAAGGCTGTGAGTTGGTGTGGCATCCTCTGTACTGTGAATTCTACAGGGTCCATCAAGCCACCTTTCCAGTACGGTTCCATGCCCTGTAGAGGGTTTTGGTTTTTGGTGTTTATCCGGGTGTCCTATGATGATGCACCCTCTTAGTTCGGACGGGATTACTATTCAAGGCCGGATTATCCCAAAACTTTATTTCGGTTTTCCAGGCGCTTTCCATCGCACAGTATTTTTGTACTATGGACGCCAAGTCAGCGAAGCGTGTAATATCACGACGACTTACGGCGTTAAGGATTCCCTTGTCCGTGCAATTACTGCAGAAAATTGAGATTGCGTCTCCCTCGCGGCAATCCTTTATCCTGTTCATAACCAGGAGGAATCTGGCCCAGTAATGATGTACTGTTTCCTCGGGCCTCTGCCTGATTTGGGAGAGATCGCTTATGTTCGGGTGGGCGGGTGTCGTTGAATCTGAAACCTCACCCAATCCAAGATTCGGAGGCCGAAGAGTTTCCGAACTCTGAAGTTCGGATTCTTGGATGTTGTCCAACGAATCTAGCCCGTTGCCTGATCCTAAGCTCAGGTCTTGAGTTACATCCTCCTCTCCGCGGGTATCCGGCTTGGAGGAGTCGGGAATTCGGACGTAGCTAGTCCTTAAAATAGATGAAGGGTCGCCGCACTGCGCCTCTACCACGGCAACGTGGTGGGTGACTTGGGGAGAGTTAATTTCTCTTAGATCGGGTTTAAGCCCAACCTGGTCGTAATCCGTAGCGACCCCCAGGGCGGCGATGCGATCCAAGAGCTCGTTTACGGAAGAGAGCTCCATTGGATCTAGCTGCTCGACGAGCTCCGAGCTGACGTGTAGGTTGCTTTTGATGACCCGAGAGGTCACCGTCGGCGCAACAGCCGAACAGGCGGTCATGAGGAAACCACCTAGCCGGAGGGTTTGGCCGACAGCCAAGGCTCCCTTAGCAACGGCGCCGTCTTTAAAGACGGGAGGAGGCATCCTTCCTGATTGTGACGGCACAGAGGAACTCTCAATGAAAGCACCAATGTCGGTGTCAAAACCGGCGGATCTCGGGTAGGGGGTCCCGAACTGTGCGTCAAGGCCGGATGGTAACAGGAGACAAGGGACAAGATGTTTTTTACCCAGGTTTGGGCCCTCTTGATGGAGGTAATACCCTACTCCTGCTCGATTAATATTGATGATATGGGTAGTACAAGAGTAGATCTACTACGAGATCAAGGAGGCTAAACCCTAGAAGCTAGCCTATGGTATGATTGTTGTGTATGGAGTTGATTGCCTACGGACTACAACCCTCCGGTTTATATAGACACCGGATAGGGTTAGGGTTACATAGAGTCGGTTACAATGGTAGGAGATCTTGAATATCCGCATCGCCAAGCTTGCCTTCCACGCCAAGGAAAGTCCCATCCGGACATGGGACGAAGTCTTCAATCTTGTATCTTCATAGTCCAGGAGTCCGGCTGAAGGTATAGTCCGGCTACCCGAACACCCCCTAATCCAGGACTCCCTCACATATCCTTAGTCCTTTTTAGGTATTTCAGGATGTTCTTGACCGTTGTCCAGTGATCCACTCCTGGATTACTTACCTCCCTGCTAAACTTATAGCAAGGCACACATCAGGTCTGGTACACAGCATTGCATACATGATAGAACCTATGGCTGAGGCATAGGGAATGACTTTCATTTTTTCTCTATCTTCTATAGTGGTCGGGCATTGAGTCTGACTCAACTTCACACCTTGTAATACAGGCAACAACCCTTTCTTTGACTGATCCATTTTGAACTTCTTCAAAACTTTATCAAGGTATGTGCTTTGTGAAAGTCCAGTTAAGCGTCTTGATCTATCTCTATAGATCTTGATGCCCAATATATAAGCAGCTTCATCTAGGTATTTCATTGAAAAATTCTTATTCAAGTATCTTTTATGATATCAAGAAATTCCGTATTATTTCCAGTCAACAATATGTCATCCACATATAATATTAGAAATGCTACAGAGCTCCCACTCACTTTCTTGTAAATATAGACTTCTCCAAAAGTCTATATAAACCATATCCTTTGATCACACTATCAAAGCATATATTCCAACTCCGAGAGGCTTGCACCAGTCCATAAATGGATCGCTGGAGCTTGCACACTTTGTTAGCACCTTTAGGATTGACAAAACCTTCTGGTTGCATCATATACAACTCTTCTTTAAGATATCCATTAAGGAATGCAGTTTTGACATTATACATCTCCAACGTATCTATAATTTTTGATTGTTCCATGTTGTTATATTATCAATCTTGCTGTTAGGGTTAGACAACCCCTTTAACACGTCGGGTTGTTATATTTGTTATTTGTTTACGTTGTGTTGCTTGGTTCTCTGATACGTCTCCGTCGTATCTACTTTTGCAAACACTTTTGCCCTTGTTTTGGACTCTAACTTGCATGATTTGAATGGAACTAACCCGGACTGACGCTGTTTTCAGCAGAATTGCCATGGTGTTATTTTTGTGCAGAAATAAAATTCTCGGAATGACCTGAAAATCAATGGAGATTATTTTTGGAATATATAAAAAATACTGGAAGAAGAATCCACGTCAGGGGGCCCACACCCTGTCCACGAGGGTGGGGGCGTGCCCCTGCCTCGTGGCCCCCCTGACGCTCCACCGACCTCAACTCCAACTCCATATATTCGTGTTTGGGGAGAAAAAAATCAGAGAGAAGGATTCATCGCGTTTTACGATACAGAGCCGCCGCCAAGCCCTAAACTCTCTCGGGAGGGCCGATGTGGAGTCCGTTCGGGGCTCTGGAGAGGGGAATCGACATCGTCATCATCAACCTTCCTCCATCACCAATTTCATGATGCTCACCGCCGTGCTGAGTAATTCCATCGTAGGCTTGCTGGAAGATGATGGGTTGGATGAGATTTATCATGTAATCGAGTTAGTTTTGTTAGGGTATGATCCCTAGTATTCACTATGTTCTGAGATTGATGTTGCTATGACTTTGCTATGCTTAATGCTTGTCACTAGGGCCCAAGTGCCATGATTTCAGATCTGAACCTATTATGTTTTCATGAATATATGTGAGTTCTTGATCCTATATTGCAAGTCTATAGTCACCTATTATGTGTTATGATCCGTTAACTCCAAAGTTACAATAATCAGGACCATTACCGATGATGACCGTAGTTTGAGGAGTTCATGTATTCACTATGTGTTAATGATTTGGCCCGGTACTCTATTATAAGGAGGCCTTAATATCCCTTAGTTTCCAATAGGACGCCGCTGCCACGGGAGGGT
The DNA here is from genome assembly GCF_018294505.1 of Triticum aestivum. Classification (NCBI taxonomy): domain Eukaryota; kingdom Viridiplantae; phylum Streptophyta; class Magnoliopsida; order Poales; family Poaceae; genus Triticum; species Triticum aestivum. The sequence continues at coordinate 456,455,544 of NC_057794.1, forward strand.
AGGACAAAAGATGTCATGCAAGTTCTTTTCCATAAGCACGTATGACTATATTCGGAATACATGCCTACATTCCATTGATGAACTGGAGCTAGTTTTGTGTCACCCTATACTGTTGCATGATCGATCGCATCCGACATAATTATCCATCACTGATCCAGTGCCTACGAGCTTTTCATATATTGTTTTTCGCTTATTTACTTTTCCATTGCTACTGTTACGATCACTATAAAACCAAAAATATTACTTTTGCTACCGTTACCATTACTATCATATTACTTTGCTACTAAACACTTTGCTGCAGATATTAAGTTTCCAGGTGTGGTTGAATTGACAACTCAACTGCTAATACTTGAGAATATTCTTTGGCTCCCCTTGCATCGAATCAATAAATTTGGGTTGAATACTCTACCCTCGAAAACTATTGCAATCCCCTATACTTGTGGGTTATCAAGACTATTTTCTGGTGCCGTTGTGGGGAGCATAGCTCTATTCTTTGAGTCGCTTGGGATTTATATCTGCTGGTCACTATGAAGAACTTGAAAGATCAAAGAACCAAGATTTTTCCCTCAACTACGAGGGGAGGTAAGGAACTGCAATCTAGCTCTGCACTTGATTCACCTTCTGTTTTGAGTAAACTTGCAACACCTACACCAGCTATTCATTCTGATATGTCGCATGTTATAGATGATGCCACTTATGCTTTGCATGATACTTATGATGAAACTATTTCTATGCTTGATACTACTGTGCCACTAGGTGAATTTCTTGATGAACAACTTGCTAGGGCTAGAGAGAATGAAATTATTGAAACTGATAATATTGATGAAAGTGATGATGAAGATTCTCCCCCTAGATATGAATTTCCTTTTGTTCCTGAGAGTTATGTTATGGATGAAGAAACTGCTAGAGACTTTCTTTCTTGCAACGATAGATCAGATCTTAAGAAATTATTAGCTAAGCTTAAAGAAAAGTCTTTGAATGCTAGAATGAAATATGACCCTGCTTTTGCTACTTCACCTAACTTTATTACTGATAAGGATTATGATTTCTTTGTCAATCCTGAGTTAATTACTTTGGTTGAAACTGATTCTTTTTATGGCTATGAATCTAAAACTGTTGTGGCACATCTTACTAAATTAAATGATATAGCCACCCTCTTTACACATGATGAGAAAACTCGCTATTACTTTATCCTTAAGTTGTTTTCGTTCTCATTAAAGGGTGATGCTAAGACATGGTTTAATTCTCTTGATCCTGGTTGTGTGCGTAGTCCCCAGGATATGATTTATTACTTCTCTACTAAATATTTCCCAGCTCATAAGAAACAAGCTGCTTTAAGGGAAATATATAATTTTGTGAAAATTGAAGAAGAGAGTCTCCCATAAGCTTGAGGAGGCTTCTCCGATTACTTAATGCTTTGCCTGATCATCCTCTCAAGAAAAATGAAATACTTGATATCTTTTATAATGGACTAAATGATGCTTCCAGAGACCACCTAGATAGTTGTGCTGGTTGTGTTTTCAGGAAAAGAACAGTCGATCAAGCTGAATTGCTATTGAATAATATATTGATTAATGAAAACAATTGGACACTTCCTGAACCAACCCCTAAGCTTGTTGGAAATATGACCTAGAGGCAATAATAAATTAGTTATTATTATTATATTTCATTGTTCATGATAATCGTTTATTATCCATGCTAGAATTGTATTGATAGGAAACTCAGATACATGTGTGGATACATAGACAACACCATGTCCCTAGTAAGCCTCTAGTTAACTAGCTCGTTGATCAATAGATGGTTACGGTTTCCTGACCATGGACATTGGATGTCGTTGATAACGGGATCACATAATTAGGAGAATGATGTGATGGACAAGACCCAATCCTAAGCCTAGCACAAGATCGTGTAGTTCGTATGCTAAAGCTTTTCTAATGCAAAGTATCATTTCCTTAGACCATGAGATTGTGCAACTCCCGGATACCGTAGGAGTGCTTTGGGTGTGCCAAACGTCACAACATAACTGGGTGGCTATAAAGGTTCACTACAGGTATCTCCGAAAGTGTCTCTTGGGTTGGCACAAATCGAGACTGGGATTTGTCACTCCGTGTAAATGAGAGGTATCTCTGGGCCCACTCGGTAGGGCATCATCATAATGTGCACAATGTGACCAAGGAGTTGATCACGGGATGATGTGTTACGGAACGAGTAAAGAGACTTGCCGGTACTGAGATTGAACAAGGTATCGGGATACCGACGATCGAATCTCGGGCAAGTATCATACTGATAGACAAAGGGAATTGTATACGGGATTGATTGAATCCTTGACATCGTGGTTCATCCGATGAGATCATCGTGGAGCATGTGGGAGCCAACATGGGTATCCAGATCCCGCTGTTGGCTATTGAACAGAGAGTTGTCTCGGCCATGTCTACATGACTCTCGAACCCGTAGGGTCTACACACTTAAGGTATGATGACGCTAGGGTTATAGGGAAAGTATGTACGCGGTTACCGAATGTTGTTCAGAGTCCCGGATGAGATCCCGGATGTCACGAAGAGTTCCGAAATGGTCCGAAGGTAAAGATTGATATATAGGAAGTATGGTTTTGGCCACCGGAAGTGTTCCGGGCATCACCGGTAGTGTACCGGGACCACCGGAGGGGTCCGGGGGTCCACCGGGAGGGGCCACGGGCCCCGGAGGCCTACATGGGCCAATAGTGGGAAAGGACCAGCCCCTAGGTGGGCTGGGGCGCCTCCCACTAAGGCCCAAGGCGCCTCCTAGAGGGGAAGGGGGCAAACCCTAGGGCAGATGGGCCCTAATGCCCACCCCAGGTGCGCCTCCCCCTCTCCCCTTTGTGGCCGCCACCCTAGATGGGATCTAGAGCTGCCGCACCCCTTGGGGTGGGAACCCTAGGTGGGGGCGCAGCCCTCCCTCTCCCCCTATATATAGTGGAAGCAAAGGGGCAGCCCAACACACGATTCGATCTCCCTGTTGGCGCAGCCCTACCCCTCTCCCTCCTCGTCTCTCGTAGTACTTGGCGAAGCCCTGCTGGAGTCCCGCGCTCCTCCACCACCACCATGCCGTCGTGCTGCTGCTGGACGGAGTCTTCCCCAACCTCTCCTTCTCCCCTTGCTTGATCAAGGCGTAGGAGACATCACCGGGCTGCACGTGTGTTGAACACGGAGGCGCCGTGGTTCGGCGCTTAGATCAGAATCAACCGTGATCTGAATCGCTACGAGTATGACTCCTTCATCCACGTTCTTGCAACGCTTCCGCTTAGCGATCTACAAGGGTATGTAGATGCACTCCCCTTCCCCTCGTTGCTAGATTACTCCATAGATTGATCTTGGTGATGCGTAGAAAATTTTAAATTTCTGCTACGATCCCCAACAAAGCCAACTCTGAAGAAAAGGGGTATTCTATTTTTCAGTCCTGACTATATGCAAGAGGCAAAGAAATCAATGAAAGAAAAATGTATTAAAGCTGAAGATGTTAAGAATTTACCACCTATTGAAGAAATACATGGTCTTGATAACCCGACACATGTAGTAAAGGTAAATTATCTTTATAGATTTGATAAATGTGAAATCCCATTTACTAAGTTTGCTAGCCAATGCTTTGATGAGTTTGATGACTTTATGGTTAAACAAGAAAACTCCAATTCTTATGTTGGTAGAAAATTGAAACACAACGATGATATGCTTGAACACTTGAGTGATTATATGGCTAGTGTTAAAGGTGAACTTAAACTTATTAGTAAACATGCTTCTATGGTTACCACTCAAGTAGAACAAGTACTGAAAGCTCAGAATGATTTTCTCAATGAATTAAATAATAAGAAAAATGATAATGTTGTTAGAGTAATGACTACAGGTGGTAAAATGACTCAGGAACCTTTGTATCCTGAAGGCCATCCTAAGAGAATTGAGCAAGATTCTCAGAGAACTAATGTTGATGCACCTAGTACTTATAAGAGGAAGAAAAAGAAAAATGATAGGACTCTGCATGCTTCTAGTGAACCTATTGTTGACATACCTGAGAATCCCAATGATATTTCTATTTCTGATGCTGAAACACAATCTGGTAATGAACATGAACCTAGTGATAATGTTAATGATGATGTTCATGTTGATGCTCAACCTAGCAATGATAATGATGTAGAGATTGAACCTGCTGTCGTAAATCGATAAGAGACATCATAGATCACACCATATCTAATAAAGTATAGTTACGACGTTCGGACACACCATTACGCTGTGGTGTTCCAGGTGGCGTGAGTTGTGAAACTATTCGACATTGTTTCAAATGAAGACCAAACTCATAACTCAAATATTCACCTCCACGATCAGATCATAGAAACTTTATTTTCTTGTTACGATGATTTTCCACTTCACTCTGAAATTCTTTGAACTTTTCAAATGTTTCGGACTTATGTTTCATTAAGTAGATATACCCATATCTACTCAAATCATCTGTGAAGGTTAGAAAATAACGATACCCGCCGCAAGCCTCAACACTCATCGGACCACATACATCAGTATGTATTATTTCCAATAAGTCAATTGCTCGCTCCATTGTTCCGGAGAACGGAGTCTTAGTCATCTTGCACATGAGGCATGGTTCGCAAGCATCAAGTGATTCATAATCAAGTGATTCCAAAAGCCCATCAGCATGGAGTTTCTTCATGTGTTTACACCAATATGACCTAAACAGCAGTGCCACAAATAAGTTGCAGTATCATTATTAACTTTGCATCCTTTGGCTTCAGTATTATGAATATGTGTATCACTACAATCGAGATTCAACAAAAATAGACCACTCATAAAGGGTGCATGACCATAAAAGATATTACTCATATAAATAGAATAACCATTATTCTCTGATTTAAATGAATAACCGTCTCGTATTAAACAAGATCCAGATATAATGTTCATGCTCAATGCTGGCACCAAATAACAATTATTTAGGTCTAAAACTAATCCCGACGGTAGATGTAGAGATAACATGCCGACGGCGATCACATCGACTTTGGAACTATTTCCCACGTGCATCGTCACCTCGTCCTTAGCCAATCTTCGTTTAATCCGTAGCCCCTGTTTCGAGTTGCAAATATGAGCAACAAAACCAATATCAAATATCCAGGCGCTACTACGAGCATTAGTAAGGTACACATCAATAACATGTATATCAAATATACCTTTCACTTTGCCATCCTTCTTATCCGCCAAAACTTGGGGCAGTTCCGCTTCCAGTGGCCAGTCCCTTTGCAGTAGAAGCACTCAATTTCAGGCTTAGGTCCAGACTTGGGCTTCTTCCCTTGAGCAGCAATAGGCTTGTTGTTCTTCTTGAAGTTCCCCTTCTTCCCTTTGCCCTTTTTTTGAAACTAGTGGTCTTGTTAACCATCAACACTTGATGCTCCTTCTTGATTTCTACCTCCGCAGCCTTTAGCATCATGAAGATCTCGAGAATTGTTCTTTCCATCCCTTGCATATTATAGTTCATCAAGAAGCCTTTATAGCTTGGTGGTAGTGATTGAAGAACTCTGTCAATGACACTATCATTAGGAAGATTAACTCCCAGCTGAGTCAAGTGGTTGTGGTACCCAGACATTCTGAGTATGTGTTCACTAACAGAACTATTCTCCTCCATTTTGTAGCTATAGAAGTTGTTGGAGACTTCATATCTCTCAATTCGGGCATTTGCTTGAAATGTTAACTTCAACTCCTGGAACATCTCATATGCTCCATGACGTTCAAAACATCTTTGAAGTCCCGATTCTAAGCCGTAAAGCATGGCACACTGAACTATCGAGTAGTCATCAACTTTGCTCTGCCAGACGTTTGTAACATCTGGAGTTGCTCCTGCAGCGGGTCTTGCACCTATCGGTGCTTCCAGGACGTAATTCTTCTATGCAGCAATGAGGATAATCCTCAAGTTACGGACCCAGTCCGTGTAGTTGCTACCATCATCTTTCAACTTAGATTTCTCTAGGAACGCATTAAAATTCAAGGGAACGGTAGCACAGGCCATTGATCTACAACAACATAGATATGCAAAAAACTATCAGGTACTAAGTTCATGATAAATTAAAGTTCAATTAATCATATTACTTAAGAACCCCCACTTAGATAGACTTCCCTCTAGTCATCTAAATGATCACGTGATCCATATCAACTAAACCATGTCCGATCATCACGTGAGATGGAGTAGTTTTCAATGGTGAACATCACTATGTTGATCATATCTACTATATGATTCACGTTCGACCTTTCGGTCTCAGTGTTCCGTGCCCATATCTGCATATGCTAGGCTCGTCAAGTTTAACCCGAGTATTCTGCACGTGCAAAACTGGCTTGCACCCATTGTATGTGAATGTAGAGCTTATCACACCCGATCATGACATGGTGTCTCGGCATGACGAACTGTAGCAACGGTGCATACTCAGGGAGAACACTTATACCTTGAAATAGAGTGAGGGATCATCTTATAATGCTACCGCCGTACTAAGCAAAATAAGTTGCATAAAGGATAAACATCACATGCAATCAAAATATGTGACATGATATGGCCATCATCATCTTGTGCCTTTGATCTCCATCTCCAAAGCACCGTCATGATCTCCATCGTCACCGGCTTGACACCTTGATCTCCATCGTAGCATCATTGTCGTCTCGCCAACTATTTCTTCTACGACTATCGCTACCGCTTAGTGATAAAGTAAAGAAATTACATGGCGATTGCATTTCATAAAATAAAGCGACAACCATAAGGCTCCTGCTAGTTGCCGATAACTTCTACAAAACATGATCATCTCATACCAAAATTTATATCTCATCACGTCCTGACCATATCACATCACATCATGCCCTGCAAAAACAAGTTAGACGTCCTCTACTTTGTTGTTGCAAGTTTTACATGGCTACTACATGCTTCTAGAAAGAACCATTCTTACGTACGCATGAAAACCACAACGATTTTTCGTCAAGTGTGCTATTTTAACCTTCAACAAGGACCGGCCGTAGTGAAACTCGATTCAACTAAACTTGGAGAAACAGACACCCGCCACCCACCTGTGTGCGAAGCATGTCGATAGAACCAGTCTCATGAATGTTGTCATGTAATGTCGGTCCGAGCCGCTTCATCCAACAATACCGCCGAATCAAAGTAAGACGTTGGTGGTAAGCAGTATTACTATTATCGCCCACAACTCCTTGTGTTCTACTCGTGCATATATCATCTACGCATAGACCTGGCTCTGATACCACTGTTGGGGAACGTAGTAATTCAAAAAAATTCTTACGATCACGCAAGATCTAACTAGGAGATGCATAGCAATGAGAGGGGAGAGTGTGTCCACATACCCTTGTAGACCGAAAGCGAAAGCGTTTAGTAACGTGCTTGATGTAGTCGAACGTCTTCACGATCCAACCGATCCAAGTACCAAACGTACGACACCTCCGTGTTCAGCACACGTTCAGCATGATGATGTCCCTCAAGCTCTTGATCCAGTAGAGGGACGAGGGAGAGTTCCATCAGCACTACGGCGTGGTGATGGTGATGATGAAGTTACCGGCGCAGGGCTTCGCCTAAGCACTACGACGATATGACCGAGGTGTTAAACTATGGAGGGGGCACCGCACACGGCTAAGAGATTATCTGTTGTGCTTTGGGGTGCCCCCTACCCGCATATATAAAGGAGGGGGGGAGGAGGCCGGCCAAGGGGGAGGCATGCCAAGGGGGGAGTCCTACTAGGACTCCAAACCTAGTAGGATTGGCCCCCCTTTCCTTCCAATGGAGAGGGGGAAAGGGGAAAGGAGGGAGAGGGAGAAGGAAAGAGGGGGGCCGCGCCCCCTCCCCTTGTCCAATTCGGATTGGGGCAAGGAGGGCGCACCCTGATGACCCACAAGTATAGGGGATCTATCGTAGTCCTTTCGATAAGTAAGAGTGTCGAACCCAACGAGGAGTAGAAGGAAACGATAAGCATTTTTCAGCAAGGTATTCTCTGCAAGCACTGAAATTATCGGTAACAGATAGTTTTGTGATAAGGTAAATTTGTAACAGGTAACAAGTAATAAAAGAAAATAACGTGGAGCAAGATGGCCCAATCCTTTTTGTAGCAAAGGACAAGCCTGGACAAACTCTTATATAAAGAAAAGCGCCCCCAAGGACACATGGGAATTATCGTCAAGCTAGTTTTCATCACGCTCATATGATTCATGTTCGGTACTTTGATAATTTGATATGTGGGTGGACCGGTGCTTGGGTACTTCCCTTCCTTGGACAAGCATCCCACTTATGATTAACCTCTCTGGCAAGCATCCGCAACTGCAAAAGAAGTATTAAGGTAAACCTAACCATAGCATGAAACATATGGATCCAAATCAGCCCCTTATGAAGCACCTCATAAACTAGGGTTTAAGTTTCTGTCACTCTAGCAACCCATCATCTATTTATTACTTCCCAATGCCTTCTTCTAGGCCCAATCAATGGTAAAGTGTCATGTAGTCTACGTTCACATGACACCACTAGAGGAAAGACAACATACATCTCATCAAAATATCGAACGAATACCAAATTCACATGACTACTTATAGCAAGACTTCTCCCATGTCCTCAGGAACAAACATAACTACTCACAAATCATATTCATGTTCATAATAAGAGGGGTATTAGTATTCATAAAGGATCTGAACATATGATCTTCCACCAAATAAACCAACTAGCATCAACTACAAGGAGTAATCAACACTACTAGCAACTGATACGTCTCCAACGTTTCTATAATTTTTGATTGCTCCATGCTATATTATCTACTGTTTTGGACATTATTGGGCTTTATTATCCACTTTTATATTATTTTTGGGACTAACCTATTAACCGGAGGCCCAACCCAGAATTGTTGTTTTTTGCCTGTTTTAGGGCTTCAAAGAAAAGGAATATCAAAGGGAGTCCAAACGGAATGAAACCTTCGGGGACGTGATTTTCTCAACGAACAAGACCCGGGAGACTTGGACCCCACGTCAAGAAAGAAAAGAGGAGGCCATGAGGTAGGGGGCGCGCCTACCCCCCCTCCCAGGCGCTCCCTCCACCCTCATGGGCCCCCTGTTGCTCCACTGATGTACTCCTTCCTCCTATATATACCTACGTACCCCCAAATGATCAGATACAGAGCCGAAAACCTAATTCCACCGCCGCAACTTTCTGTATCCACGAGATCCCATCTTGGGGCCTGTTCCGGAGCTCCGCCGGAGGGGGCATCGATCATGGAGGGCTTCTACATCAACACCATAGCCTCTCTGATGAAGTGTGGGTAGTTTACCTCAGACCTATGGGTCCATAGTTAGTAGCTAGATGGCTTCTTCTCTCTTTTTGGATCTCAATACAATGTTCTCCCCCCCCTCTCTTGTGGAGAACTATTCGATGTAATCTTCTTTTTGCGGTGTGTTTGTTGAGACCGATGAATTGTGGGTTTATGATCAAGTCTATCTATGAATAATATTTGAATCTTCTCTGAATTCTTTTATGTATGATTGGTTATCTTTGCAAGTCTCTTCGAATTATCAGTTTGGTTTGGTCTACTAGATTGATCTTTCTTGCAATGGGAGAAGTGCTTAGCTTTGGGTTCAATCTTGCGGTGTCCTTTCCCAGTGATAGTAGGGGCAGCAAGGCACATATTATATTGTTGCCATCGAGGATAGCAAGATGGGGTTTTCTTCATATTGCATGAGTCTATCCCTCTACATCATGTCATCTTGCTTAAGGCGTTACTTTGTTTTTAACTTAATACTCTAGATGCATGCTGGATAGCGGTCGATGAGTGGAGTAATAGTAGTAGATGTAGGCAGGAGTCGGTCTACTTGTCTCGGACGTGATGCCTATATACATGATCATACCTAGATATTCTCATAACTATGCTCAATTCTGTCAATTGCCCAACAGTAATTTGTTCACCCATCATAGAATACTTATGCTCTCAAGAGAAGCCACTAGTGAAACCTATGGCCCCCGGGTCTATCTTTATCATATTAATCTCCTACTACTTAGTTGTTTCCTTTGCTATTTCCTTTGCCTTTATTTTACTTTGCATATTTATCATAAAAATACCAAAAATATTATCTTATCATATCTATCAGATCTCACTCTCGTAAGTGGCCTTATATGGATTGACAACCCCTATTTGCGTTTGTTGCGAGGATTTATTTGTTTTGTGCAGGTACGAGGGACTCGCACGTAGCCTCCTACTGGATTGATACCTTGGTTCTCAAAAACTAAGGGAAATACTTATGCTACTTTGCTGCATCATCCCTTCCTCTTCGGGGAAAACCAACGTAGTGCTCAAGAGGTAGCAGCAACCCACATGTACCAATCTGAGGTTTGGGGACAAAGATTGGATACAAGAGATGAACTAGGGTTTGAGATGATATGGTGTTGGTGAACATGTTGATGGAGATTGGCCCCCTCCCGATGAGAGGATCGATGGTGATGATTTCCCCCTCCCGGAGGGAAGTTTCCCCAGTAGAACAGCTCCGCCGGAGCCCTAGATTGGTTCCGCCAAGGTTTCGCCTCGTGGCGGCGGAGTTTCATCCCGTGAGCTTGCTTATGATTTTTCTTCAGGGAAAAAGACCTCATATAGCAGAAGATAGGCACCGGAGGCCTACCAGGGGGGCACGAGGCAGGGGGCACGCCCAGGGGGGTAGGGCACGCCCCCACCCTCATGGATGGTGGGTGGCCCCCTCTAGTACTTCCTTCACCCAACATTTTTTATATATTCTGAAATGTCCTCCTATGAAGTTTCAAGACTTTTGGAGTTGTGCAAAATAGGTCTCTAATATTTTCTCCTTTTCCAGCCCAGAATTCCAGCTGCCGGCATTCCCCCTCTTCAAGTAAACCTTGTAAAATAAGAGAGAATAGGCATAAGTATTGTGACATAATGTGTAATAACAACCCATAATGCAATAAATATCGACATAAAAGCATGATGCAAAATGGACGTATCACACCCCACCTCATGTGGCCTGCCTCTTCTCCTCCACTATGTCCCATTAGTCCCAATAACTTTCCCCGGGGGTTTCGGTAGCCTCCTGGTACTCCGAAAAATCCCCGAACCTTATCAGAACTATTACGGTGTCCATATATAACCTTCCAATATATCAATCATTACCTCTCGACCATTTCAAGACTCCTCGTCATGTCCGTGATCTCATCCGAGACTCCGAACAAACTTCGGTCATCAAATCACATAACTCATAATGCAAGTCGTTATCGAACATTAAGTGTGCGGACCCTACGGGTTCGAGAACTATGTAGACATGACCGAGACACATCTCCGATAAATAACCAATAGTGGAACCTAGATGCTCATATTGGCTTCTACATATTCTACGAAGATCTTTATCGGTCAAACCGCATAACAACATACATTATTCCCTTTGTCATCGGTATGTTACTTGCCCGAGATTGGATCGTCGGTATCATCATACCTAGTTTAATCTCGTTACCGGCAAGTCTCTTTAATCGTTCCATAATCCATCACCCCGTATAACTCATTAGTCACATTTCTTGCAAGGCTTATAGTGATGTGCATTACTGAGAGGGCCTAGAGATACCTCTCCGATACTCGAAGTTACAAATCCTAATCTCGATCTATGCCAACTCAACAAACTCCTTTGGAGACATCTGTAGAGCATCTTTATAATCACCCAGTTACATTGTGAAGTTTGATAGCACACAAGGTGTTCCTCTGGTATTCGGGAGTTGCATAATCTCATAGTTAGCGAAATATGTATAAGTCATGAAGAAAGCAATAGCAATAAAACTAAACGATCATTATGCTAAGCTAATGGATGGGTCTTGTCCATCACATCATTCTCTAATGATGTGATCCCGTTCATCAAATGAGAACACATGTCTATGGCCAGGAAACTTAACCATCTTTGATTAACGAGCTAGTCTAGTAGAGGCATACTAGGGACACTTTGTTTGTCTATGTATTCACACATGTACTAAGTTTCCAGATAATACAATTCTAGCATGAATAGTAAACATTTATCATGATATAAGGAAATATAAATAACAACTTTATTATTGCCTCTAGGGCATATTTCCTTCACACATATGGCTTGAGCGGGTAGTGCCGGTGATGTTGCATGGCTTTATCCCTGAGGATGAATGGCTACTACTGGCAGAGTGATGAGCCACAAGTATAGGGGATCTATTGTAGTCCTTTCGATAAGTAAGAGTGCCGAACCCAACGAGGAGCAGAAGGAAATGACAAGCAATTTTCAGTAAGGTATTCTTTGCAAGCACTGAAATTATCGGTAACAGATAGTTTTGTGATAAGGTAATTCGTAACGGGTACCAAGTAACAAAAGTAAACAAGGTGTAGCAAGGTGGCCCAATCCTTTTTGTAGCAAAGTACAAGCCTGGACAAACTCTTATATAAAGGAAAGCGCTCCCGTTCGCGTCAAGCTAGTTTTCATCATGCTCATATGATTCGCGTTTGTTACTTTGATAATTTGATATGTGGGTGGACCGGTTCTTGGGTACTGCCCTCCCTTGGACAAGCATCCCACTTATGATTAACCCCCCTCACAAGCATCCACAACTACGAAAGAAGAATTAAGGTAAACCTAACCATATGAAACATATGGATCCAAATCAGCCCCTTACGAAGCAACGCGTAAACTAGGGTTTAAGCTTCTGTCACTCTAGCAACCCATCATCTACTTATTACTTCCCAATGCCTTCCCCTAGGCCCAAACAATGGTGAAGTGTCATGTAGTTGACGTTCGCATAACACCACTAGAGGAAAGACAGCATACATCTCATCAAAATATCAACGAATACCAAATTCACATGACTACTTATAACAAGACTTCTCCCATGTTCTCAGGAACAAACGTAATTACTCACAAATCATATTCATGTTCATAATCAGAGGGGTAATAATGTGCATAAAGGATCTGAACATATAATCTTCCACCGAATAAACCAACTAGCATCAAATACAAGGAGTAATCAACACTACTAGCAACCCACAGGTACCAATCTGAGGTTTTGAGACAAAGATCGGATACAAGAGATGAACTAGGGTTTGAGAGGAGATGGTGCTGGTGAAGATGTTGATGGAGATTGACCCCCTCCCGATGAGAGGATCGACGGTGATGATGATGGTGACGATTTCCGTCTCCCAAAGGGATGTTCCCCTGGTAGAACAGCTCCGCCGGAGCCCTAGATTGGTTCCGCCAAGGTTCCGCCTCAAGACGGCGGCGCGTCGTCCCGAAAGCTTCCTTCTGATTTTTTCCAGGGCAAAAGACACCTTATACCAGAAGATGGGCATTGGGGGGCTTCCAGGTGGCCCACGAGGCAGGGGGCGCGCTCTCCACCCTCGTGGACAGTGGGTGGCCCCCCACTGGTGCTTTCTTCGCCCAATATTTTTAATATATTCCAAAACTGACTTTCGTGGAGTTTCAGGACTTTTGGAGTTGTGCAGAATAGGTCTCTAATATTTGCTCCTTTTCCAGCCCAGGGTTCCAGCTACCAGCATTCTCCCTCTTCATGTAAACCTTGTAAAATAAGAGAGAAAAGGCATAAGTATTGTGACTGTTGGCGTTCTGGGAACGGGGGTCCCCAGACTTGCCTGCCTGCTGCCCACGGCGTGGCTCTATGAGCGGGCCCGTATGGCCCATCTTCACCAACAAGCACTCAAGACCCTCGCGAGGGGCCAAGCCTCACAAGGCGGATGACACAATACCTCCTCGGGAGCGCCCTCACCAGGCTGGCTCTTGAGGGGCGGAGAGTTCAAGGCAAGGCAAAACTCGCGAGGTTTCAATGACATGAGCCATGACGATCAAGATTAGGCAGGCGCCAGGCTGGCGCCAACGCGCATAGTGTCCTTGTTTCCTCTTTGGTGCTAAGGAAGCAAGTGCAGGTGCGAGTACCGAGGCATCAAGCAAAGGTTTCCATATCAGTGCAACGAGACCAAGACCAGCAGGGCGGCAAGATGGAGGTCACCATGGAGCCCAAGGCGGTGTCACCACTAGAGCCTTTTGCAGGCGAAGACTGCTTTTGTCAGGATAAGCTGTACTAGCTGTCCCCTTTCAAATTGGTCATTGTTGGCTCCCTTCCAGCTCAATATTTGCGGAGAGGACCAGGGCCTCTATAAATAGGACTAGCCACCACCATAGCTAGAGGGGGGATCCGAACAACCACAAGTTCACCAAGCATAAGAACGCCTCTCCTCAGGAGGCTGTTCTTCCCCTTATATTGTTCATCCTTAGCCCAAGAGGCAATCCACCACACTACACTGGAGTAGGGTATTACACCACAACGGTGGCCCGAACCAGTATAAATCTTGTGTCCTTTGTGTTGCGAGTTCGTCAAGTTTGCCCTTGATATCTTAGCGAAGCTAGGACGTGGACTGGTAGGGGGAGATCTTCACGTGCACCCAAGTGTTCGAACCTTGAGGGTTTTGCCGGAACCCGAGATCCGACATTTTGCTTCATCCCTTCCGTCGCTCCACATCCCATTGCTTCATCGTCTCCATGGCGGACGCTCGCCGCACTCGCACTGAGCGCCGGGCTGCCCTCGCCGCCTGCATTGCTCAGATGGCTCCCGTCGGCGGGCCACCCCGTCGTTCTCCGTCGCCTACCGACATCGGCCCGGCGAGGAACGAGCAGCAAGCATCCTCCCTGCACCCCTCGGTGCGGCGGGACGGCCGCACCGCCACTCCATCGCTGACCCCGGCCGGTTCATCATCCCACGCTCGTCACGCTCCCGTGGACGCGCAGGCCGCTCTATGCATGGTGCGCGAGCTCCTGTGCTACCGCCCCGTCGACGACCTCTACGAGGACTGGCTCGACCGCATCGCCGAGCTTGTTAGCGCCGTAGGGGGCTCCCCTGCGCCATCCCTCTCGCTGCCTCGCCCTCCGCCAGCCGCGGACGGCGTGGCCCATGGAGCGCCTCCACCACCTCTGCCCCAAGATGGAGTCTTGGCGCCCAGGCGCGCGGCCCCATGGCGCGACCTGCCGCATCCGGCACCCGCGCAAGAAGAAAGAAGCTGCCAAGAAGTCCCTCGGCCGCGAGAAAACGCCCCCACGCTCCCTGCGCCACCACGGCAAGACTGTGTGCCGCCTGCGGCGGTGGTGCGCGGACCCCATCAAGGACAAGTTCTCCACTAGTGCAGAGTCCCGGTGACCACGGCAGGCTGCCGCACCTTCACCCCTGAGCTGCGTAGCATCACTTGGCCGGGCAAGTTCAAGCCGGATCTGCCTCCTCGCTATGACGGCACCCCCGACCCTGCGGAGTTCCTGCAGCTCTACGAGCTGAGCATCGAGGCGGCCAACGACGACGAGAAAGTCATGGCGAACTTGTTCCCCATGGCTCTCAAGGATGGTGCCCGCTCCTGGCTCCTGAACCTGCCTCCAGGCTTGATCTCCTCCTGGAACGAGATGCGCAACCATTTCGTTGCCAACTTCCAGGGCACTCCCGACTGCCCACTGGTTGCAGGTGACCTACACCGCGTCAAGCAACAACCAGGAGAGACCCTCCAGAAGTAGATCCAGTGCTTCAACAACGTTTGCTTCAAGACCCCCAAGGTGACGGACGAGGTCATCATCTCCATGTTCTCCGATGGCGTCCACGACGTCAATATGAAGGAGGAGCTCGCCATCCACGAGAAGTTGTGCATGTCTCTGGAGCTGTTCAACCTGGCGACCAAGCGCGCAAGAGCTGAGGAGGGGCGCCTCTCCCTCCTCAAGCTCCCGGCTGCGGACCCGGAGGAGAAGAAAGCCAAGGCCAAAGACGTGAAGCGCAAGGGAGCAGCCGTGCTCGCGACGGAGCCGGACACAAAGCGCGGCAGGGACCATCCCGAGTCATCCAAGAGCAGCCGACCGTTCTGCGCCTTCCATAACCTGCATAGCCACAACACTAGCGACTGTCAAGAGCTCAGAGCCATCGAGAAGGATGCTTCGATGACGCTAGGATGACCATGGCCCGCGCCAGGAGTGGCGCGACTGGCCTCATGAGGACCGCTGGCAGGATCAGTCTCGCGTGGGCGCCTGGAGAGATCAGCCTCATGAGGATCCTCCTCAGGGCAACGCCGGTCTCCCTCCACTACCGCCACCACCAAGAAGGAATGATGACCACCATCAGGACGAGGGGGCTGGGGGCTTCCAGGAGTCGCGTGCCATCGCCTGCATCTTGGGCGGAGCTCAAGCCCCAGCCTCACAGCGTATCTTCAAATAGTTCGCTCATGAAGTGAATGCAGTCCTCCCCAAGCTCGAGGCCACGCGCCCGCTCAGATGGTCCAAGTGCGCCATCACGTTCAGCTCGACAGATCAGCGCAATTGCGCGGCTACCGCTGGCGCCCTCCCGATGCTCTTTTCACCAGTCATTAGCAACGTGAAAGTTACCAAGACTCTCATCGATGGCGGCACGGGGCTGAACATCCTGTCCGTCGACACGTTCGACAACCTCCAAGTGTCATATGATCAGCTTCAGCCCACCAAGCCTTTCTCAGGAGTGACCGACGGCTCCACCACCCCGATCGGGCAGGTCTCCCTCCCCGTCACCTTCGGACAGCGCGACAACTACCTCACCGAGCTCATCGACTTCGACGTCGCCCACATCCGTCTGCCATACAATGCCATCCTCGGGTATCCGGCCCTGGCCAAGTTCATGGCCATGACGCACCACGGCTACAATGTCATCAAGATGCCAGGAAGCGGCGGGATCATCACAGTCCCTTGCGAAGAAAGAGATGCAGTGTGCTCCCTCGAGCGCGCCTTCCAAGCAGCGTCAATCGAAGACCCTGGCAACAATGCAGCTCGGTACCCTCCTGAGGTCGTCCCCAAGAAGAAGAAGCAGGTACTCCATGCCGGACCTTAGGAGGGCAGCGCCGCAAGTGGCACCTCGTCAGGATCAGCACCCGCACCTGGGGCGCCTCCCTCTGTCACATAAGAAGGCGCGCCCGGTGCCCTCCTTGGGCAGGGCTTGGGGTCTCTCTTATGGAGGGCCTCAGACCTTGCCAACGCCACGAGAGAGGTGCTGAGGCACCACTTGGAGGCGTGTTTCATGGCGCGTCTCCCTCAGGAGGACACTAGGCAAGGAGCTCCCGACGCTCAGGAGTTCATCACCAAGGTATCTCAAGAGCTTCAGGAAGCAAGAGCAATACCCGGCGACCGCCGGCCACCTAGCATTGCTCCCCACCCAGGCGAGGGTGGTGAGTTGCGCGTCTGCATCGACATACCAGGGCTCAACCGAGCCGCATCTCAGGAGCGCTTCTGGCCTTCGCATGTTGGGCGCTGTGAAGGTCCACCTCACAGCTATGTTCGTATGCCGTTCGGCCTGCCGAGCGTGGTTGCTGCCTTCCAGCGCAACCTACGGAGTGTCATGGCGGGTCAGGAGGCCAGGCACCACGCCGTCCTAACGGAGATGGAGACGGTCCTCAAGGAACCGCCTGGACCCCCAGAGCCTCCCGAGGCTCAGGGCCCCAGTGGCTCGTGAGGGGCAACCCCTTCGCCGCGTACCTTCAGCTACCTCAACACCCCTTCATCAACGGAACCAGGTGACATTTTCCAAGTTCATTTAGCTGGGAGCGCCTAGGGGGCTGCATTATTCCCAGGCCACGTGGGTCCGTCCCTGTGGCGTGTATCCCTGTTTTTTATGTCTTTAGCTTACCTTGCTGGTGGCGCCCCTTGGGATGCATCATCCCCAAGCCGCCCGGGCCGGACCCAGTGGCGCGTATCGTTCATGCATTTACCTGAGCTAGTTTGCCTTCCATGCTTAATCTATCTATGATTATCACCTGCTTGATTGTCACCAACCGCGGGAGCCGCGCGCCAGTCGTCTTTCTTCAGGACACTTCACGTGAGAGGGTTAGGCACGGCATTTGTGCTCGGGTCCATCCCTACAGCGTCAATAAATCCAATGGTTGAGCCCTGTCTGGCGGGCCGGCCCCGTTCATGTCACCTCCTGGGGCTGTTGGTTCTTGGCTTTCTCACTTGATAACCTCAGGAGATTCGTTCAGCGCAGGTTGTTTGACCAACTCGCAGGATCAACACAATGAACAAGAATCAAGACCAAGCGCAACCCTCCTTGAGGTAGGGCCTCGTGAGTCCCGCGCTGGCTCATGAGTGCCCAGACATACCTCGTCTAGCCCTGCTGTGCAAGCCATGTGTCAAGGCAGGGCTGTACACGCCCTGGGGGCTCTCCGCAGTAGGGAGTCCCCTCCCACATACCAGTGGAAGCACCATGCTCCACGCTGGCAGTCAACATTGCCGAGGAGTGGCTATGCCCGTGCAAGTGCGGAAGCGCCATGGTGCGTCCTGGTGATAAACAACTGAGGGCGGTCTCACGGCCGTATCAACCTCAGGGAGCCTCCAGGCTCGGTGTCTGGCCTCAACGCAACGCCTCCCCTCGGGAGAGCCGCGCGAGGGGGCTGGGCACGGGGGCTGCACTCGGGTCACGCCCAAGCGTACGCCACCCCGCCAGGTCCCTCGGACCTGGTCGTCGCACGCCCTCCCAAGCGGAGCTAAGGTATGAAGGTCGTTTGAACGTCAAGGGGGACTCCTGAGCATCGCGACTCAGGAGCCTAACTGATCACGTAGCACCTCACTCCTTGGCCCATCCTGGTGATCTGGTCGGACCAATGGCGGTTGAGGTATGCGCGGGGTCGGGCCCTGCCGACGTAGAACACAAGACCTACCATTGCATCTCCTTTCCACAAGCTGTTTGCGCATCAAGGGGGACTCCTGAGCATCGCGACTCAGGAGCCTAATTGACCACGTAGCCCCTCACTCCTTTGACTGTCCTGGTGATCCGGTCGGCCTAACGGCGGCTGAGGTATGCGCGGGGTCAGGCTCTGCCGACGTAGAACGTAAAGCAAATGGGAAGGAAATCGCAAAATCTCAAAGCAAATATTACAAGACATATTGTTCTCCGAATATCAAACACAAGTTTGAACACCTCCACGAGGCAGGCTACATGTTGCAGGAGTTTCAACGGGAAAGGAGCCGCAAGCCAATCATCCCTCGATACCGCCGGCACCTGCAAGAGGTGCCCCCTCCTGGGTGGCGTCGCCTTCACCTGCACCACCGGTCGAAGGCGCGGGGGCGAAGGCGTCAAACTTCTCCAGCAGGGCTTCCACCTGTCCTTTCACGGATCCGGTGGTGGCTGAGAAGTGTTCATCAGCCACGGGCTCCAGCGGCTTGTCAAGGCGGGCGGCAGGATCGCGAAGATGGAGGTGCCTGAAGACGCGCGTTAGCACGGCTGAAGAAAGGACGCGAGCCTCTGCCTCTGCCATGGGGCCGATGCCGCGCACGACTTCCTCAAGCGCCTCGACCAAGTAGGGAAGCAGATCCAAGTGCTCGGGGGCATCACCGCCCACAGCACAAGCTCGTGCGAGGAGTCTGTGGCGTGGACTCCAGGGGCGGCGACGTGCGCCACCGCGGCACGATGACCATGGCCACGACGCGTGCACCGACGCTAGTTGCCTCTCCCTCCTAAGCCCCCGGCTTGGGTGTACAGGGGTAACAGATACCTGGGAGGAGGCCGCTCGCACCAAGGCCTCATCACCACCTGCATCATTGCCTCGCCGCGGTGGTGGGCCGGCCTCTTCTTTGGCGTGAGCGATACTAGCCCGTCGAGGAGAGTCTTTCCTTCCTCCGCCACGGAAAACCTTCGAATGGGTGCCATTGGTGTCGGCAACGGTGCAAGGAGGGAGAAGCAAGCAAAATGGGAAGAGATGGGTGACGGGGGCTCCACCCCCTCCCATTTATAGCAGGAGAAGGCCAACTAGCGCCCCCACGATCACAGGTAATGATGGTTTTTCCTTGCATGTCGCAGGGACTTGTCAAGTCAGGTTGTTGCCGAGGCAGTGTGGGGAAGCGGAGACGCCCACGTCCAATCAACCGCCACGTGTCGACTAAGGCCGCGGGCTATTGGGGCTCGCGACGCTCCACACTTGACCTTTGGCTTCGCCTCAAAGCCAAGCCCGAGCGCGCCTTGGGCTTGGGGGCTACTGTCGGCGTTCTGGGAACGGGCGTCCCCGGACTTGCCTGCTTGCGGCCCACGGCGTGGCTCTGCGAGCGGGCCCGTACGGCACATCTCCACCAACAAGCACTCAAGACCCTCGCGAGGGGCCAAGCCTCGTGAGGCAGACGATACAAGACCTCCTTGGGAGAGCCCTCACCAGGCTGGCTCTCAAGGGGCGGAGAGTTCAAGGCAAGGCAAACCTCGTGAGGTTTCAGTGACGTGAGCCATGACTATCAAGATCAGGCAGGCGCCAGGCGGGCGCCAGCGCGCACAGTGTTCTTGTTTGCTCTTTGGTACTAAGGAAGCAAGCGCAGGCGCGGAGTACCAAGGCGTCAAGCAAAGGTTTCCATATCAGTGCAACGAGACCAAGACCAGCAGGACGGAAAGACGGAGGTCACCATGGAGCCCAAGGCGGCGTCACCACTAGAGCCTTTTGCAGGCGAAGACTTCTTTTGTCAGGATAAGCTATACTAGCTATCCCCTTTCAAATTGGCCGTTGTTGGCTCCCTTCCCGCTCAATATTTGGGGAGAGGACCAGGGCCTCTATAAATAGGACTAGCCACCAACATAGCTAGAGGGGGATCCGAACAACCACAAGCTCACCAAGCACAAGAACACCTCTCCTCAGGAGGCTGTTCTTCCCCTTGTACTGTTCATCCTTAGCCCAAGAGGCAATCCACCACACCACACTGGAGTAGGGTATTACACCACAACGGTGGCCCGAACTAGTATAAATCTTGTGTCCTTTGTGTTGCAAGTTCGTCAAGTTTGTGGTTGAGATCTTAGCGAAGCTAGGACATGGACTGGTAGGGGGAGATCTTCGCGCGCACCCTAGTGTTTGAACCTTGAGGGTTTTGCCGGAACCCGAGATCCGACAGTGAGATAATGTGTAATAACAGCCCATAAGTTTGAAACATTTAAAATTTTCAAAGAATTTCAGAACGAAGTTGAGAATCATCGTGGCAAGAAGATTAAATTTCTATGATCTGATCATGGAGGAGAATATCAGAGCCATGAGTTTAGCAAACATTTATGTGACTGTGGAATCATCTCACAACTTACTCATCCAGGAACTCTACAGAGAAACGGAGTACCTGAAAGGCGTAACCAAACTTTTTTGGACATGGTTAGGTCAATGATGTCATTTACTGATTTGCCTTTATCATTTTGGGGTTATGCACTTGAAACAACAACATATACACTAAACATAGCACCGTCTAAGTCGGTAGAGACGACACCATATGAGTTATGGAATGGGAAGAAACCCAATTTGTCGCATCTCAATATTTGGGGTTGCGATACTTATGTAAAACGTTTGCAGCCAAATAAGCTCGACCCCAAAGCAGATAAATGTTACATTGTAGGTTATCCCAAAGAAATAATTGGGTATTCCTTCTACCAAAAGTCTGAAGACATAGTGTTTGTCACCAAAAATGGACACTTTCTCAAGAAGGAGTTTCTACCTAAAGAAGTAAGTGGGAGGAAAGTATAGCTCGATGAGATTACTGAATCTCCAGAAATGAGGACTGGTGAAACAGAATTTGTTCCAAAGATTGTCCACGCAACTGAAATAGAAGTTACTAAACCAGTTTTAGAAACTCTAGTTAAGACTGTAACTGAACCACGTAGATCATGAAGGGTTATTGAACCTCTTGAGTGGTTTCACAATGAAATATTCATCTTAGAGGAAGATGAACCTGCACATTACAAGGAAGCGATGGCGGCGCCCAGATCAAAAGAATGGGTCAAAGCCATGCAATCCGAAATGGAGTCCATGTACGAAAATCAAGTTTGGCACTTGATGAAGCTATGTACCTAGGGTAGGGTCATGAACCTGACCTAGACATCCTCCCCTAGGACAGCACCCTAAAGCCAGGATCATTCAAAGAGTACCATTATCCACTTGACCATAGACGTTCCACTCGGAAGAATCAATGTCACTCGACCATCGCAGAAGTCACTCGACGAGCAGAAGAGCTAGAGTCACTCTGCATGAACAATGGTCGAGCATTTACTTGTAGGCTTAATTGTCATTTATTGCACCTAAATACAGGCGTTACCAGTAACGTCTCCATCTTTATGTACCTTAAACCCTTTGTAACTGAGGGCAAGAGGGGTTTGGCGAACTCTATATAAGCCACCCCCCTCCTCAGGGACGAGGGTTCGCACCCCCGGTAACTCACATGCAAATAATCCAGTCGACCGCCTCCGGGCTTCGAGACGTAGGGCTGTTACTTCCTCCGAGAAGGGCTCGAACTCGTAAAACTCGCGTGTACAACTCCTCCATAGCTAGGATCTTGCCTCTACATCCCTACCCCCCATTCTACTGTCAGACTTAGAACCACGACAGTTGGCGCCCACCGTGGGTCAGGTTTCTTAGCGACTTGTTGGAGAAGTTGCAATTTTCCCGATCCGCATCAACATGGTTTCACACGGAGGTTTGGCCGAGGGCCGCGAGATCCGTCTCGGCGCGCTCGTGTTCATCGCCGACGACTCCGCTTGGCTCCAAGAAGCGCCACTTGACGTCGAGGCGCTCCCCGTCCGCGGGGCAACGCACTTTCGTGCGTGCGTCCGTGGCGTCCTCCTACGGCAGCCGTCGACTCGGTATCGGTCGGCTCCTGTACTGACCTCCCTCCCTGCAGCCCGCCGGAGCAAGCGTTCC
This sequence comes from Triticum aestivum, assembly GCF_018294505.1. Classification (NCBI taxonomy): domain Eukaryota; kingdom Viridiplantae; phylum Streptophyta; class Magnoliopsida; order Poales; family Poaceae; genus Triticum; species Triticum aestivum. Next base: position 456,478,243 of record NC_057794.1, read on the forward strand.
GGTCGATCGAGGCTTTAGTAGTGGGTGAGGCATGCGGTGGCTGGCCAGTCGGCCACCCCCCAAGTCGCGGCAATCGAGCTCGACGAAACTCTCTACGGCCTGTTCAACCTGTCGACTGGCTCCATAGAAACTGCATCCGAGTGCGATAGCAGCGACCCCGCGACAGAAGTTTTGATGGTCAATGGACCACGCAGTCCTCCTGGCTTCACTCGTGAAGATGGAGGCGACGGGGCCGGCGATCCGTCATGTGTTCACGAAGAGTACCGCCCCGAACCCCTCTCTTCGCAGCGGAGGGAATAACTTCGCCGCCGGAACATGGATGCGCTTCACACTCTTATCGTTGGAGAAACCCCTGAGGCTCAGACCTTGGAGGAGGCGCGCCTAGCCAACTTGGCTGAGCGCACTCGACTGGAGAACCTCCAGCGCGCACTCGACGAGCGTGCTCGGCAGCGTATCCCCGAGTCCAGTCGACGCCAACTTTTCCCGCCTCCGACTCAGGTATACCGAACTCCGATCCAAAATCTCGCAGCTGCGGCCCGAATAGCGGAGTCAATCCAACCTCCCAGTCAGAAGCTGGTCGAGGTCTGGTGCAGATCCGGGCTTTGCTCCATGCGGCGGGAGAGCAGAATACAGCAGTATCTCAGTCGCGGAATAGGATCCATAGCAGATTCATGGTTGCAGACATAGTCCAGACGGCTCATAGCCTGAGATTGCCCCCGAGGCGTGAAGGACGTGAGGACCGGCGAGATCAGTACAGAAACCGCGAGCAGTAAGATCACCGACTCGATCACGATGATCATCGTCGAGTGCCCACGCCTCCCCCAAGGAGTGGGTCATACGTGCCTCGGCAGCATGATGACAGACGTCCTCATAGTGGTGGGCGAAGAATTCCAGTCGACCCCAGGGAGTCGGGCTTTGATGCGAGATCTATTCTCGTTCAGGGTCTGGTCGACAGAAACAGAGCTCACAGAGAGGGTCACGACAGAGATTTCCCAACCAGCAGCAGGGTACATGTCTCGGGTCCAGAGTGCTTCAGCAGAGCCATCAGGGCTGCGGTGATTCCACCCAACTTCAGGTTGGCGACTGGAGTCAGTAAGTTCACTGGCGAGTCCAAGCCTGACACTTGGCTTCAGGATTATCGATTGGCTGTACAGATTGGTGGTGGCAACGATGAAGTGGCCATGAAGCACCTTCCTTTGATGTTGGAGGGCTCGGCCAGAGCGTGGCTGAATCAGTTAGCACCTAGTAGTATTTATACTTGGGAAGATCTTGCCCAAGTATTTGTCAGAACATTTGAAGGTACCTGCAAACGGCCAGCAGGGCTAACAGAATTGCAGTGTTGCATTCAGAAACCGAATGAAACTTTGAGAGATTATATCTAGAGATGGATCATGTTGCACCACACGGTGGAGAATGTGTCGGATCACCACGCAATTTGTGCCTTCAAAGAAGGCGTTAAGTATCGGGAGTTGAACCTAAAATTCGGTCGGACAGGAGATATGACTCTGACTCTGATGATGGAGATTGCCACCAAGTACGCCAATGGTGAAGAAGAAGACCGACTCCAGAGTGGCAAGCACAAAACAGTCGCCCACGAAACTGGAGGAGGGAACTCCAGTCGGAAGCAGAAGCGCAAGGCCGAGCCAGCCACTCCTGGTGAAGCCTTAGCCGTGACGCAAGGAAAGTTTAAAGGGAAACCCAAAGGGCCGTGGAACCCCAATAAAGTAAAATATCAAGATGGAAATGATGTGCTAGATTTACCATGCCACATTCACACCAAAAAAGATGAAGAGGGTAATTTCATTTACCCGAAGCATACCACTCGACAGTGTCGACTCCTAAGCCAGCAATTCCAAGAGAAGCAGCCCAAGGAAAAGGAGAAGGAATCAGACAAAGTTGAGGACGAGGAGGAGGACGATGATGGTTACCCCCACGTCAATTCCACTTTGATGATTTTCGCTGACGTTGAGAGTAAGAGTCGACTAAAAGTCATCAACAGAGAAGTGAACATGGTCACTCCGGTGACACCCAGTTATTTGAAGTAGTCTCAAACTGCCATTACATTCGACCAGTCCGATCACCCAGCACACATAGCCACTCCTGGGAGGCAAGCGCTGGTGGTCGACCCAGTAGTCGAAGGCACTCGATTGACTAAGGTTCTGATGGATGGTGGCAGTGGTCTGAATATACTATATGCAGAGACGTTGAAAGGATTGGGCATTCTGATGTCTAGACTCAACAAAAGTAATATGAGTTTCCATGGAGTTATTCCTGGCAAGAAGGCCGCGTCACTCGGTCAGATCGCCCTTGATGTAGTTTTCGGTGATTCCAAGAATTACCGCAAAGAAAAGTTGACATTTGAAGTTGTGGATTTCCAGAGTGCTTATCATGCTATTCTAGGCAGGCCAGCTTATGCACGTTTTATGGCTCGACCATGTTACGTGTACCTCAAATTGAAGATGCCTGGTCCTAAAGGGGTGATCACTATCACTAGCAGTCGAAAGAAGGCAGAAGAGTGCTTCCAGAAGGGCTCAAAGATCGCCGATGCACAGATGGCAGTAGTGGAGTTGCAGGAGTATCAAAAAAATGCAGACCCGAGTGATTTGTTGCGAGCTAAGAAGCCCGCCACTGATTCAGCATTCCAGTCGTCTGGTGAAATGAAGCCGATTCATATTCATCCAACGGATCCCAATGCTGCTCCGACTCACATTTCAACAACACTCGACTCCAAATAGGAAGAAGCGTTCATCCAATTCCTCCGTGAGAACTGGGACATCTTCGCATGGAAACCTTCTGACATGCCAGGTGTTCCCAGGGGACTGGCTGAGCATCGTTTGCAAGTCGACCCAAAGGTGAAACCAGTCAAAGAACATCTTCGACGGTCCGCCGTACAGAAGAGGAAGGCAATCGGTGAAGAAGTGGCTCAGCTTCTGGCAGCTGAGTTTATCTGAGAGATTTACCACTCCGAGTGGTTAGCTAAAGTTTTCATGGTCCCAAAGAAGGACGGCTCACTTCTCATATGCATCGACTTCAAACATATCAATTGGGCCTACCCGAAAGAGCACTTTCCTCTCCCTCACATCGACCAAATAGTCGACTCGAAGAAGGTTGCTAAAGCTTGTTTATGGGATTTATATGACCACGAAGAAGGTTGCACATTACTTCTCTCATCACTCCATTACAGTCGTCAATGACGCTCCATTATCAGAGATTCTGAACAATATAGATGCAACTGGTCGAGTGGCGAAGTGGGCGATTGAACTCCTTCCCTTAGATATCAAGTTCGAGGCAAACAAAGCTATCAAGTCCCAAGCAATAGCAGATTTCCTCGCTGAGTGGATTGAACAACAACTGCCGACTCAAGTTTACTCGGAGCACTGGACCATGTTCTTTGATGGTTCCAAGATGTTGAATGGTTCCGGTGCTGGGGTGGTACTGGTATCCCCCCGAGGAGACAAGCTTAGATATGTCCTCCAGATTCACTTTGATTCCTCCAATAACGAAGCAGAATATGAAGCACTCTTGTATGGGTTGCGTATGGCCATCTCACTCGGCGTCCGTCGCCTCATGGTCTATGGCAACTCAGATTTGGTAGTCAATCAAGTGATGAAGGAGTGGGACGTCAGAAGCCCAGCCATGACTGGTTACTACAACGCGGTGAGGAAGTTGGAAAAGAAGTTTGAGGGGTTTGAGCTCCATCATGTACCCCGATTGAAAAATCAAGCAGAATATGATTTAGCAAAGATAGGCTCCAAGAGAGAAGCTATTCCCAGTAATGTGTTCCTGGAGCATATTCATGCACCTTCAGTTCAAGAAGATCCCTTCGCTGAAGAGCCCCCGCAGCCTAGGAGTGCCATAGATCCGACTGAAGTCTAGGTCCCAGCCGTGGTCGACTTTATCATGGAGGTGTTGGTCATCACTCCCGACTGGACAGTGCCATACATTGAATATATCCTTAGGAAAGAGCTCCCAGATGATGAAGAAGAGGATCGATAGGTCGTCCATCGATCCAAGGCCTTTACTGTAATAAGAGGACAACTATTCAGAGAAAGTGCAACTGGGGTCAGCCAGAAATGCATAACACTAGAAGAAGGCCGAGTGATCCTCCATGACATCCATTCGGGGACCTGTGGTCACCATGCGTCCTCTCGGACCATCGTGGCTAAAGCATACCGAGCTGGATCTTATTAGCCACGAGCAAATGAAATGGCGAAATATATACTCGACAGATGTGAAGGCTGCCAGTTCTACTCCAATATGTCGCTTAAACCTGCATCAGCCCTGAAGACCATTCCACTCGTCTGGCCCTTTGCTGTTTGGGGATTGGACATGGTTGGTCCACTTAGGACTGGTAGGAGCGGCTTCACTCATGTGCTTGTAGCAGTCGACAAGTTTACCAAATGGATCGAAGCCAAGCCTATTAAGAATCTCAAAGCTAGTACTATTGTCAGCTTCATCAGAGAGTTGATTTTCAGATATGGGGTTCCGCACAGCATCATCACTGACAACAGATCGAACTTCGATTCTGATGAGTTCAGAACCTTCTACGCCTCATAAGGCACACGAGTCGACTATGCTTCAGTCGCCCACCCCCAGTCGAATGGACAAGCGGAAAGAGCAAATGGCCTGATTCTCAAAGGACTGAAACCCCGACTGATGCGAGATCTCAAGCACGCAGTGGGCGCCTGGGTTGATGAACTTCCATCAGTTCTCTGGGGATTGAGGACAACTCCCAATCGGTTGACTGGTCGAACTCCATTTTTCTTGGTCTATGGGGCTGAAGCTGTTCTACCAAGTGACTTGCTTCATAATGCACCATGAGTTGAGCTCTTCTCTGAAGATGAAGCAGAACAAGCTCGGCAAGACACAGTTGACCTCCTAGAGGAGGAAAGAGAGATGGCCTTGATCTGGTCAACCATTTATCATCAAGACTTGTGTCGATTCCACACTAGACACGTGCAAGGTCGAGCCTTTCAAGAGGGAGACTTGGTTCTTCGAGTGGATCAGCAGAAACCACACAAGCTCGCCCCAGCTTGGGAAGGTACCTTCATTGTCACCAGAGTGCTCCAAATGGAGCATACCACCTTTACTGTGTCGAGCATAAGAAGGACGAGCCACGGGCTTGGAATGCGGAGCTGCTCCGCCCTTTTTATACTTAAGTACTCGTTCGAATAAAATGTAATAACAAATACCTTTGTAATTTTTTTATCAAAGACAAGAGATTTACAATCCTCTTGAACAATTGTTGTTGCTTTTATTTGTGTCTGAAATCCCCCAGTGGGTGACTTAGCTGTGAATCCGTTTCGCCTAAGTTCAAAAGAAAATCCTACCGAGTGGTGAGCAAGCCTCTCACTCGGAGGCTTTGCTGCGAATCCGTTTCGCCTAAGTTTAAAAAATCCTACCGAGTGGTGAGCAACCCTCCCACTCGGAGGCTTAGCTGCAGTCCAGTACTCGCCTAAGTTTAAAAAATTCTACCGAGTGGTGAGAAAGCCTCTCACTCGGGGGCTTAGCTACAGTCCAGTACTCGCCTAAGTTTGTAAAATCCTACCGAGTGGTGAGCAACCCTCTCACTCAGGGGCTTAGCTGCAATCCAATACTCGCCTAAGTTTGTAAAATCCTACCGAGTGGTGAGCAACCCTCTCACTCGGGGGCTTAGCTGCAGTCCAGTACTCGCCTAAGTTTGTAAAATCCTACCAAGTGGTGAGCAACCCTCTTACTCGGGGGCTTAGCTGCAGTCTAGTACTCGCCTAAGTTTGTAAAATCCTACCGAGTGGTGAGCAACCCTCTCACTCGGGGGCTTAGTTGCAGTCAAGTACTCACCTAAGTTTGTAAAATCCTACCGAGTGGTGAGCAACCCTCCCACTCGGGGGCTTAGCTGCAGTCCAGTACTCGCCTAAGTTTGAAAAATCCTACCGAGTGGTGAGCAACCCTCCCACTCGGGGGCTTAGCTGCAGTCCAGTACTCGCCTAAGTTTGTAAAAATCCTACCGAGTGGTGAGCAACCCTCCCACTCGGGGGCTTAGCTGCAGTCCAGTACTCGCCTAAGTTTGTAAAAATCCTACCGAGTGGTGAGCAACCCTCCACTCGGGGGCTTAGCTGCAGTCCAGTACTCGCCTAAGTTTGTAAAATCCTACCGAGTGGTGAGCAACCCTCTCACTCGGGGGCTTAGCTGCAGTCCAGTACTCGCCTAAGTTTGTAAAATCCTACCGAGTGGTGAGCAAGCCTCCCACTCGGGGGCTTAGCTGCAGTCCAGTACTCGCCTAAGTTTGTAAAATCCTACCGAGTGGTGAGCAACCCTCTCACTCGGAGGCTTAGCTGCAGTCCAGTACTCGCCTAAGTTTGTAAAATCCTACCGAGTGGTGAGCAACCCTCTCACTCGGGGGCTTAGCTGCAGTCCAGTACTCGCCTAAGTTTATAAAATCCTATCGAGTGGTGAGCAACCCTCTCACTCGAAGGCTTAGCTGCAGTCCAGTACTCGCCTAAGTTTGTGAAATCCTACCAAGTGGTGAGCAACCCTCCCACTCGAGGGCTTGGCTGGAGTCCAATACTTGCCTAAGTTTAAAAAATCCTACCAAGTGGTGAGCAACCCTCCCACTCGGAGGCCTAGCTGCAGTCCAGTACTCGCCTAAGGTTTAAAGTCTGTCCCTATCCGCAAGGGCGACGAGGTGTTGGTCGACCGCGACCCTCTCCTCCGAGCTATGCCACAAGTACAACGTACGCTCCATCCCCATCCACAAGAACGACGAGGTGCAGGTCGACCGCGGCCCTCTTCTCCGAGCTACGCCACAAGTACAACATACGCTCCATCCCTATACGCAAGGACGACGAGGTGCGGGTCGACCGCGGACCTCTTCTCCGAGCTACGCCACAAGTACAACGTATGCTCCATCCCTATCCGCAAGGACGACGAGGTGCAGGTCGACTGCGACCTCTTTCTCCGAGCTACGCCACAAATATGACGTGCGCCCCATCCATGTCCTCAAGGACCATGAGGCGCAAGTCGATTGAACTCTCCACTTCAGGGCTACATCCCAAAGAGCAAATTCCATGTGAAGGCAAATGCAAACATATTCAGAAATAAACCAAGTTCAGATAGATCCTAAAAATTCCAAGCGACGGATCAAAAGTATTCGAGCATCAAGCCCAAAGGAGTTTAATGGTTACAGCAACCACTCGGCATCCCGAGGAAAATTTAAGGAAAGTTTAAATCTCAAAGTCTGTTCATTCAGCAGGAGGAGGGCTGGCAGGTTCAACGAATTCGTCCAAGGCGATTCCATCTGCAATCCGAGTGGCAGCAGCTATGAAAGTCTCCATAAAGGACTGGAAATCGTGCCTTTTGGTTTTGGCGACCTTGATCACCGCCAGCTTGTCTTCGCGAGCTTCCTTGCAGTGGACTCTTACCAAGGACAACGCCACGTCAGCACCACACCGGGCAGAGGAATTCTTCCATTCTTGCACTCAACCTGGGACCTCATTGAGGCGAGCCAGCAGAGACTCGAGGTCATTTTGAAGCGTCGCCCTTGGCCAGAGTGATGAGTCGATCCATGAAACTGCCACCTTCAGATGAGCGAGGTAACTTGTCACACTGGCGACACGAGATTCCAGTCGAAGCACATTCATGGCAGCCTCGTCGCCGACTGGAGAAGCAATAGGGTCCAAATCCGTCTCGATCCGTCCAGTTTCCTCGTCAAAGTTTTGGCAGAATTCTGCAGTCAAAGAGTTAGTGAGTCGATTGGACAGGATTAACTCGCAAGCAGTAAAGCAGTCAGATTAAAAGGAGTACCTTCCAGCATAAGATAGAGCTTCTTGGCAAGAGTTCTCAGATAAGCTTCCACGTCATTTCCCTTGCGAGTCGTGGATTCCAGCTTCTCATTCAGAGCCATCTTATCCTTCTTCAGACGAGTTACCTCTCGGTTGGATTCAGTGAGAGAGGACTTCAGCTTGCTTACTTCTTCTTCCAGCACTCCGACCGAAGCCAGCTTCTGGTCCGCAAGGGCAATCTTATCTTGAGCCTCCTTCTGCGCAGCTGCAAGGTCCAAGTCTTTCTTTTCCAGAGCCAACCTCATTTTCTCTGCAAAATAAGCAATCGGGTCAAGCAAGAGCTCGAAGAAATATTTTAAAAAGGACGATCGACGTGAACAGTCGACAGGCAGTTACCTTCCATACCAGCAGCTTCATCTTGAGCTTTCTTCAACTTTTGTTGGGCCAGCTCTAAGTCAAGGCTAAGTTTCCTCTGCTTCTCCTCAAATTCGACGAACTTAGAAATGAGATTACAAGATTTCTGCAGAAGACAAAAGACATGTCAATTGACAAGATCAAAGATTATTTACTTCCGAGTGAATAAAACTTAAAAGTTTGCTCAAACCCCAACCGACTGCCCGCAGTCGACCGCGGTCTTGGGGACTACACCCAACGGGTGCACTTGGCGTGCCCCCACTGATTCAGACCCCACTCGACTGGTCCGCCTGGGTCGAGTTTAAAAAAATAAGAGAGAAGAAAGAGAAAAGAACTATTCAGACCCCGGCTGACTGCCAGCAGTCGACTGCGGTCTCGGGGACTACACCCAGTGGGTGCACTTGACATGCCCCCACTGGTTTAGATCCCACTCGACCGGTCCGCCCGGGTCGAGTGGAAGAAAATAAAGTAAAAAGTACTCAGACCCCAGTCGACTGCCCGCAGTCGACTGCGGTCTCGGGGACTACACCCAGTGGGTGCACTTAGCATGCCCCCACCGGTTCAGATCCCACTCGCCCAGGCCGAGTGGAAGAGCGCAAATACCAAAGACAACAAAACACCTAGTGGGTGTACAGATTTGACGCAAAACAATAAGAGATTGTATGAAAGAAAATATTTCAGGTAGCATATCCTAATAGAACAAGGTCAGTCGAAAGCCAACTTACCTGGACATTGGCCCGAAGAGCCGCGCTGGCATCGTAAGCAGTCTGGATGTTCTTGTGCACCGTCTTCATCCGCTCCATCATCACGTTAGCCTGACGGATAGCCTCCGCAGCGGCGTCCGACTGGCTTTCGGGAACATGATAGTTGCTGAAGAAAGGGGTAGACGGCCCAGATGCGGCATCTTGGAGATCCGAGACATGGGGTTGGGCGGCTGAAGGAAACACTGGTACAATCGACGGTGCAGGGCGCTCACTCGGCAATGGGACAGCAAAAGTTACAGAAGCCTCACCTGCATCTTCAGGTTGTTGAACAGTTGGTTCCGTCATTAGCCCCGGCTGAGATGTCTTGCCAGCCGCTACTTTTTTGTTCTTTCTGGGCCTCTGGGCCACATCTTCATCATCATTCGGAAGCTCGATAACATTGGGTGGGGCTGCAAATAAATCAGTCGACCCCAAGTGAATCGCTGAAATTTGATCGACCAAATAATCAAGAACAAGATCATGGGAATTTTGCCTGGGTTGGAGGTAACTGCGACTTCCATTTCCTCGTCTCAGTATTGGCGGGAAGAAGTTCCAGAGGTAGCAGCACTGCAAATGTCAACTTTTAGTCGATTATGTTCTGTTGCTCGAGTCGACCAAAAGATCGGGTCAGATGATTACCCAGAGATGGTGGGAATGGCCACTTTGATTCTGGGCAAAGCCTTCAATGGTTTGGAGGATGTGGCCTTCAATAGTTTCGGCGCAGGAGGCGGCGCAGTCTTGAGTTGTTTCGGTCCCTTCTCAGTCGGCACAGGAGAAGACGTCCGAGGGTGCTTTGAAGACTGCCCGGTCGGTGCGGCCACCAGATCATGGGTGTTTGCCGGGTCGTGAACGTGCTTGGACCTCCTTTCTCTGTGAGGAGGCGAGTCGACCTCTTCTTCGTCACTTGGGTCGTCGCTCTCCTCGTCCTCCTCTGCATCCGAGTGCCACTTGCCACTCTCGCCCCCGCTCGCCCCTTCCTCGACATTTTGCTCCTGCACTCCATTGGGCATCGAGTACATATCAATAAGAGCCTGAAAAGACAACGAACAAAAGAAATACAGTCAACTGTCAACAAGATGTTACATAGTGAATCAAGAAGATACTCGACAAAGCAGAATCGTACCTGTTCCGGCTGGCGCAAATGGTCGAATGGAACCACCCTCCTTGACCCCCGGGGATTATCCTTGTTGCCGATAATACCTCTCAGCCACTTCTCCACTGTGTCCTTGCTAACATCCTCCAGGTGGATCCGAGTGGAATCCTCAAGTCCCGAGCACATCCACATCGGATGGTCACGGGCTTGGAGTGGTTGGATGCGTCGACTGAGGAAGACCTCCAGCAGGTCCATACCAGTCACTCCGTCGCAGACAAGTTGGACGACCCGCTCGACCAACACCTTCACCTGCGCCTTCTCTTCCGGGATCACTCTCAAGGAGGAGGGCTTCTCCACTCGAGCCATGGAAAAGGGGGGAAGTCCAGTCGACTGGCCCGGGGTCAGCTGGTCCTTGCAGTAAAACCAGGTCGACTGCCAGCCCCGGACCGAGTCGGGAAGGATCATAGCTGGGAAGGTGCTCTTGTTCCTCATTTGGATTCCAAGGCCCCCGCACATCTGTATCACATGCATCCTCTCGTCACTCAGGTTGGCCTTCTTGACCGTCTGGGAGCGACATGTGAATATGTGCTTGAAGAGACCCCAGTGCGGTCGGCAGCCCAAGAAATTCTCGCACATGGACACGAAAGCAGCAAGGTACACGATGGTGTTTGGAATAAAGTGGTGGAGTTGAGCCCCAAAGAAGTTCAAGAAACCACAAAAGAAAGGGTCGGGAGACAAAGAAAACCCGCGGTCGACATGAGTGGCGAGGAGGACGCACTCACCCTCCTGCGGCTGTGGCTCGGTCTCGTTCCCCGGGAGCCGCACCGATTGGTGAGGGATCAGTCCCCCCTCAACCAGGTCGTCGATGTCGTCTTGACTGATGGTCGAGCGGATCCAGTCGCCCTGGATCCAGCTAGGCGGCAGGACAGACCTCGACGAAGATCCGCCCCGGCTGGTCTTCTTCCCTTTCGCCTTCGTCGTCGCCTTCTTCGCACGCTCCAACACCACCGTCTTCTCCTTACCCATGGCAGCGGATCGAGTCCGAGCGGAGGTACGGCGCTGAGAGCAGAAGCAGGTGCAGCGGAGAAATCTGAGGAAGAGCAAGGGGAATGAGGGCGCACTGTTCAAAAGCCCCAGTCCGGTGCCTTATATAAGGACACTTCCGAGTGACTGACTTGTAGGCCCGGATAATCTTATCAAATCCCGCAATAGTCGCGCGCGCGATACGTGGCAAAAAAGGTGGTGCGGGGATCGAAGCGACCTACCTAATCAGTCCCGATTACCGCGGCCTCCCCCGCCCGGCGCGCTTCCCTAAATTTGAACCCCGTGAAATCCGCAGACGGTAGAACAACCCGCCAGACGGAAGATTTGTTCCATATCAACACTCGAAACTTAACAACGAAAGTTCACTCGACAAAACCAAGAATGATCAAGGCGGCTGAACAAGCAGTTGAAGCCATCATGAAGGTTCATTCGACTTCTGGGCGAGATATTCTCAAAGCACAAAAGCTGAATCAGAGGGGTTATCAACTCCTTCTCCACTCGAACCCTGAACCATTCGGGGGCTAATGATGAAGCTATGTACCTAGGGTAGGTTCATGGACCTGACCTAGACATCCTCCCCTAGGACAGCACCCTAAAGCCAGGATCATTCAAAGAGTACCATTATCCACTCGACCATAGACGTTCCACTCGGAAGAATCAATGTCACTCGACCGTCGCAGAAGTCACTCGACGAGCAGAAGAGCTAAAGTCACTCTACACGAACAACGGTTGAGCATTTACTTGTAGGCTTAATTGTCATTTATTGCACCTAAATACAGGCGTTACCAGTAACCTCTCCATCTTTATGTACCTTAAACCCTTTGTAGCTGAGGGCGAGAGGGGTCTGGCGAACTCTATATAAGCCACCCCCGTCCTCAGGGACGAGGGTTCGCACCCCCGGTAACTCACACACATATAATCCAGTCAACCGCCTCCGGGCTCCGAGACGTAGGGCTGTTACTTCCTCCGAGAAGGGCCCGAACTCGTAAAACTCGCGTGTACAACTCCTCCATAGCTAGGATCTTGCCTCTACATCCCTACCCCCATTCTACTGTCAGACTTAGAACCACGACAACACTTGGTTGGATCCTCCATAGGGTGTAAAACCCATACAATGTAAATGGATTTTCAAGAGAAAACGGATGTGAATGGTAATTGAACCATCTACAAAGCAACGCTAGTTGTGAAGGGGTTTTCGCAAATCAAGGGAGTTGATTATGACAAAACTTTCTCTCCAGTAGCAATGCTAAAGTCCGTGTGGATTATGATGGCTATATCTGCATATTTCGATTACGAGATATGGCAAACGGATGTCACAACTGCTTTCCTAAATGGAAATCTGAAAGATGATGTATACATGATACAACCAGAAGGTTTTGCCAATCTAAAGGATGTCAAAAAAATGTGCAAACTTCAAAGGTCATTCTATGGTTTGAAGCAACCATCAAGGAGCTGGAATCAACATTTTGATGAAGTGTTAAAAGAGTTTGGCTTCATTAAAAATGTTGAAGAAGCTTGTGTATACAAGAAGTTTAGTGGGAGCTCTATAGCATTTCTAATATTATATGTAGAATATTGTTGACCGGGAATGATACTAAGTATGTTGGCACAATAAAAGACTATTTAAAGAGTGTGTTTTCAATGAAGGACTTAGGTGAAGTTGCATATATATTAGGCATAAAGATCTGTAGTACGCTGACAAGATTTGCTGGACAAAAGTTAAGAATATTTTGAAGTACCTCAAAAGAACAAAGGATATGCTCCTTTTTTATGGAGGGGATGAAGAACTCGTTGTAAATGGTTACACCAATGCTAGCTTCATGACGGATATAGATGACTATAAATCTCAATAAGTTTATGTTTTTACACATAATGGTGGTGTGGTTGTTTGGAAGAGTCTCAAACAAAATACTGTTACGGATTCTACGATAGAAGCAGAGTATATTGCGGCTTCAGAAGCTTCAAAGGAGGTGTTCCTGATCAAGAAGTTTCTTGGAGAAATTGGTGTTGTCCCAAGTCTGATGAATCCAATGGCTCTCTATTGTGATAATAGTGGTGACGTTGCCCAAGCAAAGGAACCGAGATCACACATAAATACCAGACACATTAAACGTGAGTATCACATTGTCCGAAAATATGTTGAGAAGAGCTATGTGAAGATTCTCAAGATTCACGTCGATTTAAATGTGCCAGACCCATTGACGAAGGCTCTACACAAGCAAAACATGAGCCACACTCGATAGCCATAGGTGTTAAAGAGACTATATAAACTAGATTATTGACTCTAGTGCAAGTGGGAGACTGTTGGAAATATGCCCTAGAGGAAATAATATTTGTATTATTATATTTCCATATTCATAATTAAGAGTTTATATTCTATGCTATAACTGCTATGATCCTGAAATATGCGATTGAGTGGAAAACTCATGCACATGTGGAATGATAAATGGTAAAATAAAATGCTCCTAGTCTCGCCTCTAAGACTAGCTCAAGTGTTGTCAGTGATCAAGTTTTTCGGATCTTAGGATGTCGTTAAGTGGAACGATCACCCTAAAACAAGACTGAGATTATGATGTTAGAAGAACGATCAAATTGAATCGGCCCAATCTTGTTTGTTATGAATTGAGTTAATATCGTCTACATTCAATTGTAATAACACGGAGTGTTAACGTGTGATATTGCTCCTTAGACCATGAGAGTATCAGGGTCACTTCTTACCGTACGATGGGCTTTGGGGTTACTCAAACATCACCTGTAACACGATGGTCATAACGACAACTTACAGGTTCCTAGGAAAGTTTGACAAGTGACCGGATAGCTCAAGAGTTGGATTTGCTGCTCTGACGATGGAGGAATATTCTTAGGGCGCTCTCGGGGTCACAACATCAATCATCGTCTAGCTAGACACACGTGACTTTGTCACGGGGATGCCGGAACACAATAACGAGAAAGAAGAACAAAACCGGTAACGAGGATTTCGGTATTATGAGTATGGTGATGACTCAGGAGGGCACCGATGCATCACGGGTTTCGTGAAATATCGTGAAGAATAGGGAACATCACATGATAACCAAAGGTTCACTGGAATATCATTCATGTACTCACAGGGACCAATATGGACGTCAATGGTCCCGCTGTCGGTCATTGAACGAACGGTTACGTCCATGTCTGTGAGTTACCGAACTTATGGGGTCACAAGCTTAAGGAAATCATGATCCGCTGAGTGTTAGAAGGATGGGAGTCATCAGAATATATCTGTGGAATTATTTCATGAATATTCGGAATAGTTTCGAGAGGATCCGGACGCGTTTCGGGGTCACTGGAAGGGTTTCGGTGAGTATTGGGTAATACCAGGTATTACCGATAAATTATATATAGGTAGAAAAAGTTTTCGGAGATGTTTATATTTATATATATATATATATATATATATATATAGGAAAAATACATCCTACCACCTAGGGGTAGTTACCCCACATGTCTTATATACTATCATATGGTACTATATATATTACTTTACCATTATAAATATATTCATAGACTATATCTAAGATATTTCAAAGCAAGTTACATTTAAAAATTGCATTCGAGCCCATAGTTTTTGTTATATTTGTCAAATACGTACATATTTGTACGTAAAAAGAGCATGCTCAAAATGTGGTACATAATACCTAAAATTAATATATATACTACCTAAATATCGTTATATACTACATACTACACATATATACTCTCGGTTTTGACAGATACTATATACAACATACAAAACGCAAATGGTGGTAGGAAAAATTTGTTACATATATGCATATAATGGTCTTGAAGTATTTAGAATATTTTATATTTAATTTAAATATCAACAGGCCAAAATGGCCCAAGTTGTAAAGTGCCTTCTTCCATAAGGAAGGAGGCCGAATTGGGAGAGGAGGAGGAGCATCCTCCTCCTCCCTTGGCTGACGCACCAAGGAGGGACTTCCTCCTTGGTGGCAGCGCTCCCTCTCCCCTCCAACCTATATATACATGAAGATTTGTGCTTTTTTGGATATACAAGTTTTGGAGCCTCCTCTAGTTCTTCTAGTTTTAATTCTAGTTGGCCCTAATTGACTAATTAGACTAGGCTAATCCGCTTGTCCTCATAATTAGAAGCCCTATGTGGTTCTAATCTCCTCCCTCTAATTCTTCGGCGACGAATAGCTCTGGACGACGAAGCGCTGCCGGATCGTGAAGTCTGCAAGCTTGCAACCAAGTAGAAATGTCATGCTTTCGGTCTTCAGTTCGAGGGATCATTCGTGGGTGGTACGAGGGACTCCAAGTGCGATCTACACCGACATGTTCTTCTTCCACTACAACTCGGTGATGGTAACGATCGTGATCCCAACCCGTTATGCATCTTCATATTGATCTTGGGTGATCATAGGTGCATTTTTTTCTACTACATTTCCTAACAGTTGGGCCTGGCTGAGTGAAAATTCTCGAATCAACCATTTTCGCTCGAGTCTATTTGACCGCATCCACTCAGCCAGACCCGAGCGATGCAAGCGAGTGCAGGTAGGTGGGTGTGGTGGTGCGAGGCCGGTACACATGTGTTCCTAGGTTTGCACGTTTTGTGTTCTAGTCACCTCATTTATCACCTAACCCCTTCTAATATATACAATGGTGCTTCAATTCAAAATAAGCTCTACACTCAAAAGATGCCCATCAACGTTGTGATTCCATTCAGGCCATCGGTTCATAGTTGCATTGACCGTACATCTTCAATTGTGTGTTCATGTTTGGAGTTTTTAGATGAATTTTGGCAAATTCTTCGCGCACGGTCAACCATTTGAAATTTCCTTTGATCACTAACTTCATCTACCTATTCCACACGACTTCCGTGTTGTACATTTGCTGTATTGGTGGTCATAAATGAGTATATGTACTCCCTCCGGTCCTTTTTAGTTCGCATATTAGATTTGTTTGAAGTCAAGCCTCGTAAAGTTTGACCAACTTTATAAAAAAATATCAACATTCACAATGTGAAATCAATACTAGTAGATGCGTCATGACTTAAAGTTTCATGTTGTATAACTTTATCATGGTAGATGTTGATATTTTTTCATATAAACATGGTCAAACTTTGTAAAGTTTGATTTCAGATAATTCTTATATGCAGAGTAAAAAGGACCGGAGGGAGTATATCTCTCTACTAGACTATACAGATGCATTACTTACACTCTTTCATCTTCTTCATCTACTCTCTTCTAATCTACATAACGGTGATTCGATTCGAGATAAACTGTACATAAAAAGATGCACATCAATGTTGTGATCCCATTCAGGCTATCGGTTCCTAGTTTCATTGATTGTAAATGTTCACTATGTGCTCATGTTTGGAGCTTTTTTAAACGAAATTGAGGTCGACTATTAAATTTTTTGTGACCAGTAGTTTTATCCCACTGTTTCACATGATTTTCGTGTTGTACGTTTTCTATTTCGACACTAGCAGATGAGTAGATGTATATCTCCCTAACGTCTTTGTGTCCTACATGTTAATTTAGACTAAATTTAGCAAATTCATCGCACACGCTCGACCGTTTGAAATTTTCTTTGACCATTAGCTTCGTCTCATTGTTCCATAGAACTTTTGTGATGTATGTTTTTTTTTTGCGGAGTGTGATGTATGTTTTTTGTTTCGACTTGTGTAGATGAATATATCTATACCTATCTACTCTATTTAAACATCTGTTCATGTGTGGTTGTTAACTTAATCGTGGTTTTTTGATAGTATTCACTCGGCCAGGCTCAATCGAGCCACAAATGCAAAGAGCCCAAAGACGATGCAAAGAGCCAGACATACCATTGGAGTTTTATATCGATTTAAAGTGAGATGTGGTGCCTTGTGTATTATGAGAAAAATGAAGTGAAAGCTTTATCTTTTGCGATCAAGAAAAATGATAGCTAAGAGCATCTCCAACAGCGACTCGCAAACCGCCCGCATCCGTCCGGATCACGCTGTCCGAACCGCGGAAGTCATACAACGCGATCCTGTATCGGTTCGCGGCGCGGTCCGGAGGTGTTTTCTCGTGCAAACCGGAGACAAACATGGGAAAGGGGTTTGCGGAAGTCTGAACAAGTGAAACGTAGATCTCTACCCCCTGGCCCACCTAAAAGGAAGGCGGAGCTCGCGCCTTTGAAGCATCTCGCATTGTTTCTGCGTCAAAATCCCCCATTCTCTTCTTCCATCCCCCGCTGCTCTTCATCCAATTCCCACTCTTTTGTCCCATCATCTCGTTCCTTTCATCGTCGACGCATGAAAACGTTGGAGAACCTGTCGGAGATGGAGCCGGCGGAGGTACCAGAGGATCCAAGCATCACACTTGCCCGGATCAGCTCAGCTACGTGGCAAACTCGCCGCGTCAAGGCGAAGGCCGCAAAGGAGGAGAAGCTCAAGAAGCGGTTGGCCGCCGATGGGCCTGGTGGTGGGGTTGGGCATGGAGGTCGTGGTGGACGAGGCGGTGTTGGCGGTAAAGGAGGACCACCAGATGGGCGCACCCACAGTACAGACGACGTTGTGGCCGGAGTCTTACAAGTCTATGTACTACTATGCCGCCAAGCAGCTCGGAACCCCTGCCGGTACGGTGCCTTACATCATCAATGTTAATGCGGTGCCGCTCAGTATTCTTCTTCGCAGCTCGTTCGGGCACGGACGACAGGCAGGAAGCAGATGGGTGTCCGCACGCTGTTCACTGCAATGCCTAGAGCGGGGAAGCCGACGTACGACGACCCGCACAGGGAGATGCTCGACATCATCCACGACGAAGGCGATGGAGGAGGAGGGGTTATGAGGACAGACAGGAAGAAGTGGGAGGTGGAGAGGGCGAAGCGGGAAGGTGCAGCTGTCAAGTTGACGAAGAGGTTTAAGAACATCTTGGTAAAGAAGGAGGAGCATGCGTGAAGCGGTCGGACATCAAGAAGGAAAAGAAGGCAGAGAGGTTCAAACTGTTGATGGAGGTGACGGACAAGAAACTCAAGCTTAAAAAGAGGAGGATCATGATCGAAAAGGAAAAGGCCGCGCTCAAGGAAAAGAAGGTGAAGATCGCCGCCAATGCGGAGCAGGCCAAGATGTTGACCTGGAAGGTGGACTCTTTGGATGTCGACGCAAGAATCATCGAGCAATCCGTCCGCTATCAGATGTTGCAGCGGCAGAAAGATTAGTAGTTGGCGGCGGCGGACGATGAGGACGCGGCGGAGGCGTACGCGGACGAGGAGGTGGAGGCTGCTTACGCGGCGGCGACAACACCACCTTGATCGAGGAGCAGACGACTGGGATTGCCGGTCCGGCAGGGCAGAAATGCATGGACTGTAAGACTAATATTCTTTTGGATTCGGGCATGTAAAGACTAAGCATACTTGTCTTTTTTTTTTGTGATCAGGCATGCGATCCGGTGTTGGTGTGATCCGGCGCGCTGTGTGGATAGAAATACGTTTGAATTTGAATTTACTGACAGATATATACTTTCTTCGTCCCATAATATAAAAAACATTTTTTGCACTAGTGTAGCGTCGAGACAGAGAAAGTACAAAATAGCCTTGGATGATGGTCTCCCACGTCCGTATCCATGGACAGATGCGGAAGGAAATTTGTGGGTGTGGAAATGACGTAACTCAGCACTAACACTTGACAAGTCCTAGTTTCGACAAAATTGCTGGATAAATCCTTGACGAACCAAATGTACTCTTTGACGGTCGCACGTGATTAAATAATGCTCTGATTTCTCTACATGGATCGTGTTAGCAGTTAACAAAACTGTCAATTCAATCAAAAACAAGAAAGCAAAATGATTTCTCCACTCCTACTACCGCGCGCTGTCCTCTTCAATGGCACGACGAGGCCATGCTCCGGCTGTCGGACGGCACGAACGCCAGCGCGACCAGGACGGCCATAAGCCCCACGGGGACCAGCAGCAGCAGCGACGGCGGCGGCGGGAGCGGCGGCAGGACCAGAGGGAGGAACACCAGCAGCGCGGTCAGGCAGAGGAACAGCGCGGCCAGCTCCGCCGTGAAGTACCCCGCGGTCGCGGCGGGCGCCCTCTGCCCCTGCGGCGCCGCCCGTTTCCCCTCCGCGCCGCGCGCCCGCCCTCCTCCGCCGCCGGCCATGGAACCGCTCCTCCTCGCCCTCCTCTCCGTCCACATTCGATCGCCGCGGACCGTCCCAATTCCAAGCGGAGACCCGAGAGCAAGTAGTATGCCACTGATTGTATCAGCAGCAGACTACTTGTACGTGGTACATATAGGGACTAACCAGAAGGGCTTGCTACTTGTTGCAATGGATTGTGATCGAAGATGGCTCTGAATTCGGGCGGCACAATGGCCAAGGACAGATACCGGTGGTGTGGGCGTGGGTGCGCGAGTGCGGGGTCGATCGGCTGCCCCGGATGCGCAAGTGTACCCGTCGGCCAATTGGCCTGTGTTGGGGGGCAGACCCTGGAGATTTGGAGGCCCGGGTGCAATGTATCGGACGCCTTTGGCACCTAGGGTCAGCTGGTCACCTTTGATGGCTGCTTTCCCCCCCGGTGATGCAAGCAGACGAGACAGCCTCACATGGCCGCCGATTCAGTCTTGTTAAGGTTATACAGGTTCTTCCCCCCTGCCGAGAGAGAATCCCGTCCGTCCAACAATCTCGTCTCGTGGTCTCTTTACTTATCGGGTGGGGTGCTAGCTAGATAGATAGCGTAGCTAATGGGGTGTAATTATGCCCTGTTGACAGTCTCCAGTAAGGATGATTTGAAGTTCTTTAGTAGTACTCTCTCCGTTTCGAAATATTTGTCTTTTTAGAGATTTCACATACGGATTTATATAGATATATTTTAGAGTGTAGATTCACTCATTTTGCTTCGTATGTAGTCATTTGTTCAAATCTCTAGAAAGATAAAATATTTAGGAACGGAGGGAGTAGTAATTAGTTTCCGGTAATGGCCTCGATGTACTGGCTGGATTGGTAGCCGGTCGTTGCAAGATCTGAAGCGAGATGTGCAGTATCTCTTCGCTGATACTCCCCTTGGTAGTGGCAGAGAGCCAGAGACATGACAAGATCAAAGCTAACGATAATCAGACTGGAAACCATGGATTGTGCATGCACCGGATATTTCTGGCCGATTAAACAAGGCGACCGTGCTGTACTCCCAGAATCGTATCAGCGTATTAGCATGCAGCTGGGTTCAGAGAGCAGCGGCTTTTCTTACGATATATAGGTGCGCGGCGTGTTTGCATATCTCTATGGTAAAGCGAGCGAGCGCAAGTTGGCTGGGGCTGGATTTGGAGCATATTGGACGGGATTGCATGCGAATTATGTAGATGGCTTGCTTGCTTCCGTGTGCGCGCGCTTGTGTTTTGTGCGATGCTGAAAGTGTTGACGGAGCAACCGGGATGTGAATGGTTACTGTAGGATTTATGCATCAGCACTAGCGGAGCACTAAGCAAAAGCTGGGCGGGCCAAGTTAAAGGAGTGCCAACAAAAATTCAAATTCTGAACCATATATTACTATGTCGGCATAGTCAGTTTCAGGTACATTTGTTCTCATTCATTACAAAATCAGCGGATGAATAGATATTTAAAAAAGGTGTGGCGAGGTCTCAGTCGACTAAGATATAAAAAGTCTCAGTCAAGCGGCATTACATGCAAGAGAGAAAAAGAAAATCAGAAGAAGAAAAAGTACACGGATCTCAATGTAAGATCTTCCGGATATATCATCGACTAAGACTTTCCGAAGTCACAGTCATCTGAGACATAGCAAGAATGATACATAACGGCCCTCGACCCGCTATATATATAAAGCAACGATTATACAACAAGTGCTACAACTCGACACCACATCACACACACCCAAAACAAAATACAACGGTGCAAAAAAACGACAACGCCACCTAAATCATACACGAAGAGATGAAGACGCGCCCGATAAACCGTGGACTCCAAGACCACACCTTCAAGAAGGTCACGACACCGGAGTGTTGCCGCCGCCTGATCCAAAGGATCAAGGTCTTCACCTGGAGCCACCCAAAGGACGGAGAGAAGTCGCGACGATACCTTCAGGAAGGATACGGCGCCCACAAGCACCGCCGTCATCGGCCTGGCCACAACTAGACATGGGAATGACCCCTCGCAAGAAATTTCTGCCTCCGAAATGTGGTGCGACCAAACGCACCCGCCACACCACCCACATCGAACGTCGAGCACCGGTCCCTGTGCCGCCCTCACGACCATGACAACCAGCCCGCACTTGAGCCGCGGTCTTCGCCACAAGCACTGTGATGTCTACTACGCAACCTTCTTATTGTAGATTCGTGTTGGGCCTCCAAACGCAGAGTTTTGTAGGACAGTAGCAAATTTCCCTCAAGTGGATGACCTAAGATTTATCAATCCGTGGGAGGCATAGGATGAAGATGGTCTCTCTGAAACAACTCTGCAACCAAATAACAAAGAGTCTCTTGTGTCCCCAACAAACCCAATACAATGGTAAATTGTATAGGTGCACTAGTTCGGCGAAGAGATTGTGATACAAGTGCAATATGGATGGTAGATATAGATTTTTATAATTTGAAAATATAAAAACAGTAAGGTAACAAGTGGTAAAAGTGAGCGAAAACGGTATTGCAATGCTTCGAAACAAGACCTAGGGTTCATACTTTCACTAGTGCAAATTCTCTCAACAATGATAACATAATTAGATCATATAACAATCCCTCAACATGCAACAAAGAGTCACTCCAAAGTCACTAATAGCGAAGAACAAATGAAGAGATCATTGTAGGGTACGAAACCACCTCAAAGTTATTCTTTCTGATCAATTTATTGGGCTATTCCTATACGTGTCATAAAACAGCCCTAGAGTTCGTACTAAAGTAACACCTTCAGACACACATCAACCAAAACCCTAATGTCACCTATATACTCCAATGTCACCACAAGTATCCACGGGTTTGATTATATGATATGCATCACACAATCTCAGATTCATCTATTCAAACCAACACGAAGAACTTCAAAGAGTGCCCCAAAGTTTCTACCAGAGAATCAAGACGAAAATGTGTGCCAACCCCTATGCATAAGTTCACAAGGTCACATAACCCGCAAGTTGATCACCAAAACATACATCAAGTAGATCACGTGAATATCCCATTGTCACCACAGATAAACACATGCAAGACATACATCAAGTGTTCTCAAATCCTTAAAGACCCAATCCGATAAGATAACTTCAAAGGGAAAACTTAATCCATTACAAGAAAGTAGAGGGGGAGAAACATCATAAGATCCAACTATAATAGCAAAGCTCGCGATACATCAAGATCGTGCCAAATCAAGAACACGAGAGAGAGAGAGATCAAACATATAGCTACTGGTACATACCCTCAACCCCGAGGGTGAACTACTCTCTCGTCGTCATGGAGAGCGCTGGGATGATGAAGATGGCCACCGGTGATGATTTCCCCCTCCGGCAAGGTGCCGAAATAGGGTCACGATTGGTTTTTGGTGGCTACAGAGGCTTCGGCGGCGAAACTCCTGATCTCGGTTCTGTTTTGGAGGTTTGGGGATATATAAGAGGTGTTGGCGTCAAGAATAAGTCAGGGAGTCCACGAGGGGCCCATAAGGTCGGAGGGCGCGTCTTAGGGGGGTGGGGGCACCCTCCACCCTTGTGGAGGCCTCGGGACTCCTCTGGTGCATCTTCGGTACTCCATGGGGTTCTTTTGGTCCAAAAACAATCGTCGTAAAGTTTCAAGTCAATTGGACTCCGTTTGATATTCCTTTCCTGCGAAACTCAAAAACAAGGAAAAAACAAAAACCAGCACTGGGCTCTAGGTTAATAGGTTAGTCCCAAAAAACATATAAAATAGCATATAAATGCATATAAAAACATTCAAGATTGATAATATAATAGCATGGAACAATCAAAAAATAATAGATATGTTGGAGACATATCAAGCATCCCCAAGCTTAATTCATGCTCGTCCTCTAGTAGGTAAATGATAAAAACAGAATTTTTGATGTGGAATGCTACCTAACATATTTATCCATGTAGTTTTTCTTTATTGTGGCATGAATATTCAGATCCATAAGATTCAAAACAAAAGTTACTATTGACATAAAAACAATAATACTTCAAGCATACTAACAAGGCAATTATGTCTTCTCAAAATAACATGGCCAAAGAAAGCTTATCCCTACAAAATCATATAGTCTGGCTATGATCCATCTTCATCACACAAAATATTCAAATCATGCACAACCCCGATGAAAATCCAAGCAATAGTTTCATACTTTTGATGTTCTCAAACTTTTTCAACTTTCACGCAATACATGAGCGTGAGCCATGGACATAGCACTATAGGTGGAATAGAAGGTGGTTGTGGAGAAGACAAAAAGAAGGAGATAGTCTCACATCAACTAGGCATATCTGAAGGAAATATGCTCTAGAGGCAATAATAAAGTTGTTATTTATATTTCCTTATATCATGATAAATGTTTATTATTCATGCTAGAATTGTATTAACCGGAAACTTAGTACATATGTGAATACATAGACAAACAGAGTGACACTAGTATGCCTCTACTTGACTAGCTCGTTAATCAAAGATGGTTAAGTTTCCTAGCCATAGACATGAGTTGTCATTTGATGAATAGGATCACATCATTAGAGAATGGTGTGATTGACTTGACCCATCCGTTAGCTTAGCACTATGATCATTTAGTTTATTGTTATTGCTTTCTCCATAACTTATACATGTTCCTATAACTATGAGATTATGCAACTCCCAAATACCGGAGGAACACTTAGTGTGCTATCAAACATCACAATGTAACTGGGTGATTATAAAGATTCTCTACAGGTGTCTCCGATGGTATTTGTTGAGTTGGCATAGATCGAGATTAGGATTTGTCACTCCGATTGTCGGAGAGGTATCTTTGGGCCCTCTCGGTAATGCACATCACTATAAGCCTTGCAAGCAATGTGACTAATGAGTTAGTTGCGGGATGTTGCATTACAGAACGAGTAAAGAGACTTGCTAGTAATGAGATTGAACTAGGTATGATGATACCGACGATTGAATCTTGGGCAAGTAACATACCGATGACAAAGGGAACAAACATATGTTGTTATGCGGTTTGACCGATGAAGATCTTCGTAGAATATGTAGGAACCAATATGAGCATCCAGGTTCCGCTATTGGTTATTGACCGGAGATGAGTCTCAGTCATGTCTACATAGTTCTCGAACCCATAGAGTCCGCACGCTTAACGTTCGATGATGATATGTATTATGAGTTATGTGATTTGATGTACCGAAGATAGTTTGGAGTCCCGGATGTCATCACGGACATGACGAGGAGTCTCTAAATGGACGAGACATAAAGATTGATATATTGGAAGGCTATGTTTGGACACCAGAAAGGTTTCGGATAGGTTCGGGCATTTTCCGGAGTACCAAGGGGTTACCGGAACCCCCTGGGGAGTTAATGGGCCTTAATGGGCCATGGTGGGAGAGAGGAGGAGGCGGCCAGGTGGGAGGTGCGCGCCCCCAAGGCCAATCCAAATTGGGAAGGGGGCACCCCCCCTTTCCTTATCTCCCTCTCCCTCTTCCTTCTTCTCCTACTCCAAATAGGGAAGGGGGAACCTACTCCTACTAGCAATAGGAATCCCCCCTTGGGGCGCACCATAGGAGGCCGGCCCTCCCCTCCTCCACTCCTTTATATACAGAGGAGGGGGCACCCCATAGACACACAAGTTGATCTCTTAGCCGTGTGCGGTGCCCCCCTCCATAGATTTCCACCTCGGTCATATTGTCGTAGTGCTTAGGCGAAGCCCTGCATTGGTAACTTCATCATCATCGTCACCACGTCGTCGTGGTGACAAAACTATCCCTCTTCCTCAACTAGATCAAGAGCTCGAGGGACGTCATCGAGATGAACGTGTGTTGCACGCGGAGGTGTCGTACGTTCGGTGCTTGGATCGGTTGGATCGCAAAGACGTTGGACTACATCAACCGCATTACATGCTTCCGCTTTCGGTCTACGAGGGTACGTGGACACACTCTCCCGTCTCGTTGCTATGCATCTCCTAGATAGATCTTGCGTGATCGTAGGTAAAAAAAATTGAAATACTGTGTTCCCCAACAGTGACATCCGAGCCAGGTCTATGCGTAGATGTTGTATGCACGAGTAGAAAACAAAGGAGTTGTGGGCGTGGGTATATACATATTGCTTGCCGTCACTAGTTGTTTCTTGATTTGGCGGTATTGTTGGATGAAGCAGCCCGGACGGACATTACATGACCGCATTCATGAGACTGATTCTACCGACGTGCTTTGCACACAGGTGGCTGGCGGGTGTCAGTTTCTCCAACTTTAGTTGAATCGGATTCAATGAACATGGTTCTTTTTGAAGATCGAAAAGCAATCACTATACTGCGTTGTGGTTTTTGATGTGTAGGTAAGAACAGTTCTTGTTAAGCCCGTAGCAGCCACGTAAAACTTGCAACAACAAAGTAGAGGACGTCTAACTTGTTTTTGCAGGGCATGTTGTGATGTCATATGGTGAAGACGTGATTATATAAATCGTTGTATGAGATGATCATGTTTTGTAACACAGTTATCGGCAACTGGTAGGAGCCATATGGTTGTCACTTTATTGTATGAAATGCAATCGCCATCTAATTGCTTTACTTTATCACTAAGCGGTAGCGATAGTCATAGAAGCAATAGTTGGCGAGATGACAACGATGCCACGATGGAGATCAAGGTGTCAAGCCGGTGACGATGGTGATCATGACAGTGCTTTGGAGATGGAGATCAAAGGCACAAGATGATGATGGCCATATCATATCACTTATATTGATTGCATGTGATGTTTATCCTTTATGCATCTTACTTTGCTTAGTACGACGGTAGCATTATAAGATGATCTCTCACTAAATTTCAAGGTATAAGTGTTCTCCCTAAGTATGCACCTTTGCAATAGTTCGTCGTGCCGATACACCACGTGATGATCGGGTGTGATAAGCTCTACGTTCACATACAATGGGTGCAAGCCAGTTTTGTACAAGAAGAATACTCGGGTTAAACTTGACGAGCCTAGCATATGCAGGTATGGCCTTGGAACACTGAGACCGAAAGGTCGAGCGTGAATCACATAGTAGATATGATCAAAATAGTGATGTTCACCATTGAAAACTACTCCATCTCACATGATGATCGGACATGGTTTAGTTGATATGGATCACGTGATCACTAGATAATTAGAGGGATGTCTATCAAACTGGGAGTTCTTAAGTAATATGATTAATTGAACTTTAATTTATCATGAACTTAGTACCTGATAGTATTTTTTGCATGTCTATGTTGTTGTAGATAAATGGCATGTGTTGTTGTTCCATTGAATTTTAATGCGTTCCTAGAGAAAGCTAAGTTGAATGATGATGGTAGCAATGCTACCTCTTGAGCACTACGTTGGATTTCCTTGAAGAGGAAAGGATGATGCAGCAAAGTAGCATAAGTATTTCCCTCAGTTTTTGAGAACCAAGGTATCAATCCAGTAGGAGGCTGCGTGCGAGTCTCTCGTACCTGCATAAAACAAATAACTCCTCGCAACCAATGCTATAAGGGGTTGTCAATCCCTTCACGGTCACTTACGAGAGTGAGATCTGATAGATATGATAAGATAATATTTTTGGTATTTTATGATAAAGATGCAAAGTAAAATAAAAGCAAAGTAAAAAAGCAAAGGAAATAACTAAGTATTGGAAGATCAATATGATGAAGATAGACCCGGGGGCCATAGGTTTCACTAGTGGCTTCTCTCAAGAGCATAAGTATTTTACGGTGGGTGAACGAATTACTGTTGAGCAATTGACAGAATTGATCATAGTTATGAGAATATCTAGGTATGATCATGTATATAGGCATCACGTCCAAGACAAGTAGACCGACTCCTGCCTGCATCTACTACTATTACTCCACTCATCGACCGCTATCCAGCATGCATCTAGAGTATTAAGTTCATGAAAACAGAATAACGCCTTAAGCAAGATGACATGATGTAGAGGGATAAACTCATGCAACATGATGAAAACCCCATCTTGTTATCCTCGATGGCAACAATACAATATGTGCCTTGTTGCCCCTACTGTCACTGGGAAAGGACACCGCAAGATTGAACCCAAAGCTAAGCACTTCCCCCATTGCAAGAAAGATCAATCTAGTAGGCCAAACCAAACTGATAATTCGAAGAGACTTGCAAAGATAACCAATCATACATAAAAGAATTCAGAGAAGATTCAAATATTGTTCATAGATAATCTTGATCATAAACCCACAATTCATCGGTCTCAACAAACACATCGCAAAAAGAAGATTACATCGAATAGATCTCCACAAGAGAGGGGGAGAACATTGTATTGAGATCCAAAAAGAGAGAAGAAGCCATCTAGCTAATAACTATGGACCCGAAGGTCTGAGGTAAACTACTCACACTTCATTGGAGAGGCTATGGTGTTGATGTAGAAGCCCTCCATGATGGATGCACCCTCCGGCGGAGCTCCGGAACAGGCCCCAAGATGGAATCTCATGGATACAGAAGGTTGCGGCGGTGGAATTAGGTTTTTGTCTCCGTCTCTGGTCGTTTGGGGGTACGTAGGTATATATAGGAGGAAGGAGTACGTCGGTGGAGCAACAGGGGGCCCACGAGGGTGGAGGGCGCGCCTGGGGGGGGGGGGGGGGGTAGGCGCACCCCCTACCTCGTGGCCTCCCTATTGGTTGCTTGAAGTAGGGTCCAAGTCTCCTGGGTCTTGTTCGTTCCAAAAGTCATGTTCCCGAAGGTTTCATTCCGTTTGGACTCCGTTTGATATTCCTTTTCTTCGAAACCCTAAAATAGGCGAAAACAACAATTCTGGGCTGGGCCTCTGGTTAATAGGTTAGTCCCAAAAATAATATAAAAGTGTATAATAAAGCCCAATAATGTCCAAAAGAGTAGATAATATAGCATGGAGTAATCAAAAATTATAGATACATTGGAGACGTATCGAGCATCCCCAAGCTTAATTCCTGCTCGTCCTCGAGTAGGTAAATGATAAAAAAGATAATTTTTGATGCGAGGTGCTACTTGGCATAATTTTAATGTAATTCTTCTTAATTTTGGTATGAATATTCAGATCCGAAAGATTCAAGATAACAGTTTAATATTGACATAAAAATAATAATACTTCAAGCATACTAACAAAGCAATCATGTCTTCTCAAAATAACATGGCCAAAGAAAGTTATCCCTACAAAATCATATAGTCTGGCTATGATCTATCTTCACCACACAAAGTATTTAAATCATGCACAACCCCGATGACAAGCCAAGTAATTGTTTCATACTTTTGACATTCTCAATTTTTTTCAATCTTCACGCAATACATGAGAGTGAGCCATGGATATAGCACTATATGTGGAATAGAATGGTGGTTGTGGAGAAGACGAAAAAGGGAGAAGATAGTCTCACATCAACTAGGCGTATCAACGGGCTATGGAGATGCCCATCAATAGATATCAATGTGAGTGAGTAGGGATTGCCATGCAACGGATGCACTAGAGCTATAAGTATATGAAAGCTCAACAAAAGAAACTAAGTGGGTGTGCATCCAACTTGCTTGCTCATGAAGACCTAGGGCATTTTGAGGAAGCCCATCATTGGAATATACAAGCCAAGTTCTATAATGAAAAATTCCCACTAGTATATGAAAGTGACGAAATGAAAGACTCTCTATCATGAATATCATGGTGCTACTTTGAAGCACAAGTGTGGTAAAGGATAGTAACATTGTCCCTTCTCACTTTTTCTCTCATTTTTTTATTTGGGCCTTTTCTCTCTTTTTCTATGGCCTCTTTTCTTTCCCCTTTTTTTATTTTTCGTCCGAAGTCTCATCCCGACTTGTGGGGGAATCATAGTCTCCATCATCCTTTCCTCACTGGGACAATGCTCTAATAATGATGATCATCACACTTTTATTTTCTTACAACTCAACAATTACAACTCGATACTTAGAACAAAATATGACTCTATATGAATGCCTCCGGTGGTGTACCGGGATATGCAATGAATCAAGAGTGACATGTATGAAAGAATTATGAATGGTGGCTTTGCCACAAATACAATGTCAACTACATGATCATGCTAAGCAATATGACAATGATGGAGTGTGTCATAATAAACGGAACGGTGGAAAGTTGCATGGCAATATATCTCGGAATGGCTATGGAAATACCATAATAGGTAGGTATGGTGGCTGTTTTGAGGAAGCTATATGGTGGGTGTATGATACCGGCGAAAGGTGCGCGGTATTAGAGAGGCTAGCAATGGTGGAAGGAAGAAAAGTGCGTATAATCCATGGACTCAACATTAGTCATAAAGAACTCATATACTTATTGCAAAAATCTACAAGTTATTAAAGCAAAGTATTACGCGCATGCTCCTAGGGGGATAGATTGGTAGGAAAAAGGCCATCGCTCGTCCTCGACCGCCACTCATAAGGAAGACAATCAAAAAATAAATCATGCTCCGACTTCATCACATAACGGTTCACCATACGTGCATGCTACGGGAATCACAAACTTTTACACAAGTATTTTTCAAATTCAAAACTACTCAACTAGCGCAACTTTAATATCACCATCTTGATATCTCAAAACAATTATCAAGCATCAAACTTCTCATAGCATTCAACACACTCATAAGAAAGTTTTTACTATTCTAGAATACCAAGCGTATTAGGATTATTTAAGAAAATTACCATGCTATTTAAGACTCTCAAAATAATCTAAGTGAAGCATTAGAGCTCAATAGTTTCTATAAAACAATTCCACCACCGTGCTCTAAAAAATATAAGTGAAGTACTAGAGCAAAACTATATAACTCAAATGATATAAGCGAAGCACATAGAGTATTGTGACAAATTCCAAATCATGTATGGCTCTCTCAAAAGGTGTGTACAGCAAGGATGATTGTGGTAAAATAAAAAGCAAAGACTCAAATCATACAAGACACTCCAAGCAAAACACATATCATTTGGTGAATAAAAATATAGCTCCAAGTAAAGTTACCGATAGAAGTAGACGAAAGAGGGGATGCCTTCCGGGGCATCCCCAAGCTTTGGCTTTTAGGTGTCCTTAGATTATCTTGGGGGTGCCATGGGCATCCCTAATCTTAGGCTCTTGCCACTCCTTGTTCCATAATCCATCAAATCTTTACCCAAAACTTGAAAACATCACAACACAAAACTTAAAGTAGAAAATCTCGTGAGCTCCGTTAGCGAAAGAAAACAAAATACCACTTCAAGGTACTGTAATGAACTCATTATTTATTTATATCGGTGTTAAACATATTGTATTCCAACTTCTCTATGGTTTATAAACTATTTTACTAGCCATAGATTCATCAAAATAAGCAAACAACTCATGAAAAACAGAATCTGTCAAAAACAGAATAGTCTGTAGTAATCTGTAGCTAGCGCAAGATCTGGAACCCCAAAAATTCTAAAATAAATTGCTGGAAGTGAGGAATTTATCTATTAATCATCTGCAAAAATAATTAACTAAATATCACTTTCCAAATAAAAATGGCAGCAGTTCTCGTGAGCGCTAAAGTTTCTGTTGTTTACAGCAAGATAACAAGACTTTCCCCAAGTCTTCCCAGCGGTTCTACTTGGCACAAACACTAATTAAACACAGAAAACAAAACAAAAACAGAGGCTAGGTAAATTATTTATTACTAAACATGAGCAAAAAGCAAGGAATAAAAATAAAATTGGGTTGCCTCCCAAGAAGCGCTATCGTTTAACGCCCCCAGCTAGGCATAAAAAGCAAGGATAGATCTAGGTATTGCCATCTTTTGTAGGCAATCCATAAGTGGCTCTCATAATAGATTCATAAGGTAATTTAATTTTCTTTCTAGGAAAGTGTTCCATGCCTTTCCTTAACGGAAATTGGAATCTAATATTTCCTTCCTTCATATCAATAATTGCACCAATCGTTCTAAAGAAAGGTCTACCAAGAATAATAGGACATGAATGATTGCAATCTATGTCTAGAAAAATAAAATCTATGGGCACATAATTCCTATTTGCGACAATAAGAACATCATTGATTCTTCCCATTGGTTTCTTAATAGTGGAATCCGCAAGGTGCAAGTTTAAAGAGCAATCATCAAAATCACGGAAACCTAACAAATCACATAAAGTCTTTGGAATCGTGGAAACACTAGCACCCAAATCACATAAAGCATAGAACTCATGATCTTTAATCTTAATTTTAATAGTTGTTTCCCCCTCATCATAAAGTTTTCTAGGGATAGAAACTTCCAACTCAAGTTTTTCTTCATAAGATTGCATCAAGGCATCAATGATATGTTTAGTAAACGCTTTATTTTGACTATAAGCATGAGGAGAATTTAGCACGGATTGCAACAAGGAAATACAATCAATCAAAGAGAAATTTTCATAATTAAATTCCTTGAAATCCAAAATAGTGGGTTTAGCAAATCTAAAAACTCCAAATTTTTGGAATGCCTTCTAGGTAACGGTGGATCATATTCAGTCCCATCATTATCAAGATTTATATTGCAAAATGAAGATTTAATAGGGGACACATCAATAACTTTTAGATCTTCATCTTTATTTTCATAGGAACTAGAAGAACACGCTCTTATAAAGGCATCTTTCTTAGCACGCATCCTAGCGGTTCTTTCTTTGCACCCATCAATGGAAATTCTCATGGCTTTGAGAGACTCATTGATATCATGCTTAGGAGGAATAGATCTAAGCTTTAAAGAATCAACATCAAGATAAATTCTATCAACGTTCCTAGCCAAATCATCAACTTTAAGCAATTTCTCTTCAAGCAAAGCATTGAAATTCTTTTGCGAATTCATAAATTACTTAACACTATTCTCAAATTCAGAGGGCATCTTATTGAAATTTCCATAAGAGTTTTTGTAGGAATTTCCATAATTATTAGAGGGATTACTAGGATAAGGCCTAGGATTAAAGTTTCCTCTATATGTGTTGTTGCCAAAATTATTCCTACCAACAAAATTCACATCCATAGATTCATTATTGTTCTCAATCAAAGTAGACAAGGGCATATCATTAGGATCAGAAGAAACACTCTTAATAGCAAATAATTTCATAAGTTCATCCATCTTTCGACTCAAAACATTAATTTCTTCTATCGCATGCACCTTTTTATTAGTAGATCTTTCAGTATGCCACTAATAATAATTAACCATAATATTATCTAGGAGATTAGTAGCTTCTCCTAAAGTGATTTCCATAAAAGTGCCTCCCGCGGCCGAATCTAAAAGATTTCTAGAAGCAAAATTCAATTCGGCATAAACATTTTGTATAATCATCCACAAATTCAAACCATGAGTAGGGCAATTACGTATCATTAATTTCATCCTCTCCCAAGATTGTGCAACATGTTCATGATCAAGTTGCTTAAAATTCATAATATCGTTTCTAAGGGAGATGATCTTAGCGGGAGGAAAATACTTAGAGATAAAAGCATCTTTGCACTTGTTCCAAGAATCAATACTATTTTTAGGCAAAGACGAAAACCAAGATTTAGCGCGATCTCTAAGCAAAAAAGGAAATAGCTTCAACTTAACAATATCGTTGTCCACATCTTTCTTCTTTTGCATATCTGGTACGTCTTGAGCTTGCGTTGGTTTTCCCCGAAGAGGAAGGGATGATGCAGCAGAGTAGCGTAAGTATTTCCCTCAGTTTTTGAGAACCAAGGTATCAATCCAGTAGGAGGCCATGCTCAAGTCCCTCGTACCTGCACAAAACGATAGCTACTCGCAACCAATGCGATTAGGGGTTGTCAATCCCTTCACGGTCACTTACGAGAGTGAGATTTGACAGATATAATATTTTTTGGTATTTTTGGTATAAAGATGCAAAGTAAAAAGTAAAAGCAAAGAAAGATTAAAGTGATGGAGATTGATATGATGAGAATAGACTCAGAGGCCATAGGTTTCACTAGTGGCTTCGCTCAAGAGCATAAGTATTCTACGGTGGGTGAACAAATTACTGTTAAGCAATTGACAAAATTGAGCATAGTTAAGAGAATATCTAGGCATGATCATGTATATAGGCATCACGTCTGTGACAAGTAGATCGAAACGATTCTGCATCTACTACTATTACTCCACTCATCGACCGCTATCCAGCATGCATCTAGAGTATTAAGTTAAAAACAGAGTAACGCCATAAGCAAGATGACATGATGTAGAGAGATAAATTCATGCAATATGAAATAAACCCCATCTTGTTATCCTCGATGGCAACGATACAATACGTGCCTTGCTGCCCCTTCTGTCACTGGGTAAGGACACCACAAGATCGAACCCAAAGCTAAGCACTTCTCCCATGGCAAGAAGTACCAATCTAGTTGGCCAAACCAAATGGATAATTCGAAGAGACTTGCAAAGATAACCAATCATCCATAAAAGAATTCAGAGAAGATTCAAATATTATTCATAGATAGACTTGATCATAAACCCACAATTCATCGGTCTCAACAAACACACCGCAAAAACAGGATTACATCGAATAGATCTCCACAAGAGAGGGGGAGAACTTTGTATTGAGATTCAAAGAGAGAGAAGAAGCCATCTAGCTACTAACTATGGACCCGAAGGTCTGAGGTAAACTACTCACACTTCATCAGAGAGGCTAGGATGATGTAGAAGCCCTCCGTGATGATGGCCCTCTTCCGGCGGAGCTCCGGAACAGGCCCCAAGATGGGATCTCGTGGATACAGAAAGTTGCGGCGGTGGAATTAGGTTTTTGGCTCCTTTTCTGATCGTTTGGGGGTACGTAGGTATATATAGGAGGAAGGAGTACGTCGGTGGAGCACCGAAGGGCCCATGAGGCAGGGGGCGCGCCCCCACCCTCGTGACCTCCTCTTTGACCCCCTGGAGTAGGGTCCAAGTCTCCTGGATCACGTTCGGTGAGAAAATCACCTTCCCGAAGATTTTATTCCGTTGGACTCCGTTTGGTATTCTGTTTATCCGAAGCACTGAAATAGGCAAAAAACAGCAATTCTGGGCTGGGCCTCCAGTTAATAGGTTAGTCCCAAAAATAATATGAAAGTGGAAAATAAAGCCCAATATAGTCCAAAACAGTAGATAATATAGCATGGAGCAATCAAAAATTATAGATACGTTGGAGACGTATCAGGCATCCCCAAGCTTAATTCCTGCTCGTCCTCGAGTAGGTAAATGATAAAAAGAGAATTTTTGATGCGGAGTGCTATTTGGCATAATTTCAATGCAAATCTTCTTAATTGTGGTATTAATATTCAGATTAGAAAGATTCAAGACAAAAGTTTATATTGACATAAAAATAATAATACTTCAAGCATACTAACAAAGCAATCATGTCTTCTCAAAATAACATGGCCAAAGAAAGTTATCCCTACAAAATCATATAGTCTGGCTATGCTCCATCTTCACCACACAAAGTATTTAAATCATGGACAACCCCGATGACAAGCCAAGTAATTGTTTCATACTCTAACGTTTCCAAAACTTTTTCAATCTTCATGCAATACATGAGCGTGAGCCGTGGATATAGCACTATAGGTGGAATAGAATGGTGGTTGTGGAGAAGACAAAAATGAGGGGAAGATAGTCTCACATCAACTAGGCGTATCAACGGGCTATGGAGATGCCCATCAATAGGTATCAATGTGAGTGAGTAGGGATTGCCATGCAACGGATGCACTAGAGCTATAAATGTATGAAAGCTCAACAAAAGAAACTAGTGGGTGTGCATCCAACTTGCTTGCTCACGAAGACGTAGGGCAATTTGAGGAAGCCCATCATTGGAATATACAAGCCAAGTTCTATAATGTAAAATTCCAACTAGTATATGAAAGTGACAACATATGAGACTCTTTATATGAAGAACATGGTGCTACTTTGAAGCACAATATATGAGAGCTATATCATGGTGCTACTTTGAAGCACAAGTGTGGAAAAAAGGATAGTGGCATTGCCCCTTTTTTGGGCCTTCTTTTTTTTCATTGGCCTTTCTCTTTTTTTATTGGGACAATGCTCTATTGAATGATGATCATCACACTTTTATTTATTTACAACTCAATGATTACAACTCGATTCTAAAACAAAGTACGACTCTATATGGATGCCTCCGGCGGTGTACCGGGATATGCAATGAATCAAGAGTGGCAAGTATGAAAAAATTATGAACGGTGGCTTTGCCACAAATACTATGTCCACTATATGATCATGCTAAGCAATATGACAATGATGAATGTGTCGTGATGAACTAGGTGGTGGAAAGTTGCATGGCAATATATCTCGGAATGGCTATGGAAATGCCATAATAGGTAGGTATGGTGGCTGTTTTGAGGAAGGTATATGGTAGGTGTATGATACCGGCGAAAGGTGTGCGGTATTAGAGAGGCTAGAAAAGGTGGAAGGGTGAGAGTGCGTATAATCCATGGACTCAACATTAGTCATAAAGAACTCATATACTTATTGCAAAAATCTAGAAGTTATCAAAGCAAAGTATTACGCGCATGCTCCTAGGGGGATAGATTGGTAGGAAAATACCATCGCTCGTCCACGCGCCACTCATAAGGAAGACAATCAATAAATAAATCATGCTCCGACTTCGTCACATAACGGTTCACCATACATGCATGCTACAGGAATCACAAACTTTAACACAAGTATTCTTTAAATTCACAACTACTCAACTAGCATGACTTTAATATTATCACCTCCATATCTCAAAACAATTATCATGCTTCAATCTTTTCTTAGTATTCAACACACTCAAAAGAAAGTTTCACAAATCTTGAATACCAAGCATATTATTATTAAGCAAATTACCATGCTATTAAGAGACTCTCAAAATAATTTAAGTGAAGCATGAGAGATCAATAGTTTCTTTAAAACAAACCCACCACCGTGCTCTAAAAGATCTAAGCGAAGCACATAGAGCAAAATTATAACGCTCAAAAGATATAAGTGAAGCACATAGAGAAAAATTATCTAGCTCAAAAGATATAAGTGAAGCACATAGAGCAAAACTACTTAGCTCAAAAGGTATAAGTGAAGCACATAGAGCAAAACTACTTAGCTCAAAAGATATAAGTGAAGCACATAGAGTATTCTATCAGATTTTAATTCATGTATGGCTCTCTCAAAAGGTGTGTACAGAAAGGATGATTGTGGCATACTAAGACAAATAATACAAGACGCTCCAAGCAAAACACATATCATGTTGGTGAATAAAAATATAGCTCCAAGTAAATTACCGATGGAAGTGGACGAAAGAGGGGATGCCTTCCGGGGCATCCCCAAGCTTTGACTTTTTGGTGTCCTTGGATTATCTTGGGGGTGCCATGGGAATCCCCAAGCTTAGGCTCTTGCCACTCCTTGTTCCATGATCCATCAAAAGAATTCACCCAAAACTTGAAAACTTCACAACACAAAACTCAAAATAGAAAACTCGTGAGCTCCGTTAGTGAAAGAAAACAAAGACCACTTCAAGGTACTGTAATGAACTCATTATTTATTTATATTGGTGTTAAACCTACTGTATTCCAACTTATCTATGGATTATAAACTATTTTACTAGCCATAGATTCATCAAAATAAGCAAACAACACACGAAAAACAGAATCTGTCAAAAACAGAACAGTCTGTAGTAATCTGTAGCTAGCGCAAGATCTGGAACCCCAAAAATTCTAAAATAAATTTCTGGACGTGGGGAATTTATCTATTAATTATCTTCAAAAATAATTAACTAAATAGCACTCTCCAAATAAAAATTACAGCAGTTCTCGTGAGCACTAAAGTTTCTGTTTTTTACAGCAAGTTCAACAAGACTTTCCCCAAGTCTTCCCAATGGTTCTACTTGGCACAAACACTAATTAGACACAAAAACACAACCAAAACAGAGGCTAAATAATTTATTTATTACTAATCAGGATTAAAAATCAAGGAATAAAAATAAAATTGGGTTGCCTCCCAACAAGCGCTATTGTTTAACGCCCCTAGCTAGGCATAAAAGCGAGGATAGACCTAGGTATTGCCATCTTTAGTTTTGGAGAAAAAGAGAGCAAACTTGTTATCTATGGAATTAATATTTATATTTTGACATAGCACATGTCCATTAATGGTAGAAGAAAGATTAAGAATGTTGCGGAAATTGGTATCTAGGCTAGCTTTTATCTCTGTAATAGATTCGTTTTGGTAAGAAAGCAAGAGAGATGTAATTTCAGTTTTCTGATTAATGGGGTGCCCAATTATAGTTTTCATCCTCTCATAGGTATCTATGGGGTCCCCTTCAAGAAAACCCCCCTCGAAAATAGAATCTAAGACTTGTTTGAACGAAGCGGGTAGCCCAACATAAAAGCTTTTCAAGTAAACCTCAATTTGATATTGGGGTACATAGCTAGCTCGGATCCTTAACAGCCTATCCCAAGCATCTTTCAAAGATTCATCAAGTAAATAACGAAAAATTCCAGAATCATCTTCATCAAAATTACTAAGGTTCTCATTGATAACTCCGGCAAGTTGTTCTATAGCATTCCGATTTATGAATTTAGATAAGATAGCAGGATTGTCTAAACCACTAGAACTTGGGAGAGAACCCCCAACTCTTTTTGGTTCTGACATGGTGAGGTAAAAGAGGCAAATAGAGAGGGAGGATAGAGAGAGAGAGAGAGAGGGCGAATAAAATGGCAAGGGTGAATTGGGGGGAGAGGAAAACGAGAGGCAAATGGCAAATAATGTAATGCGAGAGATAGGGATTGTGATGGGTACTTGGTATGTTGACTTTTTGCGTAGACTCCCCGGCAATGGCGCCACAAATCCTTCTTGCTACGTCTTGAGCTTGTGTTGATTTTCCCCGAAGAGGAAGGGATGATGCAGCAGAGTAGCGTAAGTATTTCCCTCAGTTTTTTAGAACCAAGGTATCAATCTAGTAGGAGGCCACCCTCAAGTCCCTCGTACCTGCACAAAACGATAGCTACTCGCAACCAACGCGATTAGGGGTTGCCAATCCCTTCACGGTCACTTACGAGAGTGAGATCTGATAGATATATTATTTTTTGGTATTTTTGGTATAAAGATGCAAAGTAAAAAGTAAAAGCAAAGTAAAAAAGCAAAGCAAGATTAAAGTGATGGAGATTGATATGATGAGAATAGACCCGGGGGCCATAGGTTTCACTAGTGGCTTCTCTCAAGAGCATAAGTATTCTACGGTGGGTGAACAAATTACTGTTGAGCAATTGATAGAATTGAGCATAGTTATGAGAATATCTAGGCATGATCATGTATATAGGCATCACGTCCGTGACAAGTAGATCGAAATGATTCTGCATCTACTACTATTACTCCACTCATCGACCGCTATCCAGCATGCATCTAGAGTATTAAGTTAAAACAGAGTAACGCCTTAAGCAAGATGACATGATGTAGAGAGATAAATTCATGCAATATGAAATAAACCCCATCTTGTTATCCTC
The DNA here is from genome assembly GCF_018294505.1 of Triticum aestivum. Lineage (NCBI taxonomy): Eukaryota > Viridiplantae > Streptophyta > Magnoliopsida > Poales > Poaceae > Triticum > Triticum aestivum. Next base: position 456,516,871 of record NC_057794.1, read on the forward strand.
GATGGCAACGATACAATACGTGCCATGCCGCCCCTTCTGTCACTGGGTAAGGACACCGCAAGATCGAACCCAAAGCTAAGCACTTCTCCCATGGCAAGAACTACCAATCTAGTTGGCCAAACCAAACGGATAATTCGAAGAGACTTGCAAAGATAACCAATCATACATAAAAGAATTCAGAGAAGATTCAAATATTATTCATAGATAGACTTGATCATAAACCCACAATTCATCGGTCTCAACAAACACACCGCAAAAAGAAGATTACATCGAATAGATCTCCACAAGAGAGGGGGAGAACTTTGTATTGAGATTCAAAGAGAGAGAAGAAGCCATCTAGCTACTAACTATGGACCCGAAGATCTGAGGTAAACTACTCACACTTCATCAGAGATGCTAGGATGATGTAGAAGCCCTCCGTGATGATGGCCCTCTTCCGGCGGAGCTCCGGAACAGGCCGCAAGATGGGTTCTCATGGATACAAAAAGTTGCGGCGGTGGAATTAGGTTTTTAGCTCCTGTTATGATCGTTTGGGGGAACATAGGTATATATAGGAGGAAGGAGTACGTCGGTGGAGCACCGAGGGGCCCACGAGGCAGGGGGCGCGCCCTAGGGGGGGGTGCCTCCCACCCTCGTGACCTCCTCTTTGAGCCCCTGGAGTAGGGTCCAAGTCTCCTAGATCACGTTCGGTGAGAAAATCACGTTCCCGAAGATTTTATTCCGTTTGGACTTTGTTTGATATTCTGTTTATCCAAAACACTGAAATAGGCAAAAAACAGCAATTCTGGGCTGGGCCTCCGGTTAATAGGTTAGTCCCAAAAATAATATAAAAGTAGAAAATAAAGCCCAATATAGTCCAAAACAATAGATAATATAGCATGGAGCAATCAAAGATTATAGATACGTTGGAGACGTATCAATATCACACAAATCAACGAAGCTATTTAGATGGGTAGAGGCATCTTCACTAGGAAGGCCGGAAAACGGATCTTTCATGACAAGATTCAGCAACGCGACATTAATTTCACAAGATTCAGCATCGGTAAGAGGAGCAATCGGAGTGCTAATAAAATCATTGTTGTTGGTATTGGTAAAGTCACACAATTTAGTGTTAACTTGTTCCATCGTGAGAAGCAAGCAATCCAACACACAAGCAAACAAGAAGCAAGCATACAAAAAGAGGCAAACAGAGAAAGAGAGGGAGGATAGAGAGAGACAGGGCGAATAAAAACGGCAAGGGTGAAGTGGGGGAGAGGAAAACGAGAGGCAAATGGAAAATAATGTAATGCGTGAGATAAGGGTTGTGATGGGTACTTGGTATGTTGACATTTGCGTAGACTCCCCGGCAACGGCGCCAGAAATGGCTCGTTGTCGGGAGTCAAATCTTGACTTGCACGAACCTCCCCGGCAACGGCGCCAGAAATCTTCTTGCTACCTCTTGAGCACTGCGTTGGATTTCCTTGAAGAGGAAAGGATGATGCAGCAAAGTAGCGTAAGTATTTCGCTCAGTTTTTGAGAACCAAGGTATCAATCCAGTAGGAGGCTGTGCGCGAGTCCCTCGTACCTGCACAAAACAAATAACTCCTCGCAACCAATGCGATAAGGGGTTGTCAATCCCTTCATGGTCACTTACGAGAGTGAGATCTGATAGATATGATAAGATAATATTTTTGGTATTTTTATGATAACATGCAAAGTAAAATAAAACCAAAGGAAATAACTAAGTATTGGAAGATAAATATGATGAAGATAGACCCAGGGGCCATAGGTTTCACTAGTGGCTTCTCTCAAGAGCATAAGTATTTTATGGTGGGTGAACGAATTACTGTTGAGCAATTGACAAAATTAAGCATAGTTATGAGAATATCTAGGTATGATCATGTATATAGGCATCACGTCCAAGACAAGTAGACCGAGTCCTTCCTGCATCTACTACTATTACTCCACTCATCGACCGCTATCCAGCATGCATCTAGAGTATTAAGTTCATGAAAATAGAGCAACGCATTAAGCAAGATGACATGATGTAGAGGGATAAACTCATGCAATATGATGAAAACCCCATCTTGTTATCCTCGATGGCAACAATACAATACGTGCCTTGCTGCCCCTACTGTCACTGGGAAAGGACACCGCAAGATTGAACCCAAAGCTAAGCACTTCTCCCATTGCAAGAAAGATCAATCTAGTAGGCCAAACCAAACTGATAATTGGAAGAGACTTGCAAAGATAACCGATCATACATAAAAGAATTCAGAGAAGATTCAAATATTGTTCATAGATAATCTTGATCATAAACCCACAAGTCATCGGTCTCAACAAACACACCGCAAAAAGAAGATTACATCGAATAGATCTCCACAAGAGCAGGGGAGAACATTGTATTGAGATCCAAAAAGAGAGAAGAAGACATCTAGCTAATAACTATGGACCCTAAGGTCTGAGGTAAACTACTCACACTTCATCGGAGAGGCTATGGTGTTGATGTAGAAGCCCTCCGTGATGGATGCCCCCTCCGGCGGAGCTCTGGAACAGGCCCCAAGATGAGATCTCGTGGATACAGAAGGTTGCGGCGGTGGAATTAGGTTTTTGGCTCTATCTTTGATCGCTTAGGGGTACGTAGGTATATATAGGAGGAAGGAGTACATCGATGGAGCAACAGGGGGCCCACGAGGGTGGAGGGCGCGCCTGGGGGGGTAGGCGCGCCCCCTACCTCGTGGCCTCCCTGATGGTTGCATGACATAGGGTCAAGTCTCCTGGGTCTTGTTCGTTCCAAAAATCACGTTCCCGAAGGTTTCATTCCGTTTGGACTCGTTTGATATTCCTTTTCTTCGAAACCCTAAAATAGGCAAAAACAGCAATTATGGGTTGGGCCTCCGGTTAATAGGTTAGTCCCAAAAATAATATAAAAGTGGATAATCAAGCCCAATAATGTCCAAAACAGTCGATAATATAGCATCGAGTAATCAAATATTATAGATACGTTGGAGACGTATCAAGCAACTACACGGACTGGGTCCGTAACTTGAGGATTATCCTCATTGTTGCACATAAGAATTACGTCCTGGAAGCACCTCTAGGTGCCAAACCCGCTGCAGGAGTAGCTGCAGATGTTATGAACACCTGGCAGAGCAAAGCTGATGACTACTTGATAGTTCAGTGTGCTATGCGTTACGGTTTAGAACCGGGACTTCAACGACGTTTTGAACGTCATGGAGCATATGAGATGTTCCAGGAGTTGAAGTTAATATTTCAAGCAAATGCCCGGATTGAGAGATATGAAGTCTCCAATAAGTTCTATAGCTGCAAAATGGAGGAGAATAGTTATGTCAGTGAACACATACTCAGAATGTCTGGGTACCACAATCACTTGACTCGGCTGGGAGTTAATCTTCCGGTTGATAGTGTCATTGACAGAGTTCTTCAATCACTGCCACCAAGCTACAAAAGCTTCATGATGAACTATAATATGCAAGGGGTGGATAAGACAATTTCCGAGCTCTTCACAATGCTAAAGGCTACGAAGGTAGAAATCAAGAAGGAGCATCAAGTTTTGATGGTCAACCAGACCACCAGTTTTAAGAAGAAGGGCAAAGGGAAGAAGGGAAACTTCAATAAGAACGGCAAGCAAGTTGCTGCTCAAGTGAAGAAGCCCAAGTCTGGACCTAAGCCTATGACCGAGTGCTTCTACTGCAAAGGGACTGGTCACTGGAAGCGGAACTGCCCCAAGTATTTGGCGGATAAGAAGGATGGCAAAGTGAAAGGTATATTTGATATGCATGCTATTGATGTGTACCTTACTAATGCTCGCAGTAGCGCCTGGGTATTTGATACTGGTTTTGTTGCTAATATTTGCAACTCGAAACAGGAGCTACAGATTAAGCGAAGATTGGCTAAGGACGAGGTGACGATGCGCGTGGGAAATGGTTCCAAAGTCGATGTGCTCGCCGTTGGCACGCTACCTCTACATCTACCTTCGGGATTAGTTTTAGACCTGAATAATTGTTATTTGGTGCAAGCGTTAAGCATGAACATTATATCTGGATCTTGTTTGATGCAAGATGGTTATTCATTTAAATAGGAGAATGATGGTTGTTCTATTTATATGAGTAATATCTTTTATGGTCCTGCACCCTTGATGAGTGGTCTATTTTTACTAAATCTTGATAGTAGTGATACACATATTCATAGTATTGAAGCCAAAAGATATAAGTTTAATAATGATAGTGCAACTTATTGTGGCACTGCCGTTTAGATCATATTGGTGTAAAGCGCATGAAGAAACTCCATGCTGATGGGCTTTTGGAATCACTTGATTATGAATCACTTGATGCTTGCGAACCATGCCTCATGGGCAAGATGACTAAGACTCGGTTCTCCGTAACAATGGAACGAGCAACAGACTTATTGGAAATAATACATACTGATGTATGTGGTCCGATGAGTGTTGATGCTCGTGGCGGGTATCGTTATTTACTGACCTTCATAGATGATTTAAGCAGATATGGGTATATCTACTTGATGAAACATAAGTCTGAAACATTTGAAAAGTTCAAAGAATTTCAGAGTGAAGTGGAAAATCATCATAACAAGAAAACTAAGTTACTATGATCTGATCGTGGAGGTGAATATTTGAGTTATGAGTTTGGTCTTCATTTGAAACAATGCGGAATAGTTTTGCAACTCACGCCACCTGGAACACCATAGCATAATGGTGTGTTCGAACGTCGTAACCGCACTTTATTAGATATGGTGCGATCTATGATGTCTCTTACTGATTTACCGCTATCATTTTGGGGTTATGCTTTAGAGACGGATGCATTCACGTTAAATAGGACATCATCCAAATCCGTTGAGACGACACCATATGAACTGTGGTTTCGCAAAAAACCCAAGTTGTCATTTCTTAAAGTTTGGGGTTGCGATGCTTATGTGAAAAAGCATCAACCTAATAAGCTCAAACCCAAATCGAAGAAATGTGTCTTCATAGGATACCCAAAGGAGACTGTTGGGTACACCTCTATCACAAATCCAAAGGCAAGATATTTGTTGCTAAGAATGGATCCTTTCTAGAGAAGGAGTTTCTCCCGAAAGAAGTGAGTGGGAGGAAAATAGAACTTGATGAGGTAACTGTACCTGATCCCTTATTGGAAAGTAGTTCATCACAAAAATCAGTTCCGGTGATTCCTACACCAATTAGTAAGGAAGCTAATGATGATGATCATGAAACTTCTGATCAAGTTACTACCGAACCTCGTAGGTCAACCAGAGTAAGATCCGCACCAAAGTGGTACGGTAACCCTGTTCTAGAGGTCATGTTACTTGACCATGATGAATCTACGAACTACGATGAAGCTATGATGAGCCCAGATTCCAAAAAATGGCTTGAGGCCATGAAATCTGAGATGGGATCCATGCATGAGAACAAAGTGTGGACTTTGGTTGACTTTCCCGATGATTGGCAAGCCATAGAGAATAAATGGATCTTCAAGAAGAAGACTGACACTGGCGATAATGTTACTGTCTACAAAGCTCGACTTGTTGTGAAAGGTTTTCGACAAGTTCAAGGAGTTGACTACGATGAGACCTTCTCACCCGTAGCAATGCTTAAGTCCGTCCGAATCATGTTAGCAATTGCCGCATTTTATGATTATGTAATTTGGCAAATGGATGTCAAAATTGCATTCCTTAATGGATATCTTAAAGAAGAGTTGTATATGATGCAACCAGAAGGTTTTGTCGATCCAAAAGGTGCTAACAAAGTGTGTCAGCTCCAGCAATCCTTTTATGGACTAGTGCAAGCATCCAGGAGTTGGAATATACGCTTTGATAGTGTGATCAAAGCATATGGTTTTATACAGACTTTTGGAGAAGCCTGTATTTACAAGAAAGTGAGTGGGAGCTCTGTAGCATTTCTGATATTATATGTGGATGACATAATGTTGATTGGAAATGATACTAAATTTCTGAATAGCATAAAAGGATACTTGAATAAGAATTTTTCAATGAAAGACCTCGATGAAGCTACTTATATATTGGGCATCAAGATCTATAGAGATAGATCAAGACGCTTAATTGGATTTTCACAAAGCACATACCTTGATAAAGTTTTGAAGAAGTTCGAAATGGATCAAGCAAAGAAAGGGTTCTTGCCTGTGTTACAAGGTGTGAAGTTGAGTCAGACTCAATGCCCGACCACTGCAGAAGATAGAGAGAAAATGAAAGTCATTCCCTATGCTTCAGCCATAGGTTCTATCATGTATGCAATGTTGTGTACCAGACCTGATGTGTGCCTTGCTATTAGTTTAGCAGGGAGGTACCAAAGTAATCCAGGAGTGGATCACTGGACAGCAGTACAGAATATCCTGAAATACCTGAAAAGGACTAAGTATATGTTTCTCATTTATGGAGGTGACAAAGAGCTCGTCGTGAACGGTTACGTTGATGCGAGCTTTGACACAGATCTGGATGACTCTAAGTCACAAACCGGATACGTATTTTTATTAAATGGTGGAGGTGTCAGTTGGTGTAGTTCTAAGCAAAGCGCCGTGGCGGGATCTACGTGTGAAGCGGAATACATAGCTGCTTCGGAAGCAGCAAATGAAGGAGTTCATATCCGATCTACGTGTCATACCTAGTGCATTGGGTCCAATGAAAATCTTTTGTGACAATACTAGTGCAATTGCCTTGGCAAAGGAATCCAGATTTCACAAGAGAACCAAGCACATCAAGAGACGCTTCAATTCCATCCGCGATCAAGTCAAGTAGGGAGACATAGAGATTTGCAAGATACATACAGATCTGAATGTTGCAGACCCGTTGAGTAAGCCTATCTCACGAGCAAAACACGATAAGCACCAAGACTCCATGGGTGTTAGAATCATTACAACGTAATCTAGATTATTGACTCTAGTGCAAGTGGGAGACTGAAGGAAACATGCCCTAGAGGCAATAATAAAGTTATTATTTATATTTCCTTATATATGCATGCTATAATTCACTACAAAAAAGACACTTTCGTGATGATACGTGTTTGTCATAGTAGGTCACGTTTTCTATCATGCATGTACATCCATGACAATTTTATGACAGAATCAAGATAGTCATACCTGTGTTGTCGTAGAAGTGTTCCATGACATTACCAAAATTATCATCACAGAAGTGTCCATTTCCATGACGATAAATCACGCGTCATAGAAGTGCTTTCGTCAAGGGTGACCGACACGTGGCATCCACCGTAACGGAACGTTGTTAAGCTGTCGGATCCGGGTTTTGATCCGATAACCCGTTAACAGCCCGGACCAATGGGGATTTTCCACGTGTAAAATACTCATTGGCCAGAGGAAACACGTGTCTGCTCACTGTTGGGACAGATGTCATCCACTCATTGGACAGGAGACGCCTATGATACGTCGACGTGTGGCACGACCCAACAGAGACCCATTCTAGTGAAAAGGCCGGCCCAGCTAAAGGCCCACCATGTTTTTTCAGGCACTAGTGGGCTGGCCCGTTAACAGCCTGCCATGTTTTGGGCCAAATTGAGGCCCATACCAGATCAGGCTCATTCACAGCCTGCCGTGTTTTGGGCCAAATTACGGCCCATATCGGATTAGGCCCATTAACAGGTCACTATTCTTTTGGGCCCATTCTAAGATAGGTTTGTATTTCAGCCTATTAAATGCTCGTTTACCAGTTCGTCCTGATAATAGTTTTGGCCTGTGAGCGGCTCATGGTGCATCTGGGACGTTGTCAGCCCGGTTTAACTTTAGGTCATTTAACGGCCCATGCAGACACTGGGCTATTACTTGTCCACGTAACTTTAGGCCTCTTAACGGCCCGTAGTCTTCGTGGATAAATTTCAGCCCAACTGGCCTACCGGCCTGTTAATGGCCCATGTAACAGTTGGGCCTAATTACAGCCCGCGTTGAATACGGCCTTCTTACAGCCCATCTGATAATGGCCCATGACACTTTTAGGCCTATGGCCCGCGTAGATACCGGCCTGTTTAAAGCCCATAATTTTATTGGGCCAAACAGGCCTGAGACATATTTTGGCCTGTTAACTGCTCGTCCTATTTGGGCCAAACATGGGCCTTAGGCAGTTTCGGCCTATATTGGCTCATGAATTTTTTGGCTCAATGCTAGCCCAATCTAGGTTTTAGCCTGTAAAAAGCCCATTGTATTCTCTGGCCCAGCTGGCCAGAACTTTACTCGGCCTGTTAAAGGCGGGAAACAACCATAAGGTTTAGACCTGCTAATGGCCCAAGATGATTATAGGCCCACGTTTTGGCCCATATGAGTAACGGGTGATACGTCTCCAACGTATCTATAATTTTTGATTGCTCCATGCTATATTATCTACTGTTTTAGACATTATTGGGCTTTATTATCCACTTTTATATTATTTCGGGACTAACCTATTAACCGGAGGCCCAACCCAGAATTGATGTTTTTTGCCTGTTTTAGGGTTTCGAAGAAAAGGAATATCAAACGGAGTCCAAACGGAATGAAACCTTCGGGAACGTGATTTTCTCACCGAATACAACTCAGGAGACTTGGACCCTACGTCAAGCCAATTAACAGGAGGCCACGAGGTAGGGGACATGCCTGCCCCCCCCCCCAAGCGTGCCCTCCACCCTTGTCGGCCCCCTGTTGCTCCACCGACATACTTCTTCCTCCTATATATATCCACGTACCCCCAAACGATCAGATACGGAGCCAAAAACCTAATTCCACCACTGCAACTTTCTGTATCCACGAGATCCCATCTTGGGGCCTATTCCGGAGCTCCGCCGGAGGGGGCATTGATCACAGAGGGCTTCTACATCATCATCCAAGCCCCTCCGATGAAGTGTGAGTAGTTTACTTCAGACCTACGGGTCCATTGTTAGTAGCTAGATGGCTTCTTCTCTCTTTTTGGATCTCAATACAATGTTCTCCCCCTCTCTCGTGGAGATCTATTCGATGTAATCTTCTTTTTGCGGTGTGTTTGTTGAGACCGATGATTTGTGGGTTTATGATCAAGTCTATCTATGAATAATATTTGAATCATCTCTGAATTATTTTATGTATGATTGGTTATCTTTGCAAGTCTCTTCGAATTATCAGTTTGGTTTGGCCTACTAGATTGGTTGTTCTTGCCATGGGAGAAGTGCTTACCTTTGGGTTAGATATTGCAGTGTCCTTTCCCAGTGACAGAAGGGGCAGCAAGGCACGTATTGTATTGTTGCCATCGAGGATAACAAGATGGGGTTTTTATCATATTGCATGAAACTATCCCTCTACATCATGTCATCTTGCTTAAGGCGTTACTCTGTTTTTAACTTAATACTCTAGATGCATGCTGGATAGCGGTCGATGAGTGGAGTAATAGTAGTAGATGCAGGCAGGAGTCGGTCTACTTGTCTCGGACGTGATGCCTATATACATGATCATACCTAGATATTCTCATTACTATGCTCAATTCTGTCAATTGCTCAACAGTAATTTGTTCACCCACCGTAGAATACTTATGCTCTTGAGAGAAGCCACTAGTGAAACCTATGGCCCCCGGGTCTCTTTCTCATCATATCAATCTACATCACTTTATTTTTGCTTTGCTTTTTTTACTTTGCCTTTTACTTTTCACTTTGCATCTCTATACCAAAAATACCAAAAAATATTATTTATCATCTCTATCAGATCTCACTTTCGTAAGTGACCATCAAGGGATTGACAACCCCTAAGCGCGTTGGTTGCGTTGAGCTATTGTTTTTGTGTAGGTATGAGGGACTCACGCGTAGCCTCCTACTGGATTGATACCTTGGTTCTCAAAAATTGAGGGAAATACTTACGCTACTTTGCTGCATCATCCTCTCCTCTTCGGGGAAATCTAACACAGTGCTCAAGAGGTAGCAAGAAGAATTTCTGGCGCCGTTGCCGGGGAGTCTGCGCAAAAGTCAACATACCAAGTACCAATCACAATCCCTATCTCTCGCATTACATTATTTGCCATTTGCCTCTCATTTTCCTCTCCCCCCAATTCACCCTTACCGTTTATTCGCCCTCTCTCTCTCTATCCTCCCTCTCTTTCTCTATTTGCCTCTTTTTGCTCGCTTGCCTTTTTGTTTGCTTGTGTGTTAGTTTGCTTGTTTGTCGCGATGGTCAAGATAATACTAAATTGTGTGACTTCGCCAATACCAAAAACAATGATTTCCTTAGCACTCCGATTGCTCCTCTTACCGATGTTGAATCTTGTGAAATTAATGTTGCTTTGCTGAATCTTGTCATGAAAGATCCGTTCTCCGGCCTTCCTAGTGAAGATGCTGCTACCCATCTTAATAGCTTCGTTGATTTTTGTGACATGCAAAAGAAGAAAGATGTCGATAATGATATTGTTAAATTGAAGCTATTTCCATTTTCGCTTAGAGATCGTGCTAAAGCTTAGTTTTCGTCTTTGCCTAAAAATAGTATTGATTCGCGGAACAAGTGAAAAGATGCTTTTATCTCTAAGTATTTTCCTCCCACTAAGATCATCTCTCTTAGAAACGATATTACGAATTTTAAGCAACTTGATCAGGAACATGTTGCACAAGCTTGGGAGAGAATGAAATTAATGATACGTAATTGCCATACTCATGGTTTAAACTTGTGGATGATTATACAAAAAATTTATGCCGGATTGGATTTTGCTTCTAGAAATCTTTTAGATTCGGCCGCGGAGGCACTTTTATGGAAATAACTTTAGGAGAATCTACTAAACTCCTAGATAATATTATGGTTAATTATTCTCAATGGCATACTGAAAGATCTACTAAAAAGGTGCATGCGATAGAACAAATTAATGTTTTGAGTGGAAAGATGGATGAACTTATGAAATTATTTGCTAATAAGAGTGTTTCTTTTGATCCTAATGATGTGCCCTTGTCTACTTTGATTGAGAATAATAATGAATCTATGGATGTGAATTTTGTTGGTAGGAACATTTTTGGTAACAACGCGTATAGAGGAAATATCAACCCTAGGCCTTATCCTAGTAATCCCTCTAATAATTATGGTAATTCCTACAACAATTCTTATGGAAATTATAATAAGATGCCCTCTGATTTTGAATCTAATATTAAAGAATTTATTACTTTGCAAAAGAATTTTAATGCTTTGATTGAAGAAAAATTTCTTAAGATTGATGATTTGGCTAGGAACATTGATAGAATTGCTCTTTATGTTGATTCTTTGAAACATAGATATATTCCACCTAAGCATGATATCAATGAGTCTCTCAAAGCCATGAGAATTTTAGCGAGTGCAAAGAAAGAACCGCTAGGATGCGTGCTAAGAAAGATGCCTTTATAAAAGCGTGTTCTTCTAGTTCCTATGAAAATAATGATGAAGATCTAAAAGTTATTGATGTGTCCCCTATTAAATCTTTGTTTTGCAATATGAATCTTGATAATGATGGGACTGAATATGATCCACCTTTACCTAGAAGGCGTTCCAAGAATTCATCTTTTGATCTTGATGCTAAATTTGATAAAAGTGGGATTGAAGAAATTAAAACCTAGATATTGCTAAACCCACTATTATGGACTTCAAGGAATTTAACTATGAAAATTTCTCTTTGATTTATTATATTTCCTTGTTGCAATCCGTGTTAAATTCTCCTCACGCTTATAGTCAAAATAAAGCGTTTACTAAACATATCGTTGATGCCTTGATGCAATCTTATGAAGAAAAACTTGAGTTGAAAGTTTCTATCCCTAGAAAACCTTATGATGAGTGGGAACCAACTATTAAAATTAAAATTAAATATCATGAGTTTTATGCTTTGTGTGATTTGGGCGCTAGTGTCTCTACTATTCCCAAAACTTTGTGTGATTTGCTAGATTTCCGTAATTTTGATGATTGCTCTCTAAACTTGCATCTTGCGGATTCCACTATTAAGAAACCTGTGGGAAGAATTAGTGATGTTCTTATTGTTGCAAATAGGAATTATGTTCCCATAGATTTTATCGTTCTTGATATAGATTGCAATCCTTCTTGCCCTATTATCCTCGGTAGACCTTTCCTTAGAACGGTTGGTGCAATTATTGATATGAAGGAAGGGAATATTAGATTCCAATTTCCATTAAAAAGGGAATGGAACACTTCCCTAGAAATAAAATAAAATTACCATATGAATCTATCATGATAGCCACTTATGGATTGCCTACCAAGGATGGCAATACCTAGATCTATTCTTGCTTGTTATACCTAGCTAGGGGCGTTAAACGATAGCGCTTGTTCGGAGGCAACCCAATTTTATTTTTATTCATTGCTTTTTGCTCCTGTTTAGTAATAAATAAATTATTTATCCTCTGTTTTGGTTGTGTTTTTTTGTGTTTAATTAGTGTTTGTGCCAAGTAAAACCGTTGGGAAGACTTGGGGAAAGTCTTGTTGAACTTGCTGTAAAAACAGAAACTTTAGCGCTCACGAGAACTGCTCTTATTTTTATTTAGAGAGTGATATTTAGTTAATTATTTTTGCATATGAATAATAGATAAATTACTCACGTCCAGAAATTTATTTTAGAATTTTTGGTGTTCCAGATCTTGCACTAGCTACATATTACTACAGACTGTTCTGTTTTTGACAGATTCTGTTTTTCATGTGTTGTTTGCTTATTTTGATGAATCTATGTCTAATAAAATAGTTTATAAACCATAGATAAGTTGGAATAAAGTAGTTATAACACCCATATAAATAAATAATGAGTTCATTACAGTACCTTGAAGTGGTATTTTGTTTTCTTTCGCTAACGGAGCTCACGAGATTTTCTACTTTAAGTTTTGTGTTGTGAAGTTTTCCTGTTTTGGGTAAAGATTTGATGGATTATGGAACAAGGAGTGGCAAGAGCCTAAGCTTGGGGATGCCCATGGAACCCCCAAGATAATCTAAGGACACCTAAAATCCAAAGCTTGGGGATGCCCCGGAAGGCATCCCCTCTTTCGTCTACTTCTATCGGTAACTTTACTTGGAGCTATATTTTTATTCACCACATGATATGTGTTTTGCTTGGAGCATCTTTTATGATTTGAGTCTTTGCTTATTAGTCTACCACAATCATCCTTGTTGTACACACCTTTTGAGAGATCCATACATAATTTGGAATTTGATAAGAATACTCTATGTGCTTCACTTATATCTTTTGAGTTATATAATTTTGCTCTAGTGCTTCACTTATATATTTTAGAGCACGGTGGTGGATTTGTTTTATAGAAACTATTGATCTCTCATCCTTCAATTAGATTAGTTTGAGAGTCTTAATAGCATGGTAATTTGCTTAATAATAAATATGCTTGGTAATCAAGATTTGTAAAACCTTCTTTTGAAGTGCGTTGAATACTAAGAAAAAATTGATGCTTGATAATTGTTTTGAGATATGAGGATGGTGATATTAGAGTCATGCTAGTTGAGTAGTTGTGAATTTGAGAAATGCTTGTGTTAAAGTTTGTGATTCCTGTAGCATGCACGTATGGTGAACCGTTATGTGATGAAGTCGGAGCATGATTTATTTATTGATTGTCTTCCTTATGAGTGGCGGTCGGGGACGAGCGATGATCTTTTCCTACCAATCTATCCCCCTAGGAGAATGCGCGTAATACTTTGCTTTCATAAATTCTAGATTTTTGCAATAAGTATATGAGTTCTTTATGACTAATGTTGAGTCCATGGATTATATGCATTTTCCTTCCTTCCACCATTGCTAGGCTCTCTAATACCGCGCACTTTTCGCCGGTATCATACACCCACCAAATACCTTCCTCAAAACAGCCACCATACCTACCTATCATGGCATTTCCATAGCCATTCCGAGATATATTTCCATGCAACTTTCCACCGTTCCTTTCATTATGACACGCTCCATCATTGTCATATTGCTAGCATGATCATGTAGTTGACATCGTATTTGTGGCAAAGCCACCGTTCATAATTCTTTCATACATGTCACTCTTGATTCATTGCATATCTCGGTACACCGCCGGAGGCATTCATATAGAGTCATATTTTGTTCTAAGTATTGAGTTGTAATTGTTGAGTTGTAAGAAAAATAAAAACTGTGATGATCATCATTTTTAGAGCATTGTCCCAAGTGAGGAAAGGATGATGGAGACTATGATTCCCCCACAAGTCGGGATGAGACTCCGGACGAAAAATAAAAGAGAAAAGAGAAAAGGAGGCCATAAAAAAAGAAAAGGCCCAAAAAATGAGAGAAAAAGAGAGAAGGGACAATGTTAATATCCTTTTACCACACTTGTGCTTCAAAGTAGCACCATGATCTTCATGATAGAGAGTCTCTCATTCTGTCACTTTCATATACTAGTGGGAATTTTTCATTATAGAACTTGGCTTGTATATTCCAATGATGGGCTTCCTCAAAATGCCCTAGCTCTTCGTGAGCAAGCGAGTTGGATGCACACCCACTTAGTTTCTTTTGTTGAGCTTTCATATACTTATAGCTCTAGTGCATCCGTTGCATGGCAATCCCTACTCACTCACATTGATATCAATTGATGGGCATCTCCATAGCTCATTGATACGCCTAGTTGATGTGAGACCATCTTACCCTCTTTTTGTCTTCTCCACAACCACCATTCTATTCCACATATAGTGCTATATGCATGGCTCACGCTCATGTATTGCGTGAAGATCGAAAAAGTTTTGAAAATGTCAAAAGTATGAAACAATTGCTTGGCTTGTCATCGGGGTTGTGCATGATTTAAATACTTTGTGTGGTGAAGATAGAGCATAGCCAGACTATATGATTTTGTAGAGATAGCTTTCTTTGGCCATGTTATTTTGAGAAGACATAATTGCTTTGTTAGTATGCTTGAAGTATTATTATTTTTATGTCAATATGAACTTTTGTCTTGAATATTTTGAATCCGAATATTCATACCATAATTAAGAAGATTTACATTGAAATTATGCCAAGTAGCACTCCGCATCAAAAATTCTGTTTTTATCATATACCTACTCGAGGACGAGCAGGAATTAAGCTTGGGGATGCTTGATACGTCTCCAACGTATCTATAATTTTTGATTGCTCCATGCTATATTATCTACTATTTTAGACATTATTGGGCTTTATTATCCACTTTTATATTATTTTGGGACTAACCTATTAACCGGAGGCCCAACCCAGAATTGATGTTTTTTGCCTGTTTTAGGGTTTCGAAGAAAAGGAATATCAAACGGAGTCCAAACAGAAAGAAACCTTCGAGAACGTGATTTTCTCACCGAATACAACTCAGGAAACTTGGACCCTACGTCAAGCCAATTAACAGGAGGCCACGAGGTAGGGGGCACGCCTGCCCCCCAGGCGCGCCCTCCACCCTCGTGGGCCCCCTGTTGCTCCACCAACGTACTTCTTCCTCCTATATGTATCCACGTACCCCCCAAACGATCAGATACGGAGCCAAAAACCTAATTCCACCGCCGCAACTTTCTGTATCCACGAGATCCCATCTTGGGGCCTGTTTCGGAGCTCCACCAGAGGGGGCATCGATCACGGAGGGCTTCTACATCATCATCCAAGCCCCTCCAATGAAGTGTGAGTAGTTTACTTCAGACCTACGGGTCCATAGTTAGTAGCTAGATGGCTTCTTCTCTCTTTTTGGATCTCAATACAATGTTCTCCCCCTCTCTCGTGTAGATCTATTCGATATAATCTTCTTTTTGCGGTGCGTTTGTTGAGATCGATGAATTGTGGGTTTATGATGAAGTCTATCTATGAATAACATTTGAATCTTCTCTGAATTCTTTTATGTATGATTGGTTATCTTTGCAAGTCTCTTCGAATTATCAGTTTTTTTTGGCCTACTAGATTGGTTGTTCTTGCCGTGGGAGAAGTGCTTAGCTTTGGGATAGATCTTGCGGTGTCCTTTCCCAGTGACAGAAGGGGCAGCAAGGCACGTATTGTATTGTTGCCATCGAGGATAACAAGATGGGATTTTTATCATATTGCATGAAACTATCCCTCTACATCGTGTCATCTTGCTTAAGGCGTTACTCTATTTTTAACTTAATACTCTAGATGCATGCTGGATAGCGGTCGATGAGTGGAGTAATAGTAGTAGATGCGGGCAGGAGTCGGTCTACTTGTATCGGACGTGATGCCTATATACATGATCATACCTAGATATTCTCATAACTATGCTCTATTCTGTCAATTGCTCAACATTAATTTTTTCACCCACCGTAGAATACTTATGCTCTTGAGAGAAGCCACTAGTGAAACCTATGGCCCCCGGGTCTCTTTCTCATCATATCAATCTCCATCACTTTATTATTGCTTTGCTTTTTACTTTGCCTTTTACTTTTCACTTTGCATCTCTATACCAAAAATACCAAAAAAATATTATTTATCATCTCTATCAGATCTCACTTTCGTAAGTGACCGTGAAGGGATTGACAACCCCTAAGCGCGTTGGTTGCGTTGAGCTATTGTTTTTGTGTAGGTACGAGGGACTCGTGCGTAGCCTCCTACTGGATTGATACCTTGGTTCTCAAAAATTGAGGGAAATACTTACGCTACTTTGCTGCATAATCCTCTCCTCTTCGGGGAAATCCAACGCAGTGCTCAAGAGGTAGCAACGGGCCGCCCTGAAGACCGACAACACTGAGATCAAATGAACCTTCTGGCCTGAATTACAGCGTACCGACCAAGAATAAACCTAGAATATAAAACAATGAAATTACAACATATTACATCCCCTCGGCATCAAAGTTTGCCGCCAGTGATAATAAAGGGCAACCAGACAACAGATTACATAAACTGGGCAGGTCGCCACTAGTGGAAGTTAATAGGTGGACAAAATAATAGACAAAACCGACAGCACTTCAACACAGTTCAAGAAAGGTTAGCCCGGCCCAGCAGCTGCAGCACAAGCAGCTTAGCAACCTGATGAGACTATGCTTCTTTGGCGCTCATATCCACCAACTTAAGCTGCATAGCATCAATATACGTCATGTACTTATGGTTAATCTTGCATAGAGATTGGAGTTCCAGTCGTATTTGAGCGGAAGCATGTATTTCTGCTTGAATTTCAGACTGAAGAAGTCGAACAGATTCAGGCGGCGACTTCATCGAGCTTGTGTCACTGAGTAAGTTTGACACTACATAAAGATGTCACTTTGTGGTTGTATCCCTACCCTCAATATGTTTTGCCTTTTCCCCTGGAATATGTGTTAGAGGGACAAACAATGGGTTTGTCTCACTATTATTGTGGCAGTTCTTCCTAGCAGCAGTGTTGTCACCCTGAAAGGGAAACAAGTAGGTAGATAATAGGTTTTGCACGTATAAGCATCAGCATTGTCAATTCATCTCATTTCTTTGTCAAAAATAAAGAGACACAGTTTAAAATAGCATTAACATAATAGGCATTGTTCATAGTTAAGATGGCAGGAAATGGCATTGTGCAGGAGCGGCCAGCTTCACCAGACCACTGGATTACAGATCAAGAACACAAGCATAGATGTAGTTCTAAACAACATATAAGCATGAATGGTGAGTGTATTGTCAATTTATACCATTTTAGATTGGTAAATAAAGAGACACGATTTAAATAACATTAATATAATATTGCATTGTTCATAGTTGAGACATAGCAGGATATGACATTGTGCTGTTGTTGGTAGTCTCACCACACCACTGGATTATAGATCAAGAACACAAGCATACACATAGTGCTAAAGAAGATAACTTGCTATGTTTAGTTTAATTTACATGGTACGAATAAGGAACTAGATTGTACAACTAAAGACTGAAATTGAGAATGACAAACTTATGTTTATGTACTTCTACTTTATAAACTTTGAACAAGAAATTTGATGTAGACGACAAAAACAAACAACATTTGCACTCATAGCTATCCAAATATAAACAACAAAGTTTGAAGGCTCGAGGGGAACAAACGTACATTAGTAGTGAAGACAGGCTCTATAAAGGCCTTGTCCATATTGATGGGGGGCAATTCAAGAAGTTTACCTCACACTCTTCTTCAAGAGTATTGCCTTTATTCTACATTTTGTTAAGAGTAATTATAGATGTGAAAATATAGGAACAAATGGCAATTATTTAACTTAAGATGCAGAGTACAAATGCAAATACAACATACAGGCAGAAGGCACTGACAATAGCAATGCGGAGCTAAACTTCTTCAGTAACATTGGTTTTATTCAATATTTTGGCAATAGTAAATGTAGATCTGACATGTAGAAAAATGGAGGACATGGGAAAATAAGCTGCAAAGTGTACATGAAGAACTAGCTGACAAATATAAGGACAACACATACTTACAAGAACAATACAGAACTAAATTTCTTCATAGGCATTGGGTTTATTCTACATTAATTTAAGCATTAATATAGATCTGATAATTTGGAGCGAACAGTGGATAAGCAAGCTAAAATGCACAATGATGTCACATAATCCACCAGGTATGAATGTAAGGACAACGATAGGACAATAGGTACTCACAAGAGCAAACCAGCATAGTTGTGATATCCTAGGTTTTGCGGCGCTGGTTCTATTGCCAATATACATCGGGTGCTATGTGATTTCTCCAATAGCACCACCTTTTTCAAGGACTTTGCTTGTACTCCTTCAGGTTCTGCAATCACCCTTTTCCTTTTGGATGTCTGAAACACAAGAACAACATTTGAATGGAAAAACATGGTATGACGACAAATGGAATAGGTGTTGATAATGGATGGGCATGGCATCTTCACATATATCATGAGTAAACTAAGCAGATGGCAGTGCAACGAAGCAAAAGAAATGCAAGACACCTTATGCAAGATATGTGCAACCAATAAAACCTTGCTAAATTAGAACAGGCACCTTATTGGGTGAACAGGATAGGCCATCTACCTTTGACTCCTTGAGCTCAGAATAGTCATTAGGATCATATTCTGAATACGGATCTATAGGTCGGGAGCATGTGGGTTTCATTGCATCCACAATGGACCTCAATCCCTTGATGCCAAGTTTGTTACCCATTGAACTGTTCCTCAATATTCTTCTGATGTGCGCATTCTTATATTCATTGTGATTACGTACAATATCTGTAAAGCATGAAAACACAAATAGTAGTGAGATTATCTTTGTAATGAAGAGGATATTGTAATATAATAGAGGCTCCCTGTGAACCCTTGTGTGCTATCCTTGGATTCTGATGAGAGAGCCCATGTGTGATGTAATATGGTGAGTAGATTAATATAATCTGGCACAACTACACAAAAAATAGGCTCCCTATTGGGGGGCCCAGATGTAAGGATAGTTGGCAGATGATAGGTTCATAATATACCGTATAGAAAGTTTATTGCCAAACCATGATAACGAGAGCGTAGAGCCAGTAGGCAGATCGTAGTGTAGATAAACCATAACCACCATAAATAAATCGGGAAAGCGGAACTGGCTGGAAAACATAGGGTTTTGCCGCTACTAATATGCAGCATATCGATCACCTACAGGCCAGCTCTATTCATCTGAAGGCGCGCAGCTGTTACTATCAGTTTAGTCTATCGAAGACCACGCGGCTCCCTCCATTTCCGGGGTATTATGGCAGACCAACTCGAAGTGCGAAATCATTTAGCAGAACCGGCCCAATAGAGGTGTCGATTGCAGATGTCCCTGTTCCCCTTCCCAACAAGGAACATATTGTGCTTCCCATACAGAACACCGCACGGGCTGCCGGCCCTCACCGCCTGTGTTCCTCCTCCACCCCCATCCCCACCCCACCCCCACCCCCGCCCGCGTTGAGTTTTCTTCCTTCGGCGAGGTCCCACCACCGCCCCCACAACCACCGTCCCCACCCGAGCCCCTTCCTTCGCACCGGCGAACTCTGGCGAGCTCTCAAAAGTCGACTCACCCAATTTTGAAATTTAGTCTACTGTCATTTAACTAGTGTGGAATATAAAAGGGGAAAACCATAAGCATTGCGAGTATAGTGTTGAGCGTGCCATGGCGGATCTGAAGGTGCAAACCGGACAAATGCAACTTCGCAACCAATGTTTGCTTTCAACTAACAAGTAAGTGATGGACAAGAAATCAGAGTAAAGCAGTGGCGATCTATTTTCTTGCTGCGATAAATAAGTTGAGAAGATACGAAAGAGTATCGCCTCTGGTGCAGCGCCGTGTATGCATCTGCTGAGAATTTGACGGTGCTGCGGTAGTGATGGCTGTCGGCAGCATGGAAGGAGATCTAGGAGGGTAGACGGTGGCAGCGGGGCGTGGTGGACGAGACGGTTGTGGGAGCGGCACCGGCAAGGTGGATGACAGCGAGGATGAAGCGAGAGGACGGGATGCAAGGATCCCGGTCCAAAGCCATGGATGAGAGAGGTCGGTATCTTGTAATGGCCGACGGCGTCGGGGTATCAGCTCCGGCATGGTGGAGGAGAACGGCGGTGGATGGGGTGGCGGACGGAGGAGGCTGGGGTGGAGAGGGTGTTTTGGCGCCCACGGAGTACGAATGGGGAAATGGAGGGAGAGAGGAAGGGGGAACCATGTCTTCAAGGCGTGCTTGTCTCAAATGCGAGGAAATTTACAAACTTAGCCCCCGTTTAAAATTTCCTACATCACAGCAATATTAGTCGGTTGGGGATAGGATGGTAATCTTGCATACACCGAATATTTGCCGACGAGAGTTTGTTTTTGGCGCCCACCATGTATGAATCGGGGAGGGAGTTGATTTCAGCCGAGGAGACACTGTATTTTGGCGCCCACCATGTATGAATCCGGGTGAGAGGCGGTTATGTCACATTTGAGTGAAATTACAAACCTACCCCTATCGAAACCTATAGAAATCAAGCCGATAGGCTTTGCATGGCTGGGATAGGCAGTAATTTCCATCTCGTAGATTTTGGTTTCGGGCGGTTACTGCGACTTTCCCCGCTTTGTTCAAATTTTTGTAGACCAAGAGTGCATGTTTACCGTGCCAACTCAATTCGAATCCAGTTTGTATTCTATTTTTGTTCGGGCAGGATCCATTTTCGATTGGAATAAAATTCTATATACATCATTTTTTATATATACTTTCAAAAGCACAACACCCTTTATAGATAAATATGGTTTACAAATGGCATGATCTCAGATTCATAAGGATGTATCCATCTTAATTTGGATTTTCAAATATTTGAAACCACTTTATGTTGAAATCCAATGTATGCATTCCTTATGTGTCTCCAATTAATGTGTGTTTCATGCGGGTTTTTATTTTTTTACTTCTCAAACATGTATAATGTGTTTCACACACGCAACATATAGTGTAATCCCATTTAGACATTAATTGCATATAAACCATGCAATGTCTCTAATTAAAGAATCTATGGATCACTAATATTGATAAACTATATAACATTACACGTGTCCCCAAATTCAAATGAATATGCATGTTTGATACACCAATTTGCGTTATGATATTATCGATGTCATGATCTCCAGTTTAAATATTTGAATCCCCTTTAGTCTAGATATTCGTCTCATATAGCTATCACTCATGCTTATATAGGAGTAGCTCTCTAGACCTATACGCGTTCATCGTCTCTCGAGTATCTCTCGTGCTACCTGCATGTCGACAATGATCTTTTATCTTCGTAATACACTGATGGTACTATCTCCCTTGACCTGCATCACTCTATCTGTCTCTAAGTATATCTCGCTCCCTGCTATGTATCTCTAACTATGATTCTCCATGTGAAATCTTTTTCTCTCACACAAACACAAACTTCGTCTCCCGGGGTCTCATTTCTCTATACTATTCCCTTGTGTGCCACTCGCACACACCCTCTCACACAGAGATGTCTTTCGCTCCTTAGGTATGAGAAGCTACGACTCTTCCTCTTAAATATCTCTTTCTCACACACAAACACAAAATATGTCTCCTAGGGTCTCATATCTCTCCACCATTCTCTTGTATGTCGCTCACACACACTCTCTCTCCCTAGAGATATCTTGCGTTCCCTCATATGTCTCTCTAGCTATCACTCTCATTGTGAAATATCTTTCTCTCTTGCAGACACAAAACTCCAGCTCTCGGGATCTCATTTCTCTCCGATATTTGTTTGTATGTGAGTCACATGCACCATTTCTCCATCTCTCTCACACCCACACACATAACTCAGCCTTCTGATCCACTCGACTCCTATCTCTAACGCACACTAGCTAGCATCTTTATCTTTCTTTTTATCTATTTCTCCATCAACCTTCTTTCTCGACCTCACTCTTGCTTCCTATCACGCACACTATGTATGTTTCTCTCTACATGCAGCCAAGTGCCCTCTTTTTTATCTTTCTCTCTCACACACATAACTTCACCCTCTGAACCACCTGGCGGTCATCTCCAACACACAAACTAGCCGATGTTCCTCTAGCTAGCATTTCCGTCTGTATCTATCTGTAGTTTCTCCGTCAACATTTCTTTCTCGCATGCACTCTTGCTTCCTATCACCCACACTATATATGTATTTCCATACATGCATTTATAGGTTGATCTCTTTTCCACAATCAGTGTGTCTCACTCCCTCTGCTCGCCATAGATGCATGCTCCAGCCCACGCCACTATCTCTTAAAGACAAAAACACATGCTCAATTGTCGGGCCTTCTTCCCTGCACTCTCACATGCATGCATATTGTCATACCGATCTGTCTCTCCCATGTCGTTGATTTTATGACTTATGTCTTCTTTCTTTTATCTCGATCATGCGCGCGCGCACACACACAGATCCACATATACATGTATACCTCTCGCACATGAACGTTCAAGGTCTCTATGTCTCCATACGTAGTTAATTACCATCAACCCTAACGCCACATCGAATCGTTCTCTTCTTGTGTGCACATAACTTCCGTCTGGATGGGTAAAACACACACTCACACTTAACAATCTCCTTCTAGCTACCCCCTATCACTCTTCCCCTATATCCTCGAAACTAATAAGACCATCCCTTAGTTTGATTCCCACCTACATGCACCATCGATATATAGTAGTCTTCCTCGCTGTCTCTCGAACAAACACGTTCTCTCGATGTCGACTCCTCTCACGCGCACACACCTTCTCTTCCCTCTCTACGGGCCTTTCCTCTCTCGCACCCCATCGTTGGTGGCCTCTGCCATACACATCACCTCTCTATGATGAAGCCATGCACACTTAATTACATCCGCCACCGAGGACTCCGCGTCACACACACACACACACGCCCCCCACCCCCCCCCACACACTAAGACTCCATCTCTCTCACACACACACGCACCCAGCCCCAAGACACACACGCACACACTAAGACTCCATCTCGCACACACACATGCTATAGGCGGAGCATTTGTTCCTACCACCCTTCGCCCAACCTTACCCATATGATAAAGAATCACCTTAATTTACTTGTATACCTTTACTTAGTAGTTAGCAAACCTATCATCTCTACTCTTATAAAAAACTGAGTTGGTGATGATAGTGTGCCTGCCATCTTGTAATATAGACCGTCTGATCTATATCTGACAGATAGAAAGCAAACTATGATAATTTTACAAAAGATACCCGCACCTCTCTCCACATCCTTATCTCCCAGAACCTCATTGCTGAGCAATTAAAAAAGGAAGTCTCTGGAACAATCTAGCATGGTGGCCGCTGCCGCCTGCCGGTGCCGTCCATCCCTGGTACGTCTCCAACGTATCTATAATTTTTGATTGTTCCATGCTATTATATTATCTTCCTTGGATGTTTTATATGCATTTATATGCTATTTTATATGATTTTTGAGACTAACCTATTAACCTAGAGCCCAGTGCCAGTTTCTGTTTTTTCCTTGTTTAGAGTATGGCAGAAAAGGAAAATCAAACGGAGTCCAATTGACCTGAAACTTCACGGAACTTACTTTTGGAATGGAATCAATCCAGAAGACTTGGAGTGCTCGTCAGGGAATCAACGAGGAGAGCACGAGCCAGGGGCGCGTCCACCCCCCTGGGCGCGCCCTCCACCCTCATGGGCCCCTCGTGGGTCCCTTGATGTATTTCTTCCACCTATATATATCCATATACCCTAAAAACTTCGGAGAGCACAATAGATCCGGAGTTCCGCCGCCAGATGCCTCCATAGCCACCGAAAACCAATCTAGACCCGTTTCGGCACCCTGCCGGAGGGGGAATCCCTCTCCGGTGGCCATCTTCATCATCCCGGTGCTCTCCATGACGAGGAGGGAGTAGTTCTCCCTCGGGGCTGAGGGTATGTACCAGTAGCTATGTGTTTGTTCTCTCTCTCTCTCGTGTTCTTGAGGTGGTACGATCTTGATGTATCACGAACTTTGCTATTATATTTGGATCCTATGATGTTTCTCTCCCTCTACTCTCTTGTAATGGATTGAGTTTTCCCTTATCTTATCGGATTGAGTCTTTAAGGTTTTGAGAACACTTGATGTATGTCTTGCGTGGGATACCCGTGGTGACAATGGGGTGTTCTATTGATTCACTTGATGTATGTTTTGGGATCAACTTGCGGGTTCCGCCCATGAACCTATGCATAGGGGTTGGCACACGTTTTCGTCTTGACTCTCCGGTAGAAACCTTGGGCCACTCTTTGAGGTTCTATGTGTTGGTTGAATAGATAAATCTGAGATTGTGTGATACATATCGTATAATCATACCCACGGATACTTGAGGTGACATTGGAGTATCTAGGTGACATTAGGGTTTTGGTTGATTTGTGTCTTAAGGTGTTATTCTAGTACGAACTCTAGGGCTGTTCGTGACACTTATAGGAATAGCCCAACGGATTGATTGGAAAGAATAACTTTGAGGTGGTTTCGTACCCTACCATAATCTCTTCGTTTGTTCTCCGCTATTAGTGACTTTGGAGTGACTCTTTGTTGCATGTTGAGGGATAGTTATGTGATCCAATTATGTTATTATTGTTGAGGGAACTTGCACTAGCGAAAGTATGAAACCTAGGCCTTGTTTCAACGCATTGCAATACCATTTGTGCTCACTTTTATCAATAGTTACCTTGCGGTTTTTATAATTTCAGATTACAAAAACCTTTATCTAATATTGTAGGATCTAAAGTATGTCTAGAGGGGGGGGTGATTAGACTACTTGACCAAATAAAAATCTAGCCTTTTCCCAATTTTAGTTCTTGGCAGATTTTAGCAACTTTGAACAAGTCAAGAAATCTTAACACAATTCAAGAAAGCATGCAAAGAGTATATGAGCAGCGAAAAGTAAAGCATGCAACTTGCAAGAATGTAAAGGGAAAGGTTTGGAGGATTCAAACGCAATTGGAGACACGGATGTTTTGTCGTGGTTCCGATAGGTGGTGCTATCGTACATCCACGTTGATGGAGACTTCAACCCACGAAGGGTAATGGTTGCGCGAGTCCACGGAGGGCTCCACCCACGAAGGGTCCACAAAGAAGCAACCTTGTCTGTCCCACCATGGCCATCGCCTACGAAGGACTTGCCTCACTAGTGGTAGATCTTCACGAAGTAGGCGATCTCCTTGCCCTTACAAACTCCTTGGTTCAACTCGACAATCTTGTCGGAGGCTCCCAAGTGACACCTAGCCAATCTAGGAGACACCACTCTCCAAGAAGTAACAAATGGTGTGTTTATGATGAACTCCTTGCTCTTGTGCTTCAAATGATAGTCTCCCCAACACTCAACTCTCTCTCTCTCTCTCAGGATATGGATTTGGTGGAAAGAATATTTGAGTGGAAAGCAACTTGGGGAAGGCTAGAGATCAAGATTCATATGGTAGGAATGGAATATCTTGGTCTCAACACAAGTGTAGGTGGTTCTCTCTCAGAAAATATAGGTTGGAAGTGTAGGTTTGTTCTGATGGCTCTCTCCACGAATGAAGAGGAGGTGGAGGGCTATATATAGCCTCCACACAAAATCTAACCGTTACACATAACTTTGCAAACTCGGTGGGACCAAATGATTAAACTCGGTCGGACCGATTCAGTAAAGCTAGTGACCGTTAGGGTTTTCGGTGGGACCGACATGCAACTCGGTAGGACCGATATGATTAGGGTTAGGGCATAACGTAATCTCGGTGAGACCGATTACACAAACTCGGTGAGACCGATTTTGGTAATAAGCTAACCAGAGAGTTGGTCAGGTAAACTCGGTGGGACCGATCGCTCATTTCGGTGAGACCAAAATGTTACAAAAGGGAACCAGAAAGTTTACATTGCAGTTTCGGTGGGACCGATCGCAAGTTTTGCTGAGACCGAAATTATTGCAATAGGCAATAGAGAGTTTGCAATCCCATCTCGGTGAGACCGAGATCCCTATCGGTGAGACTGATTTGCCTAGGGTTTGTGGCAGTGGCTATGACATTTGAAACTCGATGGTGCTGGATAGAAGGAATAGGTGGGCCTGAGTTTGACTTTTGGTTTAGGTCATATGTGGATGTGAGAAAGTAGTTGAGGGTTTTGGAGCATATCACTAAGCATTTTGAGCAAGAACCTCATTAAGCAACACCTCATCCCTCCTTGATAGTATTGGCTTTTCCTATAGACTCAATGTGATCTTGGATCACTAAAATGGAAAATGTAGAGTCTTAAGCTCTGAGCTTGAACCAATCCTTTGTCCTTAGCATTTTTAGGGGTCCACTTTTCTCATCCATGCCATGCCAATCATTGAGCTTTCCTGAGATATTAATCTTGAAATAGCATTAGCTCAATGAGCTATATGTTGTTAGGAATTACCAAAACCACCTAGGGATAGTTGCACTTTCAATCTCCCCCCTTTTGGTAATTGATGACAACATATAGATCAAAGCTTCGACAAATGATAATAAGAGTGAAAAATATTGTCGCTTTGAGAAGTATGTGAAAAGCAAGAGCTCCCCCTAAATTTGTGCATAGTTTAAGATTTGCTTTGGACTGCAAATGAACAAAGAGTTAGGATCATGGGTTACTCTTCCATGTCACATACATCTTGGTGGAGCACTCAAAATGATAATACTTAAAATACATGCACTCATCACCAAGCAAAATGAATGATCATATAAAAGGATGATGTCATCGAACAAGGATTAAGGTAGCATATGATCAAACACATGATCATCTAAGCAAGCACAAAGTATAAAGTATCTCAACCAAGCAAATAAATGAAGTTTAACCACCAAACAAAAAGAGAGAATAAAAAGCAATGCTCTCTCTCGAAGCCTATGATCTATACATTTTCTCCCCCTTTGGCAACAAGTTACCAAAAAGTTCATAATAATGGATAGTGCTAGATCGACACTCAGGCTTGGTCTTCACGTGGTGGTGTAGACAGAACTCCAAGAACGAAGACATCAGTCGATGTAGATGGAGCTGGTGGAGTAGATGCTGGAGCTGGTGGCACTGAAGTTGTAGCTGGTGTAGATGAAGTAGCTCTAGTGTCTGGAATAGGCACTGTAGCAGACCTCTGACCTCTGGGCACTCTAGAAAAAACATCAGTGTTTGTCTTGCCCTTCTTCTCCTCCACTTCCTCCTGAAGTTTCTCAACGACTGACTGGATCTCAGTGACCTTCATATCTAAGTCATAGAACTTCTGCTCCACGATCCTCTCCAAGCTCTCCTGGTTTTGAGTCAGGGTGGCCAGTCCCTTCTCAATCCTCAGAGTGGAGGCAATCAAGTAGCCAAGCTGATCTTGCTTGCTCTTTAGAAGATACTGAGATGCTTCCTCATTAGTTGGCATCCTTGCAGCCTTTTTAGCCTTTGCCTTCTCCTTCTTGGCTTGTGCGTGCATAGAAGATGGTTCATTTTCATCCATCACCACAGTGTTGTCCTCAAAGTCTAGGTAGATGGGCAGGTGCTCCTTGTCCAGCAGATATGTGCCAGTGCCCATCTTGGAGTTGATCAGCTCCTGGATCTGTGGGGCATACCCACAACTCCTCTTCTGATCTGCAGCTGTCCTCTTTATGGTTTCCACTATTAGGCTCATGACTTTGAACTTTTGTGGGACATCAAAGATGTGAAGCAAGTTAATTGCATGGCCTCTGATCATCTTGTGATCACCTGACTTTGGCAAGAGAGTGCGCCTGAGGATCCAGTTGATAGTTGGCAAGCCTGACAGAAGGTAATGTGTAGATCCAAACTTGTGTGTCTCAAGAGCAGCATCTGGGATCTCCTTGTACATGTGTGCCATGGTGTTGTGATCCTTCTTCTTCTTGGCATAGACATCCAAGTCATCTTCACTCTCTTCTGGGGCATTGATCAACTTAGCCCATTCTGCAACTGTTGACCGGTACCTAGTACCTTCAGACATCCAGACAATCCTTCCATCTGGGTAGAAGTGAGATGTGGAGTAGAACTGCATGATGAGCTCATCATTCCATTTTGTGAGCTTCTAAGCCACAAACTCATCAACTCCACAAGCCTTGAAGCTGTCATATACACCAGGGAAGTGATCCTCATTTTCCTCAATGAATGACCAATCGACCTATCTCATGTCACACACTATGGGCTTCTTGTCAAGCAAGATGGTCTCATAGAAGTCCTGTTGTTCCTTTGTATGGAACCTGTAGTCCACAGCAGTCCTTCTCCTGATGGCATATGGATCAGACTCTCTCCTTAGCCTTAGACCAAAGTCCTTCCTGACTTTCATGTTCTTTGCAACTGGATGAGCATCATTGTGATCTGGAATTTTTGGCTTCAATTTCCTCAAGACAATAGAATCATCTTCTTCTTCCATTTCAGCTTCAGGCATTGGGGCCTTGTTCTTCTCTGCTGCTGGTATGTTCCTGGTGCTCCTCTTGGGTGCAGTTTTGGGTTTTGGAGTAGCTGGCTTAGGAGTTCCTTTGGGCTTAGATGGAGCAGCCCCTGATCTTATGGCATCTCCCATAAGCTTCTGAGCCTTAGGTGCTGGTGCAGCATCCTCTTCCTCTTCTTCAGAGTCTTTCATGATTGAAGATCTCCCAAGCACTTTGGCAGTGGTCTTCTTGACCCTCTCTTTCCTTTTCTTTTCTGGCACAACCTGCTCTTTGGGTGCAGATCCCAAAGTCTCTTGAGTGGATGCTCTGGCTTTAGACATTGGAGCTCTCTTGGCAGGAACCTTTTGCTTCATCCCTGGCTTGGTGGCAGCAGCTATGCCATATTCCTTTTTCAGGACTTTCCTCTTTGAGGTGGTTTCTTCTTCCTCAGCCGCATAGTCCTCATCCTCTGACTCTGAGGTTCTTTTCTTGCTGGCCCTTGTTGCAGCCTTTGGCAGATTGTTGTGTGTGCTCCTGCTACCATCATCTGAGCTGCTAGAGGGACTAGTGCCCTCACTCAAGTGAGCCTGCTCCTCTGACTTGTTCTGACTGCCACTCCAATCTGACATGATGCAAACACTGACAGCAGACCCTATGAATAGATTATAGATGAGGTAGAGTGGATGAGCATCACAAAGTATAGAGGTTTTTGCAAAAGAATGAATTAAAAACTTAGTTTTAGTTTTCCACAGAAAGCATTTCGGATCTACCGATTTGCAAACTCGGTGATACCGAAACAGCTTTTGGAACCTAAACTAGTGAACTCGGTCAGACCGAGTCACAGTTTGGTGGCACCGAGACTGCTAGGGTTTCACAAAGTGCTGAACTCGGTCACACCGATTTGCAATTCTCGGTCAGACTGAGAATCACATGTGTAATGGCCTGAGCCAAATCGGTGGAACCGATTTCATCAACTCGGTCGGTCCGAGATGGTTTCGGCGGAAACCTAACCCTAAATTTTCAATTCACGACTAAACTACGGAGTGTTTTCGGTGGATAGAACGATCTCAATCGTGGCAAGATACATGGCAAAGCAATGTGCTAGGGAATCGGAGTTAGAACAGCACAAAGTTCAAGTCCATACCCTAGTTCGCGATGAACTTGCTACGACAGCAACGGCGGAGACGATCCCGTTGACGGCGGCGGAGACCAGCGACAGGAGGCGGCTGGCGACGACGAGGATGATCCGGAGACCCAGGGAGGAAAAACAGGCTAAGCGCGGGCGAGGAGGTTCGGAAAGTTTTCCAAAATTTGACCCGTGGATATATATAGCCTGACCCTGTCGGTGTGACCGAGTGGAATAACTCGGTGGCACCGAGATTCATAACTGCAAGCAGTTATTGAAACTCGGTGTGACCGAAAAGTTCAAATCGGTTGCACCAAGATTGAAAACCTAGATCGACTTAGTGATCTCAGTATGACCGAAATGGATGAACCGTTCAGACCGAAACACACAAAGAAGTTTTGGAAGTTTAAGTCTATGATGAATCGGGGACTCCGAGTGCTCCTCACACAGAGTGGTTCGAATCTGACTTGATCAAACTTTGTGATGCAGCATGAATAGAGTTTGAGACGAGAAAATCATAGATAGCTAGAGAAGGTTCTTAGGCATTCTTGTCCATCCACTTGGCCAAAAGAAAAGGAAACCAATCAATCAAAACAACGAGTACATGTCCTCGAATGAGTAAATTATGCAACCAACATGCTCACACAATAAAATGACAAATGAAATATGTGGCAAAGCATGCGCAAACAATTCTAGCATCTATCAAGCAATTGGCAATGACTAGGTCATCTATATATGAGTATATTGACTTAGGAGTCAAATGAGAACATTTGATCATAGGTCATACTCATCGTTTAAGCACAAGTAGGGTTACCACTTTTACATAAAGCGTTGTTGTGTTCACACCATTAGAGTTGCTTTAACTCAATTGTTAGAGTAAAGCTCACCCTAGATGTGATATCCCCCTAAGAGGGATGAACTAACCTTGGGTTTTCTCGACTTCATGTAGGTGTTGAATATGTGGATGCTCTAAGTTGATGTAGAACATTCGGAGCTATCCTTTGGAGTGAGTTGCACTTTCAATACCTACACGGGTTAGTCCCACAAGGAACAAACAAGGATATCCATAGACATAGAGTGATGCACACACAAGATGATGTCTATGAGAGCATTAGGTTACCTTGTCCCTTGTCTTACCAACAAGAGGGTTTGTGACTCCTTGAACTAGTGCAAGATGTGGAAGTTGATTGCAATTGTTCTTGCCAAAATGATAAGAGTGAAGTATGTTTGTGGAGTCACCCTCAAGAACTCTCTAGTTCTTCTTCTTCGGGATCCACACCATCTTGATGGGAATCCTCAGAGTTGTAGTTGTACTTGATGAAGTGGAACTTGATGTAGTCTTGGGAACACACTTGATCAAGGCCTTAGGAGCTTCTTCAAATACATCAATTTCCTCTTGAAGCTTGTCCTTGCCTTTTTCCTTGTGGTCTTGTGGTGGAAGATCATCTTGAGCTTGTGTCCCCTTGAAAGAAGTAGGATCATACTTCTCTTGTTGAGGAACAAACTTCGTCTTGGGGTATTGATCTTCTTCCCACTCAACTCCATTGGCATTGAACTTTCGTTCAAAACCAATACCTTGATTCTTCCGGTGCCTTCCTTGCTTGCGTACAATTTCCTCAAATTGCTTACTCCCGGCAAGGCTCTTGTAAACACCTTTCTCTATGATTCCCTTCAATAAGCTATTTTCTTTCTCAAGTGTAACTTGGCTAAGAGAATCATTAGTGGAATCAAGAGAACTACTAGAAGCAACAATATTGGATTTAGCATGATTATTGTTACTACTAGAAGAAGAATCCTTCTTGTTCTTGTTACTAGACTTGACTTGAGGCATGTAAGTGGATAAGAGTAAATGCTTGGCAATGTAAGAAGAACTTTTCTTGCGAAGATCATCATTGATTTCCTTTAAGAACTCATGCTCTTGCTCAAGATTGAGCTTCTCAAAACGTAATTTCTCATGAGTCCTTAAAAGTTCTCGATGATCTCCTAAGATAGTTTCATGAGATAACTTAAGAGTTTTTAGTTCTTTAGTTAGAGACTCAATCTTCTCCTTATCATTGTCATTCGTTTCATCTTGATTAGCATGATTAATTGACGTTTCATCATAGTATTCATCACTAGAGTTGTCAAAAAGTAAATCATCATCACCTAACAAGTCATCTTCATCACTATTGAAATCAACATACTCGGGGTGTGATACCTTTGGGCCTTTAGCCATGAAGCATCTTCCAATTCCTTCATTTGGTGAATCAAATATGTCGTAGGAGTTGGTTGACACAAGTGCTAGACCGGCAACACCTTCATCTTGAGTATATTCGAAGTCAGAGTGATAGCTTCTCTCGGAGTCA
Source organism: Triticum aestivum (assembly GCF_018294505.1). Taxonomy (NCBI): domain Eukaryota; kingdom Viridiplantae; phylum Streptophyta; class Magnoliopsida; order Poales; family Poaceae; genus Triticum; species Triticum aestivum. Next base: position 456,549,032 of record NC_057794.1, read on the forward strand.
TTGTTGGAGTCGGAGCCGAATACCCATTCACCAACATGAGCTTGATGTCTTCGTTTTGTGTAGCTCCTTGATGACTTGTCCTTCCTTTCCGAATCCTTGCTTCTCCGGGAGGGTCTTTGTTGGATTTCGGGTTCCGGCAGACCCTTGAGGTTCGAACACTGGGGTGCGCGCGGAGATTTCGCCTCCTACCTACCTGCACCCCTCCGCCATGCTAGGATCTAAATTAAGGAAAGAACAACACAAGAGACACAGGATTTATACTGGTTCGGGCCACCATTGTGGTATAATACCCTACTCTAGTGTGTGGTGTGTGGATTGCCTCTTGGGCTGATGATGATGAATAATACAGGGAAGAACAGCCTCGCGAAGGTCTGTTCTTGGCTGAGGCGATGAACTGCTGGGAGGAGTTCAGCCACCTCTTTCTCTCTCTCTCTCTCTCTCTCTCTCTCTCTCTCTCTCTCTCTCTCTCTGCCCCGACTGACCGACTTACTTACTTACCCCCCTCTTTCTTGTCCTCTTTTTCTCCTCTCTAGATATGTGGGTGGCTGGTCCTATTTATAGAGGCCCTGGTCCTCTCCCCAAATATTGAGCGGGAAGGGAGCCAACAATGGCGGGCTAATTTGAAGGGGGACATCAAGTATCAGCTATCCTAACAAAAGTAGTCTTCGCCTACGCAAAGCTCTGGTGATGACGCCGTCTTGGGCTCCATGGTGACCTCCGTCTCGTAGTCCTCCTAGTCTTGGTCTCATTGCACCGAAATGGCAACCTTTGCCTGATGCCTCGGTACTCCGCGGTTGCGCTTGTCCCCTTTGCACCAAAGAGGAAAGGAGGACGCTGCACGGGCTGGCACCCGCCTGGCGCCCTGAGTTGTCATGGCTAGCGTCATGGGCACCTCGTGAGGTACCCCGCCTTGATCTCTCTGCCTCCTCATGAGCCAGCCTGACGAGGCCGTGCCTGAGGAAGCTTCGCGTCGTCCGCCCCACGAGGCTTGGCCCCTCGCGAGGGTCTTGGGTTTGTGTTGGTGAAGATGGGCCATGCTGGTCCCCCCTTTGAGCCACGCCGCAGGCCACAGGCAGGCAAGTCTGGAGACCCCCATTCCCAGAATGCCGACAGTAGCCCCCGGGCCCAAGGCGCGCCCGGACTTGGCCGTGCAGGGAGGCGGAAGGGCAAGAGCGAAGCGCCACGGGCCCTAACAGCCTGCGGCCTTGGGCGCCGCGTGGTGGTTGGTTGGACGTGGGCGGCACTGTTCCCCCACACCCTCCTTATCTTGTGCCATGCTAGGCAGACCCATAGTCGTACGCAGCCGTTCCCCTTTTATCGCTCGAGCGCCCTCTGTCCTTCCTCCGCTTGAACTCTGGTTTTTGTTTTCAACTCAATCTCGAGCCTCCCTCCCCCCTTCCCATTTCCATGGCTCCAACAAAGAAGGGGAGAGGGAAGAAACCCGTGTCTCCGCCTTGCCCGCCGCCGTCGACGGCCCCCGCCGAGGGCTTGGGCAAGGTCAGCTTGGCTCTGGCCACCATCTTCAATGAATGCGGGAGGACGACGGCCTGGCCCGCGTCCCACTTCTCCATCGACAGGATATCCACCGAGGTCCCGTATCTTGCCGACGCCCTGTGGGCGGTTCTGGTTCCCCCCTTTTCTGATTTCTTCAACGCCGTGCTTTCCCACTATCAGATCCACATGATGCATCTGGGTCCTGAATCCATCACCCTCCTTTCGGTCTTCGCCTTTATTTGCGAAACTATGGTGGGCATCCCTCCTTCGGTTGCCCTGCTGCGCCACTTCTTCTCGTTGCATCTTGTCGACCCTACCCAATGCTGGGCTTGTGTGAGCTTCGTTGCCGCACCTGAGACGACGGCCTCTGGGATTGACTTCAAGCTCCCCCTGCCCGTGGTCGGGTTTCGCGAGCGGTGGGTGTATGTGGACGCAGGGGTGTCCAGCCCCCTGCTATTGGAATAGACCTCACCTGCCGTCCCTAATTCGGGCTGGGGCCAGGAGACGCTTGAGAGCCCCCGGCTCGTCTTCGTCTGGCGCCGCTTCGTGCTCTTGAGGCCGCTTGGCGTGACAGCGCCCAAGGTGGTGAAGTAGTTCCTGCTATGCCGCGTTGCTCCTCTTCAACGCCACTCTCGCTGGATGTGGGCCTTCCGTGGGCGCGAGGACCGTATGAGGCTCCAGGAAGAGGACCTGACTCCTGAGGTGCTGAGGACGGTGCTCTTGACCCTGGCTAGGGACCCCAACCCCGGCAGCGTCCGGCAGGGAGGGGCCTTGCTGTACCTCTGCTAGAGCAGGGGCGACTTTGTGAAGCAGATGCCTGTCTTTGATGAGTGGGGGCCGCGCCCCGCTGGCCTTTAGGGGCCTCGCGAGAACCCAGTGGTGGTGACTGCCCTACCAGTCGGCCAAGGCGACTCATCCTCGAGTGGCAGAGCAGGGAGGCACGAGGCGCCAGAGGCCGAGGGGGCTCCCGGCGTGGTGACAGCGACGGGCGAGGCTCATGAGGAAGCAGCTCTCGGGGCCCGTGCCGCTGAGGCTGAGGGTGGCGAGCAACTGCCCTTAGTGCCTGTGGGGCCCCTGAGGCTCCAGCTGCGTCTCTTGGGGAGGCGATTGGCAGCGCACATCGGGCAGGCGCCTCTGCCGCAGATCGCCTTGCCGCTCCGTCTTCATCGAAGGTTGATCTATGCGCCCAACTCTTGGGCCGCTTCCGCGTGAACTTCGAGGCTCTCCGGAAGAGAAGGGAGGCCCTGGGCGACGATTACCCTTGTCGCCTGCTGAAGCGTAGGAAGTACTTCGCCACTAATGAGTAAGCCTTTTCCTTACCCGGCTCCCGATCCTTCTGTTACTTGTATTGACCCTTGCTCCGCAGGCCCCTACCAGCCGAGCTTGCAGAGACGGCTGAGGAGCCGTCCCCCTTGGCTTTGCCCCCTCCACCGTCCTCGAGCGCTCCGAGCAGCGGAGCCCTTGTGGTGAGGGCGATCGAAGAGGCGAACCATCCCGAGGTGCACCGCGGCCCCGCGCACCTCGCGATCCTCCTTCGCGGGCCTTCTCGTGGCATAGCCAGCCTGCCATGGGCCTCTCGCCTGGTCGTGAACTGCGATTGGCTGAGGCGCTTCCTGCGCTCTTCTCCTAAGGACGGGCTGGCCCCAGGCCGGGCTTCTGACGCGGCATGCCCGGCCGTCGCGAGGGTGCCAACCCCCAGCCCCCAGCCCAGAGGGGGAGTGCTGACTCGCGGCACCCGGTGCTTGCTTGGGGCGGATGGTGGTGTGGAAGACGTGCTCGAGCACGCTCGGGAGCGTCGTGCTCTCCGCCAAGGATTCCTTCGAAGGGCGACTGACGCAGTGAGCCTGCTTGGTGAGGAGCTTGCTGATGAAGACGCGTGCCTTGAGGCCGAGGGCCTGCGCCTAGCTGCAGAGAGGCGTGAGCTGGAGGGCGCCATCGCCCTTGCGCGCCGCGAGCGTGACCTTGATGAAGCAGAGGCCAAGGCATCATGGGTGGCCTCTCGGGAGGCCCGGTCTCGAGCCGCTGAGGAGGCTCGGGAGGCTGACCGGCAGCAAACGGCTGCGGAGGAGCGGGCTCGGGAGCTTCTGTCCTGGTGCCACTCGCTGGAGGAGCAGATGGAGCTGCGCGAGGCAGCCCTCGCGTCGATGAAGGTGGCCTCTGGCTACTCAGCAGAGCTCCAAAAGCGTGAGGAAGCGTTGACGCTGGAAGCCGCCAAACGTACCCGTGAGTACGAGCGTCTGGAGACGAGGGAGCGCTTGGTGACGCAGGCGGAGGATGATGTTGCTGGACAGGAAGCCCGCGTCTTGGAGGAGGTCGGACGTCGAGTGGCGATGGCGCGTTTGAACCTCGAGCACGAGTTCGAAGAGAAGCTGGGGTTGATCCGGGCCGAAGCTGAAGGTAGGACTGCCGCTTTGAGGGCCAAGCTGGAGGAGGCGGTGCGGCGGGCCGATGCTTCCCGGGTCGCCCTTGAGGTGGCGCGAGGTGAGTTAACCACCTCCCAGGCTGAGGTGCTCCTTCTTCACCAGCGGGTGGAGGAGGCCGAGGCCGTCGGGCGTCAGAATGCGGACGAGATATGTCAGTGGCGGATCTTGGAGCATGAGCACGGCCCCATGCTCACCACTCTCCGGGAGAGAGCCAACGTGGCCTTGGGCAACATCTGTGAGGAGGCCGTCGGTGAGCCGCACGCAATCAACTACGCGGGCAATCTCCAGACTGACGTGGTGACGCAGCTGGAGGCGAGGTCGACCAGGGCTAACAGATTGGTGGAGGAGAGGAGCCGCGCCCTGCTCAGGCGCGCCTTTTCCCTCGTCTTCAGTCACCTCCAGAACATGGATCCCCATTTTGATTTTGATGCCGCCATCGCCCCAGTCCCCCAGGCTGTCCGAGGCGACCTGGCGCACTGGGTGGAGGACAATGTGGACGCTCTTATCAGGGCCTTTGCCTCAGACAACGATGATGTGATCGTGGCGGCCGACGAGGGCGGCGTGATGGGAGGCCCTGACGCCGCTGGTGGCGACGCGGACAGCGATGGCGAGTTCAGCGGCGCCAGCAACGGCCCAGGTAGTGCTCCTGAGGACGCATTGGGGGATTCGTCCGACTAACTGTACATCATTCCTGCTTCCTTACCCTGCATGAATAGAACTCAGGTTTTGGCCTGATGACTGTGAGAGCATTTTGCAGGGGGGGCCCTCATGTAAAGCTTGTGTTTATCGTATCAGTAGAAGCCATATCGCCCATGCGCCCACGCCAAGTGGCTAGCTTAAGCGACGCGATGGTCGGCTAGTATACCTTTGTTCCGCGCTGGCCCTGAGGCAGCCCGCGGGGGTTGTGGTATCCTGAGTGTCCCCTGATTGAATCCATAGGACCTGCAGTAAAACACCCTCCTGAGAGGACGCGGCGGCGGCAGTCTGGGCTGCGCGCAAGCTAGGCCTGACCCGGCTCGCGAGGGGCTCTCAAGGGGAGGCGGCTGAGGCGAAGCGGTAACCAAAACGCGAGAAATTTCTCAAACGAGACTAAGCACCCCTCCCCGAACACACGCAAATCTCAAATTCGAATCCAACTTGAATCCAGCGGGGAAAAGCGACAACCAAGGGGAAGAGCAACGAAAGCAAACAAAAGGCCGCGTCCGGCACCTAGTCTAGTCTTGGACGTCTTCTCACCAGAGCGGAGCTAAGTGCTGCACTGGGCGTGGGAGGGAGCCCCAGGGCCTGAGGCCGGCACCCCTGAGGCTCTGGGGCGTGTACAGCCCCACTCATTATTACGTGAGAGTGTCACGGGGCGGCGAGCTTCACAGGCACTGGGCCTTCTTCACAGGTACTGGCCTTGCTTCATATCGCCAGATGAGGGCCCCGCCTTGCGCCACACTCTAGTGTCATCAACGACGACCAGAAACCAGGATGCCGCCGATGGGGTAGAGCGGTCGCCAGCGGTTCCCCCGACGACCACGGGTCCTCCACCGGGGGCAGGCCCTGGGGAACCTCCCCAGCGGAGGGCCTACCTCCTGAGAACACCTTGCTCCGAACGCCGCGATGGTGATGTCGAATCCCTGCCCCTCTCTTGCAGCCCCCTGCGTCCTCCTCCCGAGGGGTAGGAGGCTGTGGGATCGGGGCAGTTGCCTGCTGCGGCAACCTGCACCTCCTGCGATCCATGGTTAGCGTATGCCTGCTGAAGAATTAGCGGTACCCGGTAGTCGCTGCTTCCAGCATGCCCAGTGGGACCGTCCCAAGACTCCTGGAAGGGCTTAGCTTCTGGCGCCTCATCCCCCCGGCTCGGGCTGAGGAGCGAGCCTGGCTCGCCCTCGTGTGAGTGTCCTTGATCCATCATGAGGGGCACGTATTCCTCTGGCGCCGCCACCCCGAAGGCCACGCCGTAGTGCTCTGCGCGCCACGCGGTACTGCCTGACACGCCTACCGTGGGGTGGCAGCGCGGCTGTCCACTGGGGCCACGGGTCGCGTCGAGCCCTTCTTCTTCGCGGACCAGGAGCGGGGGCTACGCCGCCGCCGGTTCGGTGCTGACAGCCTCGTTGGTGTTGGAGTAGCCTTGGAGCCCGCGGGCGCGCGCGGGGCCCGCACGCGGGCCGCCCTGGGTTGGAGATGGGAGCTGGGTGCAGAAGGGGTGAGCCCCCGAGGCGGCGAAGCCCAGGAGCTCTACCACCCGCTCCAGTAGCACGTCGCGGCCGCCCTCCAGCAGTCTGCACTGCAGCAGCTCTCGGGCCACCGTGAGCGCGGCCCTCGAGTTTGCTTGCTCCCGGCGGGTGTACGGTGTCGTGGTCGCGGCGTGATTGGAGGCCCTTGCTGCCGACCGCGCCTGCCGCGGTGTGAGAGCTGTCGAAGCCTGTCCGCGTCGCCCGCAGCCCGCAGCGCCCTGCAGACCGCGAGCTGCCTGGGGCACGGGGTCGCCTAAGGCAAGCGGCTCTGCGCGGGCGGGCCATGCCGCCCATGGGTCTGGGTTGCCCTCCTGGTCGCCGGGCATGGTGATGACGACGCGACGGGGCACGGAGCGGTGGAAGACGAATTCCGGCGCACCCCTACCTGGCGCGCCAAATGTTGGATTTCGGGTTCCGGCAGACCCTTGAGGTTCAAACACTGGGGTGTGCACGGAGATTTTGCCTCCTACCTACCTGCACCCCTCCGCCATGCTAGGATCTGAACTAAGGAAAGAGCAACACAAGAGACACATGATTTATACTGGTTCGGGCCACCGTTGTGGTGTAATACCCTACTCTAGTGTGTGGTGTGTGGATTGCCTCTTGGGTTGATGATGATGAACAATACATGGAAGAACAGCCTCGCAAAGGTCTGTTCTTGGCTGAGGCCATGAACTGCTGGGAGGAGTTCATCCACCTCTTTCTCTCTCTCTCTCTCTCTCTCTCTGCTCTGACTGGCCGACTTACTTACTTACCCCCCTCTTTCTTGTCCTCTTTTTCTCCTCTCTAGCTACGTGGGTGGCTGGTCCTATTTATAGAGGCCCCGGTCCTCTCCCCAAATATTGAGCGGGAAGAGAGCCAACAATGGCGGGCTAATTTGAAGGGGGACAGCAAGTATCAGCTATCCTGACAGAAGTAGTCTTCGCCTGCGCAAAGCTCTGGTGATGACGCCATCTTGGGCTCCACAGTGACCTCCATCTCATAGTCCTCCTGGTCTTGGTCTCGTTGCACCGAAATGGCAACCTTTACCTAATGCCTCGGTACTCCGCGGCTGCGCTTGTCCCCTTTGCACCAAAGAGGAAAGGAGGACGCTGCACGGGCTGGCACCCGCCTCGCGCCCTGAGTTGTCATGGCTTGCGTCATAGGCACCTCGTGAGGTACCCCGCCTTGATCTCTCCGCCTCCTCGTGAGCCAGCCTGACGAGGCCGTGCCTGAGGAAGCTTCGCGTCGTCCGCCCCGCGAGGCTTGGCCCCTCGCGAGGGTCTTGGGTTTGTCTTGGTGAAGATGAGCCGTGATGGGCCCCCCTTTGAGCCACTCCGCAGGCCGCAGGCAGGCAAGTCTGGGGACCCCCGTTCCCAGAACGCCGACAGTCTTCGTTCATAACGATCATCCCTACTCCTTCTCTCCCTCGATGGTGACTCTTCTCTTCTACTTCTTCTTTTGGGAGAATCTTCTCTTCTCTTGTGGGGAGCCGTACACTCATTGGAGTAGTGTCCGAGTCTTCCACAATTGTAGCAATTTCTCTCTCAACTAGAAGATCTTTTGTCATTGTAGGACCTTGACTTGGAACTTCTCTCTTTGCTTCTATTCTTGTAGAACTTGTCGAAGTTCTTCACCATTAGGCTCAATTCTTCATTGAAGGTTTGTTTCTCACTTGATGATGTGGGAGCTTCACATGAGGCTTTGTAAGCACCACTTGACTTGTTATGGAGCTCCTCCTTATCCTTGAGTGACATCTCATGAGCAACAATTATTCCAATGACTTCTGTTGGCTTGAGATCTTTGTAATTTGGCATCATTTGGATCAATGTGCATACGGTATCGTATTTTCCATCCAAAGCTCTTAGGATCTTCTTGATGATGAATTTGTCGGTCATCTCTTCACTTCCTAAGCCGGCAATCTCATTTGTGATAAGGGCAAGCCTAGAGTACATTTCAGCGACACCTTCACCATCGTTCATTTTGAACTTGTCAAGTTGACTTTAAAGCACATCCAACTTGGATTCCTTGACGGAGTCGGTACCTTCGTGCATATCAATCAAAGTATCCCAAATTTCCTTTGCATTCTCAAGACGGCTGATTTTGTTGAATTCTTTGGGGTACAATCCGTTGAAGAGGATATCACAAGCTTGAGCATTCTATTGCAGCATCTTCAACTCTTCCGCGGTAGCCTCACGATTTGGTTCTCTCCCATCAAACAATTCACCTTGCAAGCCAACACACACAATAGCCCAAAAGGCGGGGTTATGTCCAAGAAAATGCATTTTCATCTGATGCTTCCAACTAGCAAAATTAGTACCATCAAAGTAAGGACCTCTATGGTGGTAATTTCCCTCGCTAGACACCATACTCTCCTAGGTTGTGAAACCAAGGCTATGACTTCCAAAAGCTATGAAAATCAAGGCAAATGGAGACCAAAGCTCAGATACCACTTGTAGGATCGAAAGTATGTCTAGAGGGGGGTGATTAGACTACTTGACCAAATAAAAATCTAGCCTTTTCCCAATTTTAGTTCTTGGCAGATTTTAGCAACTTTGAACAAGTCAAGCAATCTTAACACAATTCAAGCAAGCATGCAAAGATTATATGAGCAGCGGAAAGTAAAGCATGCAACTTGCAAGAATGTAAAGGGAAGGGTTTGGAGGATTCAAACGCAATTGGAGACATGGATGTTTTGTCGTGGTTCCGATAGGTGGTGCTATCATACATCCACGTTGATGGAGACTTCAATCCATGAAGGGTAACAGTTGCGCGAGTCCACGGAGGGCACCACCCACGAAGGGTCCACGAAGAAGCAACCTTGTCTATCCCACCATGGCCATCGCCCACGAAGGACTTGCCTCACTAGCGGTAGATCTTCACGAAGTAGGCGATCTCCTTGCCCTTACAAACTCCTTAGTTCAACTCCACAATATTGTCGGAGGCTCCGAAGTGACACCTAGCCAATCTAGGAGACACCACTCTCCAAGAAGTAACAAATGGTGTGTTGATGATGAACTCCTTGCTCTTGTGCTTCAATTGAAAGTCTCCCCAACACTCAACTCTCTCTCACAGGATATGGATTTGGTGGAAAGAAGATTTGAGTGGAAAGCAACTTGGGGAAGGCTAGAGATCAAGATTCATATGGTAGGAATGGAATATCCTGGTCTCAACAGAAGTGTAGGTTGTTCTCTCTTAGAAAATATAGGTTGGAAGTGTAGGTTTGTTCTGATGGCTCTCTCCACGAATGAAGAGGAGGTTGAGGGGTATATATAGCCTCCACACAAAATCTAATCGTTACACATAACTTTCCAAACTCGATGGGACCGAATGATTAAACTCAGTCGGACCGATCCAGTAAAGCTAGTGACCGTTAGGGTTTTCGGTGGGACCGACATGCAACTCGGTAGGACCGATATGATTAGGGTTAGGGCATAACGTAATCTCGGTGAGACCGATTACACAAACTCGGTGAGACCGATTTTGGTAATAAGCTAACTAGAGAGTTGGTCAGGTAAACTCGGTGGGACCGATCACTCATTTCAGTGAGACCAAAATGTTACAAAAGGGAACCAGAGAGATTACATTGCAGTTTCGATGGGACCGTTCGCAAGTTTCGGTGAGACCGAAAGTATTGCAATAGGCAACAGAGAGTTTGCAATCCCATCTCGGTGAGACCGAGATCCCTATCGATGAGACCGATTTGCCTAGGGTTTGTGGCAGTGGCTATGACATTTGAAACTCGGTGGCGCCGGATAGAAGGAATCGGTGGGGCCGAGTTTGACTTTTGGTTTAGGTCATATGTGGATGTGAGAAAGTAGTTGAGGGTTTTGGAGCATATCACTAAGCATTTTGAGCAAGAACCTCATTAAGCAACAGCTCATCCCTCCTTGATAGTATTGGCTTTTCCTATAGACTCAATGTGATCTTGGATCAGTAAAATGGAAAATGTAGAGTCTTAAGCTTTGAGCTTGAGCCAATCCTTTGTCCTTAGCATTTTGAGGGGTCCACTTTACTCATCCATGCCATGCCAATCATTGAGCTTTCCTGAGATATTAATCTTGAAATAGCATTATCTCAATGAGCTATATGTTGTTAGGAATTACCAAAACCACCTAGGGATAGTTGCACTTTCAACTATCCATATTGCACTTGTATCACCATCTCTTCGCCAAACTAGTGCACCTATACAATCTAACATTGTATTGGGTGTGTTGGGGACACAAGATACTCTTTGCTATTTGGTTGCAGGGTGATACATCTCCGTCGTATCTACTTTTCCAAACACTTTTGCCCTTGTTTTGGACTCTAACTTGTATGATTTGAATGGAACTAACCAGGACTGACGCTGTTTTCAGCAGAACTACCATGATGTTGTTTTATGTGCAGAAAACAAAAGTTCTCGGAATGACCTGAAACTCCATGGAATATCTTACAATAAATAATAAAAAATCCTCGCCAAAGATGAAGACCAGGGGGCCCACACCCTGTCCACGAGGGTGGGGGCGCGCCCCCCCTAGGGAGCGCCCCCCTACCTCGTGGGCCCCCTGGAGACCTCCCGACTCCAACTCCAACTCTATATATTTGCTTTCAGGGAGAAAAAATAGAAGAGAAGATTTCATCACGTTTTACGATACGGAGCCGCCGCCAAGCCCTAAAACCTCTCGGGAGGGCTAATCTGGAGTTCGTTCGGGGCTCCGGAGAGGGGGATTCGTCACCGTTGTCATCATCAACCATCCTCCATCACCAATTTCATGATGCTCACCACCGTGTGTGAGTAATTCCATCGTAGGCTTGCTGGACGGTGATGGGTTGGATGAGATTTTACCATGTAATTGAGTTAGTTTTGTTAGGGTTTGATCACTAGTATCCACTATGTTCTGAGATTGATGTTGCTATGACTTTGCTATGCTTAATGCTTGTCACTAGGGCCCGAGTGCCATGATTTCAGATCTGAACCTATTATGTTTTCATCAATATATGAGAGTTCTTGATCCTATCTTGCAAGTCTATAGTCACCTATTATGTGTTACGATCCGTAAACCCTGAAGTGACAATAATCAGGATACTTACCGGTGATGACCGTAGTTTGAGGAGTTCATCTATTCACTATGTGCTAATGCTTTGTTCCGGTTCTCTATTAAAAGGAGGCCTTAATATCCCTGAGTTTCCATTAGGACCCCTCTACCACGGGAGGGTAGGACAAAAGATGCCATGCAAGTTCTTTTCCATAAGCACGTATGACTATATTCGGAATACATGCCTACATTAGATTGATGAATTGGAGCTAGTTCTGTGTCACCCTATGTTATGACTGTTACATGATGAACCACATCCAGCATAATTATCCATCACTGATCCGATGCCTACGAGCTTTCCATATACTGGTTTACGCTTATTTACTTTCCCGTTGCTATTGTTACCATCACTACACAATACCAAGAATTTTACTTTGCTTTCATTACTCTTTTGTTACCATTACCACCACTATTATATTACTTTGCTGCTAAACACTTTGCTGCAGATACTAAGTTTCCAGGTGTGGTTGAATTGACAACTCAGCTGCTAATACTTGAGAATATTCTTTGGCTCCCCTTGTGTTGAATCAATAAATTTGGGTTGAATACTCTACCCTCGAAAGCTGTTGCGATCCCCTATACTTGTGGGTTATCAAGACTAATTTCTGGCGCTGTTGCCGGGGAGCATAGCTCTATTCTTTGAGTCACTTGGGATTTATATCTGCTGGACACTATGAAGAATTTGAAAGACGCTAAGACAACAATTTATCCCTCAACTACGAGGGGAGGTAAGGAACTGCCATCTAGCTCTGCACTTGATTCACCTTCTGTTATGAGTAAGCTTGCGACACCTAAACCTGCTTCTGCTATTTGTTCTGATATGTCGCATGTTATTGATGATGCTACTTCTGCTATACATGATACTTATGATGAAACTACTTCTATGCTTGATACTACTGTGCCACTTGGTGATTTTCTCGAGGAACGACTTGCTAGGGCTAGAGAGATTGAAAATATTGAATCTGATTATGACGATGAAAGTGATGATGAAGAATCACTTGTTATTCCTGAGGGTTATTTATTTGATCAAGAAGCTTCTTTAGCTATTTTAGCTTGCAAAGATAGATATGAACTCAAAAGGTTATTAGCTAAATGGAATAAGCAATCTCTAAATGCTAGGATGAAACCTGACCCTGCTTTTGCTACTTCACCTATCTGTGTTACTGATAAGGATTATGAATTCTCTATTGATCCTGATATAATTATTTTAGTTGAATCTGATCCTTTTCATGGCTATGAATCTGAAACTGTTGTGGAAAATCTTACTAAATTAAATGATATAGCCACCCTGTTCACTAATGATGAGAGATCTCGCTACTTTTATATCCTTAAAATATTTCCGTTCTCATTAAAGGGTGATGCTAGGATATGGTTTAATTCTCTTGATCCTGGTTGTGTGCGTAGCCCCCAGGATATGATTTACTACTTCTCTGCTAAATATTTCCCTGCTCATAAGAAACAAGCTGCTTTAAAGGAAATGTACAACTTTGTGCAAATTAAAGAAGATAGTCTCCCACAATCTTGGGGGAGGCTTCTCGAGTTACTTAATGCTTTGCCTGATCATCCTCTTAAGAAAAATGAAATACTTGATATCTTTTATAATGGACTAACCGATGCTTCCAGAGATTACCTGGATAGTTGTGATGGTTCTCTTTTCAGGGAAAGAACACCGGATGAAGCTGAAATCTTATTGAATAATATGTTGACAAATGAAAATAATTGGGCACCTCCTGAGCCAGCTCCTGCTCCAATTAATGATCCTATTCCTAAACCAACTCCGAAGAAGAGAGGTGTTCTATTTCTCAATCCCGAAGATATGCAGGAGGCAAAGAAATCTATGAAAGAAAAAGGTATTAAAGCTGAAGATGTTAAGAATTTACCTCCTATTGAAGAAATACATGGTATTAATTTACCGCCTGCCGAAGAAACATATGATCTTGATCCTTTACTTATTGAAGAACCTCCAGACCTCGATAACCCGACATAGGTAGTAAATGTGAATTCTCTCTATTGATATGATAGAGCTGAAATCCCTCCTATGAAAATTGCTAGTCAATGCTTGGATGAGTTTGATAATTTTATGTTTAAGCAAGAAAAGACTTCAATGCTTATTTTGGTAGACAATTAAAACAAGATGCTGATATGATTAAATACTTGGGTGATTATATGGCTAATATTAGAGGTGAACTTAAACTTGTTAGCAAACATGCTTCTATGGTTACCACTCAAGTAGAACAAGTACTTAAAGCTCAAAAGGAATTGCTCAATGAGATGAATAGTAAGAAAAATGATTATGCTATTAAAGTGGCCTCTAGAACTGGTAGAATGACCCAGGAACCTTTGTATCCTGAAGGCCACCCTAAGAGAATTGAGCAAGATTCTCAAAGAAATAATATTGATGCACCTAGTTCTTCTAAAAAGAAGCAAAAGAAAAATGATAGAACTGTGCAAACTTCTAGTGAACCTATTGCTGAACCACTTGCTAATCCAAATGATATCTCTATGTCTGATGCTGAAACACAATCTGGCAATGAACATGAACCTAATGAAAATGTTAATGATGATGTTCATAATGATGCTCAACCTAGTAATGATAATGATGTAGAAATTGAACCTGTTGTTGATCTTGATAACCCACAATCAAAGAATCAACGTTATGATAATAATGACTTTGTTGCTAGGAAACATGGTAAAGAAAGAGAGCCTTGGGTTCAGAAACCCATGCCTTTTCCTCCCAAACCATCCAATAAAAAGGATGATGAGGATTTTGAGCGCTTTGCTGAAATGATTAGACCTATATTTTTGCGTATGCGATTGACTGATATGCTCAAAATGAATCCTAATGCTAAGTACATGAATTATATTGTTACAAATAAAAGAAAGATATCATAAGCTGAAATTTCCACCGTGCTTGCTAATTATACTTTTAAGGGTGGAATACCAAAGAAACTTGGAGATCTAGGAGTACCTACTATACCATGCTCCATTAAAAGAAACTATGTTAAAACTGCTTTATGTGATCTTGGAGCCGGTGTTAGTGTTATGACTCTCTCTTTATATTGTAGACTTGACTTGAATAAGTTGATACCTACTGAAATATCTTTGCAAATGACTGATAAATCAACTGCTATACCTATCGGTATTTGTGAGGATGTGCCTGTTGTGGTTGCAAACATTACTATTTTAACGGACTTTGTTATTCTTGATATTCCCGAGGATGATAGTATGTCTATTATTCTTGGAAGACCTTTTCTTAATACTGCAGGGGCTGTTATTGATTGCAACAAAGGCAATGTCACTTTTCATGTTAATGGTAATGAGCATATGGTACACTTTCCGAGGAAACAACCTCAAGTTCATAGTATCAATTCTATCGGAAAAATTCCATCGATTATATTTGGAGGTTTTGAATTTCCTCTTCCTACTGTCAAGAAGAAATATGATATACTTATTATTGGGGATGTGCATATCCCCGTTGAGGTAACCTAGTGTTATTCGAAATTTCTCCGGTTCCATGTTATTCGGAATGAGTTCGTTAACAAGACTTGGTCAACCTTGTTAGTGGATTCCTTTTGATGATCATGAGATGGATGAAACTAGATGGCACAATCTTCTGTACCCCACTTTTACTTTCTATTTTTTATATTAAATAAAATAAAAATAAATATTTTTCTGTCTGTTATCTGATTATCTGTGCAATATAAAAACACCTTGAAAATAAAAGTTCTCCAAATGCCCTGAAATTTAAATATGACTTTTTCCAAAATATTTGAGAATATCTGGCACAAAGAACACAGCAGGGGGGTCAACCACCTGCCCACGAGAGTGGAGGGTGCGCCCCCTGCCTCATGGGCCCACGGTGGCCCTCCTCCACTTATCCTTTCACCCATACACTCCTTCTTCCTCCCCCCAAACACGAATATCTAGCTCAAGCACGAGTTCTAGCTCACTTTGCTGCCATTTTCGATCTCCTTGCTCAAAGCACCTCTCACAAAACTGCTTGGGGAGATTGTTCCTTGGTATGTGACTCCTCCATTGGTCCAATTAGTTTTTGTTCTAGTGATTTATTCATTGCAATTTTTTGCTACTTAGGTGACCCTGTTCTTGAGCTTGCATGTCAAATTTATATGGTCAAAAGTAGTTTTGATGCATGATATAGGCCCCAGGCACTTGTAGGAGTAGTTGCTATCAATATTATTGAGTTTGGTTTACTTTTATTTTGAAGTTACTAAAATTTTCAGAATTTTTCAGAAAATGATGAGGAGACTTTTGAGGGGCTCATCAAGCCAAAGCTCGAAGGAAAAGGCACCAAAGCCTAAGTATAATCTGCCTCGCACCATAGAGATTCGGGCGTGTGAATGGCCTTCCGATGATTTCTTGAGAGCAGCCGGGATCTATGAAGATTTTCATGAATTGGCTAAAAATGCAGGCCTCACCGCTTTCCTCCACGACCAATGTGATCAGTATCTCTTACTCACAAATATCTTTGTGCAAAACTTTCATTTCCATTCTAGGAGCTCACCACCTACGGTGGAGTTTTATTTATATGATGAGCATAAGGAGATGTCACTTTAAGATTTTTGTCGGGTTTGTTTAGTCCCTTTTGAGGGCAAGACAGAAGAACCACATCGCGATGATGTGGAGGGGTTTATTGACACTATCACTGTAGGGGAAACAAGGAAGGTTTCCGAGGCACGAATAACTAGCATACATTTTCCTGTTTTACGCTACTTTGCATTATTTGCTAGTCGTTGCTTAATTGGTCGCGGAAACTGTGGAAACCTGAGTATCCCTGATATTATCATTTTGCACCATGGCTTGTACGGTGATAACTCTTTTAGTATGGGCGGCATTATTGCTAGATGGTTAAGTATGAACCGTACTAAGGGTCCCATCTTTGGAGGCATCTATGCTACACGCCTAGCTGCACATTTTAACATACCTATTGGGCATGCTGAGAAGGAAGAGAAAGTGCTGCCCCGTGTTTATCTAGATTATAAAAGTATGGTAGCACATGATTTTATTGTTAAGAATAGGGAAGGAGAGCTTAAATATTAATTTTTCTTTAATAAACATCATCCTGAGACTATTACCTTGCCTGCTCCTTCTTTGTTTGATTTGACTGTAGGCACACACGTTGTTCCGTTGGCGGCTATTCACGCCTACCGGAACCCTGCACCAGCCCCGGAACCGGAACCACAAGTGGAGCCCCCACGACAGTCTGTTTATTCTTGGGATGCGGAGATGGTTGTCAGCCAATGGCAGTCAGAGTCTTCTTCGTCGCAGTACGACCCCAGCTACACCTACGGGTATCTGCAAGGGTATCCCTGGCAATAAACCAACTTAGACCAAAAGCCTAAGCTTGGGGGAGTACGTATTTCTCACCGACATTACATTTATGTTCACACACTCATTGCTAGATGTCGGTGTTCATACTTTTTGATTGTATCATCCATGCTAGTTTATTTCCTTTTATGCTTTCTTCTTGTGTGTTTGATAAACCTTAAGAAAAACCAAAAAAAATTAGTAGTAGTTTACTTTTCTTGCTGTAGTAATAATTAAAAAGGAAAACCCAAAAATATTTCCCGTTCTTCTTTTGCTTGTTGGGGGCTTTCCCGTGTAAATAGTTTTATTTCTTTTCTTTTCTTTGGGGGTCAGTAGGAGAAGACCATGATTAAATTGTTGAAGTGGCTCTTATATGCTTTATTGTTGATTTAGCCAAGAGCCCATATTGCTTTGTCTTCACCTGTTTATTGAATGCTCGCAGATTCCAGCTTAGTCCAATGCACGTGCACTCTTATTATTATTCACATCGTTCGGTCGTGCAAGTGAAAGGCAATTATGATGATATATGATGGACTGGCTGAGATGAGAAAAGCTGGTATGAACTCGACCTCTTTTGTTTTTTGTAAATATGATGAGTTCATCGTTCTTGATTCAGCTTGTTATGAATAAACATGTTTGCGATGACAATTAGAGATCATAGTTGCTTGTGCCATGCTTGATTAGCTATGAGTTATAATGGTTTACCTTGGGTGCCAACATGCTATTGAGATGGTTATGATGTGGTATGATGGGGTGGTATCCTCCTTTGAATGATTTAAGTGACTTGACTTGGCACATGTTCACTGAGGGAGTCCTACATTAGGGGGTCTCCGGACAGCCGGACTATATCCTTTGGCCGGACTGTTGGACTATGAATATACAAGATTGAAGACTTCGTCTCGTGTCCGGATAGGACTCTACTTGGCGTGGAAGGCAAGCTAGGCAATACGGATATGTATATCTCCACCTTTGTAACCGACCTTGTGTAACCCTAGCCCCCTCTGGTGTCTATATAAACCGGAGGGTTTTAGTCCGTAGGACAACTTACAATCATACCATAGGCTAGCTTCTAGGGTTTAGCCTCTTCGATCTCGTGGTAGATCAGCTCTTGTAACACTCATATCATCAAGAATAAATCAAGCAGGACGTAGGGTTTTACCTCCATCAAGAGGGCCCGAACCTGGGTAAAACATCGTGTCCCCTGCCTCCTGTTACCATCCGCCTTAGACGCATAGTTCAGGACCCCTACCCGAGATCCGCCGGTTTTGACACCGACATTGGTGCTTTCATTGAGAGTTCCTCTATGTCGTCGCCATTAGGCTTGATGGCTCCTACGATCATCGATAGCGATGCAGTCCAGGGTGAGACTTTTCTCCCCGGACAGATTTTTGTGTTCGGTGGCTTCGCACTGCGGGCCAACTCGCTTGGCCATCTGGAGCAGATCGAAAGTTACGCCCCTGGCCACCAGGTCAGGTTTGGAAGCTTAAACTACACGACCGATGTCCGTGGAGACTTGATCTTCGACGGATTCGAGCCCCTGCCTTGTGCGCCGCATGGTCATGATGAGTATGATTTAGCTCTACCCTCGGACCGTATTCAGGAGATCGCACCGGCAGCCGCTCCGAGCCTCAATTCGGAGCCAGTTGCACCATCCATGGACGGGTGGATAGACCCCGTCATGGAGGCCGTATCCTCAGCGGCGATCGAGCCGAATATTGACCTTACCCTTGATGAGAGTCGTGTTGCCAAACTGCCGGATCCTTCTCTGGCCACAGAGTCCGAACCGCCTGCGCCCGTTCCTGTCGAATCCGATTGGATGCCGATCATGGAGTTTACCACCGCGGATATTTTTCAGCACTCGCCTTTTGGCAACATACTGGACTCATTAAGGTCTCTCTCCTTGTCAGGAGAATCCTGGCCGAACTACGTCCGATAGGATTGGGATGCGGATGACAAAGAAATTCGCCGCCCACCGCCACCCACTTAGTAGCCACTGTCGATGACTTAACCGACATGCTCGACTTCGACTCCGAAGACATCGACGGTATGGACGACAATGCGGGAGACAAAGAGGAACCACTGCCCACAGGGCACTAGACAGCCACCTCATCATACGATATATACATGGTGGATACACCCAAAGAAGGCAATGGCGACGAGACAACGGAGGATGACCCCTCCAAAAAGCAACCCAAGCGCCGGCGTCAGCAGCGCCGCTCTAAGTCCCGCCAAGGCAAAAGTGATGACACCGGCACCGGAGATAATAGCACTCCGGATAGTGCCGAAGACAACAACAATCCCCTCCAGCAAGATTTAGAGCAGGAGGATGGAGGAGCCAGCCCTCCTGAGAGAGCGGCAGATGGAGAGGCGGAGGATGATAATTACATGCCTCCCTCCGAAGACGAGGCAAGCCTCGACATGACGAATTCGTCGTGCCAGAGGTTCCCGTCGAACAAGAGCGCTTCAAGCGTCGGCTTATAGCCACGGCAAATAGCCTCAAGAAAAAGTAGCAGCAGCTTCAAGCTGATCAAGATTTGCTGGCTGGCAGATGGATTGAAGTCCTGGCGGCCGAGGAATATAAACTCGAACGCCCCTCCAAGAGTTACCCAAAGTGCAGGTTGCTACCCCGACTGGAGGAGGAAGCACCGAAACCTACATCCCCGGCGTATGACGCGGCTGATCGGCCACCTCGTGGCCGCGACAGAGAGGCATTCCAGCCAAAAGCTCAGCCCGTACCCCGACGCCATTCAAATAAAAAGGCATGGGGAAATATGCCAGACCTGCGAGACGTATTGGAGGACAAAGAAAAACATTCAAGATCGATCTACGGATCACGAGGGCGCACCACTATGCAAGATGATAATCGTCACGCCGGATACAGTAAAAGTAAGTCCGGCCGGGCCGAACATAGCGAGCAAGAATCATTTGAGCATCGCGACATAGCCTAGTACAGAGGCACCGCACACCCCCTATGCTTCACAGACGAAGTAATGGATCATCAAATCCCAGAGGGTTTCAAACCCGTAAATATTGAATCATACGACGACACAACAGATCCTGCGATATGGATCGAGGATTTCCTCCTGCACATCCACATGGCCCGCAGTGATGACCTACATGCCATCAAGTACCTCCCACTAAAACTCAAAGGACCAGCTCGGCATTGGCTCAACAGCTTGCCAGCAGAGTCCATTGGCTATTGGGAAGATCTGGAAGCCGCATTCCTCGACAACTTTCAGGGCACTTATGTGCGACCACCAGATGTCGATGACTTGAGCCACATAATTCAGCGGCCAGAAGAATCGGCCAGGCAATTCTGGACACGGTTCCTAACAAAGAAAAATCAAATCGTCGACTGTCCGGATGCAGAGGCCCTAGCAGCTTTCAAGCACAACATCCGCGACGAGTGGCTAGCCCGGCACCTTGGTCAGGAAAAGCCAAAATCTATGGCAGCCCTCATGACACTCATGACCCGCTTTTGCACGGGAGAAGACAGTTGGCTGGCTCGCAGTAATAACATATCAAAGAACCATGGTACTTCGGATACCGAGGGTGGCAATGGCAGGTCACGTCGCAACAAACATTAGCGCCGCATTAACAGCGACAATACCGAGGATACGGCAGTCAATGCCGGATTCAAAGGCTCTAAACCCGGTCAGCGGAAAAAGCTATTCAAAAGAAGCACTCCGGGCCCGTCTAGTTTGGACCGTATACTCGATCGCTCGTGCCAAATACACGGCACCCCCGACAAGCCAGCCAACCACACCAACAGGGATTGCTGGGTGTTCAAGCAGGCCGGGAAGTTAAATGCCGAAAACAAAGATAAGGGGTCACATAGCGATGACGAGGAGGAGCCCCGGCAGCCAAACACCGGAGGACAGAAGAAGTTCCCCCCTCAAGTGCGGACGGTGAACATGTTATACGCAACCCACATCCCCAAGAGGGAGCGGAAGCGTGCGCTCAGAGACGTATATGCGTTGGAGCCAGTCGCCCCAAAGTTCAACCCATGGTCCTCTTGTCCGATCACCTTCGATCACAGGGACCACCCCACTAGTATCCGTCATGGCGGATTCGCCGCACTGGTCCTAGACCCAATCATCGACGGATTTCACCTCACTCGAGTCCTAATGGACGGTGGCAGCAGCCTGAACCTGCTTTATCAGGACACGGTGCGCAAAATGGGTATAGACCCCTCAAGGATCAAACCCACAAAAACGACCTTTAAAGGTGTCATACCAGGTGTAGAGGCCCATTGCACAGGCTCAGTCACACTGGAAGTGGTCTTCGGATCCCCGGATAACTTCCGAAGCGAAGAATTAATCTTCAGCATAGTCCCGTTCCGCAGTGGCTACCATGCACTGCTCGGGCGAACCGCATTCGTGAGATTCAATGTGGTACCGCATTATGCATATCTCAAGCTCAAGATGCCAGGACCTCGGGGGGTCATAACAGTCAATGGAAACAAAGAGCACTCTCTCCACATGGAGGAACACACTGCAGCCCTCGCAGCAGAAGCGCAAAGCAGCCTCTTAAGGAAACACACTAGTTCGGCGATTAAGGACCCGGACACCTTCAAGCGCGCCCAGAGTAATCGGCAACTGGACTGCCTGGCACATTCCGAGCTCGCATAGCAATGCGGCCCCCACCCCGGTCCCAGCTAAGCAGCGAAATCCATGCCACGCGTACATAATTACACATTAAAAATACCATGGGCACAGGTGGGGAGGGGGCACGACTGCGGCACGCTCCAAGTCGCGGCTTAAACCGCACTAGGGGCTTCCCGCTTTGTTATTTTTCTCTTTCAGGACTTTAATCTTTGGAAACCCTGTCCGGTAGCATGATTGCCGAACACATGATGCAGCAACCAAGGAGGCAGAAAGCTACGTCACACCATGGAACTCCCAGGTGGATTACGATAACAAGTGAAATATTTGCTTTAATATCATTCCTCAGCTTGCCCTTGGAAGGGACATGTCAAATAGTCCTACTTTTTGCTTATCGCACTACTTGTATCATTCTGCTTTAACGCACCTTTTTGAATAAACAATGTATAGCATTAAGACTATTATTGCATTCTTCCTTTTATATATATATGTTCATTCACGACATCTAGCATCTGTACACTCTGGTACGGCCAATATGCTAGGGGCTTAAGCATACCCCATAATACGGCGTGAGAAGTCCGAACACTTTCGACAGTGCGGCACCCCAAACTTATAGCATTATATGCATCAACTCTGAATCATGTCTTGGGTTAATAGTTGGGTTTGCCCGGCTCCCATGTTTTGGTACCTTACGTTCCGCTATATCGGCTAAGGTAGCACTGGGAGAACTACTGCGATTGTGCCCCGGTTCTGCTGGGCTAAGCACCTCAGTAGAGAAAGCTAAAACTGACAGTCATGATAAGGCGAGAGACTGGTCGCTGTTTGAGAGGTTTCAAGTCCCTAAAGACTTATGCCGCTTAGAGCAAGGAGTCGGCCTTGTCCGGCTTAAGGTGTGTATCGCGCCTTGAATTCGGCCTTCCGAATACTAGGGGCTTCGCCGAAATTTAAAATTATAGAATTCTATGGCTAAGTGAGAGTGATAACACATTATAGTCCGATTGCCTTGTTCGTTGTGCTGAGCACCTCCCTCAAAGGACCCAACAATGGGAACAAGAGTGCTCAGGTTTATCCCAAACACCCCAGAACTCGTGGCGTGGGGGCAGAAGCCGATGACTAGCCATCTCTTAGATTTGATAAACAGCCGAACAGAAGGTAATATTTTAAATTCAGACAAGCGTTGCATAGCGCATATGAACAAGTTTTCATAATACAGGATTACACGAGCAAGTTCATTCAAATATTACATCTGTTGCACACTCGTCCGCTACGAGACAGGCACCCTTCAGGACACCCTCATAGTACATCTCGAGGTGGTGATGCTCCTTGCCCTGCGGCGGCCCTTCCTTCACCAGCTTCACGGCGTCCATCTTGGCCCATTGCACCTTCACACGGGCGAAAGCCCGGCATGCACTTTCGATGCGGACGGACCGCTTGATGATTTCCAGCCGTGGGCAGGCATCCACAAGCCGCCTCACCAGGCCGAAGTAGCTGTTGGGAAGGGCGTTGCTAGGCCACATCCGAACTATAAAGCCCTTCATGGCCTGTTCGGCCGCCTTGTGGAGCTCGACCAGTTGCTTCAGCTGGTCGCTCAGAGGCATCGGGTGTTCGGTCCCAGTATAGTGAGACCAGAATAGCTTCTCCGTTGAGCTTCCCTCCTCGGCCTGGTAAAACTGTGCGGCATCCGACACGCTGCGGGACAAATCTGTGAATGCTCCTGGAGAGCTCCGGATTCGGGTAAGTAACAAGTAATTTACTTTCACATGCTTGCTTTTCATATAGAATGCCTTACCCGCCGCTATCTTCTTCATCGCATCAATCTCCTGGAGGGCATTTTGGGCTTCGGCCTTGGCACTCTTTGCACTCTCAAGGGCCGTGGCAAACTCAGACTCTCGCGTCTTCAAGTCAAGCTCCAACGCCTCGTGCTTCATCACGAGAGCGTGGAGCTCTTGCTGCACCTCACCCACCCGTGCCTCATACCTTTCCCACTCGGTGCACTCCTTGGCCGCTTTGTTTTCGGCCTCGGATAGCGCTTGCTTCAGGATCGCCACCTCGGTCATGGCCCCTGGCAAATTTACGATGATCCTGTCATTTTGCAATCGCATTCTTTTTATATATATCCATAGACTAGGTACTACTTACCTTTGTTCTCCTCGAGCTGCCTCTTGGCAAGGCTGAGCTCTTCCTTGGACCCTTCGAGGTCCTGCTTCAGTGCGGCGACCTCCGCAGTCAGTGCGGCAGAGGCCAGCAGCGAAGCCTGCATACGGATATAGACATACTTATATTAGACTCCTGCGATATTGTTTGATCCTCTATTCGGCTTTTCTTTGTGAACACCGAACAGAGCATTAGGCGCTATTGTCTATGCGGTAATATTTTTCCTATATTTCAAATATTTACCTCAAACCCTGTCAGAAGGCTGGCACAAGCTTCAGTCAGTCCGCTCTTGGCGGACTGAACCTTCTGGATCACCGCACTCATAATAGTGTGGTGCTCTTCGTCGATGGAAGTGCTGCGAAGCGCTCCCAGCAGATTGTCCGGTGCCTCTGGATGGACAGAGGTCACCGGCGTAGGCGTCTTGCCCCTTTTGGAAGGAGGCCGCCTGCCTGAGTCCGGAACCACCGGAGGTTCCGGCGTGGTATTCGGCTTAGGGCCAAACTCGGAGCCCTCGAGAGCCTTGCTCCCTCTGCTCTAGGAATCCGGAAGGTCGCCTCGAGGCGCCTCCGGGACTGTCTCCCCTCAACCCGGTGCCTCTTGAGACAATACCTCGGCATTGTCCGTAGGGAAAGGGGAGGTGGCGGTCGGAAGTGGATCGCTATCCATATCCGAAGAGCCCAGGGAGCCGTCCGACGATACGTCGATACGGGCTCGTGGTGGTCTGCATAATCATAATTCGGCGTTAGGAGAAGCAGTGCGACAAAGGTATGCTATGAATTACTCTGGCATCCGAATACTTACGACTTCGCCAGGGGCTTGGCCCTGAGCAGCCACTCGTCTTCGCCTTCGGCGGCGGTGGTGGAATAGTCCGGAAGGAGAGTCCTTCCCTTCTTGGACCCTTCGGCCCCCCGGTTGGGACGGCCTTCCTTTTCTTGTCTCCCCCGATTGGAGGGGGAGCATCTTGATCTTCCTCCTCGTCTTCGGGGGAGGAGTGCATCGCGGACTTATCGGATGATGAGTCCGATAACACCTGGCGTCGGGAACTCTTTCGGGTTCCCTTGGCCTTCTTGGTCTTCTCCGGCACCTTGTAAGGAGCCGAAGTCAGCATCTCCGTCAGGAGAGCGTCCGCGGTGTCTTCGGGCAGAGGAGCCGGAGAGTTAATCTGCCCCGACGTCTCTACCCAGTCCTGTCAAAGGCATGGAGCTCAGACCCCGCACATGATTAAGCTAGGGGAAATAAAATATCCTACCGGATGTATAAAACTCACCGAATGCGCTGGACGCTTCGCTCTTAGCCCGCGGTCCTCGGTGAGAGAGGGAGGGACCTCGGCACCCTTGAACAGCACCCTCCAGACATCCTTATGCATCGTGTCGAAGAGCTCACTCAGAGTCTGATGCTGGGCCGGGTCGAACTCCCACAAATTGAAGTCCCATTGTTGACACGGGAGGATCCGGCGGATGAGCATGACCTGGACTATGTTGACAAGCTTGAGCTTTTTGCTTGCCATATTCCGGATACACTTCTGGAGTCCGTCCAGCTCCACCAATGAACCCCAGGACAGGCCCTTCTCTTTCCAGGAGGTGAGCCGCGTGGGGATTCCGGATCGAAACTCGGGGGCCGCCACCCGGTTGGTGTTGCACGGCTCGGTGATGTAGAACCAGGCCGATTGCCACCTCTTTATGGTCTCCACGAAGGAGCCTTCGAGCCATATAGCAATGGGCATCTTGACCACCATGGCTCCGCCGCATTCTGCTTGTTAGCCACCCACCACCTTCGGCTTGATATTGAAGTTCTTCAGCCACAAACCGAACTGGGGCCGGATGCGGAGGAAAGCCTCACACACGACGATGAACACCGAAATGTTGAGGATGAAGTTCAGGGCCAGATCATGGAAGTCCAGCCCGTAGTAGAACATGAGACCACAAACGTATGGATGGAGGGGAAACCCCGGTCCGCGGAGGAAGTGGTAGAGGAAAACTACCCTCTCATGAGGTTCGGGGTAGGGACGATCTGCCCCGCGGCGGGCAGCCGATGCGCGATATTCGTGGCTAAGTATCCGGCTCCGCGCAGCTTCTTGATGTGTCCCTCCATAACGGAGGAAGCCATCCATTTGCCTCCCGCTCCGGACATGTTTGGAGAAGGTTGAGGGGAAGGATGTGGACTTGGGTGTTGGAGCTCGAGTGCGCAAGAATGGATGAGCAAGGAGGAAGAAGGCATGGGTAGAAAAAGGTTAAACCTTGTCCCTTTATAAGGGCGGTCGAAACTATGCGCCCCCACTAGCCTGGTAAAACTCACTTATCCCCCAAGCGCCGTAATCGATGGCGCGGTTGGGTTACCCACGCCCGTATTGATGAGAATCCCGTAATAAGGGGGACACGATCTCTGCTTTGACAAGACGTGTCAAGAAACTGCCACGCGTTATGTGCGGGGCTAGTTAAAGGAAACGGTTCGAATAATCACCAGGCCATGGCATAATGTCGTGTTGCCAAAACGTGTCAGCAGATTAGATTTGTGGAAATATTATCCGTATTGCAAGGCCATGGCATGGTCGGACACTATCCTTGTATTCAAATTCTTCTGTGGTGTATTTGGAGGAGGAACCCGCCTTGCAATGCCGAAGACAATACTGCGCGCCGGACTCATCGTCATTGAAGCCTGGTTCAGGGGCTACTGAGGGAGTCCTCGATTAGGGGGTCTCCGGACAGCTGGACTATATCCTTTGGCCGAACTATTGGACTATGAAGATACAAGATTGAAGACTTCGTCTCGTGTCCGGATAGGACTCTACTTGGCGTGGAAGGCAAGCTAGGCAATACGGATATGTGTATCTCCACCTTTGTAACCGACCTTGTGTAACCCTAGCCCCCTCTGATGTCTCTATAAACCGGAGGGTTTTAGTCCGTAGGACAACATACAATCATACCATGGGCTAGCTTCTAGGGTTTAGCCTCTCCTATCTCGTGGTAGATCAGCTCTTGTAACACTCATATCATCAAGAATAAATCAAGCATGACGTAGGGTTTTACCTCCATCAAGAGGGCCCAGACCTGGGTAAAACATCGTGTCCCTTGCCTCCTATTACCATCCGCCTTAGACGCACAGTTCGGGACCCCCTACCCGAGATCCGCCGGTTTTGACACCGACATTCATGCATGTAGTTGAAACAAATCAACATAGCCTTCACGATATTTATGTTCATGGTGGATTATATCCTACTCATGCTTGCATCCAATGTTTATTAATTTTAATGCATGTACATGGCTGTTGTCGCTCTCTGGTTGGTCACTTCCCAGTCTTTTGCTAGCCTTCACCTGTACTAAGCAGAAATACTGCTTGTGCATCCAATCCCTTAAACCCCAAAGTTATTCCAGATGAGTCCACTATACCTTCCTATATGTGGTATCTACCTGCCGTTCCAAGTAAATTTGTATGTGCCAAACTCTAAACCTTCAAATAATCATCTTGTTTCGTATGCTCGAATAGCTCATGTATCAACTAGGGTTGTCTGTATCTTCCATGCTTGGCGGGTTATTCCCAAGAGGAGTGGACTTCGCTCCTCACTCACGAGAAAATGGCTGGTCACCGGGATGCCCAGTCCCATGCTTTATGCAAACTAAATCAAAATAATTGCAAAACAAAACTCCCCCTGGGACTGTTGTTAGTTGGAGGCACTCGTTGTTTCGAGCAAGCCATGGATTGATGTTTGTTGGTGGAGGGGAGGTATAAACTTTACCATTCTGTTTGGGAACCGCCTATAATGTGTGTAGCATGGAAGATATCGCCATCTATTGGTTGTTATGTTGACAATGAAAGTATACCGCTCAAAATATTATTCACCTCTATTTCAAAACCGAGCTTTAGCACCTCTACAAATCCCTGCTTCCCTCTGCGAAGGGCTATTCTGTTTACTTTTATGTTGAGTCATCACCCTCTTATTAAAAGCACTAGCTGGAGAGCGCAGCTGTCATTTGCATTCATCACTGTTAATTTATATTGGGTGTGACTATGATAGGATCTCTTTTACCATGAATTACAATGTCTAGGCAGCCCTTGATCTTTAAAGGTGCTCTGCATTTATGTTTTGCGGTCTCAGAAAGGGCTAGCGAGATACCATCTTGTTATATCATATTATGATAGATTTGAGAAAGTGTTGTCATCCGAGATTTATTATTATGGCTTGCTAGTTGATTATGCTATTGATATGGGTAATCATGAGACCTGAGAATTATTGCAAATGTGGTTAGTTATAATCTTTGCTGAAAACTTGAATGCTAGCTTGACATATTTATAACAACAAGAGCAAACAGAGTTTGTAAAAGTTTTTCTTTATTTCTTCCATTTTGCCAACTGAATTGCTTGAGGACAAGCAAGGGTTTAAGCTTGGGGGAGTTAATACATCTCCGTCGTATCTACTTTTCCAAACACTTTTGCCCTTGTTTTGGACTCTAACTTGTATGATTTGAATGGAACTAACCAGGACTGACGCTATTTTCAGCAGAACTGCCATGATGTTGTTTTATTTGCAGAAAACAAAAGTTCTCGGAATGACCTGAAACTCCACGGAATATCTTACAATAAATAATAAAAAAAATCCTCGCCAAATATGAAGACCAGGGGGCCCACACCCTGTCCATGAGGGTGGGGCCCCCCTAGGGTGCGCCCCCTACCTTGTGGGCCCCCTGGAGACCTCCCGACTCCAACTCCAACTCTATATATTTGCTTTCGGGGAGAAAAAAATAGAAGAGAAGATTTCATCGCGTTTTACGATATGGAGCCGCCGCCAGGCCCTAAAACCTCTCAGGAGGGCTGATCTGGAGTCTGTTCGGGGCTCCGGAGAGGTGGATTCGTCGCCGTCGTCATCATCAACCATCCTCCATCACCAATTTCATGATGATCACCACCGTGTGTGAGTAATTCCATCATAGGCTTGCTGGCCGGTGATGGGTTGGATGAGATTTACCATGTAATTGAGTTAGTTTTGTTAGGGTTTGATCCCTAGTATCCACTATGTTCTGAGATTGATGTTGCTATGACTTTGCTATGCTTAATGCTTGTCACTAGGGCCCGAGTGCCATGATTTCAGATCTGAACAAATTATGTTTTCATCAATATATGAGAGTTCTTGATCCTATCTTGCAAGTCTATAGTCACATATTATGTGTTATGATCCGTCAACCCCGAAGTGACAATAATCGTGATACTTACCGGTGATAATCATAGTTTGAGGAGTTCATGTGTTCACTATGTGCTAATGCTTTGTTCCAGTTCTCTATTCAAAGGAGGCCTTAATATCCCTTAGTTTCCATTAGGACCCTGCTGCCATGGTAGGGTAGGACAAAAGATGCCATGCAAGTTCTTTTCCATAAGCACGTATGACTATATTCGGAATACATGCCTACATTATATTGATGAATTGGAGCTAGTTCTGTGTCACCCTATGTTATGACTGTTACATGAAGAACCACATCCGGCATAATTATCCATCACTGATCCGATGCCTATGAGCTTTCCATATACTGGTTTACGCTTATTTACTTTCCTGTTGCTATTGTTACAATCACTACATAATACCAAAAATATTACTTTGCCTTCATTACTCTTTTGTTACCGTTACCACCACTATCATATTACTTTGCTGCTAAACACTTTGCTGCAGATACTAAATTTCTAGATGTGGTTGAATTGACAACTCAGCTGCTAATACTTGAGAATATTCTTTGGCTCCCCTTGTGTCGAATCAATAAATTTGGGTTGAATACTCTACCCTCGAAAGTTGTTGCGATCCCCTATACTTGTGGGTTATCAAGAATAATTTCTGGCGTCATTGCCGGGGAGCATAGCTCTATTCTTTGAGTCACTTGGGATTTACATCTGCTGGACACTATGAAGAATTTGAAAGACGCTAAGACAACAATTTATCCCTCAACTATGAGGGGAGGTAAGGAACTGCCATCTAGCTCTGCACTTGATTCACCTTCTGTTATGAGTAAGCTTGCGACACCTAAACCTGCTTCTGCTATTCGTTCTCATATGTCACATGTTATTGATAATGCTACTTCCGCTATACATGATACTTATGATGAAACTACTTCTATGCTTGATACTACTGTGCCACTTGGTGATTTTCTCGAGGAACGACTTGCTAGGGCTAGAGAGATTGAAAATATTGAATCTTATTATGATGATGAAAGTGATGATGAAGAATCACTTGTTATTCCTGAGGGTTATTTATTTGATCAAGAAGCTTCTATAGCTATTTTAGCTTGCAAATATAGATATGAACTCAAAAGGTTATTAGCTAAATGGAATAAGCAATCTCAATGCTAGGATGAAAGCTGACCCTGCTTTTTCTACTTCACCTATCTGTGTTACTGATAAGGATTATGAATTCTCTATTGATCCTGATATAATTACTTTAGTTGAATTTGATCCTTTTCATGGCTATGAATCTGAAACTGTTGTGGCACATCTTACTAAATTAAATGATATAGCCACCCTGTTCACTAATGATGAGAGATCTCGCTACTTTTATATCCTTAAGATATTTCCGTTCTCATTAAAGGGTGATGCTAGGATATGGTTTAATTCTCTTGATCCTGGTTGTGTGCGTAGCCCCCAGGATATGATTTACTACTTCTCTGCTAAATATTTCCCTGCTCATAAGAAACAAGCTGCTTTAAAGGAAATATACAAGTTTGTGCAAATTAAAGAAGAGAGTCTCCCACAAGCTTGGGGGAGGCTTCTCAAGGTACTTAATGCTTTGCCTGATCATCCTCTTAAGAAAAATGAAATACTTGATATCTTTTATAATGGACTAACTGATGCTTCCAGAGATTACCTGGATAGTTGTGCTGGTTCTCTTTTTAGGGAAAGAACACCGGATGAGGCTGAAATCTTATTGAATAATATGTTGACAAATGAAAATAATTGGGCACCTCCTGAGCCAGCTCCTGCTCCAATTAATGATCCTATTCCTAAACCAAATCTGAAGAAGAGAGGTGTTCTATTTCTCAGTCCCGAAGATATTCAAGAGGCAAAGAAATCTATGAAAGAAAAAGGTATTAAAGCTGAAGATGTTAAGAATTTACCTCCTATTGAAGAAATACATGGTCTTAATTTACCGCCTGCCGAAGAAACATATGATCTTGATCCTTTACTTATTGAAGAACCTCCAGACCTTGATAACCCGACACAGGTAGTAAAGGTAAATTCTCTCTATAGATATGATAGAGCTAAAATCCCTCCTACTAAACTTGCTAGTCAAGGCTTGGATGAGTTTGATAATTTTATGTCTAAGCAAGAAGACTTCAATGCTTATTTTGGTAGACAATTAAAACAAGATGCTGATATGATTAAATACTTGGGTGATTATATGTGTAATATTAGAGGTGAACCTAAACTTGTAAGCAAACATGCTTCTATGGTTACCACTCATGTAGAACAAGTACTTAAAGCTCAAAAGGAATTGCTCAATGAGATGAATAGTAAGAAAAATGATTATGTTGTTAAAGTGGCTACTAGAACTGGTAGAATGACTCAGGAACCTTTGTATCCTGAAGGCCACCCTAAGAGAATTGAGCAAGATTCTCAGAGAAATAATATTGATGCACCTAGTTCTTCTAAAAAGAAGAAAAAGAAAAATGATAGAACTGTCCAAACTTCTAGTGAACCTATTGCTGAACCACCTGATAATCCAAATGATATCTCTATGTCTAATGCTGAAACACAATCTGGCAATGAACATGAACCTAATGAAAATGTTAATGATGATGTTCATAATGATTCTCAACCTAGTAATGATAATGATGTAGAAATTGAACCTGTTGTTGATCTTGATAACCCACAATCAAAGAATCAACGTTATGATAAGAAAGACTTTGTTGCTAGGAAACATGGTAAAGAAAGAGAGCCTTGGGTTTAGAAACCCATGCCTTTTCCTCCCAAACCATCCAAGAAAAAGGATGATGAGGATTTTGAGCGCTTTGCTGAAATGATTAGACCTATCTTTTTGTGTATGCGATTGACTGATATGCTCAAAATGAATCCTTACGCTAAGTACATGAAAGATATTGTTACAAATAAAAGAAAGATACCAGAAGCAGAAATTTCCACCATGCTTGCTAATTATACTTTTAAGGGTGGAATACCAAAGAAACTTGGAGATCCAGGAGTACCTACTATACCATGCTCCATTAAAAGAAACTATGTTAAAACTTCTTTATGTGATCTTGGAGCCGGTGTTAGTGTTATGCCTCTCTCTTTATATCGTAGACTTGACTTGAATAAGTTGACACCTACTGAAATATCTTTGCAAATGGCTGATAAATCAACTGCTATACCTATCGGTATTTGTGAGGATGTGCCTGTTGTGGTTGCAAACGTTACTATTTTAACGGATTTTGTTATTCTTGATATTCCCAAGGACGATAGTATGTCTATTATTCTTTGAAGACCTTTTCCTAATACTGCAGGGGCTGTTATTGATTGCAACAAAGGCAATGTCACTTTTCATGTTAATGGTAATGAGCATATGGTACACTTTCCGAGGAAACAACCTCAAGTTCATAGTATCAATTCTATCAGAAAAATTCCATCGATTATATTTGGAGGTTTTGAATTTCCTCTTCCTATTGTCAAGAAGAAATATGATATACTTATTATTGGGGATGTGCATATCCCCGTTGAGGTAACCTAGTGTTATTCGAAATTTCTCCGGTTCCATGTTATTCAAAAGGAGTTCGTTAACAAGACTTGATCAACCTTATTAGTGGACTCCTTTTGATGATCATGAGATGGATGAAACTAGAAGGCACAATCTTCTGTACGCCACTTTTACTTTCTGTTATTTATATTAAATAAAATAAAAATAAATATTTTTCTGTCTGTTATCTGATTATCCGTGCAATATAAAAATACCTCGAAAATAAAAGTTCTCCAAGTGCCCTGAAATTTAAATATGATTTTTTTCCAGAATATTTGAGAATAACTGGCACAAAGAACACAGCAGGGGGGATCAACCACCTGCCCACGAGGGTGGAGGGCGCGCCCTACCCCCCTGGGCGCGCCCCCTGCCTCGTGGGCCCACGGTGGCCCTCCTCCACTTATCCTTCCACCCATACACTCCTTCTTCCTCCCCCAAACACGAATATCCAGCTCAAGCACGAGTTCTAGCTCACTTTGCTACCATTTTCGATCTCCTTGCTCAAAGCACCTCTCACAAAAATGCTTGGGGAGATTGTTCCTTGGTATGTGACTCCTCCATTGGTCCAATTAGTTTTTGTTCTAGTGTTTTATGCATTGCAATTTTTTGCTGCTTAGGTGACCCTGTTCTTGAGCTTGCATGTCAAATTTATATGCTCAAAAGTAGTTTTGATGCATGATATATCCCCTAGGCACTTGTAGGAGTAGTTGCTGTCAATATTATTGTGTTTGGTTTACTTTTATTTTGAAGTTACTAAAATTTTCAGAATTTTTCAAAAAATGATGAGGAGACTTTTGAGGGGCTCATCAAGCCAAAGCTCGAAGGAAAAGGCACCAAAGCCTAAGTATAATCTGCCTCGCACCGCAGAGATTCGGGCGTGTGAATGGCCTTCCGATGATTTCTTGAGAGCAGCCGGGATCTATGAAGATTTTCATGAATTGGCTAAAAATGCAGGCCTCACCGCTTTCCTCCACGACCAATGTGATCAGTATCTCTTACTCACAAATATCTTTGTGCAAAACTTTCATTTCCATTCTAGGAGCTCACCACCTACGGTGGAGTTTTATTTATATGATGAGCATAAGGAGATGTCACTTTAAGATTTTTGCCGGGTTTGTTTAGTCCCTTTTGAGGGCAAGACAGAAGAACCACATCGCGATGATGTAGAGGGGTTTATTGACACTATCACTGTAGGGGAAACAAGGAAGGTTTTCGAGGCACGAATCACTAGCATACATTTTCCTGTTTTACTCTACTTTGCATTATTTGCTAGTCGTTGCTTAATTGGTCGCGGAAACTGTGGAAACCTGAGTATCCCTGATATTATCATTTTGCACCATGGCTTGTACGGTGATAACTCTTTTAGTATGGGCGGCATTATTGCTAGATGGTTAAGTATGAACCGTACTAAGGGTCCCATCTTTGGAGGCATCTATGCTACACACCTAGCTGCACATTTTAACATACCTATTGGGCATGCTGAGAAGTAAGAGAAAGTGCTGCCCCGTGTTTATCTAGATTATAAAAGTATGGTAGCACATGATTTTATTGTTAAGAATAGGGAAGGAGAGCTTAAATATCAATTTTTCTTTAATAAACATCATCCTGAGAATATTACCTTGCCTGCTCCTTCTTTGTTTGATTTGACTGTAGGCACGCACGTTGTTCCGTTGGCGGCTATTCACGCCTACCGGAACCCTGCACCAGCCCCGGAACCGGAACCACAAGTGGAGCCCCCACGACAGTTTGTTTATTCTTGGGATGCGGAGATGGCTGTCAGCCAATGGCCAGAGTCTTCTTCGTCGCAGTACGACCCCAGCTACACCTACGGGTATCCGCTAGGGTATCCCTGGCAATAAACCAACTTAGACCAAAAGCCTGAGCTTGGGGGAGTACGTATTTCTTACCGACATTACATTTATGTTCACACACTCATTGCTAGATGTTGGTGTTCATACTTTTTCATTGTATCATCCATGCTAGTTTATTTCCTTTTATGCTTTCTTCTTGTGTGTTTGATAAACCTTAAGAAAAACCAAAAAAATTAGTAGTAGTTTACTTTTCTTGCTGTAGTAATAATTAAAAAGGAAAACCCAAAAATATTTCCCGTTCTTCTTTTGCTTGTTGGGAGCTTTCCCGTGTAAATAGTTTTATTTCTTTTCTTTTCTTTGGGGGTCAGTAGGAGAAGACCATGATTAAATTGTTGAAGTGGCTCTTATATGCTTTATTGTTGATTTAACCAAGAGCCCATATTGCTTTGTCTTCACCTGTTTATTGAATGCTCGCAGATTCCAGCTTAGTCCAATGCACGTGCACTCTTATTATTATGCACATCGTTCGGTGATGCAAGTGAAAGGCAATTATGATGATATATGATGGACTGACTGAGATGAGAAAAGCTGGTATGAACTCGACCTCTTTTGTTTTTGTAAATATGATGAGTTCATCATTCTTGATTCAGCTTGTTATGAATAAACATGTTTGCGATGACAATTAGAGATCATAGTTGCTTGTGCCATGCTTGATTAGCTATGAGTTATAATGGTTTACCTTGCGTTCCAACATGCTATTGAGATGGTTATGATGTGGTATGATGGGGTGGTATCCTCCTTTGAATGATTTAAGTGACTTGAATTGGCACATGTTCACGCATGTAGTTGAAACAAATCAACATAGCCTTCACGATATTTATGTTCATGGTGGATTATATCCTACTCATGCTTGCATCCAATGTTTATTAATTTTAATGCATGTACATGGTTGTTGTCGCTCTCTGGTTGGTCGCTTGCCAGTCTTTTGCTAGCCTTCACCTGTACTAAGCGGGAATACTGCTTGTGCATCCAATCCCTTAAACCCCAAAGTTATTCCAGATGAGTCCACTATACCTTCCTATATGCGGTATCTACCTGCCGCTCCAAGTAAATTTCTATGTGCCAAACTCTAAGCCTTCAAATAATCATCTTGTTTTGTATGCTCGAATAGCTCATGTATCAACTAGGGATGTCTGTATCTTCCATGCTAGGCGGGTTATTCTCAAGACGAGTGGACTCCGCTCCTCACTCACGAGAAAATGGCTTGTCACCGGGATGCCCAGTCCCATGCTTTATGCAAACTAAATCAAAATAATTGCAAAACAAAACTCCCCCTGGGATTGTTGTTAGTTGGAGGCACTCGTTGTTACGAGCAAGCCATGGATTGATGCTTGTTAGTGGAGGGGGAGTATAAACTTTACCATTCTGTTTGGGAACCGCCTATAATGTGTGTAGCATGGAAGATATCGCCATCTCTTGGTTGTTATGTTGACAATGAAAGTATACCGCTCAAAATATTATTCACCTCTATTTCAAAACCGAGCTCTGGCACCTCTACAAATCCCTGCTTCCCGCTGCGAAGGGCTTATCTATTTACTTTTATGTTGAGTCATCACCCTCTTATTAAAAGCACTAGCTGGAGAGCGCAGCTGTCATTTGCATTCATCACTGTTAATTTATATTGGGTGTGACTATGATTGGATCTCTTTTACCATGAATTACAATGTCTAGTCAGTCCTTGATCTTTAAAGGTGCTCTGCATTTATGTTTTGCGGTCTCAGAAAGGGCTAGCGAGATACCATCTTGTTATATCATATTATGATTGTTTTGAGAAAGTGTTGTCATCCGAGATTTATTATTATGGCTTGCTAGTTCATTATGCTATTGATATGGGTAATCATGAGACCTGAGAATTATTGCAAATGTGGTTAGTTATAATCTTTGCTTAAAACTTGAATGCTAGCTTGACATATTTATAACAACAAGAGCAAACAGAGTTTGTAAAAGTTTTTCTTTATTTCTTTCAGTTTGTCAACTGAATTGCTTGAGGACAAGCAAGGGTTTAAGCTTGGGGGAGTTGATACGTCTCCATCGTATCTACTTTTCCAAACACTTTTGCCCTTGTTTTGGACTCTAACTTGTATGATTTGAATGGAACTAACCAGGACTGACGCTATTTTCAGCAGAACTGCCATGATGTTGTTTTATGTGCAGAAAACAAAAGTTCTCGGAATGACCTGAAACTCCACGAAATATCTTACAATAAATAATAAAAAATCCTCGCCAAAGATGAAAACCAGGGGGCCCACACCCTATCCACGAGGGTGGGGGCGCCCCCCCCCCTAGGGCGCGCCCCCTACCTCATGGGCCCCCTGGAGACCTCCCGACTCCAACTCCAACTCTATATATTTGCTTTCGGGGAGAAAAAAATAGAAGAGAAGATTTCATCGCGTTTTACGATACGGAGCCGCCGCCAAGCCCTAAAACCTCTTGGGAGGGCTGATCTAGAGTCTGTTCGGGGCTCCGGAGAGGGGGATTCGTCGCCGTCGTCATCATCAACCATCCTCCATCACCAATTTCATGATGCTCACCGCCGTGTGTGAGTAATTCCATCGTAGGCTTGCTGGACGGTGATGGGTTGGATGAGATTTACCATGTAATTGAGTTAGTTTTGTTAGGGTTTGATCCATAGTATCCACTATGTTCTGAGATTGATGTTGCTATGACTTTTCTATGCTTAATGCTTGTCACTAGGGCCCGAGTGCCATGATTTCAGATGTGAACCTATTATGTTTTCATCAATATATGAGAGTTCTTGATCCTATCTTGCAAGTCTATAGTCACCTATTATGTGTTATGATCTGTTAACCCCGAAGTGACAATAATCGGGATACTTACCGGTGATGACCGTAGTTTGAGGAGTTCATGTATTCACTATGTGCTAATGCTTTGTTCCGGTTCTCTATTAAAAGGAGGCCTTAATATCCCTTAGTTTCCATTAGGACCCCGCTGCCACGGGAGGGTAGGACAAAAGATGTCATGCAAGTTCTTTTCCATAAGCATGTATGACTATATTCGGAATACATGCCTACATTACATTGATGAATTGGAGCTAGTTCTGTGTCACCCTATGTTATGACTGTTACATGATGAAGCACATCCGGCATAATTATCCATCACTGATCTGATGCCTACGAGCTTTCCATATACTGGTTTACGCTTATTTACTTTCCCGTTGCTATTGTTACTATCACTACATAATACCAAAAATATTACTTTGCTTTCATTACTCTTTTGTTACAGTTACCACCACTATCATATTACTTTGCTGCTAAACACTTTGCTGCAGATACTAGGTTTCTAGGTGTGGTTGAATTGACAACTCAGCTGCTAATACTTGAGAATATTCTTTGGCTCCCCTTGTGTCGAATCAATAAATTTGGGTTGAATACTCTACCCTCGAAAGCTGTTGCAATCCCCTATACTTGTGGGTTATCACAGGGTTGCTTGAGAGAGACCATCTTCATCCTATGCCTCCTACGGATTGATAAACCTTAGGTCATCCCCTTGAGGGAAATTTGCTACTGTCCTACAAACCTCTGCACTTGGAGGCCCAACAACGTCTACAAGAAGAAGGTTGTGTAGTAGACATCAATCCCCATGCCTCCGCCCAGTCCAACCACTAGTCACCACCACGCTCCACTCCTCCTCACCTTATCTCTCATCTTTCATTTTTTCGATGAAATTCTCGAGATACCAGTTTTCCGATAAAATTCTCGAGATATCATTAGTTTTTACACATGGGATTACTCCTGCATGGGTCAATCACAACAGGTGTTTTGTAAAAAAATGCATATTGATGTTCCGTGCAATGCACGAGCATCTTGCTTGTAATTATATAACGCAAATCACGAGCAGGAAGTGACATTTTTTTACACAACCATGCTAACGTGGCCACATAAATCACTAGCTAATGTGTAATACCATTATACTTATATCCCGATGCAAAAGGTTGAGTACATGTTCGAAGTGTAGAGTCGCACACATGCACTCTGTCTCTCAGAATCTCACACACACACCAGTTACGTGATGCCCACTTAAGAAGACACATATGTTACAATTTGAGCACCCGCGGGTACACGTGATGGTGCGCATTTATTTAAGCCGGACGGTGAACCCAAATAGTAGCTGTAGTCATTCCC
Organism: Triticum aestivum; assembly: GCF_018294505.1. Classification (NCBI taxonomy): domain Eukaryota; kingdom Viridiplantae; phylum Streptophyta; class Magnoliopsida; order Poales; family Poaceae; genus Triticum; species Triticum aestivum. The sequence goes on from NC_057794.1 coordinate 456,587,025, forward strand.
CTCACGCCGGCTCTTCTCTTGTCGCCGTCGCCCGGTAGCCATGGCCCGGCCGAAGGTAACGACATGGCGCTTTAATCTGGAAATTTTAGTGGTCATGCATGCATCTTTTTGTGCTAGCACTCCTATATAAGGGTTGACCGGTCGCTTCCCGCAGACATGCGCGGGCGGTGGAAGAGGAAGGAGAAGGGAAGTGGGCTGTGGAGTAACATTTTTTTACCACAATTTCTTAGGAAACTGAGTGCAATAATTGAGTAGTTTTGCAAATTACCAGTACTACACCTGAAATGGTTCAAAACCAATACTCCCTTGCCAGCGCGCACTTCCCGCGTGAAATGGTCAGCGTTGCCATGGAGCGTTAGTGCCGCATTCATGCCTGGCCAGAGTGGAGGCAACCTCTCACTGGCGCCGGCTTTGAAGAAGCGCGACGGCCGAGAGAGAGCTGCTTCCCGGTGCACGTGACTGCTCAGCGTCGAGGCTGGCCATAGTTTGGATGAGTCTCCATCGTGGGGAGCCACACTAACTACGATGATATGGATCATTCCATCTATGAAGAACACGTGGCACTGGAACTACGAGACGGACATGTACCCAAGAGTAGATATACGAATCTGAGTAATGTAGCGCAGTAAGTGAAGTAGAAAGGCCCAAATAGTATGAACATGCATGGCATATAGGCATTTGTCTCTTACTACGTACCACTAAATGTTGTACATGCAATGCATGGTGATGTTATGGAGTACGTGCCTAAGTACTCTACTACTACTACTATATTAATTGGAGGCACATATTTACGTTTTATATTTGTTTACATGTATGCCCGAGACCTTCCAACTAGACGTCTCTTTCTCTCCGGGTCGCACTTTGTATCGTTCATACCACTAGTACTACTATGTGTGGTCTCCGACCCAGAAGTGGAAGAATTGGAGACGCTCTACCATGTTGTTCATGTCCCACTCCTTTCGCTAATGTGTGGGACATCCAGCACATGCCGTGTTTGGCACTCCTTCGTCGTAAGAGTTGAAACGCTAGCATTCATCAGAAAAAAATATAAATCAGCAGTGATACTATACCATGCGGTTTCCTTGCTCCTCGATATCGGAAAGAATACTTCCGTTCGCCAACATGTGGGACGTCGACCATCCTGATCCACTTGCCATGCACGCAGAACTCCAAGGGAGAGTCATCCCGGTCTTCGCGCCGCAATAATAATGACTAATGAGCCATGAAATCATAGGCCCAACCTTTCCCACTATGAAGTTGCTAGGACGAAGCAACCATCATGACTTCGTTGAATTCCGCTTCTTGAAGAAAACTACTGTACCAACAGTACTGCTAGCTACAGTAGTTACTCTAGCAGAGGCCTCCTTTTGTTCATAGGATAGGAATTTTATAGGAATACGAAAATCACAGGAAGTGAGATGACATGCATCTCAATTCCTATAGAGAAAGAGATGCCATTTGATGCATAGGATAGGAATATTTCCATTGAGGCTAGGCTAATGTACTGGTAATTTGCTCTAAAAACTACAATAGTAAATAGTAGTACTGGTACATGCTCGTACTCAGACACACACACACACACACACACTAACTACTAGTACTACTACTTATCACATGCTGGCCAGACGCCGTCGTTCTCCTTCCCGACTTGGATCTCCGCCGACCTCTCCGCAGTAGCGCGTGCGTCCTCTTCTTTCTTTTGGCGGAGGGCCTCTCTTTTCTTGAGTGCTTTCTGACTTCTCCGCTCCTTTTGTGCGACTTTGGACGCCTCTTGATCTACCGCCCATTCGACTTTGGCAGCTTCAAATTCCGCCCATGTAGGTGTGAGGTCGCGAGCGGCGATGAACTCGGCACGGCGAGATGCCATCGCTTCCCTACTATTTTGTGTGTGGTCATGGGCGGCGAGGAACTCGGTGCGGTGGGATGTCATCGCTTCCTTACCGGTTAGTGTGCGGCGCAATGGCATGAACGACGCTTGGTGAGATCTGTGCGGTGGAGTGGCTGGACAACCGTATAGTGCATTGGTTTGTCAAGAGCTCAAGGACAGAAGACGAAGGAAATTTGGATTCCCCTTCAATGCTGGTCATTTATTACCGAGTAAAATGCATTGGCGGTCATCGAACTTGTGTTGATAGCTCACTTTGATCATTATATTATATGTGATGCACACATTAGCGCACACTGTCCATAGAGGCAAGTAGCATGTACGCGTGCAGACACAAACGCTCATGCTGTCAAACCATGCTAATGCATGCACGTTGCCCTCTCAATCAAAGTCCTGCTCATGGTGCAATGCAAACGGCGAGCCCGTCACCTGCGCACCCTGGCGGTGCCTGGCATTACTGTTTAGACGTTTGATGGAAGCCTCCGCGAACACCGAGCATGTATTCACCTGGCTCAACACCAACGGTCATACTCGGGACTCGGCGCCTTGCTCATGTATATAGTCCATCACAACGACAATATATAAAATAGCTTAGCTAGAGAGGGTACTATGGTACAGAGTATGTACTATCGTGAGCAACCGATCGTAGTGCCACTGCACACGAGTGTGTCTGATCAATTCGTCCATTATTCGTAAGTTATGCATGGTTGTGTCGTGTCTAAGGGTGGTCATCAAAGGCTAGCTGGCGACAAGACTGGTTGCATAGATGCCTGGTTGTCAATACGTGCCGCATACACTTCAAATGCTCGTCATCCATGAGTTCACATTTTACCACCACGCCAACGTCTGACCGCCCTAGCCTACCGAAACCCCTTCCATCGCTAGCGCATGCTTCCCGCCTAAAACGGTCACCTTCTCTCCAGAACGTCAATGCCGCATTCACCGGACTTAACTTCAGGTGCAGTTGGTGTGTCACTGACATGCGGGCCAGATGCCCATTGGGCCCACATGTCAGTGACCCAACGCACATGCGGTTAAGTCACTGAAGCAGTGTCCGCATTCCTGCCCGACGAACCTACTCCGGCGCCAGCCGTCCATCTGTCTGTCGCGGCTCATTGCCATTCGCCCGCTATATTAACTTGAGCCCCAGCTCCCAGCCATAGCCAAAGACCCACATGCATTCTCCTCCGGTCCCTTCCTTCTGTCGGCACCACTCCAACCATGGCATCCTGGCACTCCAAAGCTCTCTTGCGTACTGTCGCGGGAGCAGACAAAGGACATCGGCGGCTCTGCTCCGGGCGCGCTCCAAAGCTCTCTTTGAAGTACTATCATAGGAGAAGATGAAGGAGATCGCCGGCTCCCCCCCGACTGCCCTCCGCCGCCACTACCACGAAGTCGGCGCGTGTGCGCGGGCGCAGCCGGCAGCGAGGAACAGTAGTACATGGTAGGTCGGCGCCGCTCTGGTCCCAGGAAGGCCACCGCTCCTCCACTCAGTCAACGCCAAGCTTGATGGGATAAACGTCGGCGGCCAATTAGCCCCTTGACAGCGACGTGGAGGCAGAAATCTTCAGAACCTTGTGCTCCGGAGGAGTAGGTTATCGAGGCGGATGAGGAGCAGGCAAAGGCAGTGGCCGGCTTTCTCGGGTTCATGGCCGAACATGGTGGTCGGGCGCTGGCGATCGTTTAGATTAAGTTTACAGTAGGTTGTAGTACGGTTTGTGTGAAATATGTAATGAATTTCGTCTAGTTTGTAGGAAAAGTTTTCGAAATGTAATGAATTTCATCCGGTTAATTTGAAATTTGCTTTGTTTGCACGAATTTCATCCGGTTAGTTCATATAGTTGTCGAAAGGTATGCGGGCAGCATTGGATGGCATCCATCAGTGTCCTCGGACAGATGCCGGTGTAAATTCATGGGCCAGCGCTGGAGATTAGCAGTGCTCCATTATTTGGCAGGGAACAGTTATCCCTTGATCAAAATCAGATCCTCGTGTTTCGCACTCCTCCCATGTAGTAAGAGTGTAAACTCTTGCTTATATAAAAATGGAGCAAGTGGACGGCGCTGTAGCACGTCATATCACTCAAATTAGCCCGCCTAACACGCGGGGAAGCACCGCCCTCGTCATTTTGTTCTGGATTTCTATCGATCGATCACACGAAAATGTTTCGCTTTGCAAGTTCAAAATAAAAGGCGGCACACTTATGACTCATACGCGTCGGACCCCCGACAGTGCGGCTCGCATGCCGCTCACCAGAAGGGACATGCGTTGTCTTGCAGTTTCACTTACATGTGGGGCTGCAATTGAATAAACCGTCAATAGCCGAAATCTAATCGCTCGGCGGGCGTCGGCTGAGAAGAGAGAGATGGGGGGAGAAGAGATCGCCCGCCGCCGTGCACGGACTCCAAGAAATATATGGTGATAATGTGAGGTGGGCCATGCGGGAGTCCAGACCGCTTCCAAGCCCTCCCCCCTCAAACGCCAGCTGCCCACATTAATAGCAAGTACGTAGTACTAGTAAAATACTGGCCTATAGGCCCGCTTATGTGGAGGAGAGAGAGGCATTGACAAAGTCAAGGAGTGGGCTCTTCAAGAGCCCATCTCTACACGTGCTCCTAGGTATAAAAAACTAATTCCAAAAAAAGAGGCATAAAAAATTGTGTCTAAAAAAAGAAAGGTAAAAAACATTTGAGAGGAAATAGATAGAGAGAAAGTGAGAAAAAGTTGTAACCTTTATAGCCAACCTTATAGTCAATGCTATGTTAGTATTAATGAGGAAGGAGGGAGTGGTGCACATGCCAAGCTCACTGGGCTGCTGTGTTTCACACTCCTCTGTCGTAACAATGGAGACAATAGCTTTCATCAAAAATAAACAATGAATACTCGTTGCTCGTCCTCTATATCAGAAAATAATACTTTCCATTCATCGACATGTGGGACGTCGACCATCCTGGTCCACCTGCCATGCACAAAATTATCCTGGTCCACACCGGTTGTAGCGCAGGCCCAACCTTTCCCGTTGTAAGTTGGTCGGACGAAGGAACCATCATGACTTCGTTGAATTCCGCTTCTTCAAGAAAACTTACTGTACCCGCAATACTGCTACCACACACGAAGACTGGACGGCACTGTACCACGTCATATCACTGAAACCCACTAGGCCAAACTAGCCTGCCCAAGATTTGTACTCCATCCATTTCAAAGTTAGTAGTACAAAGTTGAGTCATCTATTTTGGAATGGAGGGAGTACGCCTCTGTACTGCTATGATTTTGTGTTGTACGTCTCTGTACTTTTGCTATGATTTTCCTACCCTATGAACCAAATCAGGCCTGAATGTATCCGTGTCGACTATTGTCTAATTGATCACTAAGCCTACAATTTTAGGAGCTTGGGCTATTGGCCGATCGACGACGGATAAGTATAAGCGTACCACGAGCTCATCAGCCCCAAAGTTTCTCTTCGGTGAGTGTTTTGTAAATACTATAGCTGCCAAAGTAGCTAGCCTACTAACACCAAGAATCATCAAACAAGCCCTACTGATATGATAAATAGTTCGAACTTACATCTAAGCATGCAATATATTGCATCAAAAGCTGGTGAGGATACATCTGTTTCCATAAATCGAAGAGGGTTCACATGATTCACTATCAAACAAAAGTAGCAAGTACCGCCCACACAAGACAATGCACTAGCCCTAAGATGGTCTGATAACACGCATCGTTCTGGTAATTAAACACAGGGCAATGCAAACTACCCTGAAGGATTAGCGCGACCAACTATTTCTTGTCATCGATCTCTCGGGCAATGACCACAGCACGGACAGCGGCATGGGAATCGATCTTTGGGGCGATGTCCACAGGACTGACCGCGACATCGGAATCGGTTTGTGGGCGATGTCCACAGGATGGACAGCGGCATCGGAATCGATCTCCGGGGCAATGTCAACAGGACGGACCACGACATTGAAACCGATCTCTAGGGCGTTGTCCACAGGACAGGCCGCGACATCAGAATCATCAAGGACGTCCACCGGCACCTGCACAACCCTAACATATTAGCAAGCACATTGCAAATAATCAAAAATCATAACTATGGTAAGCCATTATTTTTACCTTGTGCCGCTCACCGGGGGATCCCATCCCTCCGGGGGCCATCTCCTCGTCCTCGATGGGGGCCATCACCTTGCCAGGGGAATACTGCTTCTCAACGGCGACTATCTCCTCAAACTCGGCCTTGAGCCTCGCATAGGTGGCCATTGGAGTTTCTGGGGTAGGAACGGTGGGGCCCTTGCTGTTCTTCCACCTTTCTTTAAGGAGTTCGTCCGCCAATGTCGTCAACTCTTTGGCCAGTGCTTGTTTCTTGGAGTTCTTTGTCTCCACTGGTTGGCTCGCTAACATGGTCAACTCATTGGTCAGTGCTCGCTTCCTGGAGATCACTGTCTCTAGTGGGTTGTCCACCGGCAACTCTTTGCCTAGTGCTCCAGGATCCATCAATGAACTGACAAACTAAAAGCAATCGAAAGGAAACCACAATCGCAATAAAAACGGGAAAAGAATAGGCTGTGAGAATCGGTCAGTGCTTCGCAAAAAGAAGATTCTTGGAATGAAAATATAGCAGCATCACTGATTTGCCCACCTTTCCTTCTTCGTTACAGAAGAAAAATGGCAGAAGTGAGTAGCCTAGAGTGAGGTTTTCTTCAAGAAATGGGAGAAAGGGCTTCAACGAGCGTTCCAGTGAAATGATGGTTACTTCATCCAGTCCAACTTCGAGGCCACTTTACGACTGCAGCTAAAGGTACAAGATACATTCCTCCAATCACAAAATGCCTTGGTTGATGAGATTTGAGAATTGAGCCAGTACTCCACGCGGTGTAGTCTAGTCACTTGTTGAAATCTCTAGAAAGGCAAATACTCCTTTCCGGTTTACAGGGCTATACTAGCAAGTATAGTACTCCAATAGTGGGCTCAAATAGCAATTTTGTCTCATGCAAGAGCCTGGCTATATGCGTGCCCCAAGGCTCCGCACCACGCCCCACCCCTACACAAAGACTGCACGCGAGTGTTCGCAACTGCCATGTTCGGGTTGCGCTTGGCTCTTCGCCTCTTCGAAAGACGAACAATGATGTTACTACTACTTCTACAGTATCGAATCCACTGTTGCATGTTCATCCACCGCGTGCGGGAGGGATAGCCACCGCGCGCATGGGCGAGGGAGAAGGCGTGTAGTAGTAAAATCAAGCTTCTCCTCATTGTACGAGTTGACGCGACACATCATAGCACTGGCCCCACATGGTTGCCTCTAAACTTGGCTGAAAGACCCGCAGCGTACAATACTCCATTTGCTGCAACCTCTAACATTTACCCCACCACAAATTAAAATATATATTCCTATCTTGACCAGATGAGCGTGCAAACTAGAATCACCAGGATGATAGGTAGTGCCAGAAGATTATTTTAATAAAAAAAGCATGGAGCCGACCCCAATGATTTTAAGCTTACATGCACGGTACACGCTATCCTAGACTACTCTACATATGAAACTGCCACACGAGCGTCCGGGCTGTGCTTCGCTCTTCGCCTCTTCGGGAAGTCGAACAATGATGAAGTACTACTGCAGTGGAGGAGTACTACGGTATGCTTCTGGCCATCTGACACCGACTGAACCGCTGCATTTCCATCATGTGCGGGAGGGAGAGCGTGTAGCGAACGAAAGCTTCTCCTAGTCCTGCCAGCCACCATGCTCATGGGAGAGGGAGGGACGCAACTTCATTGACTTACCGCTCCTGCCTTTGTGTCTATGACAGGTGGTCCAAATAGGTGGGTGGCTCACCTGTCATGCAGCCAAAGGCAGGTGCGGTTAACGCGAGAGGGCGTTGTAGTAATCAAACTTCTCGGTCTTGTATGAGTTGAGGCGACACATCAAAGCACTCCACTCGATATATTTCAATAATTTGCATTTACTGATGCATTAATTACAACACATCCATGCATGTCATGACTCTCCTTCTGATACTTGCATGTGTTGATTTAATGCACCTTGCCAAATTTTGACTATAAACTTAATTAACCAAATGTTCATGCATGTCACAAAAAAATTACATAATTGAAAACTATGTTCAAATACGAATCAAGCATATAATTTTTGTTAACCTGCACTAACATTTTGTCATTTAAATCTTTGGTCAAAATTTAGCACCAATTATAAAGGGGCCCAATAAATATTGAACTCTCACATTTTGTTTTGAGGATACTCCCACATACTCTATCCGTTCTCAAATATAAGTCTTTTTAGAGATTCTAACTAGTGACTACATACGGAGCAAAATGAACGAATCCATACTTTAAAATATGTCTACATACATCCGTATGTTGTAGTCCATTTGAAATGTCTAAAAAGACTTATATTTAGGAATGGAGGGAGTAGAAAATATAAATAATAATGCATGTTGGGGCAGCCCACTTTTCCGATAATTTTAGCCGTGGGCTTGTTCAAAATTATTACGAGGGGGTGGTTGTTCATTTAATGGAGGGTCTTGTACCATACTTGAACGATAGAAAGTGCGACCTGGTACACTGTAACACCACTTGGTATAAGCAGGTAGCTATCTCAAAAAACAATCAACAACTAAAAATGGCAACCTGGCACGTACACAATTTTAAACGATTGCTTTGATGGAGTGAAAAAGGAAAAGTACCCCACTACGTATATATAGGCCGGAGCCTCCGCGCTTGCCTGCTAGGGTTGCTCTATTCACACACTCTCATCCTCTCCAGATCTAAACAAGATAGTGGTGGTAACACTATCTTTCTCCCTTCAAAAAACATTGTCTTTCTATCCTCACCGTTGGTTACAGATCCAGATGTATCCCCCTCCACCGGTGAAGGGGAGAAGGGGCAGCATTTAGGCCATCGTCGACAGCGAGGGGAAAGACCCACTCCCGGCCGCACCGTTATCTTTGGCCGAGCGCCGGCGCGAGAGGTCCTCTGATCCCTCCGTCATTGCCCTAGTGTGGGCGGATCCGGCCTCCCGCCGCCCACCTATCCACATCCCGACGACCTTCAGGTATATCTTCCTTCGAAACCGCCTTAGCTCTATTTCCCCAGCTCGCTACATCGCTGCATGTGCATCATTTTCTGCCTCTCAGCCCCTCTCGGTCGGATGGTCCAACGTCACCTATTTTTTTTTCTTCTATTGTGAGAGGTAAAGCTACTTCATGGAGTCGAATCTTGTACTTGGTTCAAAAAAGAAATAAATTGGGGGTGAGGGAATTTAGTATGTACATCGGACTTGGTACAAACAGGAAGGAATGGGGGTGAAAGTAGTACAGACTTGTCATCCAACCGGTCTCTTGGTCGAAAAGGGAAATATCGGGGTAACGCTGTACACAATGGTATGACCAGGACTAGATTTGCTATCCACACATAGGAGTAGGTGGCTAGAGTGAACAAAAATGGGACCAACCTAGATATGTTTATTGGATGTTTGTTTCTCGGGGCAACATACTCTGAATCACCACTTTATGCCCCTATTTAGGTACATGGTGCTGGACTGCTGGTGCACCCACTGTCCCATGCCCTTATAACAAATATTTAGCTGTTCTTATTCTAATGCCCATGGTAAAATGAAGCCATGCCGCTTTTATAAGCCATGACAAGTTTAGCCAAATGTTTTTGCCTGTAATTGTTTGAGACTCTGACTGTTTCCATTGTAGCTTTTTGTGCAAATAGGGGTATCCATTTCACCAGGCTGCTGTTGTGACCTTTTGGTGCACTGCACGAAGTGACTTTTGTGTTGTTTAACTGGAATGTCAGAATGGAACAGTTGGTTCATTTCGATGGAACTGCACAAAGGGAGATATGTGTTCCAATACTCATCATCCATATTGGCACCATAACCGTCCTTTAGGTAAGAATGATATTTAATGCATGTGTTCATATCTATTTTGCGACTGCCATGAGAAAATAATGCTATTGTTTACTATAGTACACTTGTGCTCCCTCACTGACAAAACCAATTTCTGAAATAGAAGGCCAATCATGTACTTGGTTTCACCAACTGGTGAGGAGAAAGAGAAATAGAGCATGAAGAGGAAGAAGAAGAAGAGTAAGCAGTGCCAAGGTGATATTGCTGAAGCCGAGGCCTTGGTCTAGGCCATTCAAGAGCTCCAGCAACGTCTACCTTATATGTAAGACGATCCTCCAAGGAGCCCTTCCACTTCTGCGTATTGTCCATGATGAATTTGATGCTATTGTTAGAGTAATATGCTAATGTCTTTCTATCCTTTCTCACTAAGCTAATGAAGGTTTCACCTTGTTCCTACTTGTGCAAATAGGGATCATGTTGTGCCAATCATACATTTTAGTGGAACTACACAAGACAATACAATGAACTATATCCTAGCCAGTGCTTTAACTCTGCTGGAAGTTCTTGATAATCTTTCGATATAATCTCAGCACTGGTAAACAAGAGTGATTTCAACCATACATTTTAAGTGCACAAAAATATATACTATTGAGTGATTCCAGTGAGTGCTTTATCATCTCTTCTGGGACTACATGAATAAGCTTTTTTGCTCAGGTTGGTACCGGCCTAAGGCCTTCATCCATATTAGTTTGCTGTCATCTCTATTTGTATCATGCTACTGTCATGAGAAACTCCTTTATCTTTGCACGTTAAAGTTTTGCAACCTATGATACATGGCAATGCTTTGAGTGTTGAGCTAATTGGCATTGATTAAATAAACTAATACCTCTCTTTAAGCAAGACTACTATGTTGCTAACTTTACCTATTAAGATAATGAGGGTGCTTCTATTTGTTAGTGTATGTTTCATCAACTAGTGCAACTATTATAGTAATCTCACTCTCTCAATATATGTGCCAACACGGATGCTCGATTTTGGTGGAACTGCACAAAATCTTTGGGTGCTTCATTGCCTCGATAGCTTCCTTCCTTTCCTGTTAGTCGCTAATCTGGGCTTGCTTCATTCCTTTGTTGTCAGTCGCTTGGCTTATCTCGGCTTCCAGTCAAAGGAAATAGTAATTGATATGCTACCTCACACAGGTTGGTACTGGTCTTTATCCTGATTATTGTGCTTGTCATATGTATTGGTAATTTGGTATTGTGCTAATGTTTGGCAATTTCATAAAGGAGTAACTTGGAGCCCGAACTCGCAGGAAAATCATTACATTGGGTGATTTCAGTAGAACTGCACAAAAAGATCAGATGGACAGGTGCTTATGTTGTTGCTATGTACCCCAAAGTTCACTCAGACAAGCATCGATGTTGGTAAGAAGAAGTGCCTATATTCATTCGAGTATCAACCGGCGTCAACCAGTTTTCAAACTCCAAGTATTAGGAGAGTGAACGGCAAAAATATTGCTTGGCGCATAGCCCAGAAAAACGCAGTCGAGTCTTTGGTTCCAACTTGTGCCTTTTGGTTGTCGGCACATATGGTAGCGAACTTTATGGCATGGAGTCTAAAGATTCCAAACAAGTTGGTTGGCGCGTATATTCATCTAGCACTTAATTAGTCTGCACGCTAGGGATGCTCCATTTCAGTTGAACTGCACAAAAAATTTGGGTGGTTCATTTTCTCAACCGCCTCCTTTCTTGTCTGCAATGTAGAATTTTGGCAAGCTAGAGGACCAAGATGAGCCAGTAAACTAGTTGGATGAAAGTAGTGGCCAAGTTGCTCAAACCTCCCTCGGCACAAGGCCACTATGTGAGGATAAACCTACAAGCAATGTTCAGATTGTATATGCTTCCTCTTATGTACTAGAAAGTTTACTCATACAAGCATTAATTTTAGCAAGAAGTACCTCCGACTGAACAACATTTAACAGTATGTACCCTAGGTAATTAAAGTTTGTCCATGGATGATATTGGCTGTGATCTCAATCATTTGGATGCATAAACATATTGAACATGTGTATATCTGAATCTTTTTATGAATTATCTATGAATATTGTCGTGTGATCTATCAATCATTTGGATGCATAGACATGCTGAACTTGTGTACATATGAATCTTTTGAGTTGTTGATTGTGAATGTTGGCTATGAATATGAATGTGTCCTGTGAACCTGAGTTTGATACGAATGTTTACCTTTTCAGTTGTACTTGTGTGTGAACTTGTTAGTATGCCTACTGTGGGATTTGCGACGTGTGGGTGTCAACGGCACACCTTCTTCCCGAGAAGAATTGCACCTACTTTGTTAGGGTAGCAACAGCGCATCAGCTCTTTTTAATCTTCTTGCTCTGTCTTGCCCCCTCCCCCGCTCAACCCTTGCCGTAATGTTTTCGGCCTCAAAAGAAACATAGTATTGTGTTGTTTTTGGGGCCTGATGAAAAATCGAGTGCTGGTTTCTGTAGGTTGGCCCGCCCAGCAAATGGGCTGCTGGTCCACCATGGACTGGGAGGCTAAAAATACAAGTTGTATGGTGCAGAGGCAAGTAAAAAAACGCCATCGAGAGCCATCCACTGAAGAAAAAAATCGCTCCTGATGTGCTTCTTCAGTCGCACCACCGGCCCCCTCTTTAATCCAGTTCGCTTGGGGATCTAGCTGGTATCATTTTTTTCCAGAGGGCGAACAAGTATCAGCTAGGCCTAGGTTTTGTTTTTTAACATGCGTAGCCCACAACATACAGAGACAGTGGTTTCAACTTATTTTTTGAGGTCCATACCGGCCTATGGGCTTTTTCTTAAAGATCGGCAACCCAATGTATTTTTCTTAATAAAACACAGATCTCTGTTCTAGTTATCTATATATAAGAATAATAATGTTGTATCCAATTTATGTTTTCCCTTCTAACCACATTATATATATTTATATTATTACTATTATCGTATATTTTATAGAGACTTATATATACATTATAAAAACATCCCACGTGTTATTAACTTACTCCCTCCTTCCATCTATATAGGGCCTAATGCGTTTTTCAAGACCGCCTTTGACTATTGACAAAATTAATAATGCTTGAGATGTATAATGTGAAAATTATATCAATGAAACCTCCTTTCAAATACGAATTTGACGGTATGTTTTGTGTAAGTTGCATGTCATATACTATTGTTCTAACATCCGGTCAAAGTTAGCATTGAAAAACGCATTAGGCCCTATATAGATGGAAGGAGGGAGTATAAAAGTAAATGTTTAACAGAAGTTGGGAAGGAAAATCCTGGTTGTTTTTTACTCACAGGCAAGGAAAATCCTGGTGATTGCACACAAAAGATTGCGAAGATTTTAAGGACCAATGTAATAATAACAGGCTCATTTTTATTTTGAGCAATAACTCGCTAATTTGTTAATTTTATATTAAAAAAATTTGTCGCTCCAGTTTATTTTTTGATATTAATAGCTCCTTCTAACCTAACATTATATATAGAACGAGCCCAGCTAATTCATGTATTTCAAGAAAGTGCAAATGGGCTGGGATTTCTTAGAAAATATAAATGGGCCGCATTGACACAAAATTATTTGTTCAGCCAGCCCAGCAAATGGACAAAACATGGGTTAAATATATGCCACATTTTTGCAGGCTGACATGTGGGCTAATAGGTCGAAGCCTACGCAGGGCGTTGTCAACTTGGTCAACAAATGATTATGACATCCACAGCCATTGGATTTATATCCAACAGCCGCCATGCATCTTCAATCTCTCGTCTTCTTCCTCCAGCGTCACCGGGACCTCCTGGTCCGGCCTCCGGCGGCTAGCGGCTCTGCTTAGCACGCATCACTGTGAAGCGCTACCCCACCGCCGGCCAGGCTATCCCTCCACCCCTCGACATCTCATGTTATTCTCCACCAACTGCAGCCCCACGCCACACCAGAACCAGTTATAACCCTTCTCCTTGTCTCAATCTATGACTCCACTGCCGCGTCTTCCCATCTCTGGGTCGTTCCCGTCCGAGGCCTCGCCGTCGTCCACCGCCTCGCTGCGCTCGGTGCGGTGTGGTCAACAAACGAGAGTCATCGGAAGAGGATGATAGGTCTCCAACGTATCTTTAATTTTTGATTGTTCCATGCTATATTATATTCTGTTTTGGACATTATTGGGCTTTATTATACACTTTTATATTATTTTTGTGACTAACCTATTAACTGGAGGCCCAGCCTAGAATTGTTGTTTTTTTGCCTATTTCAGAGTTTCGCAGAAAAAGAATATCAAACGGAGTCTAAACGGAATGAAACCTTCGGGGACGTGATTTTGAAAACGAACATGATCCAGAGGACTTGGACCCTACATCAAGACATCAACCAGGAGGCCACGAGGTAGGGGGCGCGCCTACCCCCCTCGGTGCGCCCTCCACCCTTGTGGGCCCCCTGTTGCTCCACCGATGTACTCCTTCCTCCTATATATACCTACGTACCCCAAAACTACCAGATATGTAGCCAAAAACCTAATTCCACCGCCGCAACCTTCTGTACCCGTGAGATCCCATCTTGGGGCCTGTTCCGGAGCTCCGCCGGAGGGGGCATCGATCACGGAGGGCTTCTACATCAACACCATAGCCTCTCCGATGATGTGTGAGTAGTTTACCTCAGACCTTCGGGTCCATAGTTATTAGCTAGATGGCTTCTTCTCTCTTTTTGGATCTCAATACAATATTCTCCCCCTCTCTCGTGGAGATCTATTCAATGTAATCTTATTTTGCGGTGTGTTTGTTGAGACCGATGAATTGTGGGTCTATGATCAAGTTTATCTATGAACAATATTTGATTCTTCTCTGAATTCTTTTATGTATGATTGGTTATCTTTGCAAGTCTCTTCGAATTATCAGTTTGGTTTGGCCTACTAGATTGATCTTTCTTGCAATGGGAGAAGTGCTTAGCTTTGGGTTCAATCTTGCGGTGTCCTTTCCCAGTGACAGCAGGGGCAGCAAGGCACGTATTGTATTGTTGCCATCGAGGATAACAAGATGGGGTTTATATCATATTGCATGAGTTTATCCCTCTACATCATGTCATCTTGCTTAAAGCGTTACTCTGTTCTTATGAACTTAATACTCTAGATGCATGCTGGATAGTGGTCGATGTGTCGAGTAATAGTAGTAGATGCAGGCAGGAGTCGGTCTACTTGTCTCAGACGTGATGCCTATATACATGACCATACCTAGATATTCTCATAACTATGCTCAATTATGTCAATTGCTCAACAGTAATTTGTTCACCCACCGTAAATACTTATGCTCTTGAGAGAAGCCACTAGTGAAACCTATGGCCCCCGGGTCTATTTTCCATCATATTAATCTTACAACACTTAGTTATTTTTATTGCCTTATATTTTACTTTGCATCTTTATCATAAAAAATACCAAAAATATTATCTTATCAGATCTATCAGATCTCACTCTCGTAAGTGACCGTGTAGGGATTGACAACCCCTTATCGCGTTGGTTGCGAGGATTTGTTTGTTTGTGTAGGTGCGAGGGAATCGTGCGTGGCCTCCTACTGGATTGATACCTTGGTTCTCAAAAACTGAGGGAAATACTTATGCTACTTTGCTGCATCACCCTTTCCTCTTCAAGGGAAAACCAACGCAGTGCTCAAGAAGTACCAGAGGACTGTACGTGGAAAGCCTGACGGCTGGAACCCACGAGGTCCATGGTCGCATGCAAGGAAAGTTCCTCCTTATTAAGTTGAAAAAATGTTTCCTCCCTCTAACAGCTGGGACCCACCGGCTGTATCTTCGCATAGAAGGAAGTGCCTCCTTGTTATGCGAAAAAAATTATTCCTCCCGTTGACAGCTGGGACCCGTCAGATTTGGTGACTGACTTGTGGGCCTACTAAGCGGACATGTACGCAGGGCTTTGTCAACTTAATCAACAAATGATTCTAGCAGCTGGACCGTTGGATGTTAATCCAACAGCCGTGCTCCTTCTTCAACCTTTGTTCTTGCTCCTGTCTCCCGTGGGCGGCACCACGGTAGTGCTGCCGTGCACCCGAACCAGTTAAGTTTCCCACTCCTCTCCATCTGCGACTCCACTACCGCGTCTTCCCCATCTCCGAGTCGTTCCAGTCCGGGGCCTCGCTGTCGTCCACCGGCCTTGGTGCGCTCGGCACGGTGTGGTTAACGTGGTGAACAACAGAGAGTCCTCGGAAGATGACTATACGTGAGAGGCTGATAGTGGGGACGCACCACGCCCATGGACGCATGCATGAAACTACATCCTTTTTACCCTAAAAATAATGTTTTCTCCCCCCTGACTGTTGGGACCCACTAGCTACATCTTCGCACGCAAAGAAGTGCCTGACAGTCGGGACCCACCCAGTCGAAGCGTACGTAGCGTTATCATTCTGGTCGCGGACGTGTACATACATACTGGTCGATGTAGAGGCGCGCAAGTGTGGTAGTAGAGGCGCGCATGTGTGGTAGTAGAGGCGCGCACGTAGCATGTACATGTACGTACAACGGCCAGGGTACAAGAAAGTAAATACGGCCACGTACGTACATATAGGCGGTGTCTCGAACGCCTACTCGCGCATATGTACGGGCAGGGCTCGTGTACATGGTTGTGGCTGGGTCGAACGGAGAAACTGCATCGTCGTCATGTTCATGGGGAGGCAACAGAATGCTCGTGTTCATCAGGAGGCAACAGAACGCGTGTTGTTCATCAGGAGCCAACCGGCTTGGACGGAATAGGCGATGGAAACGAGGTCTGGTGTACCACAGAATGGAGGAAACGGCCTTGTGTTCGACCGGCCATGGTGGAAATGGGATCCTGTTCATCAAGAGGGGTCTCGCGTACCGCAAAACGGAGGAAACAGACCTCCTATGGTCGAAACGGGGTCCTCCTGTTGATCGGGAGGGGTGTGGCGTACCGCAAAACGGAGGAAACGGACTTGTGTTCGAGCGCTACGGTCGAAACAGGGGTCCTGTTCATCGGGAGGGGTGTGGCGTACCGCAAAACGGGACTCGACGGGATACTGTTCATCTCCACCGTCGACCTCCTCCAGCCTCCACGGGCTACTGTTCATACACCGTCAACCTCCTCCAGCCTCCACCTGCAACTGTTCATCCAACCTCCACTGGCTACTGTTCAACCAACCCTCTCCACGGGGTCCCGTTCAACCACCCCTCCACGGGCTACTGTTCATCCAACCCTCCACCCGCTATTGTTCGACCAGCCCTCCACCGGCTACTGTTCAACCAGCCCTCCACGGGGGCCTGTTCATCCAGCCCTCCACGGGGTCCTGTTCATCCATCAGCTCGATCAATCGGGGTATTGTTCATGTCGGTGTACAAAATAGGGGCGCATCTTTGTACCCCTTTTTCTGTGCACGGGCAGTCAGAGCCGCGCCCACAGCCACACCAAGAAGAACGATGGAGGTGAGCCAAGGTAAGATCGAAGCCCAAGGCAATCAAAGCAATGCCAAGGCCAAGACCACAAAGAACAGAGGGACGAAGCAAGTTCCCTCGGAAAGACCCTTGCCGGGTGGCCTCAGCGGCCCCGACAAGACTCTTGCCGGGGCAGCTTGCCCCGCACCAACAGAGCGAGCCACCCTTGAGCCCACGGCCCCCAGTGCCATCATCAACGTGGGGCCAAGACAAGGGAAGGCACCCTTATGGTGTCATATAGATCTTTGAGAAGACATATTCAAGGTCAGATCAGAAGACGACAATTCTCGGCAAGATCCTTGCCAAGGAAGGCCACCAGACCCCCGGCAAGATCCTTGCCGGGGACGACAACACGCCATGGCGAGACCCTTGCCGGGCCACCCGGCAAGGCCCTCGCCAAAGACGCTGGCAAGGCCACCGCCAAGCCCATGTCAACCAAGCTTCCACCGCCATTCACATGCAGCTGCCAGCCCAACCAGTTGGGCGGGCACCTGCGTGGCAACATGCAGCTCCCAGGCCAACTCATCAAGCGCCTGCGTGGTGGCATGAAGATCTTCGTGAAGGCTCCACCACACCGCCAACTCAGCTGCCTGCCTGCCTACATGGCACCGCACGCATCCCCGGCCGAGGCGCGTGTCGAAGCGAGGAGGAGCGGCGACGGACGGGACGGGCCTCACCCCCGTCCCCGATAAAGTAAGAGGACACCTAAGTGATGCATTAAATGCACCTGGTCTTGTAATACGAGGGATAACCTCGTGCCACTGTAGACCTTTCCACCTCCTGTGTGCCACTGTGGCAACCCCTTTTTCCTATAAAAGGAGGCCTGTGGCGACGAGGAGAGGGATTCGGCTCTTTGGGACCACACGCTGACCACAGCTAGTTCGAGAGCTCCAGAACTCTCAAAAATACACCCACCAAAGCAGGACTAGGATTTTATGCATCCTCGCGGCCCGAACCTTGGTAAACGATCCTTGTGCTGTCTACTAGCCCTGCTCTCCTCGCAACCCTGCGCCCCGGCAACTGTAGTAGGGATTCTTGTGATCCCATCGGTGTCGTTCCACACCGACATCCTTGGCGCGCCAGGTAGGGGGCGCAATTGTGAGAATCTAGTCTAGTAGTTAGCCTAGCAGTTCTTCGTCGCCATGGCCCCTAAGAAGAAGACGGCCATGGCGGTCGATTCATTGGGAGCCGAACGACCCGTGCCGGTGCGGACAAGCAGCGGACCGGTCGTAGACAGGACCCGGGCCGCGAGCACCAGCATTGCCTAGGCAGTCGGAGCCTGGCGAGTGGCATTGTTCGCGCGCCAGATGACCGGCTACACGTCGCCGGATCCATGGACAGAGCCGGGGCCCCCACAGGCGGCGCGAGGCCCTCCAGGGGCGTCGTTGTGCCGACTCCTGGTGGCGCGGCGACCTCCAGGACACCTACACCGGCGACCACCGCGCGTTCTTCCCATGGTGTGCACGCCGATCAGCGTCACCACCATGGTGACCCTGGGCACCGCCGTGGGAAGAGCCATGTGCGTCATCGGAAAGATGAGGGGGTTCGACACGGTCGCCGAAGCGCTGGCAAGGTGCTTGCCAACTATTTCCCGCTGGCGCTCAAGCCCAATGTGATGTCTTGGTTGATGCACTTGCCGGTGGATTCCATTTCTTCCTGGTCAGATTTGTGCCATGAGTTCATTGGCGCATTCACAGGAGGCCACCAAGCTCATGGCCAGGCCAGTGATCTACATATCATTCCCCAGAAGGAAGGGGAGACCCTGCGCAAGTACATCCAGAGATTCAGCCGGGTGGAGTACAACATCCCCGACGTTCATCCCGCCGCTGTGATTAGCGCATTCCACCAGAACGTACGCAATCGCAAGATGCGTGAGGAGCTGGCGATGACCAAGGTTAAAGATGTGGCCGAGCTCTACGTTCTGGCCGATAGGTGCACCCAGGCTGAAGAGGGAAGGAAGTACCCCGGCGAAGACGCCGGCGAAGACGCCGGCGCGGAAACCGACTCTACTGATGAAGACGCCGCCACCCCGACGAAGACGAGCCGGCGTCGCAATAGGAAACGCAAAGGCAAGGCCGTGCTTGCCATTGAGGGATCTGACGATATCGGT
Source organism: Triticum aestivum (assembly GCF_018294505.1). NCBI lineage: Eukaryota > Viridiplantae > Streptophyta > Magnoliopsida > Poales > Poaceae > Triticum > Triticum aestivum. The sequence goes on from NC_057794.1 coordinate 456,606,360, forward strand.
GCCGGCAAGAAGGTCAAGGCAGACGCCCCCGGCAAGGAGATTGCCGAGTGCGCCGCCTGCCGGGCCCTGGCGGCTACCGACAAGCCAGGAAGCTCCGGCAAGCAATACTACAAGATCCACCGCACCAAGGGCCACGACCTCCAGAACTGCCGACAAGTCGAGCTGCTTGCTGAGAAGCAAAAGGCTGAGTACGAAAGGCGGGACAAGGAGAAGGACCAGGACGGTGCTGAGGGATCTGGCAAGAAGCGTGGCGGCCAAGGAGGCCGCCTCAGCAAGGACAACCAGCAAGAGAGGCCCGCCTGGGGCCGCGACAAGAAACAAGAAGACGACGGTCACGGCGAGGACGACGAGTCTGGTGAGCAAGGGTTCCAGAAGTCTGCGGAGGCCATGTGTGTCGATGGCGGCGCCTCACTGCATACCTCTCACTGTCGGCTCAAGCAGTGGGCGCGTGAGATTACAGTAGCAGAGCCGTCATTCGATGCTCAGAAGCCGCTGAAGTGGTCCAGCATGCCCCTCATCTTTGACGCCGAGGACCACCCTGACTACACTACCGCGGTCGGGTGTTTGCCTGTTGGTCTCGCCAACAATACGCAACCTCAGGGTGAACAAGATGTTGGTTGACGACGGGGCTGGCCTGAACCTGATCTCGCCTGCCGTGATCAAAAGGTTGCAAATCCCTGATGGAGACCTCGAGGAAACGGGCACGTTTCAAGGGGTCAATCCGGGGGGGAGCCAGCTGAAGGGAAAGGTCACACTGCCCATGACATTTGGAGGAGAGTTGAACTACAGGACGGAGAGGATCGTCTTCGACGTGGCCGAGATCCCCTTGCCCTACAACGGGATCCTCGGCCGCCCGGCATTGGCCAAGTTTATGGCGGTGTCACACTACGCCTACAACATGCTGAAGATGCCCGGGCCGTTGACCATCATCTCTGTCCCCTCCGACAAGAAGGACGCGCTGATCTGCGCCGACCAACTCTACTGGGAAGCAGTTGCAGCAGTTGCAGCAGTTGCCGTCAAGGCACCTGCTCCTGCCGATGACGGCCCAGGAGGGGAAAAGGAGCCCGACAAGACCTCTCGCACCCACTCCGGCAAGCGCACCTCCTCGGAGTGTTGTGCTACCGTTGAGGACGTGCCAGAGAGCTCTACCGACAAGAGCAAGAGATCCAAAGCTGAGCCGCCGCAGACCAAGAAGGTGCCCGTCGGGGAGGATGGCATGGGAGGGGCCTTCATCATAGGCTCCACCCTTGACAGCCAATAGGAAGGCGCGCTCGTCACCTTCCTGTAGGCAAATATTGACGTGTTTGCATGGCAAGCGTCCGACATCCCTGATGTTCCCAGGGAGGTGATTGAGCACCACCTAGCTGTCTGCCCCCACGCGCGGCCCGTCAAGAAGAAGGTCAGAAAGCAGGCTCTGGAAAGTCGGGAGTACATCACAGAGGAGATCAGGAAGTTGGAAGCGGCAGGTTTGGTGAGAGGGGTGCTCCACCCGACGTGGTTGGCTAATCTAGTAGTGGTGCGCAAGGCGAATGGGAAGTGGAGGTTGTGTATTGATTACACAGATATTAACAAGGCTTGCCCTAAGGACCCCTTCCCGTTGCCGCGCATCGACCAGATTGCTGTCTCCACGGCCGGGTGTGATCTATTATCATTCCTCGACGCCTACTCAGGCTACCACCAAATCTTCATGACAAGAGAGGATGAAGAGAAGATGGCATTCATCACCCCAT